>NC_135715.1:95911278-96528626 GCF_964656455.1 Halichoerus grypus
ACAGTATACCTTAAACCTGCACAGAGATATATGTCGATTATAGCTCAATAAAACTAAAAAAAAAAACATGGGTAAGTTGTAAACAGAGAGGGAGATGAAGAGATCCTGTATCAGGACACAGAGAGATACAAATGATGTCACAGAAACACATCTTCCCTTTCCACCCTACAAAGCAGCACCTCCCATAGTCTGTCTGTCCTCTGT
Source organism: Halichoerus grypus (assembly GCF_964656455.1). Classification (NCBI taxonomy): domain Eukaryota; kingdom Metazoa; phylum Chordata; class Mammalia; order Carnivora; family Phocidae; genus Halichoerus; species Halichoerus grypus. The sequence continues at coordinate 95,911,483 of NC_135715.1, forward strand.
TTACCGCTCTGCTGGTCTGTGATGAGCCTCGGTCCATCAGGGTGTTACCAGGGAGCGAGTCAGGGCTTGCCGTCTGTGGCTACCCTTACCTGAGGCCAGAGAATAGAAAAATTAGCCTATGTCACAGTTTTAGGAATCCCAGGAAAGCTCCAGTAACCTCTTTCTTGGCCCTAAATCACCTTCAGACCTCTAACTAATGCCTGCCTTCAAAACTTCATCAATCAAGACCTCCAATGTTTGAGGGATGGATCCCAAATCCAGACTAAATAGATCACTTCTCTGTTAGACCTTTCCATGGCTCCTGGTGGCCTACAGGACCCGTGTCAAACTCCCGGCGTGGAATACAAGGGTCTTTCCATCTGGCCTCTGTATTTTGGTCCCACCTGTCACCGTGCGGCAACCAGGGTCCCTGCAAGCCACAACCCCTGTCTTGTCTGGCGGTGCTTTTCTCTCTGATGAGCTGCTTTGTTCTCAGCTCGAGAACACTTCCCCGTGCTCCTCTCTGCCCCCAGCATGTCCAGGAAGCAGGCACTCATTCTTCATCACTCAACTCATGCATCATCTCTTTGCTGAAGTTTTTCTCACTCACTAATTCTTTTCCTACATAGAGCAGGTGCGCTTCCTCTTTCCTTGGTACTCTCAGTTTTTTCACGACTGATACATAATAAGCTCTCAATATGCTTTGGTTGAATGGATAAATAATGAACACACATGAATTGCTAATATGAGGTGCTATTCAAATTAGTGTAAAATTATACTTTTAGTTAACTAAAAAAATAATAATATGAAATGTTTTGTGTAAAATATCATAATCCCAGAGTCGCTTCTACTAGAAGCTAATGAAATTGCCAAAAACACAGGTGTGGCAAGAGAGTTGGGGGCCTTAGTCTGTTCTGAAGTGGGGAGTGAATGCAATGAAGATGAACACGGGCCTGGTTCCCATGTTTCTGTCTGCTTGTCTGTGATCTCTTTGAGGGCTGTGGCTATATCCAAACTGGTGATTTGGATCTCAGTGCCCACTCTGACATCTAGGTACACGGTTATTTTTCATTAAGTACTTGTCAAATGATGCAACTAAGGAGCATATACATTCTAATATTAGGCCTGAGAAACAATCCTTGTCTTTAATGAGTTTATGCTTGAATAGATAGCAGGCCCTGTCTGCTTTCAGGTTTGCCAATCCCAACACACTTGTTGAGGAGATAAGAGTTCAGGATTGCAGTACAGGCTAGATTTGCCTCCTGGGGTGGTGGTAACATTCAGAGGTATGGGTATCAATCAGTCTTTAGCTTTTTTCTTTTCTTTTTTTTTGTAACCATCCTCTCCTCCCTCTGTCTGAGATTCTCTGCTCCTCCCATCACAACTTCCATCAAATATTCTCAGTTCCAACCTACAAAACTTAAAGATGGGCAGATTTTCCTCTTGTAAAAGAAATTTATAAAATACTTATGGATGGCCTGGAAACTAGGATCTTCTTATTTACTGCTAAATTTTCTAGACTTCCTTGGATTCTAGAATGTTTTTGATTTGTACTGGCCTGTCCAGACTTTGACACATTGCCTTGTCACAATTTACACATCTACATCCAGCTAATTTCAGGTTATCCAGCTCAATCATTTTCTGTCGTGATTCTACTACAACCTCCAGATCTATATAATACCCGACTCTTCGCTCTTCCAGCTCTCTGTGCAAGGTTTCCTTGCTGTAAATTTGTGATTTATAGATGATTATGGCCTCAAAAGTGACAGAAGAAAAAGATTAGGCTTATTGTCACACCCTTGAGCATCATCAAGGCCTTTGGCTAGGATGGACTCCCTTAGAATCCAGAATTATCACTCTTGCTGTACTTACGACTGGATACATAGGCATGCCTAGCTTTAGAACCACCGTTCACAAACACATTGACTTATTTCTTTTCAAACGATGAAGCTTCCCGAAGAGGACTCATCACTTCTCAGAGACAGGTTCTGGGATGGAGTTCCGGTAGAGGGATGGGTGTGAGTCCCAATGCTCTGAAAGGTGGGTTTATCTTTGTGCCTCTGACTACCATCATTAAAACTTTTTGGTTCTTACAGTTTACTATTCCTGAGTGTCTACCAGGAAGCACTGTGGATATTGAGGTAAATAAGCCACAGTCTGTGCCTGTGAATGTCCTGGAGAAATAGACAGGCAAACATGGAGTTTCAACATAAATTGAGCGTACAGTGACACAGGTGAGTAGAAGCCCACGTAGAAACACGGAGGAGAGGCATTTTATCTAACCCAGTGATTCTCAAATGTTGATGCGTATCAGAATCATTCAGAGCACTGACTAGCCCCTTGCTGGGGCCACCTCCAGAATGCCCGATTCCATAGGTCTGGGCTTGAACCCGAGAATTTGCTTTTCTAACAGGTAATAGTCCTGCTGCTGGTACAGAATCTGATTTGAGGACCACTGGCCTTAGGGGTACTAAGGAAGGTTTTCTGGAGGTGATGCCCAATCAAATTTAAAAGGATAAATGAAACACCAAGGGAAGGAATTTCAAGAAAGGAAGGAGCATGCACAAAGACACAGTGGAATGTGTAGGGCATAACCATGTGTCCGGAGAATGCAAAGTGCAGGAGATGAGGCAAGGGCTTCCAGACATGAGAGAAATTAGGCATATCAATAAACTGTAGAGGATTTCCCACCCTGGCATTCAGTCCTGGAGTGGTTACTGTAACATTTCAAATCTGAACAATCTGAAAAGAATCACACCCAATTGCCAAAAATTATGGGTGATTCTTCCCTCTTGGGCCACATTCAGAGACAGGCCTTATTTAATGTGTCTCTGAAAGGTGAGGGTTGTAAGAATATTTTAAGCAGGCTAGAAAAATTTAGATACACAACTATTTTGGCTACAGGAAAATGATGTAGAAACCCAGCAATATTCTGTATGGTACCTATCAAAAACAGAAGTTTAAAAATGTTTGTTTGGTAGAATTCAAGAAATATGCTTTATTGAATGTCAATGGGAGCCTCAAGCATACATCTGTGACTATTGTTTGCCTTTTCCAGTTATATCATCAAATACATGGAAGTTAAAGTACAATAAAATAAAATCCAGTCTAGAAAATCCTTTACATTTTTTTGGTTTTAATTTGTGTAATTAATTACTACTTACAAATAAAGTTGGAGTTTCCATTTATATAAAGAGAGAAATCCTGGTGATATCAATGGAATCATAGTTTTTGTTCCATACTTTGAGGTTTTGTTTGCATTAATGCTATTAATAATAAAATACATCATACAAAAAAGCATATACAGAGATCAGGCATAATTTAAAGATTATTAATAATATGAATCTTATTTTGCACGTTAGAACATTACCAGTGTCTCTGAGGCATCCAATTTACCTTTCCCGGATCTCGTGCCCCATCATCCACCCAGAGGTAACTGACCACTAGCTTTACTTCTGTTTTAATAATTCCCTTCATTTCATTATAGTTTTGCCACCTATGTACTTATAAACTATGTATTTTCTAACTCTGCCCTTTTTCTGAAATGTGCATAAATGGAACATCACTGTGTACGTTTCTAGCTCCCTTGCAAGTTTTGCTTAACATGATGTTGCTGAGAATTGGCTCTGTAGACAGAGATAGCTCTAGGTCATTCATTTCCACAGCTCTATGATATTCCGTTGTACGAACAGTCACAACTTACTTGTCCGGCTACCTTTGATGAACATGAGGTGGTTTCCATTCATGTGTATGTTTCATTACAATCAATGTTCTTAGTGTGCCCTGCTAAGTTATAAAGCATGTGTATGTTTAGCTATATTAGGTAATATTAAATTATTTTTGAAATCATTTGTTACAAATTTTTCATTGTTTCTAGAAATGGATGAGAGTTCCTGTCTTTTGGTAGACTTTTTATTTATTTTTTATCAAATTAGAAAAGTGTTAAATCATTGTTTTTTAATCAGCATCTCCCTGATAATTTACATTTATATCTTTATTCACATTTTCTCTAAAAATCTTTGTTCACATCCTGTGTCCATTTTTATTTAGGTTGATCATTTATTGATTCATAGAGTTTTTAAAAATCTTAGAGGCTCATCCTTTATCAGTTATGTTTTCCAAATATTTCCTTATAGTTGTGGCATATATATATATATATATATATATATATGTATATATATATATGCATCTTTTGATGAACAAAATTTCTCATATTTCATATGGTTGAAGATATCAAACTCTTCCTTTATAAATTTGTGCTTTTTTTTTATTTTTTGAGAGGGGGGAGGGGCAGAGGAAGAGGGAGAAAGAGAATCTTAAGCAGGCTCCACGCCCATGCGAGGAGCTGATCTGGGGCCTCGTCTCACGACCCTGAGATCATGACCTGAGCTGAAATCAAGAGCCGGGACTCTTAACCGACTGAGACATCCAGGCACTCCTATAATTTGTGCTTTTTAAGCACAAACTCCAAATCTTAGATTTCCTCCCAAAGGTTTTTAAACTTCATGTTTTTCTTTTCACTTTTAAGTCTTTATTACATTCGGAGTGTGTGTGTGTGTACGTGCGCGCGCGCTGGATGCAGTGTGATATGTGATATAAAGTATCCATTAACATATTTTTAGTGTGTGTAGTCAGTTGTTTCTATGCTATACTCAGTGACCTGCAATTTTGGTTCTATTTACATATACATTATTTTCTGTTTCTAGAGTTTTTTCAGTTTCATTGATCAGTCTATCTATATGCCACTACCACTCTTTATCCATTACTATAGTTTTAAAGTGAGGTGATATTGTCTAAGGCAATTCCCCATGCCAGGGTCTTGTAGTCCAGGAATGCATCATTATCTTCCATATACAGTTTGGACTTTGGCTTTTCAAATTCCATTAAGACCAGGTTGAAATTTCATTGAGGATTTCTTTGAGTCTGTAGATAGCTGGGGGAAAATCAGCATTTTGCAATACTGATTTTCCACAACTAGGAACAAAATATTTTATTATTTATTTAAATTCTTTAAATATCTTTAAATTAAGCTTTATAACTTTTGATATATGAGTATCATTTTTCACATTTATTTTTAAGTTCCTTGTATTTTGTTGCAACAACATATGGAATCTTTTTTGTAAATTAAATTTTGAGGAATTTATTGTTGGTGTATACAAATGCAAGGAATGAAATATACTTTTTTTTCTTTTTTTGAGAGAAAGAGAGGGAGAGCATGCCCATGGGGGAGGGGCACAGGGAGAGGAAGAGAGAGAATCTTAAGCAGACTCCATAACCAGCACAGAGCCTGATATGGGGCTCCATCTCATGACCCTGAGATCGTGACCTGAACCGAAATCAAGAGTCAGATGCTTAACTGACTGAGCCACCCGGGTGCCCCTGCAATAAACTTTTCTATAATGATCTTATATCTGGCAAATCTCCTAAACTATTCTTATTTATTTTTGTTATTTATTGATGAAATTGATTGAATTTACTATGTAGAGAATCATATACTTTGTGATTAAAAACAATATTGTTCCTGGGGCACCTGGGTGGCTCAGTCCATTAAGCGGCTGCCTCCGGCTCAGGTCATGATCTCAGGGTCCTGGGATTGAGCCCCATGTTGGGCCCCCTGCTCGGCAGAGAGCCTGCTTCTCCCTCTCCCTCTGCCCCTATCACCCCAGCTTGTGCGCTCTCTCTCTCTTGCTCTCTTGCTCTCTCTCTCTCTCAAATAAATAAAATCTTGAAAAAAAAACAATACTGTTCCTTCCTTTCTAATCTCTATACCTCCTTGTTTCTTTTTCTTATTTTATTGTGCTGATCATGACCTCTAACATTTACATACAATAGAATACTATTTTTTCAGGATAACCTTGGCTACTGAAACAAACAACTTCAAATTTTAATCAGTTTAAGCATTAGAGTATATTTGTTGCTCTGGTCACAGTCAGTTCTGTTTGCCGGCTGTGGTGGTGGGCACTTTGCTACATTCAGTAGCATCTTGTGGGTCTTAACCCTCAGAGTCCAGTCAACTTGGTAGGCAGACAGAGAAAGTACACAAATTACGAGTGAGAGTTTATGGGCCAAGTCTGGAAATCGTGCACATCTCTTCCTCTCCCAATCTAATGGCCAGAACTCTAGCACATGATCACATCCAGCCAGAAGGGAGGTTACAGGGGTAATCTTCTGGGCAGGGCTAAGAGGAGACCGAGGATGCTGTACAGTCCTGGTAATACCTGTCATGGCAATTTGAGAAAGTTACCTCCTATTCCTTGTTTGCTTTTTACATCTATTTAGGTGATCATGTGGTTTTCTTTTTTAATATGCTAATTTGAAAAATTACTCTAATGCATTTTCTAATATGGAAAGCAATTTTATATCCAGGGAATAAATCTGCTTAGATATATTGTATTTAAATTTTTTTAATGCACTTCTCCTTTTTATTTGTTATTTTTGTTTGTTAAAGAATAGTTGACACACAAGGTTACATGCTTTGTTTGGAATTTTTCTGTCTATATTCGGGATGAGCTTTGCCAATAGTATTCCTTTCTCGTTAACATCTTTGTCTGATTTTGTTACTGAGGATGAATTAGACTCACACAATTGTCTGAGAATTTTTTCATCTCTTACTGTTTTTACAATGGAGCTTATCCACTTGTTGAATTATCTGTTCCTTGATTACGAGGCAGACTTCATGAGATATTTGAATGTGTGCTAGAACTTACAAAGAAACTTCTCCAGGCCTATTTCTTCATGGTCACATGTGATTCATAGTTTTCTTTTTTTTTTTTTTTAAAGATTTATTTATTTATTTGAGAGAGCGAGAATGAGAGAGAGTACATGAGAGGGGGGAGGGTCAGAGGGAGAAGCAGGCTCCTCGCTGAGCAGGGAGCCCGATGCGGGACTCGATCCCGGGACTCCAGGATCATGACCTGAGCCGAAGGCAGTTGCTTAACCAACTGAGCCACCCAGGCGCCCGATTCATAGTTTTCTAAGAATTAGTTCATTTTATCTAAACCTTTGCATTTCTGGGCAAAATATTGCTTATAATAAATTCTTATTTATATTTTTAATCTCTGCCCTGTCTCTACTCATAGCTTTCTTCCATTTCTATTAGCCTTTTGAGGATGTTTTCTTTCTTTTTCTCTGAATCTCTTGTCTGACTTGTTTTCATAATTCTTGCCAGAATTTTATTGTATTTGGTTTTTAAAAGAATCAACTTTTATACTAGTTGTTTTATCCTATTGCTTGTTTTTTTTTTTAAATAATTAATTTTGGCTCTTATGTATTTTCCTCCTTTTGCTATCTTTGGATTTATTCTTCAGTTTGTTCTTGCTTCATGATTTGGATTCTTTAGCTATTATTTTCATACTGTCTTCTTTTCTAACAGAGAAATCTTTGCCAAACATGGGGTTATAAATATATTATTTTATGTTATCTTTTGGAAGTTTTATCACTTTACCTTTCACACGTAATTCTACAATCCAGCAGAAATGTATTTTTGCTTATCATGTGAACTAGGATTTAAGATTCATTTTTTTTCATACAGATATGCAGTTGAACACTACATCAAAAACTAATGATGTATTGTATGGTGACTAACATAACATAATAAAATAAAATAAAAAAAAATTAAAAAAACACAAAAAAACAAAAATCTTACAATTTAAGGTTAAGGCTGTCTTTACTCTCATTCAGTGCCACTTTTTCATCCACCAAGTATCCATGTATGAGTGGGTCTCCCCCTGAACTCTCTATTCCATTCTATTTCTGTTTGCATTTCTTTGTACCAAACAATGTCATTTTAATTACTATACTTTTATAATAAAACTTTCTAGTAGTGTAAGTTCTCCAATTCAGTTTTTCTCCAAGATTCTTTGCACTCTAATGGCCCTTTGTATTTCCATAAAAATTGTTAAAAGCAGCCTATCGAATTTTCACAAAAACACTCAACAGAATTTTTAAAAAATCCTGCATAATTCCATATAGTAAAATTCACAGATCTTAAGTATACATGTCAATGAGTTTTAACAAATTTATTCACCTTGGTCATTATTATAACCAATGCCCCAGAACTCCTTTCAGCCTGGAAGCTTCCCTCATGGCCATTTCTACTTCTGCTGCCTGGAGGCTGCTGTCTCAGTTATAGGTTCCTTATTGAATGACTGCAGAAATGTCAGTTTTCTGTATTTTAAGATAGAAAGGAGACAGATTGCTTGTGTTCCTTGGTATATTCAGGATTTGATTTTCAATAGCTCTCATACTCTCCATTTGCTCGAGGCATTTAGAGGATTTATGACTTACCAGGAGAATGGCTGGGAAAGCATTTTGTGCTTAGACCATACCTTTCTTCACCAAAGCTCAAAGGGCTTCCTCTCCATAGTACCTTCTGTCTTCAAAGCCTCCCATAACTTGTTATCCTTCCCTTTCCCACCTGGGGCTGGATACGATGCCTTCCTTCAAGGAAAGTCTTTATGTAAAATGCTATGGGCCCTAAATAACTCATGTCTAAAATCCCTGCCATCTGCACCCTCGTTGTCCCTCATTCTAGATTGAAACAGTCTGTCAGTAAAATCCATGGGCATCTTTTGGTTTTTATTATATTTTTTACCTTTGCTGGCAGCTACTTTATTTTTTTTTTCTAAAAGATCTCCAGATGTAGCGAGATGAACGCATCTTGACTTCTAAGGTAATTATTTGGGTTTTCGGTAGAGCAGAAATAGATATAAATATGTGTGTTGGATCCATTTATATTTCTCTATTTATGGTCTTATAAAAATGTGTTCTATCGAGCAGTATGACATATAAGTATTTAAAATCTTGTAGGTTTTATTTTATATAAAATTTTTTAGTTTCCTTTCCACTTTATTAAGGGCTTGGAGGGTATGATACTTTTATTTTTTAAATATTTTATTTATTTATTTGAGAGAGAATGAGACAGAGAGAGCACGAGGGGGGGAGGGTCAGAGGGAGAAGCAGACTCCCCACTGAGCAGGGAGCCCGATGCGGGACCCGATGCTGGGACTCTAGGATCATGACCTGAGCCGAAGGCAGTCACTTAACCAACTTTGCCACCCAGGCGCCCTCAGTCATATATTCTTATAGATGGATTTTATAATCACTGAACCTCCTTCGTATACCTTTTTCTTTACATCGATGAGATCATATACTTCATGAAATTGTTTCATGATTTTTTTAAAAAATATTTATTTATTTGACAGAGAGAGACACAGCGAGAGAGGGAACACAAGCAGAGGGAGTGGGAGAGGGAGAAGCACGCTTCCCACGGAACAGGGATCCCGATGTGGGGCTCGATCCCAGGACCCTGGGATCATGACCTGAGCCGAAGGCAGACGCTTAAGGACTGAGCCACCCAGGCGCCCCGGTATGATACTTTTAAAGGTAAGCAAAGATGTATAAAGTGAACAGGGGATCAATGATGTAAACTCTAGCCTTCACCTCCAGAATGTCTATCTGCCTGACACACGACTGAAAATTTCAGCACATATGCTGGGATCACTCAAGACTTTTCCCAAAATGCACCTACTTTTCCTCACAACAGATAACATATGTAGAATATTCTGGTACAGAAAAGGGGATGTGTTATGCTGGAGGTAGAAACCAACTGTTTTGTAATATTGAAGACAGGAAAAAAATTGAGTTAAAACAATTTGGGAGCAAGAACAAATGAAAGGAAGCAGACATGGCATTTAAAGTCTGGAGCAGGCTACAAAGTGTGGAAGTTGGGATTCTTTCAATATTTTGGTCAACTGCAAGAAATGTGTAAATTCCAGGGATTGGAAAAGATTGGCATTAATTTGAAGCCAGAGGATCTCAATCACAAAGAACAAGAAACTGATACAATGTGGATAGCACAAGATTCTCGAATCTGCATGTTAACAAAATTACAAGGTCAGTCTGATGAAGGTGATCATGAGCCACATTTTGATAAATCGACCTTCTAGTGATCTCTCCCTGTGTGTGTATGTATGTGAGGGATACCTGTATTCAGGTGCTAAAGAAACTAAAGATAGGTTTCTTTCTTTTAGAGATTATAAGCAACACACACACACATACATGAAGTGTGCCTCCCGTTCCAGAACATATCATTTTCCAGGCTGATCTTCCTAATGCCCACATTTAGTTATCTCTGATGGCTGCCAATTATAGAAGATGAGAGAAGTAGCAATTCCTCATCCTATAAGCCATTCAGATGGTCTATCTTGTTCTGCTAATACACTCTTGATATTGGGGCAAAGAAAAATCAGATCCATAATGTATATGGAGCCTTATGAAAGATATCCCTGATGAATTTAAGCTGCATACTTCTTTTACCTCCATATCAAATATATTTTAAGTGTGGAAGCTGAAAAGGAGAATATACTGCATGTAACAACAATTTTTGGTAGCTTACAGATATTCTTCCTTTTTTTTTTTTATCTTGTATTCATCACTCATACAACGGTCTATCTTAAAGCTGTCTTTGGCTTTAAGCATCAAGCAACTTGTGGAAGAAATTATAAACTTTATTTATGCCACTGTTTAATATGCTATTCTGGAGTGTTGCTTCCCTTTAATATATCAAAATGAGAATCACATCTGTTAATGCAGATGGCTGAAGATAGAACAGAACCCAAAGCAGAGCTCACGCATTCTCCTGCACTCACCCAGTTCTGCTCTGTGGTGTAAAAACAAGACAACTTTCTGGAGTAATGTGTTGATGCAAAGATATGCATAATTTTTGAATGGTCATATTCATAGAAGTTAAATTCAGTCTCCCATTTTAATATGGGAAAGACGGGGAGAAAAAGAAGTTACTAACTACCTGAACGAGTACAGTCTCTCCTTTGGCCATTGATATGTGTTCTCGCCACTTGATAACACATCTAAAAATGTGGGAGCCCAGGACACTCAGAAAGTGACAATGACTACATGGTCTAAACTATGTCACAACCTCCAGCTTCAAGGGAAATACTAACAGACAGATAAAATGGAAAATATATGTAACATGTTTAGTCCACCCAAGGCTCTCCTGCTTTGTAGGGATCTTCGAGATTCAGAGAAGGATGAACATTTTAAAAGCTCAAATCAAAGCATCTGAAACCACTCATCAACCCACTCAACCCATAGTGAATGTAAAATCAGAAAGCTACAGGAGTTAGGGAGAACTGAGCAAAATATATCCATTTGGTTATAAAATTTTGGCTGTAAAATGAGGTTTTAGAGAAAATTGAAAATGTAAATGTGATTCAACAAGAGCGAACATATGATACACACAGTATGCTTGTCTATGGGGAACCAAGAGCAAATTAGTAAAATGAACACCCTCTTGTTAAGTAGAAGTACAGTTGTCCACCATGGAAAAAAAATGCTCCTGGGGTGTTTCTATTTATATTTTTGGTGGAATGAGTTGTAATTGTGCCAACGTCTATTGTCACATTTTAAGATTATTGGCTGAGCAACAGAAAGAAGCCTTTCAGGTTGGGGCTTCCAACCCCTGAGAAGCTTATATTGTGTTCAACTGAAGCTCCTTTGCAAAAATTTGTGCCACAGCCTCCCTTCTCCTGCACCATTGACTCTGGCCACCTCAGAGGTGTGGAAAGAGATGGAAATAAAACAAAAGTCACATGAAATTAACCTTTGAAGTTAATTTCATACAGACCAGTTCTGCTCCTAAAGGTGAGTAAATGAGTGGAACTATTCTTGTAACAGTTATTAGTATTCAAGTGAATTATTTCCTGTATGTTTTAATCGAAAAGTACTGAAAATGATTGAACTCAGTTTGTGTTAAGGACTATAGGGATTAAAAAAAAGGAATAAGATACATCGTTGTGACTTCATAGACCTTAAAATATAGTGAGAAAAAACATGTGTGAATTTTAAAGCACAATGTATTTAAGGTGGGTGTGAAGAACACTGTAATGGAAATAGTTACAAGGTGCCAATGATGAAGAAATATGGAGGAAATGAGGTTTAGGGTAGGTTTCATGAAAAGTAAAGTAAAATTTTCAAAAGACTCTAAGTAATATTGGTGTTTGTTTTCTTATAACACCCAGTGCTCCATGCAGTACATGCCCTCCTTAATACCCATCACCGGGCTAACCCATCCACCCACCCCCCTCCAAAACCCTGTTTGTTTTTCAGAGTCCATAGTCTCTCATGGTTCATCTCTCCCTCCTATTCCCACCCCCTTCATTTTTCCCTTCCTTCTCCTAATGTCCTCCATGCTATTCCTTATGTTCCACATGTAAGTGATACCATATGATAATTGACTTTCTCTGCTTGACTTATTTCACTTAGCCTAATCTCCTCCAGTCTTATCCATGTTTTTTTTTTTTTTTTACAGATTTTATTTATTTATTTGATAGAGACACAGCGAGAGAGGGAACACAATCAGGGGGAGTGGGAGAGAGAGAAGCAGGCTTCCCGCTGAGCGGGGAGCCCGATGTGGGGCTCGATCCCAGGACCCTGGGACCATGACCTGAGCCGAAGGCAGACGCTTAACGACTGAGCCACCCAGGTGCCCCCAGTCTTATCTATGTTGATGTAAAAGTTGGGTATTCATCCTTTTGGATGGTTGAGTAATATCCCATTGTATATATGGACCACATCTTCTTTATCCATTCGTCTGTTGAAGGGCATCTTGGCTCTTTCCACAGTTTGGCTATTGTGGACATTGCTGCTATGAACATTGGGGTGCATATGGCCCTTCTTTTCACTACATCTGTGTCTTTAGGGTAAATGCCCAGTAGTGCAATTGCTGGGTCATAGGGTAGCTCCATTTTTACATTTTTGAGGCACCTCCACACTGTTTTCCAAAGTGGCTGTACCAGCTTGCATTCCCACCAACAGTGTAAGAGGGTTCCCCTTTCTCCACAACCTCTCCAACATTCGTGGATCACAACATCAAAAACTAATGATGTATTGTATGGTGACTAACATAACATAATAAGATAAAATTAAAAAAAAATAATATTGGTGTTCGGATATGAATTGAAGAATTGAAAATATTTTTGGAAGAGAGAGAAGAATGAACAAAGAACAGTGAATATGTTGGTTTTAGGGAGAAAGGCCATGGGTTGAGGTGAACAACATCTTGAGTGGTATATGAAGAGCACATGCAGCAGGAATATGGGCTGGAGATATGGAAATAGAGGTTGATGTCAGTCTGTGGAATGGCTGAAATACCACGCTCATGACTCCTGATCTGTAGATGGTGTGAGCAAATCTGTGTTTTAGAGACAGAGTGACGTGCACATTATAGGGGGTAGAATCTGGGAACAGAGAGAAAGGGTAGAAGTATTTAGAAAGAGAGTCTCTAAAGGACATCAGTAGGAACACGTGGTGATAATGAAAATATGAAAACCTTATGGAGAAGAAATAAGAAGGACTCGGTGATCAAGTAGTTGTAGCAAAATGGGAAAATATGTCATTCCCTGGGATTCCAGGAATCCAGGGGAAGGCACGCTGGCCCGATGGGGCTACTCATCAAGAAGAAGCAGGACAAGTGCATGTGGGGAGCAGGAGCTGGGGGAAAACCCTGGTTGGAAGAGATAGTGCCCAGAGAGTGTGGCAGCTGATAGATGTTGGTTATGGTCTCTTCTATGTGGCACTCCCTAATCCTCAGGAAAGTTACTATATTCACAAGATTGTTGATTTGAACAGATTTTTTTTTTTTGGTTGGAATTAGATAAATAAAACATATCGAGTGCCTCACTCATTGTAAAAACTCCATCCAAATTAGTCTTTCTTTTTTATGGCTTCCTCTCACTCTCATGACTGAAGAGCACAAAAGAGAATAAACCAGCGTAGGATAAAACCAAGATTACGTGTGCTGAAGAAGCAACAGAGTTGGGAAGGCTTGAGGAAATAGAACAAAGAGTTTGGAGATATTTAACTATGGGAGCTGGTAGAAAAGAGTTCAGGTTACATTCACTTCGGTTTGCTACAGGTAGGGACGTCCCATTTGATTCCTGAGATACTGAGAAGAGAAGAGTAAGGAGCAAAAAGGCTGTGAAGATCACTCGTGTTTTAAAATTAAATTCCTGGGGGAAAGGTGATCCTTTTTTAATAAATGAGGGAAGATTAGAGAAAGATGTTGGAGCAAGAAAAGATACCTGTGAAGCTCAAGGTGCTGGTGAGACATTAAACGATGTCTAAGAATAGCAATCTGGAACTCCAGTTAGGAGCTAGGGTAACCGTGTGTACTTATACATCATTAGCAGGGAAGTGTTGAATACCACTGAGGGGATGGGAGGACAGATGGTGAGGACAGAATGTTGGAATTCATCCAGTAATTATTTGTTGAACATGAGACACATCTGAGAAACCCATCTCAGTGCTGGGGATACGGCAGTGAACAAAGTAGACCAAATCCCCTTTTTATGAGGAATGTGGCTGGGGTGAAAGAGGGGTGAAGAAGATGATCTGGTAAGAGGAGAGAGTGAGAGAAGACAGATGGTAGAAATTCTTAATCAGAAGGAACGGGTACAGGAAAAATGCAAAGGGAAGGAACACATGGCTTGGAGTCAAGCAGAACAGAGTCAAGTCACATCTTACCCCCTTTGTAGAAAGTAGGATCTATGTGAAGCTATTGAATCTCAGTTTTCAGCATAAGGGGAATTACAGTGTGTGTGTGTGTGTGTGTATGTTAGGGAAATAAAATATGTTGAGTGCCTCACTCATTGTAAACATTCAATCTGTACTCATATCTCTTTTCAGTCCTCTCACCCTGATTACTGAGGAATACACTAAACACCTTTACCTCTCTCCCTCCCTTGGACAAATACAGTGGCTTTCTTCTGCTCACAGTATAAATGTAAGCTTCCTCCTGTGGCCAAAGAGGATTTGCATATTGATTTCCTCAGCCCCACATCCTGCTTTCCTTTGCTTCTCTCTGCGTGTGCTCTAGGGATACTGTTCTTCATGTGGCAATTTCAACATTGTTATAACCAGTTGGAATGCCCTTCTGTCCTTCCCAATTCACTATTCGTTGATGGTTCCTTCAGATTTCAGCTTCACTTCCTCAGGAAGTCCTGCCTTCCCGGACCAGGCCAGGCCACACTGCTGTATTCTCTCTTGAAGCCCAATTCTCCTTTGTGACACCTTTTACAGTTGCAAGTAAATAATTAACAGTGTAATTAGTAGATAAATGTCCACAGTCCCCAATAGGGCACAAGTTCCAGAACTCTCTGTGCCCCAGGTAGCAGTTAGCTTGATCCACGGCTACAAAACAGACACACAGTCTACACCTGTTGTGCCTGTAAATAAGAGCACAAGGTAGACATGAAAGATCGCTGAATAAATGAATGGAAACCTAGGAGTAATACATCTGGATAATGTCATTGCAAGCATACCCTCGGTTCTACCTCTAGTTGGAAGCAGAAGGGCACATTAGAAAAACAAAAATTCATTCTTCAGGGTCTAGGGTCATGTCATAAGGTAATCCCTTCTAATCATTGCATGTGTCTATCACCCATAAACTTTTCTAAACATTTAAAATTCTTCTCTATGTGTTCAGGTTGTACTAAGTCTTAAACAGCTATTATTACAAGTACTTACTTCGCCCTTTCCAATATAATATTTACTTTATTTGCAACAACTTACACTCTCAGACTTTTCTCTCCCTCCGCTGCAATTTAGAATTTCTAGTATTAGCTCAACAGCCCTATCAGCTTTTCTTTCATTCTGGGTGGAAGATTCTGACACACAGAGCCTGGGTCTGAACTAGTGCTTTCCCCTGATAAGCTTGCACGCGGAAAGCTTTTGTATTTTCACTTGATTGACTAGCTTACTTCTTCCTTGGGTTTTTCTCTTCCTTTTGCATATTTGTATCTTCTTGGAGGTACAATGCACTGATACACAATGTGCTTTTAGTATTCACAGTGTCTGAGGGTAGGCAGATAATTTCATATCAATTCATGGTCTTCTTTGATGAGACCCTGGGTTGGACTAATGTTCTAGTACCTGATAATTGTAAATGACTTTGTGGTCACACTGAATACTTTAAAATCACAAGATAAATAAGAGATTTAAAAATAGTCTACCATAATGAAATATACCACAAAGTCAAATAACTGAATTTTCATAATCACT
The DNA here is from genome assembly GCF_964656455.1 of Halichoerus grypus. Taxonomy (NCBI): domain Eukaryota; kingdom Metazoa; phylum Chordata; class Mammalia; order Carnivora; family Phocidae; genus Halichoerus; species Halichoerus grypus. The sequence goes on from NC_135715.1 coordinate 95,927,539, forward strand.
CCATAATGTAAAGCAATGTGTCTTAGAAACAGACATGGGCCAAAAGTCTGGTTCTGTCTTCATTAATTATGTGGACTTTGGCTAAGACATATTTCCTAGGTGTCAGGTTTACTTTCTCCAAAAGTAGACTATATCTAGTCTCTACTATTGCTTTGGAGATTAAATTACAAATGATGAATTAGCAGATGTGGGGACAATTTCTCAGAAAATGGAACTTTGCTTCATTGTTTCTCTTCCTTTCAAATAAGATTATCTATTTTAGAATATTCCTTTTCTCCATCTGCTTTGCTGTTCTGTCACCTCTTTTCTTTGCATTTTCCTTCCAAATTAATGTCTTTATAAAGCTGTCACAATTTGGAAAATGCATCTTACAAATTATCTTTATAACATGTAAGTAAACATTGTGACTTTGTCTTCTTGAACAGTAATATTTCTATACAACTTGTGTTGATGACTTAACATAGCATTTAGTTATTCAAAATTCACTTTTATGCTAACAGATTTCGATTGAATCATTGAATTGGGAATGGTCAAAACAGAAGGGTTGGGCCATGAAAAACAGAGGGTATCAGTGTTCTGAAAACATTTCTGACAGAAGAATATTTTATACCTGTGGACTTGGGGGAGGGAGGGGCCAGTTGGTGTGAGCTCAAGCTGGAGACAGGGAAATCAGTCATCCATGGAAAAGAAGTGTTGTTAATGGTGGAATGTGTTAAGCATAGTTCATCAGAGTTGCTCAACAGTAAGCTTTCTTTCTTCTTTATATTTGGACTTTTGGTGCCCCAAGCAGCGCTTAGCACTTCCTAGGTCCTTACTCAATAAGAGTGTGTTGAACTTGACTAAAATTTATTACAATTATCTATTACAAACACTTCTTTATGTAAGTTTGTTTTTTACTTTAAGTTGATTGCCTTTCTTTTTTAAAAAGTAGAATTATCAGCAGCTAGGATTAGATATTTTTTACATCTTTCCAACTAATTACCAATTCCACATATGCTCAAGAATCAAAACATTGAGTTCACATCCCTGGAGTAAACACATTGTCATCTCCACTTTTTTTAACCATAGATAAAAAGTTTCCACTAATTAAGTTTTAAAACATACTCCTGTTTTAAGCAATAATGGATTTGGTTCAATGAGAAAAGTTGGCTTTTCAGATTGAAAGTAGGTGGTTTGACAAACTGATCCAAATGTCTGAGGGAAGAGAGTCAATCCTCAATGCATATGAGCCAGTGCATCCAGGATCCCAAGTTCATGGAAACTTCTGTCTGTCACACAATGACTGTAACTTTGGCAACAGCAGTAACAACACTAACAAGCATCTGCTACTCCAGATGACAACATCTGCAAGAACTACAACACTACCGAATGAGCGATTATGAAGGATAGGCAACACGTTAACGGCTTTGCATGCATTCTCTTAGTCAACCCTCTCAACAGTTCTTCAAGCTGGAAAGTACTACTAGCTTGAATTAAAGACGAAGAAACCAAGGGTTAGCTAATACATTACTAAACTTTTTAAAAAACATTTCTGTAGGTCCTCCATGTCCATTAGCTGACAGAATGATAGTATTTCCAATAAGCTTAGGCCAATGAGCTAATGATTTAACTTATTGTATTAATCAAAGTCTTAATTAATTACGATCTCTGCCTAATCATCAGAGTGACCATGAATAAGAGTGAATGGAGACTAACAGGTGGGAACTGAGACTTCTGAAAATATTCATAAAAGCAGCCAAATGCATGAATTTGGGATTAGGAGCTGATGTTAAGATAGTGTTAGGAAAGGCAGCATATGGTTAGAATACTGAAAACCTCAGTGAGGGAGTTTTGCAAGGACTGGGTCTGTCTTGCCTTCTTTCTATGCTGAGTACTCAGCCTAGTATCTGGAACACAAGATGAACTCAATATATCTTCATTGCACCAAATCACATTTTATTAGTGCCTCTATTGTAATATACATGTATCTGTAGAGATATATATGTATTCTATATATAGTTATAGATTTTGCCGTTGTATGCTCATTTGTGAAAAATGGGATTTATTTTATTTTCCTGGAATATCCTAATTTCTGCCTGGAGATGCCATTCTGCCTAATAGCAAAATATTTAATTTTGTTACTTCCAAAAATATCAGTCAAATTCAGTGATTATTCCTTGGTAATTTCAGATTTTAAAATTACTCAAATATATTTTCTTTTCCTCTTTCTTGGGCTTATGTTTTCACGTGGTTAATAAGATTAAGGCATCATTTACATGTGCCCAAATATTAGGCAGATTTTTATTTCTTCAAACTTACACCTCAGAAAAGAGGAAGTTATCTTACTTTGCATTACTCACATTTTCTCTTATACTGTACTCTCTGTCTCCCTCCCTTCCTCCCCATGTCTTCTATTTTGAGTAGCACAATACTAAGTAGGGGGTGGTGAGACACATCGCCTGAAATCAAAAATTTTGGATGCTTATGGAGATCACCTGACAGCGCTGGTAACCAAAAATAAAAAAAATAGATTTAATACATATTTATCTTAGTTTCCTGGGTGTATGAACTCATATTGCAAGTTGAGGGTTAGAATAAGTAAGCCTTTAAAAAAATACCTTTAAAAAGCAAAAGGATAAATGATTATATGGAAGAGACCAACCATGTAGCTCAATTGCAGAGGAGATAAAAAGCAAATCTTTGAAAGGTTTGCAGGATGCTTGGGACTTGGGGCAACATTTTATTTCCAGCAACACAGTGCTGCACGAGATTTGACACAAGCTGTATTCCAAACAGCCGAGATGGAAGTGAGGGTGATGTGCCCCGGGGCATGATGTTTGGTTCTTCAAAACATGATGATGTCCCGCCAGAGGTCATCGCTTGTGTCAAGAGCGCGAATAAACTGTTTCATGACATATGAGATGGAACATCACTATCTGTGATTTTAAATGTGCATGTGTAATTAATGAATTCAATATTATTATAAGCGGATATTTTGTGATTTCTTCTATATTTGTAAAAGTCGGTATTTATGTGTTCATGTTGACCAACATGCATTTAAAAAAATGTTCTAGCTAGGGAAATAGGGAAAGAGCCTCCTTCCTGGGATCACCTTGTGTTTGGGCACGTATAATGCTTCTCTGTAGCTGCTGGTCTGCAAGGACTACCTGCTAAGAAGTAGGGAGTTGTAGGTCGTGACTGTGATCACTCTTCACGTGAGCATCTGCTGAGACTTCTGTCCCTCTGTCCTCTAAGCAAGCGGTTCAGACCAACATCTTCAGCAGACCTCTTTAAATACTCCTTTCTGTGTTGTGATCCTCTTCGCTGGCTTCTGCACCCCAACTGGGTGAACTTCGGAAAGGTTTCCAAAGTTGACCCAGACCCCCGGACTGGGTCACGGAAGGTTGTTTGTTTCATGATGCAGGTTGTCTCTGAGGTGATTGGCCTTCTCAGAATTCAAGGTGGAAACCGGGGCCTAAACCTCTTTCACCATCAGAATCTCAAATCGACATGGGGCTTTGATGCTTTTCTCCTCACAACTTCAGTCTGAGGAGGGGGCAGGGCCAGCTGGCTGCCACAGCCCACCAAACTCTAGCCTTCTCTGTGAACTCCCCTTCCTTCTCCTCAGTTCAGAAGAAAACTCTTATCTTTTTTTGCTTCCTGTTTTTTCCGGGCATTCTTGTCTTATTACTTTGTGAAAGCTAAGATTCACTCTTAGCTGGGACCCACGGACCCATGGACCCATAGACCCACTGCATATACACGGTTCCTGGTGTGACATAAATGGAAGGACACCTGTGTGTGCAAAGAAACTTGAACTCAGATTATTAAAGCCTCTAAACCCAGCTAACTACCAGCCTACAGAAGTTACTGGGGAGAAAGAAACAAGTTCAAGACACCACAAAGTAGCAATTGGCCACACCCAGAATGTGATGAATGCTCTGTGACAAATGACCCAGTTTTTTCAACCAACATCTAACTTAAAAGGGGACGGAAGATTGCTTGAGAGTCAAAGAGACCTAAGAGACAACTAAATGCAACATGGGAGCCTTGTTTGGATCCTGAATTAAACAAGCCAACTTAAAAAGCACTGCTGAGGTATCAGCGGGGGTCCCGCTGATACCCTAGAAAGTACAACAGCTGGCACTTCTGTCTAGAAAACCATCATTGTGAGTCGTGTAACTCAGGCCTCTCTGCATTTCTGCACAAGTTCAAGGACCACAGAGGAATTCTTGTGTGTTGCTTTCCATTTGATGATCACAGTTCAGTTCAGCCACCAGAAGAGAGAAAAGGAATTAAAAATTCCTTTTTACTTCTTGTTCCCAAATAAACCATTTGTCTCTAAAAAAAAAAAAAAAAGCACTTCTGAGACCAGGCAGGCGAATTTGAATATAGATTGGGTATTAGGGAAGAGTAAGAAGTTGTTGGTAATTTGGTTCGATGTGATAACAGCATTGTATTTATATAAACAATCAATAAACAAAACAACAACAAACACATTCTATGAAAATATTTACAGAAGAAAGACATATCTGAAATTTGTTTTAAAAGAATGAGACAATAAAGTATCATAAAATATGACATAAAATTGTGTTGGAGGAAGTCATCGAAAGGACATGGCTGGTGGTTGACTCTCTAGGCAGACCTGGGCAATCAGAGGCTCCCTACCCCTCCTGGGTCCTTGAAATGTCTGTCCTAGCACACTTCACCAGTCCCACAGTGGGAGGCATTTCAAGGACTTAGCCTTGAGACAGTGATGTGTTGTTGAGACTACCTGGACTATATACATGATTGAACCTTGGTAAGGCCTCTATTTAAACTTTAAAGATTCTAGCAGGTGGTGGGGAGATCTACCCTTTCTTTGGTCTGTTTTTGGTCTCTGTATATAGGGGCTGGCTTCAGATCATAGCCAAGAAACTCCCAAAGCTGTGAACCAACAGACTGGCACGTATATCTAGTTGTTGAAGCTGAGTGATGTCTATAGGAGGATCATTCTTATATGCTTTGCTTCTGTAAACATTTGAATGAACACAATAAAACCTAGAATCCAAGATTTTGAAAGCTGTGTCCCAATTCTAGATTTTCTCCTGCCAACACCACCCTTCACCATGATGGCCAGCACTTGTGGCCGCAGGGACCAAGGGCTTAAGGATGCAGGGGAACAAAGATAATGATGAAAAGTATAAAATTTAATCCCACTACATGTGCCTTTTAAAATTCTTTTCCATTAAAAATAAAGCAGACTTGAACATTTTTGTTGTCTGAAAAATTTGACACCTCACACCAGCATCGTTCGGTTCATCAACTGTGTGCAGAAGTTCTTGGGATTCATGTCATAGACAACTATTTAAAATATTATTGGATTTATGTGGTTATTTGGTCACTACATAGGCTCTCAATTAATCAATAGTTGGATATAACCAGTGTCCTGGGGAGATTCACAACTTTTGTATTTTAAAAGGAAATTCTCATGCTAGACAAGGTTGGAATCCACTATGCAGACAAAGGCAACTATTTGACAGAAGTTTTTTTTTTCTTTTCCACCCTAGGGGTTTTGACCCCAAGATAAAGAGAACGTTAGAAACAAATGTCAGCTTTCTGGCTGGTGTCTGCAGCTATCTTCGGTGCCCTGGGCTTGTGCCTATTAGCCTTTCTGTTTGCATCTCTGCATTGAAGGCGGACAGCTTGAAGGCCTCGTCGGTGTTCTTAGACCTGCCCATGGCCAGGCCTGAACCCCAGAGGGTGGAGAGGGTGTTCTTTGAACTTAAAGATAATCCCGTGGATCGTGTTGCAACATAAGCAGAGAGGGCCAGCAAGGAGCTTTGTGTGATTTGCTATCCTGGGAACACTTTGAACCTTTTTGCCTGGTTTTGCCCCTTGGCCATTCTTAGAAGCAGCTTCCCCTCTATGTTGTCTGTGGGCTGCAGGATGAATATGTTTAAGAGAAAAATCTGCTCTAGGATGGGTTTCCTTTCATTGCTGGAACTCCTCTTCACTAGTGGGCCTTCATGGGGTTGCTTCTTTCCTGTCTTGTGTGCCTGTGTCTCTGGGGCTTGTTTACCTTTGGTATTTAAACCTCTAACACCCCAAGTCTGGCCACTCTGGGAACAATCCATTGGGAGCTTCAGGTGGAATGAGGGTGGAATCAGAACTCAGGTTGGAGCTTCAGGTGGAATCAGAATTCACTTATTCAGTTATTTGAAGGAAGAAAAAAAATGTCTTTTGAGAATTGTCTCTTATTGCCCAGGGCTATGGATACAGATGATATTTGACATTGGCTGAAAAGTTGCTTAATTATTCAGTTTCTGACACGAACACTTGTTTGTTGACATTTAGACCTTCATCCTAAAGAAGAGAGCAAAGATGTTTTTAAAAATCCTTTTTTTTTTTTACTTTGAGAAAGAGGGACAGAGAGCACGAGAAAGAGAGAGAGCATGAGCGGGGGAGAAGGGCAGAGGGAGAAAGAGAAGCAGACTCCACGCTGAGCAAGGAGCCTGATGAGGGACTCCAGGATCATGACCTGAGCCAAAGGCAGATGCTTAACTGACTGAGCCACACAGGCGCCCCCGTTTTTAAAAATTCTAACTGTGTGCCAGATAGTGGAGTTTGATATCTCGTTCTGTTTTTCAACGTCTGCAACAATTTCCTTTCCTGACTAAAACAATAAACATTTCCAGATTATGCTTGGAAAAAATAAACTGCAAAAGCTTGTTTTTACATGACAGGACCTGGTTTCCTTCAGGAGCCCCTTTTGATCCCATATCTACATGAATTATAAAATGATCATTCAAGGGGAAGTGAATTGGTTTGATTCAAGGAACAGAGAATCTGAAATGCTATCCTTTTCCATTTTAGATTAGGAGGGCCTTCCGCGCTGATGGATTCCTTCTGCTTCTTTCATTTGCTTATTCTGAATGCACACTGCAGCCATTTCCACAATGGATTGCACGGGCCTCCCGGCAGTTTTTGATTCTAGCCCCGCGAACTCTTCATTATGGATGCCTACTGCCCTTGATTTAGTGTTTTGATGTTTAGTTACCATGGTTTTAATATCAGTCCTATGACAATCCCCCTTCTTCATGTCTTCCCACCCTATGCTCTCTCTGGACTGCCCAAATCAATGTACCTGGAATTTGGGCCATGACTTTCATAACCAGGGACTACCTTGGTGCACTCACATTTACTATTCACCCAAAGGGCATGCCAAACTCCACTGGCACCGAGCTCAGTAAGCCCTGCGGTTCCCACAGGTCAATCCTAGGATGCCAGGTCGCTGATGCAGAAAGCCTCAGCCTCCAGGGATGATGGTAATCAACTGCAAAGCACCAGGCAGCTGCTCTATGCGGTGGATTTAATTCACATTGCATAGTAATGCTCCTAAGATGAGGTCCCCGGGGATATGTTACGATGCAGGACTTTTCACAGAGGCTTTATTGCTTTTTCTCATCAGCTTCTAAGGCTGCTTATGAATTCTGCACGGGTTCCTCTTTCCCTGCAGGATAACATTTGCATAAAAAACAAACTACTGGATAAATAAGACTTCACCAGTTATCATTCCTTTTAACACCCCTCCACGGAAGGTCGACAGGTGTGTATTTGGGTGCCTTTTACATATTGTGTGTACCTGAGCTCACGGCGCAAACTGTTGAACTGCTTCACACACTCGTGGTTTTTCTCTTGCCCCAAAGGAAGTGCCCTCGCCCCGAAAAAATGAACTGAATTCACAATGAGCAGGGCCTCTTCCTCTTACCTCCTCAGTGCTGGGTAAGGATTATCTATGCCAGCTCCAAATGGTGCCACTGCATTATTCCAATACTCTTAGAACGCCACTGGATGTGGCTAATTGGAGTTAAATGTTGCAGAAAGAAACCAACACCGGGCTAAATGTGTTCTGTGTGTCTTCTTACTGGTGGGCTCAGTGAATCCCACGTGAAACAAATGGCTTCCCGTGGGATAGAAGGAACCAGAAATGCTCTCCTCTGTCAAAAAAATACCCACACTACCTGTTCCCTTGCAATGTACATTTCACAAGGCCAGAGGAGACGGGGGAAAAACAAGGACAGCTTTGGAATCACAGACTTGGTTTCAAATAGCACTTTAATGATCTCCTGATTAGGTGTGGGCATTTAGGAAGCTCTTAGATTTATTTCTCTTACCTGATCCGATAAATTACTAATTTTTATGTATTTTGTTTGATTGAAAAATTACATATGAAAAGCATGGCTATGGTAACAAGTCTTAATACTGCAAATATTCACTGAGAAAATAAATGACAGTCACACCATAACCCTTCTCATCTGGGCCCCCACCCTAAACACACGCATGGATATAGCCAATATCATCTGTGTGCTGACTATCCTTCGTTGTGCTTCTAAATTTAGATATACATTGGAAAAGAGCATAGAGGTATTTTCTTTATTTTTTTTTTCCCTGACCGGATTGTATCTTGTATCATGATTATCAAGGGGGTGCTATACACACTCGTTTCCAACTCAGTTTCTTCACTTAAATTTCATGTCCCCTGCAGGGACTCTTCTGCTTTAACAGCTTTAAAATATTGGGAAATCTAGATGTTCTGTAATTTACCTGACTACTACTTATTTATGGAAAATCAGATTTACCTTTTTTTACCACTAAAAATGTACTAAAAGAAAGGTCCTTACAGTTACATTCTTAAATACTGGCCCTTTTTTTCAGTATGGCACATTTTTTAAAGTATAAATACTGAGTTCAAAGACTGAACATTTTAATATTTTTGTTCACTGCCAGGTCACTTCCAAAAATTCATAATGATCTGCATACCCACCAGCCATATATGAAAGGGTCCATTTTCCCACATGCTTGTCAGATCTGCTGTTATCGATATTTTTAATTTTTGCCAGTTCCATGGTTGAAAATGGTTATCTTGCTTTTATTTGAATTTGCACTTCCAAAAACCTAAAATGTGTGGTGAGATTGTTCACAGAGAGGTCATATAGAGGTGCTCAATGAATCAGAGCAATTAGAAAGAAATCATGCTTAGAGTAGTTTCCCCAGGAGAGAAAATAGTCTTGCTCAGAATCTTCCTTGAACTTTGGGAGATGAAAAATCACCATGAGGAAGGTAGATTACAAAGAGTGCATAAGAAGGGGATGGAGATGGTGCTGGGGCAACCCAGGGGAGTATTAACCTTCCATAATATTCCAGAGGACTAGCCTGCAGGCAACATTGGACTTGCACCCGGGGCCATACTTTTGGTCTTGCCCTCTGACTGCTGGTCGGTCAGCCCATCCAAGCTCAGTTTTCAACAAGTAATTTGGCAGCTGTGGACCAGAGTTGTGCTGTGAACTTTGCGTCACACACCCAAATGTGATACTTAGAAAGAAATAAAATTACTTCATGTATTTCATATGCTTTCCCTGATGTTTTACTAAAGTTTCCTGTGCAAAAGAAATCCAAACGGTGAGTACATGTCCCCAGAATGAAAGCAGTGCCTTTCTCACAGACCACAGGTGACCACTAACTAAGCTTCATAGTCTTATCCTAAGATTACATGGGTTTGGTTCAATGAAGAAAGATAATTTGCCAGATTGCAGCTTGGAGGTTAGATGAACTCTTTTCAAACTGTAATAAGAAATACACACACTCCTGCTTGATATATGTTAGCAATAAAATACTCTGAATTCCCACATTTACATGGTAAATGACAATAGGAGCAGAAAAATGCACTGAGCGTGTATTATAGGTCAGGTGTGTTTCTAATTTTTTTAAAAATAAATGATATCATCTAATCCTCACTACAACCTTTTGGATTGGAGATCACCATTGCCCCCATTTTACAGAAAAGGCAGGGGTGGAGTGGCTGTCTCTTACGCAAGGTTCACAGATTTGGTAAGTAGAGGAGGTATGGTTTGAACTGAGGTCATCCTGGTTTGAGGCCAAGTGCTTCTTTAACTATTCACTGGTTCAGACTCACCAACTAGTGAGCAGGAGAGATATCATCACCATATCCCCTGTACACCCCCCAAAAAACACCCTAAAGTTTAAACGAATTGCCTAATAACAAAGAGCAGTAAAGCTGCTTAAAATGGTAACGTTGGGCAACTAGTTAGCCTCATCCATGATATCCATAAATTAATTATGCTGCTCAGTTTCAATGGACAAGATTAAGGTTTCACTCCTTGTCATGAAACCTCCTTACAGTGTCCCCTAAGTGTGGTTAGGAACGAAACTGCACCGGTTATTGTAACAGGGCTGATTGAACACAAGGATTTGGTACCCAGTTGTTAGAGAATCGAAACTGTTCAAAGGGGACACAGAGTTATCACAGAGAAAGTAAGTGCAGACAGAGACTCTGGAGGTTCGGCTCTTAGAGGAGTAGCTTTGCACACCTGGGATCCTGAGCCTGACGAGGGGGTACCAGCAGGCTGTCTCTCAGGCATTGTGAGGCTGGTTTGGGGTGTGGAGAAAATTGCAAATAGGAACCCCCAGCCACTATCCACCATAAGAGTGATGAATGACAAGGAGAGGGAGCAAGCAGAGAGTTCCAACCTTTTTTTTCTTCCATTCTCCAGTCTTCCTGTCACCCTCAAGAATCTCTCCTGACCGAGTCTACCAGGACCCAGTGACTACCCAGAAATGACGTTTGTAGAGTTTCATCCCCAGTAGTACAAGACTGAATTCAAAGTTGAGGAAAAATATTTAATATGAGCACATTCCACACTTTCAACTACTTGACATCCCTTCTGCTCTTTCTACACATATTTCAGCTTCCATACCGTGACAAAAATGACTTTGTACTTTCCCCTAACAAGATGTGATTTCTTTCTTACAAACAAAAATGCTCTAAGTCTCTTCTTAAAATGAGGAGAAAGAGAAGAAATTTATCAGTAAAAAAATATTTCCTAAGTTATTTGAATATATATATTAGCAATATATGAAAAAACACTTGTTTTAGGCTGTTTAGGCTGCTCTAACACATTATCATAGACTGGGGGGCTTAAACAACAGACATTTATTTCTCACAGCTCTGGAGTGTGGGAAACCCAAGATCACGGTGCCTGATGTCACGTGAGGGCCCACTTCCTGGCTTGTAGATGGCCATCCTCCCCACTGTATCCTTACATGGTAGAAAGCAGAGGGAAAGGTTCTCCCATCACTTCTTATAAGCACACTAATCCCATTCACAGGGGCCCCACCTTCATAACCTGTTTACCTCCCCAAAGCCCCACCTCCTAATACCATCACATTGGATATTAGATTTTCACCATGGGGATTTCAAGGGGACACATTTGATCCTTAGCAACACTGCAGTGGAAATATTCAAGGGTAAATGGGTAGACTAATCTGTTGATCAAGAAGTCGGTGAAAAAGATGAGTGGTAAGAAGGTAGGTTGGTTCTCCTGAAGGGGATTTTAAGGACTTTGATTCTGACTCCCTGGGTAATAAAGGGATGGTGAGGCTATTTGAGTCAAGAATAGTGATTTAAAAAAAAAAAAAAAAAAAAAAAAAAAATATATATATATATATATATATATATATATGGTGATTTACACAATGACTATTTCAGGAGCAGTGAGCAGGATTTTATGAAGACCAGCACAATAGTCCAAGTATGAAATGACATGCGACTGGAAATCGGGACATGGTGGTTGGAACAAAGTCCAGTGTGGCTCTGCACCTCATTATAACCTCCACAATTGGCTGATGTAGAAGGAAAGACCTTGAGGCTGGGTGACCTCACCTTAGGGATTGGCCCACAGGTTGGTTGGGGCCTTAAGGGGATGGTCAACATTCTAAACTCCCTGCTTCAGAGACATGTGGAAATATGAGGAGAATAGCAGTGAGAAGGCAGTGAGAGACTGTCTTCAGCAGTCCATGGATTCCAGGAGAGTCCAGGCTCTCATCATTTTTCATCTGGATCACTATAGAAGCTTCATCTCCGGTTCTCCTCCTTTGCCATGCGCCCCTTGCAGACCCGATTAATTTTCCATATGGCAGCTAGAGTCATCTTTTCCAACATCACCTACCCCACAGTTCCTTCCTCCACATTGTTCAGTAACTTCTCAGTGCACTCAGAATCAAATCAAGACTTAATACCCTGTCCTGCATGGTCTTGCCTGATTTGGCCCCTGATGACATCTCTTGTCTTTTTTCTTTTTATTCACTCTAGCTACACTGGCCTTTTAAATGTGCTTGTTTATTCCATGCTTTCTCTGCTCTAGGGATTTGACCATGCTGTTCCTGTGTGGAAATGCTTTTTCAATCGGCCTCTCTTCAACTGCCCGACCCCTAGACAGCCTTTCCCAACTGTTACTAAACTCTGCTACTCTCTCTCTTGAAACGTCATTTTTTCTTTAATAGGTTTTTTTTTTCACGATGTTAAACCATGACAAAGCTAAATATAGACCTTTCTTCACCTTTCGCCTGAATCTGCTGATAAGGCCACGCAGAGCTTACTTCCTGTTCTTTGTCTCGTGATTGATGAACTAAGATCGCAACAGTTTGTCATGATTGATAAGCTAAGATTAGAACTGTTCATTCTGAACTAATTATCCTGAGACTCACTTTCCACAGAGAAAAACATGTTCTCTGACTGCAACTTCCCCCACCTACTGAACAGCCCCAGTGGAGACCACCCCATGGGCAACTTGTTTTCCCCTCTTGAGGCAAAATCACTTTGCTGAGATGCTCCAATCTTTGGATCTGAAACACTTTCTTTATTAAAATAACCTGAATAAAATCAATCCCCTTACTTGTCTGGTTTCTGTCTTTGAGAATTATATATTTACTGATGCATTTTCTTGTTTAATGTGCTCCTCCTGACATCTCTTTGCTCCTCTCCTTTCCCATACATTAGACTCTAGGCTTTAGGAGGGAAGGGACCTTGCCCTTTTGGTTACTACAGTAACACCAATGTTCCTCATGGGCCTGACCATAGGAGATGCTTCCTAAATAGGAGTGAATAAATGAATGAATGTAAAAGCATCAGGTGTCTCCAAGTAGTGATGAGACTTGTGGTGATGCAGGAGGCAGTATCATTGAAGTAAGTGGCCAGGAGTTTGTGCAACAGTATCTGGCCCCTAGAAAGAGGGGCTACAGGGCAAAGCAGGTTGTTAGGGCAACATCCTGGAGGCCTGGAGTTCAGGAGAGGAATTCTCTCCCAGTGGATGATCTAGAGTAGAGATGAAGAACTTTGGCCCAAGTTCAGATCACAGATACCCCTCAGAAATAGAAAGAATAGGCTATGGCAAAAAGATGCAAAGATTCACACTGGCATGCTAAATCTAAAGCAGCAAAATCAACTCTAAAACTCAAATGTATGAGTGTGAATATATTGATCTAATGGCAGCCTTGTTTTAGTTTGGCTCAGGGCATGCAGGATAAAGATATTGGTCTTACATGTCAGCTTAAGTGGGGGAAACACACATAATTATAATGGAAAAGGGAGAACAGAAAAAGATATAACTTGAAGTATAATCCAAGAAATGAAAACATTGTTTTTCACTTATGAGTTTGGCAAAGATTGGGTAAGACTGAGTGTTCAGGGAACCAGACATTCTTATACACAACTTGTTGAAGTGTACATTGTTTGAAGTCTTTTTGAAGCCAGTTGGTAATACGTACCAGTAATTTAAAATGTTTATTCATTGAAACAATGCAGTTTCTAGCAATATGTCTTGCAGATACGCGTATGCACAAAGATTAACCTTTGCATAGAATTACAGCTCTATGTATACTACAATTTGAAAACCACTTAATATTCCACCATAGTAGAATAGTTACATTATAACTCATTTATATATGTTGGTGCATTGTTTCAGATTATGGTTGCTACCTTAACAATAAACCCCAAATGTCACTGGCTTTATGGAGTGGAAGGTATTTCTTTCTCACATAATGTGTAAACAGCAGGTGCAAAACATGGTGACCACTTCTATAGTGTGTTAAAGTGATGGTGAGTCAACATCTTCCATTTCTTGCCATCATGTGGGTGGAGATCCCCCAGGCTCTCCCCCAGAACTCTGAGGGCTGTGCCCAGAATTCTCAGGTATACACAAGGGCCATTTCCAGCACAATTTAAGGGAATTCCCATAATATAAAATCATATCTCTAATTTCCAGTCAGCAAAGTACAGCTTAGCCTCTATCACTATGCTCTTTTCCAGGTATCCCTTTGACACTTTGCCCCTCCTAAACAATTTGGGGTCACATCATTTTGTTAGAACCCGGGGAGCATGTCTGGGAAAGTGACTGAGGTTGATGCTGTAGAATAACTGTGTGAGTTTTATTGTCTGTGGTTGTTACATATTTGGGCAAATGGTTTGACTTGCAGTGCCTTGAAAATCAAATTTAATATTGAGAAGTGTCTGTGATGGTTCTACTACTGCTGTGCTTTCTTTTTGTGAAATGAGTTTGACTCCTTCAATTTTTTGAGCCGCCCATCAAGACTTTCATTCTACATTAGATGATAATATTCTTTTTGCTCTTGAAGAAATTAAGGAAAAAATATGTTTTGAGATAAAGATTTAAAGATGTGAAACCTAATCACCATGAATAATTAACCAAATGTTTTCGCTATTAGTACCTACACTCTAATTGGATTGTCCTACTGATGATCAGTTTGTGCAGCTTTGAAGACACTAGGAAAAGTAGATTAGGATGAAAAAATAACCCTTCTTCCTGATAAACTGTTTTCCTTATTTCCGATATTCCTTTTTATATGAAAAACCCATTTTGAATGCTGAAATATTTGCGATGGAAAAATCAAAATTAAATATCTACAGTCTCCCCTAGCACCTCTATCTGTCTAATAAGCAAGGTAGTGTTTGATCAATATAGTAATTACATTTCTAAATCGAATCTATCACTAGATGGGTGATATTTATAATTCTAATGGTCTCATATTCTAAGATATTGGGACAAATGGCAGAAAGAAATTAGTTCATTTTATTATATTTTTATTCAATTTAAAACCTGTATTTTAAAAAAGCCAGATATAAAACAAGCATGGAGGTGATTTTTAAAATTTATCATTTAATCGTTGGTATCATGTACATGAAAGTCAATATCATTTTTGTTTAAGGAAAATTCAGATTTTTTACATCATTAACATACTAACATGAAAGCATAAGTTCTTAAACTATGTGGAGAAAAACATTATCTTAATTGTTGCAAGCTGCAAGTACCCTTATCCTGGATTTCCCAGTGTTTAAAGCACACATAACTACTTACCCAGCGGCTCCAGCCTAGCATGTATGTAAGTGTATGTATGTGTGTTGAGGAAGAGGTTATCTACAATGTGTGTGTATTGAAGGTTAGCGAAGTAACTGCTCCACTCTGATGCAGGCCCATGGTCCTTGGACCACACTTGTAAACATGATTTCTTCTTCCTTCATGGTGGGTTTTTTCCTCAGAAGTTTCATGTTTTATCATGTAACTAGAACCATGAAGACTCACTCTACAAGTCCCCCCCCCACCCATACACAGACAAGGTTGAATCCTAAGATGGGCAAAACTTAACCTCAATTGGGATCCTGTTATAAATATTGATGATATAATATGTCAAAAAAGAGACAGATTTTGCTAGCCAGAATGAGTGGAAAAATTCAGATGAAGAGAGATTGCGTTTACTGCTGCCATAACAAATATTTGAGAGATACTTTAACGTAAACTAAGTAGAGAATTCGATATCTATATTTCAAAAGGGGAGGGGGTTCTAGCAGCTTGCAAAAATGAAAAACATTAGTAGGGTCAACTCAGGTAACAGTAATTCTTTACCTTCACATCCTGAACATGTCTTATAAGGAGAGTAGAGACTGGGAAAATGATTGAACCACAAATTTATCAGGAATCTTGAAACATTATCTTATCAAGCCACGTCCACTTCATCCTGGATTCATAGCATAATTAGAAATAAGGTGGAGTGATATAGGAGTGAGGATTCCAAGTAAAAAACCCATAGACTTAGAGGATCAATGTTACTTAAAATATGAAGATTGCAGCAAGAAAACTGCTGACCTGTGCAGAAGAGACAAGGTGGACCCTATTATGTATATATTTCTGCTTCACTCTTTAGTACACATCCCTCCATCCATATAATCCCACAGGATAGTTGCAGAAGCTCGGGATAAATAAGCTCTGGGGAATTACTAGTGTTGTTGGGGATTCTGAGAAGGACAGAGGCTCCAGGGCAGGGATTACCTTGCATCACTTCTGTGAGTGAAGCAGCTCATGTAGCATTACTAGACATCAAGAGGGATATTTTTCTTTTTTTTTTTTTATTTTTTTTATTGTTATGTTAATCCCCATACATTACATCATTAGTTTTAGATATAGTGTTCCATGATTCATTGTTTGTGCATAACACCCAGTGCTCCATGCAGAACATGCCCTCCTCAATACCCATCACCAGGCTAACCCATCCTCCCAACCCCCTCCCCTCTAGAACCCTCAGTTTGTTTTTCAGAGTCCATTGTCTCTCATGGTTCTTCTCCCCCTCCGATTTCCCCCCCTTCATTCTTCCCCTCCTGCTACATTCTTCTTCTTCTTTTTTTCTTTCTTAACATATATTGCATTATTTGTTTCAGAGGTACAGATCTGAGATTCAACAGTCTTGCACAATTCACAGCGCTTACCAGAACACATACCCTCCCCAGTGTCCAACACCCAGTCACCCCATCCCTCCCACCCCACCTCCCACTCCAGCAACCCTCAGTTTGTTTCCTGAGATTAAGAATTCCTCATATCAGTGAGGTCATATGATACATGTCTTTCTCTGTTTGACTTATTTCGCTCAGCATAATACCCTCCAGTTCCATCCACGTCGTTGCAAATGGCAAGATCTTATTCCTTTTGATGGCTGCATAATATTCCATTGTGTATATATACCACATCTTCTTTATCCATTCATCTGTTGATGGACATCTTGGCTCTTTCCACAGTTTGGCTATTGTGGACATTGCTGCTATAAACATCGGGGTGCACGTAGCCTTTCGGGTCCCTACTTTTGTATCTTTGGGGTAAATACCCAGTAGTGCAATTGCTGGATCATATGGTAGCTCTATTTTCAACTTTTTGAGGAACCTCCATACTGTTTTCCAGAGTGGCTGCACCAGCTTGCATTCCCACCAACAGTGTAGGAGGGTTCCCCTTTCTCCGCATCCCCGCCAACATCTGTCATTTCCTGACTTGTTAATTTTAGCCATTCTGACTGGTGTGAGGTGGTATCTCATTGAGGTTTTGATTTGGATTTCCCTGATGCCGAGCGATATTGAACACTTTTTCATGTGTCTGTTGGCCATTTGGATGTCTCAAGAGGGATATTTTTCAATGAGATGTGTCAACCCAAAAGAAAGACATGATGATAATGAATTGCCATGTATCCAAGAATATACCTCTAAATTATATGAAACAGAAGAGGCCAGAAATCAAATGGAAAGTGGACAAATCCTCAACCATGCTAAGAAACTTTTACATGCTTTCACCAAAAACTCATAGAACTAGCTGACAAAAAGAAATTATTAAAAACATAGAAGATATAAATAACAATAAATCCTGATCTAATCTATCTATCTATCTATCTATCTATCTATCTATCTATCATCTATTTTTTAAGATTTTATTTATATGAGTGTACTCACACAAGGGGAGGGGGGAGGCAGCAGAGGGAGATGGAGAAGCAGACTGCCAGCCAAGCAGGGAAGCCTGATGCTCAGCCAGGATCAGCTGGGATCATACACCGGACAACTGGAAAAATAGCCCAGGTGTTTGAAGTACAGATGGAATATTCACAAAATTCATGACAAAATTGATCATTGGTTAATCCATTAAGTAAGCCACAGCAAAATTTTAAAAAATGAAAGAAATTAGATTATGTTCTCTCCATTGGAATTAAGCTAGAAATCTATAAGTAAAAGATAATGAGTTAATGCCCATATATTCTGAAATTAAGCAATACATTAAAAAAAAAAACCATGGATCATAGGAGAATCCAAATAAAATTTTGAGAAGAATGATTATGAAACTATGACATATAAAAATATGTAGAATACAGATGAACCAGGGCATATAGGGAAACAGATATGCTTAGATGCGTGTTAGAAAAGCAGAATGATTAAACAATCATAATCTAAGTATCTCTCCAAGAATATTGAAGAAAAAGGAGAAAATTAAATCAAAAGCAATTAAAAGGAGATAAATGATAATGATAAGGAGGAATTGATAAAGTATAAATCTATCATGGACACCATCCATATAGCTCCAAACTGCCTATTTAAAAAAGAGTTTGGGGGCACCTAGGTGGCTCAGCCAGTTAAGCCTCTGACTTTGGCTCAGGTCATGATCTCAGGGTCCAGAGGTCAAACCCCATGTCGGGCTCCATGCTCAGAGGGGAGTCGGTTTTTCCCTTTCCCTCTGCCCCTACCCATGCTAATGTTCTCTCTCTCTCTTTCAAATAAATAAAGTCTTTGAAAAAATAAAATAAAATAAAAAAGAAGTTGATAAACCACTGGTACCATCGATTGAGAAGAAGAGTAAGAGTGTGAGAGAGAAGGTACAAACAGTAAATATGAGGAATAAAAAGTGACATATTAAAACAGATCCCCAAACATTCAGTAGTTAATATTATATTATGAACAACTTGTATATCAATAAACTCAAAAATGTAGATATAATGTACAATTTCTTATAATTTTTCTTAATTTCTTAAAACAAAACTAACATCAAATTTGACACAAAATAAATGGAAATCTTTTTTTTTAAAGATTTTATTTATTTATTTGACAGAGAGAGACACAGCAAGAGAGGGAACACAAGCAGGGGCAGTGGGAGAGGGAGAAGCAGGCTTCCTGCGGAGCAGGGAGCCCAATGCAGGGCTCGATCCCAGGACCCTGGGATCATGACCTGAGCCGAAGGCAGACGCTTAACGACTGAGCCACCCAGGTGCCCAATAAATTGAAATCTTTTAAATTTTTTTTAGAGAGGAGGGAGGGGCTAAGGGAGAGGGCAAGACAATCTTAAGCAGGCTCCAGTCCCAGTATGGAGCCCGACTTAGGGCTCAATCTCACAACCCTGAGATCATGACCTGAGCCAAAATCAAGAGTTGGATGCTTAACTGACTGAGCCACCCAGGCACCCAAGAAATTGAAATCTTATTGCTTAATATCTAGTGGCTGAATGGAGTCCATAATTTAAAAAACTTATAAAATTTAAACAAAAACAAAATGAAGCAAACAGAATACTAGGCACAGATAATTTCTGTGGTGAATTCTAACATGAAGGCGGGGGGGAAGGACAGGAATATTACACAAAGTCTTTCTTCACACAAAGGGTACATTAGGTCATTTTATAGGGCTAAGATAACACTAATAAAAGTTTATATATACATATATACATATACATGTACTTAAAGATATATATATATAGTATATCTGTGATGAAGGACATTATAGAAAGGGAAAACAATAAATTACTCTCATTTGTTACCAAAAGTGCAATTTTTTTTACCTCAAATGTTAGCAAACAGAATCCAAGTGATATACAAAAGAGGTAAATACATCACAGTTAACTTTAATTCAGGACTGCAAAATTAACATTTGAAAGTATAACCGATGTAATATGTCACAATAGTTGAAAAAGGAAGAAAAATCATATGGTCATCTCAAAGGATTAAGCAAAACATTTCCAAGAACTCAACATCTATTCAAGATTCAAAAAAAAATTCTTTTTTTAAAAAAGGATTTTATTTATTTATTTGACAGAGAGAGAGAGACAGCGAGAGAGGGAACCCAAGCAGGGGGAGTGTGAGAGGGAGAAGCAGGCTTCCCGCTGAGCAGGGAGCCCAATGCAGGGCTCGATCCCAGGACCCTGGGATCATGACCTGAGCCAAGGGTGGATGCTTAATGACTGAGTCACCCAGGTGGCGCCCCCCCCCCAAAATTCTTAGATAACTATTCATAAAGGGCTCTCCTTAAACTACAAAACCCATAACACCCATCATATCCCTTGGTAAGGTGTTGAGATAGAGAATGAGAGAAATATGTTCACTGTGATACTTGAACTCAGTATTTTACTGAATCTCCCAGCCAGTTCAATAAAGTTAGAAATTACAAAAATGAAAGAAAAAGAAAACATATAAGGGCTGGAAAAGAAGAAGCAAACAGCTATTATTTGCATATAAAAAATTCCAAAGGACCAACAACCTAAACTGTTAACACTAATGTGTGAACTTGTCAAATTTGCTGGATGTAATATTAATGTATAAAACTCAAATATATAACTAAACACCACCAGCAATCAGAATTCTACTTGAAGGGTATCACTTACAATAGTATAAAAAATCCAAATACCCAGGATAAAATATGTGCAAGAGCTCACTATAAAACACTATAAGACATTATTGAGAGAAATTAGAAAACAATAGATACAAAACTTCACACAGATACTTCATATTAATGGAGTAGAGAAACCAATAATGTAAGGATGTCAGTTCTTTCCAAATTGATTGTTAGGGAAGTTAGAAATGTTAAAATTTAAAATTTACAAATGGCTTTCAAATTTAAAGTGAAATGCAAAGGACTGAAAATAGGATAAAAATTTGACAATAAAAGATGGGAGGACTTTCTTCCCTGGACATCAAGAATAACAGTAAAGAAGTCAAACTCTCACTCTTTGCAGATGATATGATACTTTATGTGGAAAATCCCAAAGACTCCACCCCAAAACTGCTAGAACTCATACAGGAATTCAGTAAAGTGGCAGGATATAAAATCAATGCACAGAAGTCAGTGGCATTCCTATACACCAACAACAAGTCAGAAGAAAGAGAAATTAAGGAGTCAATCCCATTTACAATTACACCCAAAACCATAAGATACCTAGGAATAAATCTAACCAAAGAGGCAAAGGATCTGTACTCAGAAAACTATAAAATACTCATGAAAGAAATTGAGGAAGACACAAAGAAATGGAAAAACGTTCCATGCTCATGGATTGGAAGAACAAATATTGTGAAGATGTCAATCCTACCTAGAGCAATCTACACATTCAATGCAATCCCCATCAAAATACCATCCACTTTCTTCAAAGAAATGGAACAAATAATCCTAAAATTTGTATAGAACCAGAAAAGACCCCAAATAGCCAGAGGAATGTTGAAAAAGTAAAGCAAAGCTGGCGGCATCACAATTCCAGACTTCCAGCTCTACTACAAAGCTGTCATCATCAAGACAGTATGGTACTGGCACAAAATCAGACACATAGATCAATGGAACAGAATAGAGAGCCCAGAAATGGACCCTCAACTATATGGTCAACTAATCTTTGACAAAGCAGGAAAGAATGTCCAATGGAAAAAAGACAGTCTCTTCAACAAATGGTGTTGGGAAAATTGGACAGCCACATGCAGAAGAATGAAACTGGACCATTTCCTTACACCACACACAAAAATAGACTCCAAATGGTTGAAAGACCTCAATGTGAGACAGGAGTCCATCAAAATCCTAAAGGAGAACACAGGCAGCAACCTCTTCGACCTCAACCACAGCAACTTCTTCCTAGAAACATCGCCAAAGGCAAGGGAAGCAAGGGCAAAAATGAACTATTGGGACTTCATCAAGATAAAAAGCTTTTGCAAAGCAAAGGAAACAGTCAACAAAACCAAAAGACAACCGACAGAATGGGAGAAGATATTTGCAAATGACATATCAGATAAAGGGCTAGTATCCAAAATCTATAAAGAACTCATCAAACTCAACACCAAAAGAACAAAGAATCCAATCAAGAAATGGGCAGAAGACATGAACAGACATTTTTCCAAAGAAGACATCCAAACGGCCAACAGACACATGAAAAAGTGTTCAATATCGCTCAGCATCAGGGAAATCCAAATCAAAACCTCAATGAGATACCACCTCACACCAGTCAGAATGGCTAAAATTAACAAGTCAGGAAATGACAGATGTTGGCGGGGATGCGGAGAAAGGGGAACCCTCCTACACTGTTGGTGGGAATGCAAGCTGGTGCAGCCACTCTGGAAAACAGTATGGAGGTTCCTCAAAAAGTTGAAAATAGAGCTACCATATGATCCAGCAATTGCACTACTGGGTATTTACCCCAAAGATACAAAAGTAGGGACCCGAAAGGCTACGTGCACCCCGATGTTTATAGCAGCAATGTCCACAATAGCCAAACTGTGGAAAGAGCCAAGATGTCCATCAACAGATGAATGGATAAAGAAGATGTGGTATATATACACAATGGAATATTATGCAGCCATCAAAAGGAATAAGATCTTGCCATTTGCAACGACGTGGATGGAACTGGAGGGTATTATGCTGAGCGAAATAAGTCAAACAGAGAAAGACATGTATCATATGACCTCACTGATATGAGGAATTCTTAATCTCAGGAAACAAACTGAGGGTTGCTGGAGTGGGAGGTGGGGTGGGAGGGATGGGGTGACTGGGTGTTGGACACTGGGGAGGGTATGTGTTCTGGTAAGCGCTGTGAATTGTGCAAGACTGTTGAATCTCAGATCTGTACCTCTGAAACAAATAATGCAATATATGTTAAGAAAGAAAAAAAGAAGAAGAAGAATGTAGCAGGAGGGGAAGAATGAAGGGGGGGAAATCGGAGGGGGAGAAGAACCATGAGAGACAATGGACTCTGAAAAACAAACTGAGGGTTCTAGAGGGGAGGGGGTTGGGAGGATGGGTTAGCCTGGTGATGGGTATTGAGGAGGGCACGTTCTGCATGGAGCACTGGGTGTTATGCACAAACAATGAATCATGGAACACTATATCTAAAACTAATGATGTAATGTATGGGGATTAACATAACAATAAAAAAATTAAAAAAAGAAAAGAATAACAGTAAAAATATAATATTTAAAAAAATACATGTATATAATATTTAAGAGAGTGTAGTATCAGGACACAGGTGATCAAACAGATAAATGGAATGAAGTAAAGAATTAATAGATGGTGAATTTGTGCCAAAGATTTCACTGCAGAGCAATGGGGGAGAGGATAGACTTTCAAATTAAAGGCGGAGGGGCAAGTGAATATCCACAGCAGATATATACCTCATACTGATACAAAAGTCATTCCATGACTGGTGTTTGATCTAAATTCTAAAGATAAAGCAATACAGCTTCCAGCAGTTAATACACAATGATATCTCCATAATTTGGGGGAAGGGAATGATTGCCTCAGTAAGATACAATGAACACTAGCCATGAAGTAAAAGATTGATAAATTAGGCTATTAAAATTAATACCTTTTTTATTAATAGACTTGAGAAAGACAGTGAATATACAATGCGCAGACCGGGAGCAAACATTTTCAACTAATATAACTAATAAAATGATTATATCTAGAATATATGTAATTGTATTCAGAATATATAAAAACTTCTACAAAGCTCTAAGTAAGTAAAAGAGAACAAAACAATTTAAAAAAATGTTCAAGTGACATGAAAGGACACTTCAAAAAGGTCATTATCCAAATGGCTAGGAAACATATAAAAAAAGTTCAGAGATATTTAAATAAGAACCATTATCGGTTATACACCAATGTTGTTAAAACTAAAAATTAAAATAGCAAAATTTGGCAAAGATGTGGTCCAACTGGAACTTCCCTATCCCTCTGGTGGCAGTTCAGATATTGTAAACATTTGGGAGAACTGCTTTCTATTATCCAGTGAAGTTGCACAAGTATTTACCTTTTCCCCAGGAATTCCACTCTTACTCCTACCTCCTACACAACAGACATGCTCATGCATATGCACCAAAAGGCATGCATTAAAATTTTAATGACAGTATTATTCATAATAGCCAAAAATGTGAAAAAAAATGGCCATCAGCAATAGAATGGATATATATATATATATATATATATATATATATATATATATATATATATATTCTATGTTCTATATATGTATGTATATATACAATAGAATGCTATACAGCAAAGAGAATGAATAGCTACAGAAAACTACATGGATGAATCTCACAATTATAATGTTGCATGAAGGGATCCAGATACTAATATATACTACATGATTCAATCTAAATGAAACTCAAAAACATGATACTTTACCTGTGGTTTCAGAAGTCATATTAGTGGCTGATTTTGAAAGGAAGAAGAGTTAAAGATTGGGAAAGAACATAAGTTGGAGTTTTCCAGGTGGCGGTGATGTTCTTAGTCTTAACTTAGCTGATGATCACACTGGAAGATTCATGAAGTTGTACTTCTAAAATTTTTTCATTTTCTGTATGCTATATTTCAAAAAAAATTGTACAAGGGCATATTTTCTTCAACTGGGTGATTCAACATTATTAAGAATACATCTTTGCATCTCTTAGAATCATCTTTCCTCCTACACCATGAGACATGACATTATAGCTGAAAGTTTATCTTTGTCAACTTCTGGGGATGTAGAATGTGTGTCCCATTATCATAAACTTCTGGGACTGGGGTCTTTCTTGTTGTAGGTCAGGCTCCAAATATTAATGCCTTCTTCTTCCTCCTGACTTCTGAATGTGGATGTAGGTGAAGAGTTCCCAGAAGTTTTCATTCTTTTTTTTAATATTTTATTTTTTACTTATTTGGGGGGGGGCATGAGCAGGGGAGAGGGGCAGAAGGAGAGGGAGAATCAGACTTCCCGCTGAACAGGGGGCCTGATGCAGGACTCGATCCCAGGACTCTGGGATCACGACCTGAGCCGAAGGCAGAAGCTTTACAGACTGAGGCACCCGGGTGCCCCAGAAATTTTTATTCTTAACCCATTTTTCTTCCCCAAACTTCATAATGGAGATTATATACTTTCTGGCATGTTTTAAATTATTTTTGTATTTACTTTTCTTTGTGTACTTAATCTATTTTCTGACATTATGATGTAGTACAGCTCAATGAGCAAAAACTCATTGCTATCATACAGCCCTGGTTACAAATATCACCTGTGTGTTTTTTAACTGTATGATTTAGGGAAACTTACTTAAACTCCCTGGGACTCAATTTTCTCATTTCAAAATAAGAGTAACAATGCTTACTCAGTAATTTACAGTAAGGAATGGAGTAAAATAACCTATGAACAATGCTTTGTATTGAATTCATCTCATAGAATACTAATTCCATTCCCCTCATAAATTATTTTTTGAATCGGAGTGGTCAATGGGAAAATACCTTTTATGTACTAGAGAAATTAGTATCTTTTTTCCTTTGCAAGAGTATAGAATATTTAGAGGACATTGGTATTTTTAGGATGAAAAATGTAGAATGAATGAAACTCATTAATTTTCCATATATTCTCTAAAATTATTTTTCATAAATCTTGCTTGTCAAATAAGAGGTTCATAGAAAAAACCTCATAAGAAATTTCAATAGGAAACAAAACGTATTAAAAGTGTTATTAGCTCTTTAATGGGACCCCAGTTTCAACATTTATGTAAAGGTTTTTATTTTTAATATGGCTGGAGTTTCATTAAAATCTAAATTAAAAGAAGAAAAGAGATGCTTTTCTTAAACTCACCAAATCTGTATTTTTTTTTTTTTCCCTACAAGTATCAGAGATGGGAAAAAGAGAGTGGAAGCGCACAAGGCTTTTAAGGTCTATGGTCAGAACTGGCCGATTGTCGTCTTTGCCTTCTTGCCATCGACCAAAACCAATCAGAAAGCGTAGACCAAAGTCAAGGGATCAGGAAAGCACAGTCACCCCTACCAAGGCTGCGGGGGTGGGGGGTGGGGGGTGAAGCAACAGTTTCAAGTATCACATCAAGTACCATAACTTTATGTGAGGTTAATTGGCATATAACTAATTATGGGCTTAAACAAACAAACAAAAATCATTAATTCATTTATTTCTTCATTAATGCAGTCAACAAGTAAATAAGTATTTAAGGGCTATCGCTGACCCTGGTTTTAAACACATTAGAGTTATCACTTCATTTGGTCATGTATTCAATAAAAATTCTTGAGCTTGTTTGGCAAATGTTTTCCAAAATTCACATGTCTTGTACCCAATGATTCTCTATACTGGATAAAATAATTCAATGACCTAGGTTTATGATGCACAAATAATTATTTCTGGAGAGTTCACCAGGATTCTACATTAAGGAAAAGTAAGCACATTTTATAGAGGATTTCTGAGATTGTCTATAAATATAGATGAGATTGGTAGGATCTCTTTTTAAAGAATTTTGGGCTAACATTTTATGGTACTATTTTTTTTTTTGCCAGATGTTGCCAACTGTTGGCCTATGGATCATATTCAGCCACAGATGAGTTTTGTTTGGTTAGCATAGAGGTTGAACATTCTTGCATTTGAATATATCTTGAAGGCAAATAGTTTTATAGGTGAATAAGGATAAATGGGTATTTCAGGTACAAGGAAGCATATATGAAAATAATCACATACATGACTTCCTGGGTGAAAAGAGGGTACATTTGAGCTCCTGAGACCAGATGATGAAGGGTCTTCTCTGCCATGCCAAGCATACTCCTCCCAAACTCTACCCACTTATCAATCACCTATATCTGGACAGTTTGTGTCTCTATAATAGCTATTGTTAATTCCCTCGTCTAGATCCATCCTGCCCTTCTTTTTTTTCAATTCTATCTGGGAGAAGGAAATATGTATGAAAAAAATCTTGATTTCCCTACATGTCCTCTTGCAGTTAGGTTTGGTCATGAGCCCCTCATTCTGGCAAGCAAAATGTAAGTGGAGGTATTATTGGTTAGGGCCTTCAGGAGAGCTATGTGTTCCAGATAAAGAGAGACAGACCCAGCTGACATGTGTCCTTTTCACCTTTGCTCTTTGTTTTTACTCTTCTTCCTAACTGAAACATGGACATAATACCTGGCATTGTTGTTGCCATCTTGAGAGCATAAAGCTGAAGATCAAACGCCGGGGGGGGGGGGGGGGGGGAGGAAAACAAAATAGAAAGCATCTAGGTCTCGTGATGACATCATAGAACCACCACATCAGCCCTCAGCTACCTCTTTCTGGACATTTTTCTTTCTGAGGAAAAAATAAACTTACTTGTTTAGACCCCATATGGTCAGGTGTTCTATTTCGTGCAACCAAATGCAGTCTTGACTGATAAACCATTGAGCCATATAACAGATACTGGGAATCTATAATGTGCTTAGAATTGTGATAATTTCTATTTGTAGGAGATGCAAAAACAACAAGAATGTGGTCTTTGATTCTCTTCAAAGTACGTTCAACAAAAGAAATCTGTGCTTCTATACTGAGTACTGTGTGAGCCAGTAATCCAAGTACCTGAAGACGTCCATTAACCTTCTCTGGAAGGTTCATTCAGAGTCATCAACACACTACTACCCCAGTTAATTTAATATTCCTCCTACCACTGCTTTGCTTTTTTTTTTTTTTTAAGATTTTATTTATTTATCAGAGAGAGAGAGACAGAGGCAGGCAGAGGGAGAAGCAGGCTCCTTGCTGAGCAAGGAGCCTGATGTGGGACTCAATCCCAGGACCCTGGGATCATGACCTGAGCAGAAGGCAGACGCTTAACCAACTGAGCCACTCAGGCGTCCCACCACTGCTTTGCTTTAAAAGAGAATCTGGACATCCTGAGATGCCCTCACTTAAGTAACAACTTCTATATTGAAAACCTTGTATAAGATATGTTCACTCAGGAGTTTAATTTTCCTGTGTACTGAAAAAGGGTGCAGATCACATATATGGCGTGTGGTGGATATAGGGTGTGGTGGTGGGGATAGATAAGAAGAGCCTCACATGGGGAGGGATGGATGGACACCACAAAAAAGACACTCCAAAAGAGGAAGACATCAAAATATATTCATTTTCAGCAAGGCTATTCTTTTTCTCCAAAGTATAAAAGAAGATGTTTGGGTCAGGTTCTCCACACACATTAAAAAGACCGGCATTTCTCTCTGGGTAAATCTGCTTCTTTTTCTCCCAAGAACCAGCATAGCATCTACTCAGTGATTTCCTACGTGGAAGCAATAGTAGGAGATTTTCTTCCTCAGCTGGAAGGAAAACTTTTGCTCTCTGTACCCAGTCTGAGAAGAACCCAGACCCCCAGGCATGTGCTAGGCCTTGGTGCTGGCTTGGTTGAATCACATACCTCAGATTCTCCCAGCAGAATACTAATGCCAGCACGAACAACTGTGCACCTTCACATGGTTGGAACATTCTCATTTTCTCTGCTAGGAATGAACATTTTCCAGAAAAAAAAAAAAAAAGAAAAGACTGTGGTCTGATAAAAAATATGTTTTCCAAATGGGAAAGAAGTTATAAGAGAACCTTTTTTTCTTTCTATGATAAGCTACTGTCTCTTTTATAGACAATTTTCGTTGACTCTGGGGCAATCCAAGTTTGAAAACCCTACTGCGAAGTCCCACATGCTTATGATTTCCTTAAAGATCAGGCTGTGTGCGAGTCTCACACCACTGAGCTGTGAATGTTTAAACATAAAATGTTTTGGTTTGCAATATGTGTTGATTTACCAAGGAATGTTGCCTTTATATCTCATGAGAAACTTTTTATTGGAATACTGGGGTAATAGAAAAAACAAGGTTCCAGAAGTGGAGGTGGTTTTTGAGGTCATCTAGTTTGACTTATAAAATCAGTTTTGAATAATTCCCAGGGATTCCTGGATGATGATGTTTTTCCACGATATTTCAAGGTGAGACTGTTTTAATCCTGAGAGTGCTTTGAACAAAACATTTTTATCTAAAAAATATGAACCCCAATAAATGTCATTTACAAACTTTTTTCCAGAAAAGATTCGGGTAGCCCATTTGATTTCATTGATCAGTTTTCTATTCATCACATTCAAAAGATTTCCATTTATTTTTATCTTGCTGAAAATATTTTCATTAGTAAAAATGCTTTCTCAGTTAAATTGCTGATAAAAATGTGATTCGTTAATCAAGTTTTTGACCAAAATAAATGTTTATTCATCACTGATTTTCTCTTTTGTGGCCTTTATTTCCACTAATTCCAATTTTTCTGAGTCAAATAATCAGGTATATTTAGTCCTTAGCAAATGTGAGAAATTTGTGAGACAAATAAAAGAGAGACAGATATGAGAAGGAGAGTGAGTGAGTGAGAGGAAGAGAAGTGATGAGAACAAAAGAACAAAAAAGAGTCTGTTAGATAGACATCAACATTGAGAGAAAGAATGTGGTGTCTACCCAAACCAGAGAGCCAAAAAGTCCTGTTGGCAATATCATAGATGGTGGCCTGATGCAGGTTCTTCCTCTGACTGAATTCAACTCTGGCAGAAGAAGGTAAGATTTGACCTGTCCTTCCCCATCAGGGGTATCCCTTCAGCCCATTATCCCTTTATGGGCTGGACCTGGAGCCAAGCACGGCTTCCACTTTGGCTCTGAAGTCCTGCATCATCAAAGTTCATCTTGTGTTTGAGTGTGGATGTAATTTTGTGACTGTCTGCCTCCATTTGTGTTATCATTGTTTCATATATGAGCAGAAGACAGATGGAGCCCCGAGAGTGAACTTTCGAGCCATTCCAAGTATGAGACAAATCAAGATCGCATTTTAATGAATGAATTAGCACAGATACACTGGGTATCAGGCATTTTGCCATCATCATATTAGTCACCTGGATGTACTTCATTTTATCCTTGGAGATTGGAAGTGTTCAACACTCTTTAACCACCCTTTTATACATCTTGGACTTTGTTTCTTTTATAATCACCTCTATTCATCTCATTCAATATTTGGAATTAAATGAATATTCTTTCTCTAAGACTTTACTATCAATAGGGATGCACAGTAGAGAAAAAGCTCTCTTAAGCATAACTATTTCAGTCAATCTACAATTCAGTAATATTGACTGAGTACCTACAAAATATTAAGCCCTCTAGTTGTTTACAAAGATTTGGAAGGCTTACAAATTATTTGGCACTTTAAGTTACTTACAAATGCACTTTTTATTTGCTTGACAATGGGATTCGTTTTCCCATAAAGGGATGATTTACATTGGCTTTTATTTTTACATTATCCATGGACTCTAGTCAAATGCCAATGTCACCCACCAGTTCCTGGGGATTATGAATTCTACCCTTAAAGAGTTATTCCTTTAATTGGAGTGATAGAATCTGGAATTGCTCCCATGACTAGGCTCATAACCCCAGGGTGTCCTTAAATGTTATGTTGTCATCAATTATCCAAAACAGAGCTATTGTGGTCTATCCAAATCATCAAGAGATGGATGAGCTCACCACCAAGAGAACAGTGAAGGCAGCTGCATGTTGAGATGCTGGCCAATACATATAATATCTGTTTCCCAGGACATTAGGGGAAGAAACAGACTGTGATCCAAAATCATGGCAAATATCAGTAAGGCTTTGTTTCATGGCATACATTTCTGAAGCTTAAATCCTTTTCCCTTGTCATCACAGTGGAGTGGAGAGAGCCTTCTAATTCAGCAAATATCTATTGTGTAGCCACTATGGACTTGGCACAATGCAAGGTGCTAGAGATACAGTTAGGCTCAAGACTCTGCTTTCATGGAACTTAATTGAGTAATGATACAAATAATGATTAAGGTAGAATTGTGATGAGTGCTACACAGAAGCAAACATAAGGAAGTGCCTACAGGGGCACCTGGGTGGCTCAGTCAGTTAAGCATCTGCCTTCAGCTCAAGTCATGATCCCAGGGTCCTGGGATCAAGCCCTGCATCGGGCTCCCTGCTCAGAGGGAAGCCTGTGTCTTCCTCTCCCACTCCCCCTGCTTGTGTTCCCTCTCTCTCTCTCTGCCAAATAAATAAATAAAATCTTAAAAAAAAAAAAGTGCCTACCCTGAGAAAGCCTAACTCAGGTAGAAGAAGTTGGGAGAAATCCAGAAAGGTTTTCCTGAAGACATACATTTAACCCCAAACTTGAAAGGGTCAGTTAAAGACAAGTCAGGTAGGGATAAGATACAAAGGAGCATCAAGAGCTCTGGTCAGAAGAAGAGCAGGTGGGAATGCTCTCACAGGGGTGGTTGGTCCACCCAGAACATACAGGTTTGTAGGCAATGCAAGCTGCTTATATCACTGGGTATAAATGGCCTCTTCCATGAAATACCATGGTAGCGATACCCTTCTTAGACTGACATAATAAAAAAGCATGAGTTTATATAAAACATCTAGTGCACATACATATACATACACACGGGGAGAGACTGCAGAATACAATCACAGTTTTGACATATGGAACTGAATTTTATGTGAATTATAGAATTTTGGAACTAGGAATGGCCATGAAAATCATCCTAGATGACACTTTCTTTATAGATGAAGTCAACACGATCAAAGCTTTTTATTTACCCTTGCTTAAAGGTAGAGCTAGTAATGCATTTTCAACATTGCTTAAAGGTAGAGCTAGTAATGCATTTTCTGATCCTGAATTCATTGCTCTTTTTCTTATACAGTGAATTTCAAAATGCATTATTTGTTTGTATCACATATTACTCAAGATTATACATTAACTGTTGAAGTGAGAATTTGAACTCAGCTCTGCCTGAGTAAAACCTATGTTATTTATACCAAATCATAGTGATAATAAATGAATGAAACAAATTATATAATGAATGAGCTAATGAGCACACAAAGCTTAACAGGCAGTATTATGAATGAGGCAATGTTTTGACTGAACATGCAATAATGGTTTTGAGAAGAATATTTTTATCATTCAGGAACTTTTAAAAACAGACTCCATTTCTGGCTATATGAGATAAGGGGGGGGGTTGATGTAAGAACCTAAATTGGTGGGACCCTTGGAAAATAAAGAATTCCAGCGTTTAGCAGCAAGAACAATCGGACCAATATTTTGCTGCTGCCTTCAATATGGACTCCACGGCAATAGCAGACACACTCAGCCATTAATTCATCTCTGTGGTGCTTGCTGTCGATTCTAGATGACTTGGTGGGAATGTCTAATTGGCTGAGCAGGGGTCAAATGCTTCTCCCAGGAAGTGAGGAGACAAAAGAACACCCACCTTTAATTTCTGGTGAGGGAGGTAAGACATTAAGACTCTCTAATAGTATAAGCAATGGGGATTTATATAAAATAGTGAAGGAGGTTGGATGTTTGACAAGCAAAATAATAAAATATTTCACTGCAACACTTTTTCTGAATACTGATGAGAGTAAGAAGTAAAGTAAATAATAAGTTTAAGTCAACTAATACTTTGAATTTGTCTTAGAAGAGTTTTCAGTCACACTACGAGAAAGAAGATTAATTCTAAACAGTTAGCTAAAAGCAAGAGAAGAAAAAAATCAGTATCAAATTTAATGATTCTAAAGCCACATTGAAATGAAAGCCAAGAATTAAATATGCAAATCCTTTTTTATTTGAACGATAGCAGCTTTAGTATGCATTCACTGACCTATTACATGAGAATAAAGAAATATTAGTGAGGGAGAAAAGAACAAAAACTAAAGGCTTAATAAATATATATATATATACTACAGCTCTATTTTAGAGGCAATAAAGAACACTACAAAGTACTCAAATAAATTATTCACACTGTGGGAATGAATAGTAAAACGTCCATCACAATTTTTGGCAAAAATAAGCAAACAAAAACCAGAAACCCCCCAAACCAAACACTCACACACAGATAAAATGAGTTCTTTTTCGGTTTTATATATATACATATTTTTTTCCAAAAACTTAAAGCTTTGTTTCTATTATCTATTTGGGCAGAATAATAGTTCTAAAATATGGAAAACAATAGTGCGTATTTTCTCATCATACACGGACACATGTATTGATAAGAAGGGATTTTGTAATAATTGGCTAGAATAAGCGTTTTGTTATTTATGGGTCTCATCTTTCCCTCATTCTATATCTTCTGTCACTAACAAAAAAACAAGTTGATTCAATTCTTTATTTCTCAGTGAGGTCCTGAGACAAGGAGGTCTCAAAATTGCACTATATTCATAGGTCACAGAATGCTATTCTCATCCTCTAAGAGGATTTGAACAAATACCAAAGGTTATGGGTGTTTCTTGCATGTGAATTTCTAAAGAGAAATATCTTCATAAAGAATGCAGGCAATCCTGGGTACTGTCTGAACCTATCAATGCTCCACGCAGCTCTTCCCTGAATGCCATAGTTCTTCCTTTCCAAGGCTTTAACAAGCTAACAATTAAAGAAAAATGTACAGACCACTAAAAAGAGATGTGATAAATAACAGCCCATACTGAAGTCTTAACGTGGTACCAAGTGAGAAACTTCTACAGATTCACTCATTTAATCTTTATAAAGACCTTATAAAATAGATACTATTGTCTCAAGTTTCTATGAGAGAAAAAAAAAAAGAGAGGCTCAAGGAGGTTAACTAAGTAACTAAGGCTCTTCAAGGCCTAAATCCATCTGCCTAACCACTTCCCCTTTGGGGAAGATTTATCAAATTTATTTTGTGCCCCCTCTACTTATGTTTCAGCATTTGGACTTTACAGTTTGGCTGGAAAATAATCACATAGAGAAGTTTTGCATGCTAGGCATGTTTGGGAGCATTTTCATCAGCTGTGGACATGTTGGCCCTTCACCTGAAGTAGGGTAGGTTTAGAGGGTGGCTGTCCTATGCTGCCAAGTAGTATAAAGTTCACAAAATGATAGTAACTAAAAGCATTAGTTGTTTGGGTTCCCTTTCAAATTCTCATGCCTATAATGTTTTGTTGATTCTTCTCTCTGTTGTGCAGATGCCTGCTGCAGGGGACCCTAGCTCTTTCTGTTCCACTCTTAGTAGCAGTTACGTAGTGAGTCCTGACAGTGTTACTCATGATACATGTAAATATCACATAATTTTAAATATTTATAATTACGTACCCCTTGTAGAATCTGATGAGTATTATAAAACTCCTTTTCCTACTACTAGCAAATTAACAAGTTCACATAAAATATTCAAAATCTAAATTTACTATCCAGAGGTGAAGATTCTGGCATGGTGGCATGAAAAGATCAAAATATCCTCTCCCCAGCAAATATACCTTTGGTGGGGGTGGAAATGATCGAAAATAACCACTTCAGGGCTCTGGAAGTCAACCGAAAGCAAGCAAGAAGTCGAGAAGCACTTATTCATAAAAAGCCACTGGAAACTGTAAGGACAGTGGGAGCTGCAGCTTTTCCTTCTGGAACAGCTCTTATCCCTTTTGCCCAGTTCAGGTGAGGTGATAGTTTTTCCAAGTGATGGTTTTGCTGCTGGCCTTGAATAACAGTAGTCCCATGGCCAGAAGGGGCTGACTTGATTTGGCATGAAGGCCAAAAACTATGTCTACATTACTAGTAAAAATAACAACTTGGGGAGGAAATGAACTGAGAAATCTGCTCCTCTCTTATCTCAAGGTTGAGATGATGTCAAGAAGCTCTATATTTAATGAAAAGAACTGAGAAATAAGAGAGTTATAGCAGGCCTGGATAAGCTCCTTATGCCTCTCACTGATGGGGAAAATAAGCACATGTAGGAGGAAGATGAAAATGAAGCAAGCAGAAAGTAGAAGCCTAGGCAGAGTTGAGAACCAGTTGAATTTTGAATGCATTCCACAGAGACAGTCTTTCTGCCAAGGCGGGGTGGGGGGGCTTATGGAATCCATGTGTTCAAGCACAACCTCTGCCCAAAATATTGACTGGCCACTAAGCCATAGAGACATGGGGGTGACCCTCAGATAGCTGGGTTAAAAAACAAAAGTAAGGGTAAACAACAACAACAACAACAAAAAACTAAACAAAGACACTAGTGGCCATACTTCATGGGAGTTTAAATCCAGGCAAGTTACAAAACAAACAACAACAAAAGCCCACACACCTTAAGGAGGAAATCAGAGTTGAGTAGCATGTTATCTAAAATGTCTGGTTTGTAACAAAAATTCTGACATATGATAGAGAAAAAAGAAAATGTAATCCATACTCAGGAAAAAAAAAAAGGTTAATAGAAACTAAGAAGTTGGATATAGCAAAATACAATTAAATTAAAAGGATTAAAGGGAATAAATTTAAAATGAAGAAAGCCATATTCAAATAATTAAAGGAAAATATGACAATGATAACAAGTAGAGAGCACCAGTAAGAAAGTAGAGATACATATTTTTTAAAAATGGAGAGGAAACTCTGGAGTTGAAAATTATAATAATTGAAATAAACATTTCACTAGATGGGCACAACAAAATATTTAAATGGTGGAAAAAGTAATTCATGAACTTGAGCGGTAAATATTGAGTAAATATTAGTATTGATGAGTATTGATGAGTAAATATTATTTAATGTGAAGAACAAATATTGATGAAAAGTGAACAGAGCCTCAGAGACCTGTGGGACATCATCAACCATATCAATACCCATGTAATGGGAATTCCAGGAGCAAAGAGCAAAGTGGCACAAGAAGTAGTTGAAGAAATAATGACCAAAGACATCTCAAATTTTATGAAAAACTTTATAGATCAAAGAAGCATAATAAATAGTCAGAGGAACATAAAACATTTATATCTAGATATCTTATAAACATTTATTGCAATGGTCAAACTTCTGCAAGATAAGACAATAAGAAAATCTTCAAAGCAGAAAGAGAAAAGTAACTTATCACATGCAGGGGAAATGACAATACAATTAATGTATAGCTTCTCATCAGAAATAGTGGAGATTAGAAAGAAGCAGAATGACATACTCAAAAGGCTTAAGAAAACAAACAACACAAAAACTCTTAACCAATACATACGACAAAAGTAACTTTCAAAAGTGAAAGTAAAATGAAGCATATATATATATTTTTATTCAATTTTTTTCATTGTAAGAATCAACAGATTTGTGTGTATATATATATATGCTTCACTTATATATATGCATATAGCTACAGTAAATATATATATACTGTAGCAGATGTACTGTAGCTATACACTGTAGCAGACAGACTCAACAAGAAATACTGAAGGAATGAATACCTTTAGTCTGAAAAAAAAATGACACCAAGCTGTAAGCTGAGTCTAAGGAAAGAAATGAAAGTCATCAGAAGTTCTTTATAGATCTTGGATATCAGCCCTTTGTCTGTAGTGTCATTTGCAAAAATCTACCATTCCATAGGTTGCCTCTTTGTTTTGTTGACTGTTTCCTTTGCTGTGCAGAAGGTTTATCTTGATTTAAGTCCCAAAAGTTCATTTTTGCTTTTGTTTCACTAGCTTTTGGAGATGTATCTTAAAAGAAGTTGCTGTGGCCGATGTCGAAGAGGTTACTGCCTATGTTCTCCTCTAGGATTTTGATGGATTCCTGTCTCATATTGAGGTCTTTCATTCATTTTGAGTTTATCTTTGTGTATGGTGTAAAAGAATGGTCGAGTTTCATTCTTCTGTATATTGCTGTCCAATTTTCCCAGCACCATTTATTGAAGAAACAGTCTTTTTTCCATTGCATATTTTTTCCTGCTTTGCTGAAGATTATTTGACCATAGAGTTGAGGGTCCATATCTGGGCTCTCTATTCTGTTCCATTGGTCTATATGTCTGTTTTTGTGCCAGTACCATGCTGTCTTGGTGATCATGACTTTGTAATATAGCTTGAAATCAGGCAACGTGATGTCCCCAGCTTTGTTTTTCTTTTTCAACATTTCCTTGGCGATTCGGGGTCTTTTCTGATTCCATACAAATTTTAGGATTGTTTGTTCCAGCACTCTGAAAAATGTCATTGGAATTTTGATTGGGATGACATTGAAGGTATAGATTGCTCTGGGCAGCAGAGACATTTTAACAATGTTTATTCTTCCAATCCATGAGCATGGAATATTTTTCCATCTTTTTGTGTCTTCTTCAATTTCTTTCATAAGTGTTCTGTAGGTCCTAGAGAATAGATCCTTTACCTCTTTGGTTAGATTTATTCCAAGGTATCTTGTGGGTTTTGGTACTATTGTAAATGGAATTGATTTTCTAATTTCCCTTTCTACAGTTGCGTTGTTAGTGTATAAGAAAGCAACTGATTTCTGCAATAATCAAGTCAATAAATGGACAGAAGACATGAACAGACACTTCTCAAAAGAAAACATACAAATGGCTAACAGATAATGAAAAAATGTTCATCATCATTAGCCATCAGGGAAATTCAAATCAAAACCACACTGAGATACCACCTTACACCAGTTAGAATGGCAAAAATTAACAAGGCAAGATACAACAAATGTTGGAGAGGTTGTGGAGAAAGGGGAACCCTCTTACACTGTTGGTGGGAATGCAAGTTGGTACAGCCACTTTGGAAAACAGTGTGGAGGAGCCTCAAAAAATTAAAAATAGAGCTACCCTATGACCCAGCAATTGCACTACTGAGTATTTATCCCAAAGACACAGATGTAGTGAAAAGAAGGGCCATATTCACCCCAATGTTCATAGCAGCAATGTCCACAATAGCCAAACTGTGGAAAGAGCCAAGATGCCCTTCAACAGATGAATGGATAAAGAAGATGTGGTCCATATATACAATGGGATATTACTCAGCCATCAGAAAGGATGAATACCCAACTTTTACATCAATATGGTTGGGACTGGAGGAGATTAGGCTAAGTGAAATAAGTCAAGCAGAGAAAGTCACTTCACTTCTTTATGGAACATAAGGAATAGCATGGAGGACATTAGGAGAAGGAAGGGAAAAATGAAGGGGGGCGGAATAGGAGGGAGAGATGAACCATGAGAGACTATGGACTCTGAAAAACAAACAGGCTTTTGGAGGGGGGTGGGTGGATGGGTTAGCCTGGTGATGGGTATTAAGGAGGGCACGTACTGCATGGAGCACTGGGTGTTATATGCAAACAATGAATCATGGAACACTACATCAAAAACTAATGATGTACTGTATGATAACTAACATAAAATAATAATAAAAAAAAGAAAGTCATCAGAAATGGTGGGTATGTGTGTAAATACAAAACATAGTACTTTATTTTTTTAAATTTTTCTTATAAATTTGTTTTAACAATATGATATTTTGTAAAACACTAAATATGCCATTCAATTTTGGGCTTTATGACATATCGTATGTAGATGTATGGTACATATGAATAAGAGCAGGAAGGGGGAAGAAATGGATGATTATTAG
Organism: Halichoerus grypus; assembly: GCF_964656455.1. Taxonomy (NCBI): domain Eukaryota; kingdom Metazoa; phylum Chordata; class Mammalia; order Carnivora; family Phocidae; genus Halichoerus; species Halichoerus grypus. Next base: position 95,965,568 of record NC_135715.1, read on the forward strand.
AACAAAGTTGCTATATATTATTGGAGTTACATCATTGTTAGTCTGAATTAGTTTGTGATAAATTAAGATCTATATTGTAATCTTGAGGCACCTGGGTGGCTCAGTCTGTTAAGCATCTGCCTTCTGCTCAGGTCCCATGCTCAGCAGGGACTCTGCTTCTCCCTCTCCTTCTGCCCCTCCCCCTGCTCATGTCTGTCTCTCTGTCTCTCTCAAATAATTAAATAAAATCTTAGAAAAAAAGATCTGTATTGTAATCCTTAAAGCAATCCTAAGAAAATAACTTTAAAAATATAGTTAAAATATCAAGACTGGAATTACAATGGTGCACCAAATATATTTGTTTAACATAACGAACAAAACAATGTCAGTGACATGTCTCAATAAAAATATAAGTCATGTCTTTAGAAATAAAATCAGTATTGGTGAATTACCTTTATTCCTTTTTACCAGCCTTGATAATTTTTTTGAATAATCCAATATAGACATATTCAAAAGCATAGGCCTAGGTTGGCGTTGCCTTATGTCCTTGTAAAATTGACTGTAGAGGTTCATTCTTCTCCTATATATGTATTTTCTCTTAAGTAAAATATTATTGTCAAGGTTATATTCTAAACTATATATCAAAAAAAAGTCAGCCAGTCTTCTAGTGATTCTCTAAGATACAAGGGGCTAAAACAAGTTTCTAATACTCTCAGTGGTGAAGAATTAGCTTTACTTTTATTTTTAAATCCATCACCAACCAATGTTTTTATAAAATATAATAATGTAAATTACTATAAAAATGAAATTTTTATTTTTTTTAAAGATTTTATTTATTTATTTGACAGAGAGAGACACAGCGAGAGAGGGAACACAAGCAGGGGGATTGGGAGAGGGAGAAGCAGGCTTCCTGTGGAGCAGGGAGGCCCATGTGGGGCTCGATCCCAGGACCCTGGGATCAGGACCTGAGTCGAAGGCAGACGCCTAATGACTGAGCCACCCAGGTGCTCCAAAAGATGAAATTTTTAAAGAGACCAAAAATCTAAGGCAATTTTTTTTCATTGTTAGAATCAACAGATTTCATCAAATTGCTATCAAGCTTCTAAACATTAAATTTCTATACATATCACATTATGATGGTTAATTTTATGTGTCAACTTGACTCAGCCAAGGGATGTACAGATAGCTGGTAAAACATTATTTCTGTTTGTCTGTGAGGGTATCTCTGGAAGAGATTAGCATTTGAGTTAGTGGACTAAGTAAAGAAGATTCACCCTTACCAACATGGGTAGGCATCATCCTATCTGATGAGGGTCTGAATAGAACAAAAAGGTGAAGGATAGGCAGATTCCCTCTTCTGCTTGAGCTGAGCTTGCACTTCTCCTCTCTCTGACATAGGGGTTCCTGGTTTCTAGATGGGAATTTATATCTTAGGACCCCAGTTCTCAGACCTTTGGACTTGGACTTACACCATCTGGTCCTGGTTCTCAGGCTTTGAGACTGAGACTAAATTATACCACCTGATTCTTTCCTGAATCTCCAACTTGCAGATGGCAAATTGTGGAACTTCTCAGCCTTCATAATAGTGTGAACCAATTCTTATAATAAATATTTTATTATATTATCTCTATCTATCTATCTATCTATCTATCAATTATCTATCTATCATCTATCATCTATCTCCTATTGGTTCTGATTCCCTGGTGAACTCTGACTGATACACACAGTCTGGACACAAACAGTTTAGGGAATAACAATAGGCCACAGAACACCACTTTTTGGTACTTCTGCTCTAAAAGACCACCTGTAGTTTTGAGGACAAAGAGTAGTTAACAGAGTGTTCAAAGAATTCTTATTTGAACTCCAATGGTTATCCAGGTTTGTGTTGCATAAGAGCAGGGCAGATGGCCAATTGTATGATGTAAAATCAAAATCAGAGAGGGAGTTATCCTGTTCCCCATTCTAATGCTTCTGAACTTGAATACCCAACGTTTCTTCCTTTTTTGCATCAAGAATTTGCTCTTCTCAAAGGTGAAAATGTAAGAGACACTTGAGCCTGGTTAAAAGATCTGAAGAAGAAACTTGCCTAGAGGGGAAATGGAGTTAGCTTGAGAATGCTGAGGGGGAAGAGGGAAACAGGAGATGGAAAATAAATTATCTTACTGAGAAGCAGGAGTTGGAAAATGTGTTTATTCCCTAAAGAAGTTTGGTTGGGATGGTGATAAAATCCAAATTGCCTTGACCTGGTAATGAGTTTCTTTAGCAGACTTTCTTAGACCAGGTTGTAGCCATACGTAAGGCTTATCAAACTGATAAGACGCTGTTGCTTTATGAGTGAACTCTGATGCCCTTTAGCCTAGTTTAACAATAGTTAAACAATACCTTTTTCTGAATTTGTATAAAACAACTTTCTGTACAGCCTGCAAACATACCTCCCTAATTGCTAGGTGATAGCAGATAGGAAAATAAGAAGAAGATGGAATTTTGGAAGCAGTACAAATCAAAAGGAAATGAGGAAATTGTGCATAAATGTAATTTATTTTTTAGACAACCTCATATGCTTTTTAGATATAATCAGTTCCTAACCATTTCTGAATGGTGTCTTTTTTGCATATAAACTCCCTTTTAAACAGGGATGAAGAAAGCTAATGGTTTTCTTTATCAATGCTAGAATTGGGTTATAATGTAAACAGAAACGTAGGTGTATATATGCAAAAATTTGTAAATCACACAGAAACAAGTGTTTGCTTATGTATGGAAACTATTAAGGTTGAGGTTTCTTCTGAAGCCTTGTTCTCAGTATATAAAACTTCTTTGTAAGAAATGTTTAATGACAGACTAATTCTTGTAGTTTCATAGAATACTCCCACAAGGTCCCTTCCCAGTTACCTTCTGTGATTTAATGAACAATATTTTTGTACAATAAAAAAATGAGAAGAGTCACCATCCCTTTTAAGGGACTTTGTGATTCCACAAAAGAAATGACATTGGGAAATCTGGTCTAGGCTTTAGAAGTTTGAACTGCATAAAGTTCAAAGAATACATTCATGAATTGGTGAAATTGAATTGAAAATTCAATCTTGAAAAGATGGTCATTGTCTTTTTTATGTAATATTATTTTTACAAATATTTATCTGACATCAATTGTGAGTAGAACCTGTTGATAAAATGACATTGGGTCTGTGCTGCCCATTCTCTTGTTGGAATCCTACCCAAAGATTAAAATGTAGGAGAAAAAGAATGTGTCTATATTTAGAATAACCCACATAAAATGGATTTCTTCAAAGTGAAACCTAACACAGTTCAAAGACATAGTAGGTATTGAGTAAAATTTGTTGAATGAATGCACAATAACTCATTGCTATTTGGTCCAGAGGTTCTCTCTTCATAGAAAATTCACTTTTTTTTTAACATGAAAAATGTTTAACAATTATTAATGTGATATTTTTTCTCTTTGATTTCTTAAGCATGTGAATTGCACCCTAGTTGACCTATAGTATTCACATTCTGGGCTTGTGGGAAGGGGAGAGAAAATTGGGAATTTTAACATTCAGCCTCTTACCATCAAAAATGGGATTCTAGGAGGGGGCGGAGCAAGATGGCGGAGGAGTAGGAGACCTGGATTTCGTCTCCTCTCAGGAATTCAGCTGGATAGGGATCAAACCATTCTGAACACCTACAAACTCAACAGGAGATCGAAGAAAAGAATAGCAACAACTCTCTGAACAGAAAAGCGACCACTTTCTGGAAGGTAGGACGTGCGGAGAAGTGAATCCGAGGCGTTATTCGGGAGGATAGACGGCGGGGGAGGGGCCTCCGTGGGCCGCTTCTGGCAAGTGATAGAGCCGCGGAGCACAAAATCGGAACTTTTAGAAGTCGGCTCCGCTGTGGGACGTCACTCTGGTGGCGAAGTGGGGGGTGGAACCCTCGCGGGACAGTGTGGTCTCAGGACCCTTGGGGTCACAGAAAGACCGGGGGTGCCTGAGTGCGGCAGAGCTCCCAGGTATCGGAGCAGGGAAGCCGGCTGCAGAGACGGAGCCCAGGCGCGGGCTCTCAGCTCGGGGTTGCTATAAACCATGATCCGCGGCACAGTCGGGCCACTGCTCCTCCAGCAGGGACCCAACAAGCGGCAGATCCGGGGAGACTCACCTTCTTCCCCCGGGAGGAGAGGCGCGGGAGCGCACCGCGGGGATCTGCTGGGTTTGGAGACTCCACCCGGGGTCGGGTGCCAGATAGAAAGGCGCGGTCACAGGCCGGGTGAGCACGGAGTGCGGCCGGAGACCGGGGAGACGGGAGTGACTGACTGCTTTTCTCTGGGGGCTCGCTGAGGAGCAGGACCCCGAGTTCTCGGCTCCGCCGGGGTGGAGACTGGGAGGCCGCCATTTTCACTCTCCGCCTCCAAAGCTGTACGGAAAGCTTGCAGGGAACAAAAGCTCCAGAGAGCAAACCCGAGCAGATTACTTAGCCCAGACCGGCAAGGGCGGGGCAATTCCGCCTCCGGCAAAGACATTTGGGAACCACGGCAACAGGCCCCTCCCCCAGAAGATCAGCGAGAACAGCCAGCCAAGACCAAGTTTACCGATCAATGAGAACGGCAGCACTCCAGCGCTAGGGGAATACTGCACATAGAATCCATGGCTTTTTTACCATGATTCTTTAGTCTTTCAAAGTTAATTATTTTTTTTAACTGTCTTTTTTTCTTTTTTCCTTTTTTCTTTTTTTTTGAATTTTTCTTTTTCCCTTTTTCAACCAACATCTTATCAATCCCTTTTTGAAAAAAAAAAAACTTTTTTATTTTTCATTTTTAAAGTCATATTCTATCCCTTCATAGTAGTTACCCGTATTTTTGGCATATATATATAAGTTGTTCTCTCTTTAAAATCTTGAGATAGTTTCTTCTAACAGATCAAAATATACTCTAAATCTCTAGTGTATGGTTTTTTTCTACTCCCCTGCCTGATCACATTCTCTCCCTTTTTTCTTTCTTTTTTTTTTTTTAATCCTCTTCTTTCTTTTTTCAAACAACTTATCAAATCCTTTTTTAAAATTTTTTATAATTTCCATCTTTACAGTCATATTCCATCCCTTCATCATATCAACCCTTATTTTTGTACATATATAAGTTTTTCTTTCTTTAAAATTTTGGGAGAGACTTTCTTTTAACAGACCAAAATACACCCAAAATCTAGTGTGTGGCACTGATCTATAATCCAGCCTGATCATATTTGATCACATTCTGTTTTTGTTTTGTTTTGTTTTGTTCCGCTTTTGTTTGTTTTTATCTTTATCTTTTTCTTTTTCTTTTTTCTTTTTTTCTTTCCTTTTCTTTTTTCTCTCTTTCCCTTTCTTTTCCCACTGCTTCAGGTCTTTTCTGATTTGTTTAGAGTATATTTTCTGGGGACGTTGTTACCCTGCTAGCATTTTGTTCTCTCATTAATCTATTCTCCTCTGCACAAAATGACAAGACGGAAAAAATCACCTCAACAAAAAGAACAAGAGGTAGTGCCGACTGCCAGGGACCTACTCAATACGGACATTAGTACGATGTCAGATCTAGAGTTCAGAATCATCACTTTAAAGATACTAGCTGGGCTTGAAAAAAACATGGCAGTTATTAGAGAAACCCTTTCTGGAGAAGTAAAAGAACTAAAATCTAACCAAGTAGAAATCAAAAAGGCTATCAATGAGGTGCAATCAAATATGGGGGCACTAACTGCTAGGATAAATGAGGCAGAAGAAAGAATCAGTGCGATAGAAGACCAAATGATGGAAAATAAAGAAGCTGAGAAAAAGAGAGATAAACAACTACTGGATCACGAGGGCAGAATTCGAGAGATAAACGATACCATAAGACGAAACAACATTAGAATAATTGGGATCCCAGAAGAAGAAGAAAGAGAGAGAGGGGCAGAAGGTATACTGGAGCAAATTATAGCAGAGAACTTCCCTAATTTGGGGAAGGAAACAGGCATCAAAATCCAGGAAGCACAGAGAACCCCTCTCAAAATCAATAAAAATAGGTCAACACCCCGACATCTAATAGTAAAACTTACGAGTCTCAGAGACAAAGAGAAAATCCTGAAAGCAGCTCGGGAGAAGAGATATGTAACCTACAATGGTAGAAACATTAGATTGGCAACAGACTTATCCACAGAGACCTGGCAGGCCAGAAAGGACTGGCAGGACATATTCAGAGCACTAAATGAGAAAAATATGCAGCCAAGAATACTATATCCAGCTAGGCTGTCATTGAAAATTGAAGGAGAGATAAAAAGCTTCCAGGACAAACAAAAACTAAAGGAATTTGCAAACACGAAACCAGCCCTACAAGAAATCTTGAAAGGGGTCCTCTAAGCAAAGGGAGAGCCTAAAAGCAACATAGACCAGAAAGGAACACAGACAATATACAGTAACAGTCACTTTACAGGCAATACAATGGCACTGAATTCCTATCTTTCAATAGTTACCCTGAATGTAAATGGGCTAAATGCCCCAATCAAAAGACACAGGCTATCAGATTGGATTAAAAAACAAGACCCATCGATATGCTGTCTGCAAGAGACTCATTTTAGACCCAAAGACACCCCCAGATTGAAAGTGAGGGGGTGGAAAACCATTTACCATGCTAATGGACACCAAAAGAAAGCTGGGGTGGCAATCCTTATATCAGACAAATTAGATTTTAAACCAAAGACTGTAATAAGAGATGAGGAAGGACACTATATCCTACTTAAAGGGTCTATCCAACAAGAAGATCTAACAATTGTAAATATCTATGCCCCTAACATGGGAGCAGCCAATTATATAAGGCAATTAATAACAAAAGCAAAGAAACACATCGACAACAATACAATAATAGTGGGGGACTTTAACACCCCCCTCACTGAAATGGACAGATCGTCTAAGCAAAAGATCAACAGGGAAATAAAGACTTTAAATGACACACTGGACCAAATGGACTTCACAGACATATTCAGAACATTCCATCCCAAAGCAACGGAATACACATTCTTCTCTAGTGCCCATGGAACATTCTCCAGAATCAATCACATCCTAGGTCATAAATCAGGTCTCAACCAGTACCAGAAGATTGGGATCATCCCCTGCCTATTTTCAGACCACAATGCTTTGAAACTAGAACTCAATCACAAGAGGAAAGTCGGAAAGAACTCAAATACATGGAGGCTAAAGAGCATCCTACTGAAGAATGAATGGGTCAACCAGGAAATTAAAGAAGAATTAAAAAAATTCATGGAAACCAATGAAAATGAAAACACAACTATTCAAAATCTTTGGGATACAGCAAAGGCAGTCCTAAGAGGAAAGTATATAGCAATACAAACCTTTCTCAAGAAACAAGAAAGGTCTCAAGTACACAACCTAACCCTACACCTAAAGGAGCTGGAGAAAGAACAGCAAATAAAGCCTAAACCCAGCAGGAGAAGAGAAATAATAAAGATCAGAGCAGAAATCAATGAAATAGAAACCAAAAGAACAGTAGAACAGATCGACGAAACTAGGAGCTGGTTCTTTGAAAGAATTAACAAGATTGATAAGCCCCTGGCCAGACTTATCAAAAAGAAAAGAGAAAGGACCCAAATCAACAAAATCATGAATGAAAGAGGAGAAATCACAGCCAACACCAAAGAAATACAAACAATTATAAGAACATATTATGAGCAACTCTATGCCAGCAAATTAGAGAACCTGGAAGTAATGGATGCATTCCTAGAGATGTATCAACTACCAAAACTGAACCAGGAAGAAATAGAACACCTGAACAGACCTATAACCACTAAGGAAATAGAAGCAGTCATCAAAAATCTCCCAAAACACAAAAGCCCAGGGCCAGATGGCTTCCCAGGGGAATTCTACCAAACATTTCAAGAAGAATTAATACCTATCCTTCTGAAATGTTCCAAAAAATAGAAATGGAAGGAAAACTTCCAAACTCATTTTATGAGGCCAGCATTACCTTGATCCCAAAACCAGACAAAGACCCCATCAAAAAGGAGAATTACAGACCAATATCCCTGATGAACATGGATGCAAAAATTCTCACCAAAATACTAGCCAATAGGATCCAACAGTACATTAAAAGGATTATTCACCACGACCAAGTCGGATTTATCCCTGGGCTGCAAGGTTGGTTCAACATCTGCAAATCAATCAACGTGATACAATACATTAACAAAAGAAAGAACAAGAATCATATGATCCTCTCAATAGATGCAGAAAAAGCATTTGACAAAGTACAGCATCCTTTCTTGATCAAAACTCTTCAGAGTATAGGGATAGAGGGTACATACCTCAATATCATAAAAGCCATCTATGAAAAACCTACAGCGAATATCATTCTCAATGGGGAAAAACTGAGAGCTTTCCCCCTAAGGTCAGGAACGCGGCAGGGATGTCCACTATCACCACTGCTATTCAACATAGTATTGGAAGTCCTAGCCACAGCAATCAGACAACAAAAAAATCAAAGGCATCCAAATTGGCAAAGAAGAAGTCAAACTCTCACTCTTTGCAGATGATATGATACTTTATGTGGAAAATCCCAAAGACTCCACCCCAAAACTGCTAGAACTCATACAGGAATTCAGTAAAGTGGCAGGATATAAAATCAATGCACAGAAGTCAGTGGCATTCCTATACACCAACAACAAGTCAGAAGAAAGAGAAATTAAGGAGTCGATCCCATTTACAATTGCCCCCAAAACCGTAAGATACCTAGGAATAAATCTAACCAAAGAGGCAAAGGATCTGTACTCAGAAAACTATAAAATACTCATGAAAGAAATTGAGGAAGACACAAAGAAATGGAAAAACGTTCCATGCTCATGGATTGGAAGAACAAATATTGTGAAGATGTCAATCCTACTTAGAGCAATCTACACATTCAATGCAATCCCCATCAAAATACCATCCACTTTCTTCAAAGAAATGGAACAAATAATCCTAAAATTTGTATGGAACCAGAAAAGACCCCAAATAGCCAGAGGAATGTTGAAAAAGTAAAGCAAAGCTGGCGGCATCACAATTCCAGACTTCCAGCTCTACTACAAAGCTGTCATCATCAAGACAGTATGGTACTGGCACAAAAACAGACACATAGATCAATGGAACAGAATAGAGAGCCCAGAAATGGACCCTCAACTATATGGTCAACTAATCTTTGACAAAGCAGGAAAGAATGTCCAATGGAAAAAAGACAGTCTCTTCAACAAATGGTGTTGGGAAAATTGGACAGCCACATGCAGAAGAATGAAACTGGACCATTTCCTTACACCACACACAAAAATAGACTCCAAATGGTTGAAAGACCTCAATGTGAGACAGGAGTCCATCAAAATCCTAAAGGAGAACACAGGCAGCAACCTCTTCGACCTCAGCCGCAGCAACTTCTTCCTAGAAACATCGCCAAAGGCAAGGGAAGCAAGGGCAAAAATGAACTATTGGGACTTTATCAAGATAAAAAGCTTTTGCAAAGCAAAGGAAACAGTCAACAAAACCAAAAGACAACTGACAGAATGGGAGAAGATATTTGCAAATGACATACCAGATAAAGGGCTAGTATCCAAAATCTATAAAGAACTCATCAAACTCAACACCAAAAGAACAAAGAATCCAATCAAGAAATGGGCAGAAGACATGAACAGACATTTTTCCAAAGAAGACATCCAAACGGCCAACAGACACATGAAAAAGTGTTCAATATCGCTCGGCATCAGGGAAATCCAAATCAAAACCTCAATGAGATACCACCTCACACCAGTCAGAATGGCTAAAATTAACAAGTCAGGAAATGACAGATGTTGGCGGGGATGCGGAGAAAGGGGAACCCTCCTACACTGTTGGTGGGAATGCAAGCTGGTGCAGCCACTCTGGAAAACAGTATGGAGGTTCCTCAAAAAGTTGAAAATAGAGCTACCCTATGATCCAGCAATTGCACTACTGGGTATTTACCCCAAAGATACAAAAGTAGGGACCCGAAAGGCTACGTGCACCCCGATGTTTATAGCAGCAATGTCCACAATAGCCAAACTGTGGAAAGAGCCAAGATGTCCATCAACAGATGAATGGATAAAGAAGAAGTGGTATATATATATATACAATGGAATATTATGCAGCCATCAAAAGGAATAAGATCTTGCCATTTGCAACGACGTGGATGGAACTGGAGGGTATTATGCTGAGCGAAATAAGTCAAACAGAGAAAGACATGTATCATATGACCTCACTGATATGAGGAATTCTTAATCTCAGGAAACAAACTGAGGGTTGCTGGAGTGGAGGGTGGGGTGGGAGGGATGGGGTGACTGGGTGATGGACACTGGGGAGGGTATGTGTTCTGGTAAGCGCTGTGAATTGTGCAAGACTGTTGAATCTCAGATCTGTACCTCTGAAACAAATAATGCAATATATGTTAAGAAAGAAAAAAAGAAGAAGAAGAATGTAGCAGGAGGGGAAGAATGAAGGGGGGGAAATCGGAGGGGGAGAAGAACCATGAGAGACAATGGACTCTGAAAAACAAACTGAGGGTTCTAGAGGGAGGGGGGTGGGAAGATGGGTTAGCCTGGTGATGGGTATTGAGGAGGGCACGTTCTGCATGGAGCACTGGGTGTTATGCACAAACAATGAATCATGGAACACTATATCTAAAACTAATGATGTAATGTATGGGGATTAACATAACAATAAAAAAATTTAAAGTAACATAACATAATAAAAAAATTCTATATCTACTAAAAAAAAAAAAAGGGGATTCTATAGCAAGACTATGATGTTCAACCTAAACTACTTCCTTGAGAAAACTGTTTATATTTTATTTTTGGTTTTCCTCTTTCAGCATATTAACAACAGGGATGTCAGACGAGATTTTACACAAGGGGAGATAAATAGAAAGAAGAAAGCAAGATGGACCCTTTCTTGAACTAAGGTATTTAGAGAAAGGAAAGGGAGTAAGGAGGGAGAATGAAAAAGCCAGATAAACATCAAACTCAGAGAGAAAGAGCTGACTTAGGTACTGGGACAAGCACTGAGAAGTCATTTGCTGTGCTGCTGGAAGAAAGTCATCTCCTATACTCTCCTGTCTCATCAGTCATGTTGGCCAGTGTGCTTAGGAAGAGGGAGCTGCCGCAGCTGAGCCATCCTGACCAATCATGGTTCTAGGGTAGTATGGCTGCTGATTTGTTAGCCAGTGACCTGCTGTGAAAATACTGGCAGAAGGACAAGGTGACTTCATCAGAGGATGCATGTAAACATCCATGCCAGGGGACAAGAAAGAGGATGGACCAGGAACAAGCATGAGTTAAAGCTGAGTTGAAGTGAAGTCAACAGGGAGTACCCCAAAACCATCATGGAAGCCTGGAGAACCCAGACTATGAATTAAACTGGCTGCACCTCTTTCCACCTATGTCAGTAAGACATGGAACAACAGAGATGCAAAAGAAGTATCATTCTGGAGATCCAAGGATTGGCATGAGATCTGAGAACACTTACCTTCTGCTTCCTACCTTCCATGGAACATATGGCACTTGCTTTACCATATATGTAGATGCTGGGGAAAAGAGCCCGGGAGATGGGGAAGGCTATTCCAAAGACGGAGCACATTTATGCAAGAGAGACTGAAAACTCCCCTCTTAAGGAAGTTTAATTATTGAACTAGACTAAAATTTAGTCCAGGTTAGATATTTAGTAATTTTTTCCTGTTAATTGAAATGTGAGGCTTTGTATAAAAGAACATACTCAGTTTAATCAAGAATAAAGAAATAGTCTTTAATTTTGAATGTCAAGTAGCATTGTCAGCTAAAATGTATTACATGAAGGCCCTCTTCCTCCATACAATTTCAATTTAAAAATTAGAATTACCTCTCAAAAGCAACAAGTATTGACAGACCATGCTATTTTTTTCCCCCTTAAATCAGTTGGTTTCTCTTTCCTTTCTGAGTAATTGAATCTCACAGAAGTCTTTCAAAACAGATACAAAATTAAGTAAGATAGACTTCTGTCTCTCCTAGCAAGAGGTAGGGGATGGTTTTAGAAGCTCACCTTTATAGCACAGTTAAGTGTGACTTGTTAAGTGTGACAGTGTGATTTATACAAAATGTCATGAGAACACCGAAGGCAGAGTGACTTCCTCCCCATACCAGGGAGAGTTTTGCCGCTGAAGTGATGTTTAACCCAGGCCTCAAAGAGCCAGTGGTAATTGGCCAGGATGGGAAGAAGGAGGAAGGATATCCCAAAGAGCTTATTTCAAAGCCCAGAACTGAACAAAAACCAGGCATGTTTGGGGACTCTGAGAGTTTGCTGTGACTGAAACATATTTAGTCTGCACATAGAAGGGGAGAATGATTAGCTATAAGGACAGAAGCAATGAGCCAGAAATACAAGCCTGTGTACAATTAAATATTGAATAGTGAGCCATTCGATATTTGAGGATTATGGGAGATATGAGTATTATGGGAGTTTAGAAAAAAAAGAAAACTAATGACAACAGAATGCTCAGTGAAGACTTCATGGAGCAGATGTAATTTATTCAGATGCCCTCAGCATTACTGTTCTTATGTTAGCAGTATTCTTATTATACCTCACAATATCAATGGGCACCAGTCAAGCAAAGCATCAGGACTGGAGGGAAGAGCATGTGGACTTCTGATTGAGACACATGGCTGTTAGGCTGACTGATCCAGCTGTGGGTGTGGGAGAAGACTAGTTTTTTCTGGCAGTCACATCTATGGCAGCTTTTCCTAAGGACTGCTCCTCAGGTACCATTTCCATTGGTGGGTTAGGTGTTTCCTATAACAAGAATTTTGTAGACAAAACTCAATGGCATTTTAAGACATTCTTTCTTAATATTCTAATGGATTTTGGAATGATTCAAGTGGTGACAACATAAGCAGTGTTTCCTGAAAAAATTCAACCACAGAACCCTTTCCTTGAACATTTCACAGGATTAGCCTTCCACAGAATACATTTTAAGAACCACAGACATGGTTTGGCTGTTGACAAGAGGAGAATCTAGCATATCATATGGCAAGAAAATAATTCAAAATATAATAGGGTGCCCTAGCAGGGTGTGGAGTTCTGCATAAGGAAATATTTAAGTAGGTAACATTTAGCTAGAAAACCAAGGAGATGTACAACTTTTATTGAGGATGCTTCACAGTATCATATCTGACCTAATTTATTTTAAAAAAAGTATTAGTTTCTATGGAAAGCCTTTCTGTCTCTGAAATTTGACATTCAACTATTTTGACTAGTTGCTCTTGTCTCTCCTGCCTTGTCCTTTGGTGTTTGGTACTGCACCTCAGCTCTAATATTCTCCTCCCTACACCCCCTCCTCTGCTCTAGTAGCTGAGTTTAAGTACTCCCCTTCATCCAGTTTCAGAAATTACAGGTTTATAGGTTCATGTTATGAGACCATAGGTAAGATATTCCCTTACTCTTTTCAAGGTTCTCAGTAGAGGTGGCAAGATCCATCATTTAAGCCAAAGCAAGGCTAGAGTAAGAGAAATGGGTCCCTAGTTTTAGGGATAGTACCCATAGGAGTTAGGCAAGATCTTTGCTCCTACCTAGTCTGGGTAAGAAGTAGGTGACTCGTTCAAGCAGTTAGGCAAAGGGATGAAGGTCAGAACCCACTTACATGAGCTGGAGACCAAGATAAGGACTAGAGGACAAAGTCAGAGTCATCTTTGCACCAACAATGACTTGAAGTTCAATTCTAGGGTATTGGTCTGGAATTCCTTGAATCCCAACTGCTTAAGATCAGGATTTGTCTAAATGTGTATCTCCAGACTCAATCCTGATTTCCAGACTCACATATATTAATATGTAATATTATGCAATATATTGTAATAATATGTAAACTTCACATTTCTAGTTGGGTGTCTTAAGAGATATCCCAAACTTAGAATTTCCAAAACTGCACTGTTGGTCCCCTCTCCCCATTTCTAATCCTGACGCTCCTACAGTGTTCCCTATCTCAATAAATGACATCACCAATAATCCATTTTCTCTGGCATAAAGCATAAAGTCTAAGCTCAGACCAAGATCCTTCCTACTTTGGGAATTTCGCCCCTGAAACGTTTTCCCCAGATAATGTTATGTTTTGATCTTTCATATCATTTAGCTCTGTATTTAATTAATTAATTAATTAATTATTTTAGAAAGAGAGAGGGCATGTGTGAACAGGGGTGGAGGAGGGCTAGAGGGAGAGGGAGAGATAGAATCTTTGGCAGGCTTCACCTTCAGATCATGACCTGAGCTGAAATTAAGAGTTGGACGCTTAACTGACTGAGCCACCCAGGCGCCTCTCATTATCATTTAGTTCTGTCTTTAAATGTCATCTTCCCAGAGAGTTCATCCCTGGCATCCAGACATAAAATAACAATCCTCTCTCTGTTTTATTATTTTTCATCACACTTATCACTATATGAAATTATATCATTTACATTTTTTCTACTAAATTGCCTCTCTCTCCGGAAGGTAAGTAAGCTTTTTGAGGCCAGAGACTTTGTCTTGATAAGATCATTGCTGTATCCTCAATACCTGGCACATAGTAGGTCTCAATGTTCACTGAAAGGATGGATGGGTGGATGGGTGGATGGATGGATGGATGCATGCATGCATGGATGGATGGATGCATGCATGCATGCATGCATGGATGGATGGATGGATGAGTTAATTGATTAACTTGAGCATTTGGAAGGTCTTGAAAAAATGGCTATTGTGCATTGTCTCATTGTCCTGTAAAAAACTGCAAGTAAAGATTCTCCTTACCATATTCTTGAGTTGTCTTTTCATTGAAAATCCTTTAAGCTGTCTCATTTTTGCACATGTGCAAAGATATTTTCACACAGCATTCAAGCAGTCAAATTGACACCGTTCTTGGAATGGAAATTTTAATTCTTCCTTTATAATTATACTTAGCATATGCTTCACACGTGCTCCTAATAGCTGAGAAATGCTGTCGCTTAAAGTGTTTTTCGTCTCCTGGTGTCTTCAATTAAAGGGAGCCTCCCATACCAGCTGCAGAGCCATGCAGATGACATTGTTGTTATAGTATTATTTCTAATTATTTTAGCATATGTTGGTCAAAGAATATTTGTATTTTAGAAGTCCATAATGAAATAATCTATCCAGGCAATGATCATAATGGCCATTAACATAACATAGGAGACAACCAGACATTATCTGGCTTCTGATGTAAGTGTACATCTTCACTTCTGAACGAGTGTTGCAAAAAGAAGTTTTTAAAACTTGAATCAGATTAAGCCTCTAGTTCTGATAACTAGTGTCTAGTAAATAAAGAGGACAGATAAATATGTTACATGACCCCACATGTAACCAATCAGTGAAATCTAGACTCTGGTCAACAAGCAGCCTGTTTTTGTTTTTGTTTTTGTTTCAACAAATAAATTACCAGAAATAAATGATGAAAAGAGGTGTAAGAGACTTAATAAATACATGTGATGTGTGGAACTTATTTGGATCTCAATAAAAAAAAAAATCAATGGTAAAAACAAAATAAAACCAACTTTTTTTGGTTTAATTAATTAAATACACTCTCATGAGACAATCCTAGAAAATTTAATACCTTCTTATTTTCTAGAAAATGATCAAACTGACTTGAGGAGAGCCAACTAAAGAGATTCATGTTACTGTACTAACCAGTGGACCTTTCATACAACTATTTTAAAACATCATTATGTAGATAAACTTAGAAAAGACAGAGTTGCAGGTTGCTGTGTACAAAACATATTACTAAAGACCAAAATAGTCTCTGGGAGGTTGAAACTTCTGGAAAAAAAAAAAAAAAAGTTGTAATCTAATTTCTCAGCAATTTTATGGTGACAGTTACAAGAATTT
Organism: Halichoerus grypus; assembly: GCF_964656455.1. Classification (NCBI taxonomy): domain Eukaryota; kingdom Metazoa; phylum Chordata; class Mammalia; order Carnivora; family Phocidae; genus Halichoerus; species Halichoerus grypus. The sequence goes on from NC_135715.1 coordinate 95,981,420, forward strand.
AAAAATTGTTACCATTTCTCAGGAAAAATTCTTGTTTGTCTTCTGGGGCTTGATGGCAATGAATTTTCCTAATCACTACCACCTGCTTTACTTATAACCCACAACTCAGGGCTAGATATGTTTGCTGTGATTTCTTTCAAGCAGCAAATGAAAAAATGCAGCCCCAAATTTCCAATTAGTGGGTAATCTTAGAATGTACTTCCCAGTTCCTGAAGCTAAAGTTTTAGGCCAATGGATGAAGTAGTGAGATGGGAGGTATCTAGAAAGCTTTGGGTAGACTCTTCCTTTTTGTCATCTGTAGAGGGGAGTGGTTAGTACAGACCAAAAAATGCCAACCACAGATAAAAGCTCAACTTTATCTCAATTGCCAATTTCTCTACCTTCAAAACTTTTGTCAGGAGTAGAAAAATAGATTTATGGTAAAGTCACCATTTTTTTCCTCTTTTTCTCCTTACTGTCTGTGCATCTGTTGTAATAGGGGAAGAAATACAATGCCTGACAGGAAGAAAAAGAATGAGAAAAAGTGAGCCAAAAGTGGGGATATTCACCTTCTGATGAAGTATTAGCTGTGCTGATACTGAAACAGAAAGACACTTATTCATTTCACTTGCTATATGTAATATGTATGTGTGTGCACATATGTGTTATGTATGTGTATAAATAAATGCAAATCCATACAACCACCTGTACATATAATACACACACAAATATTTATATGCATAGAGACAGAAATGATAAAATTCCTAAGAACATTCTTTTCTCCTTAGAAAATTATGTACTCTATTTATTCATTTCCTGTATGTTTTCATGCTGAATGTATGAGTTACATTTTGCTGGATGAAAGACACATTTCTAAAGATATAACCTGTTATGCTTTTACTTTCATAAAGAAGATATTATTATTAATACTAAATGATGTCAATAATATTTTATATTATTATTTTATTAATATAAAATTTTATGGGCAGTGATGTTAAAACTTTTATTTTTTTTTTCTTTACTGGAAAAATTATCATTAAGGAAGGTATTGGAGAAAAATAACGCCCAGTCCATAGTTTTTTATTTCGACATGTAGACATACCGAGACACACGGACATATAAAGTTTAAATTACCATTTAAAGCATGTTTCATATAAAAATATAAATAAAATAGAACATTCTTGGGGAGTGGCTCAGTTGGTTAAGCACCTGCCTTTGGCTCAGGTCATGATCCCAGGGTCCTGGGATAGAGCCCCACATCAGACTCCCTGCTCAGTGGAGAGTCTGCTTCTCCCTCCCCCACTTGTGCTCTCTCTCTCTCTCTGTGTCAAATAAATAAAATCTTTTAAAAAATAGAACATTCTTTCATATTTAAGATTATGAAAATATAGCATATTTAGAGTTTGGATGGGGAGGGAAAAAGGGTAGAAATTTCCAACGTGAACTATAAGTTTCTTAGAATAGTAACTCCAATGCTATTAGGCTAACACATAGACCTCTACCCAGTATGTACTGGGAACTCAAGATTATTTTTTAATGAATTAACTGAGTAACAAAGGAATGTCAGCCTGATAGGAGACAGGTGAGGATAGAAAACAGGAAGATTTCTAAGGGAACGATGGGGACAAAGTAGTGGAGTCAGAGGCCTTTCAGTAGAGAGATGGGAACTAACTCAGAAAATGTTTTCTGGGGCACCTGTGTGGTTTAGTCAGTTAAGCGTCTGCCTTCGGCTCAGGTCATGATCTCAGGGTCCTGGGATCGAGCCCCACATCAGGCTCCCTGCTCAGTGGGGAGTCTGCTTCTCCTTCTCCCTCTGCTGCTCCCCCTGCTTGTGTTCCCTCTCTCTCTCAAATAAATAAATAAAAAAAAAAAAGAAAATGTTTTCTCCCCTTATAAGTATAAATGCAATGCTGATGATTTTCTCCCTTGCCTTAAGAACATAGAGAAGTCTCAAAAAAAAAAAAAAAAAAAAAAAAAAAAAGAACATAGAGAAGTCTCAAAGGACTTTCCAGACTTAGTATTGACAAGTTGACTTTTTGCTGCAGGATTCTAGGTCTGTGGTCCCGACAGCTGTCCTGAGTTGCATAAACCATCAAGACCAGGATTTGCAGGCTTACCACAAGGGTATATTACGAGAATCAACTAAGATGGATGTGTCAGCACTTGGAAACAATTAAATTCCCACAGCTACGGAAGGCTTACTATTGTTACCATAATCATAACTACTATTAATAACAAAAGCAGAAGTGGCTCAAAATTCATAGTGTTCAAAATCAAACTCACCTATTTTTGAAAGTCATAATAGTTGCGATCCTTTCACTTGTCTCCTAAATTAATGTCTAGATTACTAATCATTACCATGCATTTAGACCTGAATTTAAAACCCACCAACTGCCAAAATAATGACAAGCCCCTTCCCACTTTTGCCTCATAAATGCCGAGTACCGACGTGTTTCTCTAGGGATACTTTACATATAACCTATTATTCTACAGAGTTTTTGTGTTTTAAGAAACAAATGCATTGCTGTAGAAACATTTCAATTTTATTATGCTCTTTATGTTTTAATTAGACCTCCAGGGAAACATCTAGGCACATGAATTAAAAGTAAAAATGTGGAGGCAGCAGGAACCCTCATTATTAGGTATCTTTAGGTTTCATTATACTTTGGAGTTGAGTATTTTACCATGGACGTTCCAAATGGAGATTTTACCTGTAGCACTCATACATAAAATGCCACCCCACAGGTATAACTTCCCTGAGTCCTCCACTAGATCCAAGCTTGATCAGGCATTTGGAGGCTCGGGCTCTCAATATGCTAGCTATTAGCTGCATAAAAGGTATCATCAGCTTTTTATCCTGCTGTTGTTCCATGCTGACTTTTGTTTCTTAATATTATCACTGAGTGCAAAATAAATTGATGGGATATTTTGCCTTACTGTATTTCTTTAGAAATCCCTGCCTCCTCTTCCATTTCCATAGGCCGATATCACTTTGAAATGCACATACTTTATTTGATTTTTGCTAATCAGTTTAGGTCCGTGCTAATTAAGAATTTGTATTTGAAGTTTAGTGGTAGGCCCAAGAATATACAGTAAGACCTCCTTATCATTAAGGAGCCCAGGGTAAAGAAGAGGAGACCAATGTGTAATTAATTGCTTGCAGTATGACAGGATACATGCGGTGGTTTAAACGATTGTGGAAGAGATGTGGGTAATTTCAATCTTGAAGTAGTTTTTTTTTTTTTTCAACATGCCATCTAACAAATTTCACAATAAAATATGGTTTATCTAGTATCCCCTCAATTAAAACTTTCTGTGAGTTATTTATTTATTTATTTATTTATTTATTTATTTATTTTTGCAGTTTTCTCATACAATATTAATCGATGTCCCTGATTAGGAACATAAATAGTCTAAGACAGAGTGTCTTCTGAACATTTAATGGTTTAATTAAGCCCTGGGTTATTTTCTTATTAAAATTTCATTGTTATTATATTCTGTTCCTCCAAAAATTGAAATTGCTTATCCAGTATATAAAATCAGTTTTCACACGGCAAGTTTGTTAAGGAGAAAACAGTTCTCTAATTATGCTAGAAACCAAAGAGTTTACAGTTTCTCATGCTTGGTGAGGATGTACAAAATAATGACCATCTACCAAAAGTTATTCACTAGCCATTAAGCTCCATTTATGCTTACATCCTCAGGATTGAACCATTTCAAAAAGAAGAGAGTATTTTGTAGGAATAATTGCAGTATCGGTAACATATGCTTGATTCTGTCATGTTTTGATATACAAAATTCCAACCATCGAAACTTTCTTTTTTACCCATATATTTCTTTTCTTCACATTCCTTAATAGAACAGCAAAACAAAACAAAATAAACCACATCAAAGAAAGTTTCCAAAACTGAGTTTTCAAATAGGATTTTCTCTATTGTCAGTTTTGATATTTGCACTGGAGAATGATTTCTATTTTGTATTGTCTACTTTCCCCTTCTGTTTCTGAGTTTAGGCTGTTTTCTATGCTTTGCCTTCTCTTCTCGTCCACCTTTGTTCCCAGAAGGAAGCCTGAGTTAGTTCTGCTTTATCTCTATGCGTGCTCTAGATTATTGAGTTATCACCAGATTGAGGAATTGATGAAAGTTGACCTTTTTTAGAGCTAACCAGAGATCTTTGTACTATTGCCAGTGATTCGAATTGTATGGACAGTTTGTTTCTGAAAATCAAAAAAATCAAAAAGTAAATAAAAATAAAATTAGAGGCGTTTACAATCTTAAAAGAATATTTTTATTAAAAAGATGGAAAAGCACCAACTGCAATGGTTTGTGTTGCTCCCACTTCGAAACTGATCTCCTGGAGTGGGATTGACAATTTATCTTTCTAACTAACCAATAAGCCAACTAATTAACATAAAACCTCTCATCAGTACTTTCTTCCCATCATCTTTCTTTTGCCTGCCTATGCCTAAGTTGCTGAAAAACAACAACAAAATCACACTGCAATGAAATGTGTCATCAGATCAGAATAATATTCATCAAACTTCCCCAGGTCCTCAATGTACCTTTCAAATCCTTTGTATTCATATGGCTTCATCCCTCATTTTTCAAGCTCCCTCTATCCTCTTGACACTCTATAGTCCAGCCATTTGAAATCCCAGATTTTGCTCATGTTCTCCTTTATTGCATGATATAATTTTTCCTTCCCTTTATTAGGAGTCAAGTTCCAGTGCAAGGATATCAGATTCAAAATATGTGACAGCTAGCACAGTGTTAAAAGTCCCTTCTTTGTGCTATTTGAGATTCCCCTGGAAACATCTGCCACTCATCAGAAAATATAGTAAATTGTTCGTTTGTTTCTCTCCTCTTCTAGACTATGAGTTCCTTGAAGACAGACACTGAGTCTTTTGTCTCTCCACTTTCCAGATTTAGCAAAGTTTCTGATGCTGAAGACATTCCTTCAAGGTAAATTGAATGTATTTGAATATTTGGAAGATGACTTAAAAAGACATTTAACTCAATGACAAGCAAGAATATTTTATACATCAAAGTGTTGAAAACCCCATCCGCTAGTGATTGGGCCCTAGCATTTTTTTGGAGGCAGTGCTGAATGCCCACAATACTGAATTAAAAACTAAATCTCATGAAATTCCAATAAGGTCATAAGATATGCTTGTAGACCAATTTATGCTCTGCTTTTGATTAAAATCATATATTTGAAAATTAATTTTTGCAACAACTGATTAAGAACTTTGACTGTAAAGTTCTATATCTTCTAAAAACACGACGCATGAAGTAGTAAAACACACTGGGTGTATAAAGTAGCAAACTGATTTCTAAACCACCTCTACAGATGTGTCTTCAAAGAAGAGACATGGAAGGATCATTTCTCAAAAATCTAACTCCTGTCAGATATGACTGGGGATCTGTTTAATGTGAAATAATGTTACTTAGCTACTTGTGAAAGTCAAGCCTAGTGCCTCATGCCTGAATTTTTAGGTTCAAAGGAGTCAGCAGTATATTTAGTATTGATGGGAATCCATACTGTCAAGTCTTTCAAGGGATTCTTAAATGATGAAAGTCATTAAAGTCTACCTTCCAGTGAATGTGCTCATATACGATTTCAAATATAAATACACTGCATGGAGACCTCAAATAAACCTGACACCGCTTGTTTATGTAGTATTTGAGTAATGGAAGGCTAAATTGCATGTCTGGATGCTGTCACAAGCTCAGAAGGAGAAAGAGGAAGAGCATAAGAGAGGGGGAGCGGAGGGAGGGAGGAAGAGAGAAAGAGGGAAAGAGAGAGGGAAAGGTGGAGAGAGAGAGAATGAATGATGCTAAGTAAAAAAAAAAAAAGCCAAAACAAAAATGCAATATATTACATTATCCTACTTATAAGATATTAGGATATTCTGGAATAAGCAAAATATAGAACAGAAAACAAATAATTGGTGGTTAGGGATTACAGGTGGAGGAAAGCCTTAATAACAAAATGGTCTGAGGAAATAATGGGGATGAGGGAGTCATTCTATACATTCCCGTGGTGGTAGAACTGTAAGATTTGTAAAACTTTATAGAACTAAATATGAATAAGGGTTAATATTTAAAATTAAACTTGTATTTTTGAGATAGTTGTAGATTGACATATAGTTGTAAAATACCACAGATCCCATGTCACCTTCATGCAGTTTTCTCCAATGGTAAAATCTTGCAAAACTGTAATACAATATCACAGACAGGATATGGAGATTGATAAAGTCGAGAAACAGAACATTTTCATCACCCTAAGGATCTCTGCTGTTGCCCTTCCCACTGCCACCCAGTTCGTAAGCCATGGCAATCACTAATACGTCCTTCATTTCTATGCAGACAACAATGTTAGCTGCAAATAAGGGCAGTTTCATTTCTTCTAAATTCGTTGCTTCCTAGTTCCTTTTATTGCCTTGCTGTCCTGGCTGAAGATCTTCAGTAACACGTTGAATCAGAGTGGTGAGAGCAAAAACCTAACTCTGTTTCTGACCTTGGGGGGGGGGAAGTATTCAATCTTTTGCTATTGAGTATAAAGTTAGCTGTAGGTTTCGTGTAGATGCTCTTATCAACTTAAAGAAAAGTTCTGCTTTCTTTCTACTCTGCTGAGTGTTTTTACTGTGAATGGATATAAAATTTTGTCAAATGTTTTCACTGTATCAATTGATGTGATCGTGTAAATTTTCATCTTCAGCCTACAAATAGGATTGATTTTTGAATATTGAACCTATATTGCAGACTTGGATTAAATTCTAACTGATCATTATTTGATTTAATTTAATTTACTTATTAGTTATTATTGCTGATAATTTCTGACTATGCCTAAATTATAAATTAAACCCCTTCATAAGTATGTATGTATAGGAAAAAATAGTATATATGGGGTTCAGTACTATCTGTGGTTTCAGGCACCCACCCAGGGTCTTGAAATGTATCCTCCCCCCAGATAAGGGGAAATTACTGTATATGATTTACAACTATCTCTTCCCATTCAGTATGTTGCTTTTTCATTTTGTTGATGGTTTCCTTTGCTGTGCAGAAGCTTTTTAGTTTGATGTAGTCCCATTTGTTTATTTTTGCTTTGTTTCCCATGCTTTTGGAGTCAAATCCAAAAAACAAATAAAACAAAAAACATCACTAAGACTGATGCCAAGTTGCCTACTGCCTATGTTTTCTTCGAGGAGTTTTATGATTTCAGGTCTTTTTTTTTTTTTAATTTTATTTATTTATTTGACAGAGAGAGACACAGTGAGAGAGGGAACACAAGCAGGGGGAGTGGGAGAGGGAGAAACAGGCTTCCCGTGGAGCAGGGAGCCCGATGCGGGGCTCGATCCCAGGACGCTGGGATCATGACCTGAGCCGAAGGCAGACGCTTAATGACTGAGCCACCCAGGCACCCCGATACTGGTATTTCTAACAATGACCTTGAACTGAATTTACCAAAGATTATCAGCATATGCTCAAATAGATTTTTTTGTTGTTGTTAAATATCACTTGTGGTGATATGATTCTTTAAAGTTGTTCATCATGTAAAGCACAAATAGCACATTTTTATCAACCCAAGTCTTGTAATAGCTAGAACGGCCCTATCATCGTATTTCATATACATTATTGATGCCTGCTGGACTCAAACCCTATTTGGCTTCTTGATTCCAAATATAAATATGCATAGTTAGTTACCTATTTGGTTAGTTTCTTAATTAATAAAATCCAGTTTCCTTCACTTCATTAATGTTTATTTCCCTTTCATTACATCTTTTCACTTTGTAAATTCAATGCTGATAAATGCTTTTTATAAACATTCTCTTTTTTGCTTTATGGGAACTCAGAAGTTCATCCTTTGCTATTAGCACTGACATTTGGGTGCATTTTCAGTCTTCCTCTGATGATGCCATTTGTGATTTGGAGTTGGTATTTCTAATCTGCAATTCATATATTCCCAAATTAGATTACAAATTCTTTGTAGACAGGATCCTTTTCTCTTTAGTATCTGTATTGTGCTGGGGTAGTAACCACACTACATCAATATTAAATGTTGACAAGTAATGCAATTACACAGAAATCATTTTTGCATTAAAATTTGATTGGACAAACTAATGCCAATTAATTAAAATTTTAAAATATTAGAATGAGTCTATTTATACATGTGCCGTTAAATTGAATGTTACAAAAATGGATTTAAATATTTGCATATATTTGCAAATTGCTATAGAATCACAGTATTTGTATATTATCTGTTGGTGTTGATGTTAGTCTGTGGACATCCATACATCCTTTTTCGTGGGGATGATCTTGTATAAGTTTGGGTGTTCCCAAGTACTTGGAACAGGTAAACTTCCTTTATATAACACTTTCCTGAAATTGAACAGATGGGTGATAAATAAGTACAGTTGTTCCTCTGGAACTGATAACATCATGACTTTTAAGAGATATAAACATTTGTCTTGCCCACCCTGGGAAACTTCACTCCAGAGCAGTAACCTGCATTTGATGCCCATAACATCTATAAATACAAGGTCCTTTTATTTTCAGTATCATTCCACAAAAAGGCAAAAGTGCAGTAGCAAAAAAAAAAAAAAAAAGGAAAAACATTCTTTAAAACTTTCTCTTTTCAGTATAATAGTTACCATCAACATGTCCTTAATGTTTTTATCTTTTTAAAAAAATTTTTAAAAGATTTTATTTATCTATTTGAGAATGAGAGAGCATGAGCAGGGTGGGGAGGGGCAGAGGGAGAGGGAGAAGCAGACTCCTCAATGCTATAAGGCTACGTAGGGGCTGGATCCCAAGACCCTGGATCATGACCTGAGCCGAAAGCAGATGCTTAACTGACTGAGCCACCCAGGTGCTCCTGTCCTTAATGTTTTTAAATCATGTTGTAGATATGACATTTATCTGATTTATGATCACACTCCCCTTCTAGGTGTCCCATAATGGGTGCCCAGTCTTTCCAGTTTGCATCTAAACTCACCCAGACCAGTGTGATTTCTGTTCTTCTGAGAGGTCGTCCAAAAGGTATTGGATGGCATGTGGGGGCTTGTCCTTGCAGATGCTGGGATAGACTGTGACCACCAGAGTGGCTGCTACCTCAGCATAAGCCTTCATCCAGCACCTCCAGCTGAGCATGTCACAGACCATGGCCATGATATGGGGCATAGGCGCACTTGCTCTGCATGGCTTCCTTTTGACACTTGAAGCCTTTGTAAGATGTAATATCTGTGCCAAACCAGAGACCCAGTGACCTCTTAAATTTACCGTCAATCAGAATATCTCCAGAAGAAAGAACTCATCTTCTAACCTCAAGTTGGAAATCTTAGAAGTGGAGCTTGTGGGGGGGGGGGGGGGGACTGGAGGGGCCCTCCCCACTGGCTGGCGGGAAAGCCAGCACATTTAAGAAGGCAACCCCTTTGGATTCCTTTTCTACACGCCTCAAGGTCCAACGGCTGTTGTTTCAGTCATGTGATGAATTAGTTGACCTGTTTTCACCCTTCAGTGAACTTCTCATTATCATCTTAAACATTATTTCAAGATACTATCTATATATTGCCAGAAGGAATGATTTTGAGAACACGTGCTGAGGGCAAGCACCCCCTCACTCTCGTCTGATTCAGAAGCTCATCAGCAGCCATGAATGTTTTGAGTTCATTTTTGGCCTTGATGAGAATGGGGCTTATTTCCAGAGAGGTTGCCGGCTCTGAAATGTCAGTATGTGAGGCAGTGATCCAGTTTTCCCAGTGCTCTCCTGAGCCCCCCTTGCCTCACTAGGCAAAGGGAGCAAAATGTCACAGCTTTCCCTTCTCCTCTTACACGGCTTGTTGACTCGCCTGACTGGATGTTTTGTCTCTAAAGCAGACCCATTGTTAGGAAGGCATCATCAGAATATCAGGCATCATCCATAAAATACCTCACTTAGCTAACCTCTTCATCCACACACCATCATGATGACCAGATCTCACCATCCCCCTGGTACTTGGCCTTTCCACATGCTACTCTCAGAGGGAAAGTACCTTCTGACATATATGCTCTATGCTTCCAAGAGTCGGGGCTCCATGGTGTAATAATCTGAACATTAGAACTACTCACAGAGCTTTTAAAAACTCAAAAAGCTTTCTCAATCACTCCTCACAGAGATTCACAATAATGGTTTTCGGGTGAGGCTCAGGCATCAGAAATTTATAAAAGGGCCCATGGGAAGGCCTCAGCTATTATTACTACTCATTTCTATGATTTCATCAACTTCTGTGTCTTTTCACTAATTTTTCTTTCCTTCCACATTCCTCCAAACTTAAGCAAAAGCAAATAAGCATAAGTAGCCTCCATCATCAACATTAGCTTATAGTGAGTAGAAAGCACAGTGGGCTAAAATTATGGAAGGATCTTTTATTTTAAATCATCTTCAAAGATGAAAATACTTGCTTGGAATGCAAGGTTGATATTAATTATCCTTGGGGCACCTGGGTGGCTCAGTCAGTTAAGCATCTGCCTTTGGCTCAGGTCATGATCCCGAGGTCCTGGGTTGGAGCCCTGAGTCCATCAGGCTCCCTGCTCAGCAGAGAGCCTTCTTCTCCTTCTCCCTCTGCCCTTGCCCCTTGCTCATTCTCTCTCTCTCTCAAAATAAATAAATAAAATCTTAAAAAAAAAAAAGATTACTTATCCTTATCTGAATTGGGTTCTTCAAAATCACATTTATATTTATATTACAGATTCTTGTTCTAAAGTTTTTTACTTTTCTAACGTATGATAAACTTAAGATGAAGAAGTCTTAGTCTGCAGCATTTATAAAACTGACTTCTATAACACCATCTAACTTGGATGTTAACAAGTTTGTTTTTAATTCTAAGATATGCATCTATATGTGCCTAGTACTAGTTGTACCATTATGTCTATACTAAGCTAATTAACATAAGTGGGCCATCATGGGTCTCCCACAGAAATGTTGATTACAATAAAATTATAGGTCAAGGCCACTGTTTGGTTCTAACATATATACTTGTTTATGAGCTCTGATATTATTCTAACTATAGTAAAGTTTCCTTGGTTAAAATCTTCAAAGTCCCATTAGAAGGATCATGTTGGAGGGCTTTGAGCTAGAAGTTGGTAGGGCTCGGTTGTATAGTAAATCTCCTTTTGGCCAGTGGGCAGGGATATAGGATAGAAACTACTTTTTGAGGGATACCTGGGTGGCTCAGCCTGTTAAAGGTCCAACTCTTGCTTTTGGCTTGGGTCATGATCTTAGGGGTGCGAGATTGAGCTCCATGTCAGGCTCTGTGCTCAGTGGGGAGTCTGCTTCTCTCCTTCTCCCTCTGCCCCCACACTCCACTCATGACCTCTCTCTCTCTCTCTAAAATAAATAAAATTAAAAAAAAAAAACCTATTTTTTTCACAATTGAGGGTAAGGTAAGCAGATTGGCCGAGAGAGTGGGAGCATGGTAGAATTAGAGGAGCTTTTAGATATCAGGCTTTTGGGGGAGGGTAAAATAACTTGAAAGCTCAGAGGACCTGATAATTATGTGGAACCAGGACCCAGCAGTCCTGTAACAGCCTCATTCAAGGGATGCCTAAATAGAGCATGAAGCATGTCTATGTATATAAATATATATAAAGAGAGATTTTAAGGAATTGGCTCACATGATTGTGGGGGCTAGCAAGTCTGAAATCTGCAAGGCAGGATGGAAGAGTGGGGATTCCGGAAGAATTGATGTTGAAGTTTGAGTCTGAACGACTCAAGGAAAAATTCCTTCTTTTTAGGGGACCCTTGGTCTTTTCTCTTAAGTCCTTCAACTGACTGGATGAGGCCCACCCACAATACAGATGATAATCTGCTCTACTCAAAATCTACTGGTTTAAATGTTAATCATATCTTAAAAATACTTTCACAGCGACATCCAGACTGGTTTCTGGCCAAACAAGTGGGCACCATAACCTGGTCATGTAGACACATAATTAATTACAGCCTGATTCACCAAATAGAGACAGAAAAAAGGAGGGCCAAGACCATCCTTCAGGCAGACTCATGGGTATCTGGGGCCATACATTTCACAGGTCTTGGCACTCCATGTGAACTAGGAGTCTAAAATTCCTGTGACTGGTCCTCCCTCGCATATACAGTGATAAGCACTGGTGCAATGGCCACTGCATTACATGCCCACCATTTTCCTGCAGTGATTAGGGCTGGCATTACTTCTGGAATTTCACTGAAGGTTTTTAAGAATCAACTTTAGCCAGTAAAAGAGCAAGTAGACTCTGACACTGGTTAGCTTAATAAATGCATTTAACTTCTTTGGACACCTGTAAAGACCTTTATATTCCAGTAGAAATGAGGTTTTTTAATTATCCAGGTAATTGTGTCCTCTCTTCACTTCCCTGAGCCTTTGTAGATACAGTCTGAATAACCTGTGGTTGTATTTTAGAACCATTAATGTGTCATCTAACCGTGAGAACCTGAGCACAAGGACTACTGATTCTTAACATAAATGTTCAGTGATATTCAGCGTTTATGTAGAAGAACACCTTCCTGTCTAGGGTAACTTAGCTGAAAATCCAAGGTAAGAGGAAAAATAGAACTATTATTTAAAATATAAAATCTGTAGTTGAAATTGGGCATTGGATAGAAAATTGGGAATGGTATGAAGATGGCATAAGAATTTTATGAGGAATTATCAATAATTTATCACCAGTATGAAAGTGGCAAGCATTTTAATTAACTCGAACTTGGAGGCGGTTCAGATGGACTAAAGCAGTGAAATAAATATTATTGAAAATTGTTTTGTAATATTTAGAGCAATAAATAAGTTCAAGGTTCTTTTGGTATTCAAGTGTTCTGTCAAATAAATCCAGTTCTGTGCTGCCCATGGATTTGCATTGGCCAGAAGAAAAAGAACTATTTATTTTGACTTACCTGTAAGGTGAAAGGGCTCTCGGTTGTTCTACTAGAAGAACCTAAAGAAAAGTTAGAGCTGCTATTGATTTGTCCACAAAAAAATATACTTTCTTAACAGTACCTCTGTTCATTATGCTCTTCTGACCTGGTCATGAGGCAGAAATAGTCTCTCACTTTCTCGTCCTTCTGAGGATGCGAATTTCAAAGCAGCATTTAAACTTTCCAAGGCTTCTTTATAAATACAGTTATAAATTACACTTTTTATTAGCAAGACCAGTCCACAGAATTATTCCACAGTATGAGGTATCATTTATTTATCCGTTCTGTTCCAGTTTATATGTTATCACGTGGCATTAACTGGAATGTCATCTTTGATACTATATAACATTTAAACACTAAAAGGCAGGGCTTTGAAATTGGCTGGAATATACAGTGTTTAATATTTCTCTCTTTTGCTGGGTGATTATCTGGCACTAATTCAATTTAATCAGTTTGCAGCATTTCTAGAGTATCACAGAGCTTTATGTGATTTGAAATGAAGCTAAATTTTTTTTAACTTGTCCTTACGTTAATTTTAAATGTCAGCAGAGAACCAACTGCTGTGAAAATTAATGAATGAGCTACACCAGCCTGTCTTCACTTTGCATTTGAGTAATATACTCTGAGAACATATGCTATAAACAAAATAAACCCAAATAATACAAATAACACCAGAGAGACAGTAATCTATCTGCTTTTGGCTAGGAAGGCAGACTTGACAATTCCATTCTCTTTTTTTTTTTCTATAGACAGTTTTTCGTATGAAAATAAAGAAAAATTTTTGTTGTTCTTATTTCTAATCTTAGGAGTAGTGTTTGAATGTGTTGCTGTAAGATTCTATTGTATTACTTTTATAAAAAGTATTGTATTTATTAGTTCTATTCTGTTGTGTCACTCATCACAATGACATTCAAAGAGATGGGTGAATCCCCCAGTTCTGAAACCCCACAGCCACACTACTCTGCACGAGACAGGGCAAAAGGCAGAGGTGCAGACTTCCCCATGCTTGGGTTCAAATCTTGGCCCTACCGTGCCATTTCTCAGCTTGAGAAACTTCTTTAATGGCTCTGGGTATCCCTGTCCTCATTTGTAAAAGGGAAATAATGGCTCGAATCATAGTGGATTCTGGTGAGGAATAGAAGTCATATGTGTTAAGGAACTCACCCATAGTAGACACTCAATAAATAATAGTTATAATAATAACACTCATCATCATCATTATTTTGATCCCAGAGACATTCTAGTCCTAAAGACGAATCCTAGAGAAAACGAGACACATTCTTTCTATATGGTGCTAAAACTCAGTACAATACATGTGCACATTTGTAGACAATGAACGGACTGCCTCCAGATATTTCATTCAAATACTTCTGCTGCAAATGATCTCTAGTCTTAATGAAAAACAAACAGGATATCGGACATGAACACCAGGAAAACGTCTTTTTATTCTAATATTTTGATCCCAGGATTGAATTTTGGGAGTTAATACTGTGTTTCTTTTTCTTTACTGACCCAGAAAAAAGGATTTTTCTCTTAAGAACAGAATGTGTGCAGGGGCACCTGGGTGGTTCAGTTGGTTAAGCGTCTACCTTCAGCTCAGGTCATGATCTCAGGGTCCTGGGATTGAGTCCTGCATCCGGCTCCCTCATCAGCGAGGAGCCTCCTTCTCCCTCTACCCTTTTCCCCTGCTCATACACTCTCCCTCAAATAAATAAATAAAAATCTTAAAAAAAAGAACAGAATTTGTGCAGAGTTAAAAACATTTCAGAGGAATAAAATGTAAATTATAATTGTCTGAGTACCTTTTTGGTGAGACTAAGTACATTTTATTCTTCTCTTTTTGCCTGCAGAAGTCACCCATGTTAGAGTGGATGACTCTGAAATGTATTACTAGATCAGTTACAAAACTGATTAAATAGAGGGCATCATTCCCAATAAATTTGAATGGCACATATGCGTATGTGTGGCATGTAAGTAGCTATATTCACACTCTCTCTAGTCATGTAATAGCACTGCTATGTAACAAATCCACATGCTTAATTAAAAACACTGGCTTATCTGCACTTAAGGGAAATAATGAAAGGCTAATAATGGGCTTTTTGAAGAAATAAGCAGATGCTTCATCTTGAGTCCGTAGAATCTGAGTTCCCCTTCTCACTCAGGCAAGGGAAGTGACTATGGTGGGAGGCTGCAGCTCTCCCCCCGCCCCCACCGCTCCAACCCTGTCGCCATGTGCGTGTGCTTGAGGATTACTGGTCAGCTCACGTTTGCCTTCACCTCCTGACAATTGGTGGGAGCTGGAAATGCTTGTTGCCATTTGCTTCATTTAACTTTCCCTTCCTGGTCCCACTGCATGTGCCCAGAGACTTCAAACAAACACTAGGACTTCAGGGACATAGACTTCTACTTATCCTCTGTCAGGTGCTTATAGCTTCTACCCTCTGCTGTCTTGTAATTTCTGGGAATAATTGGCATTGTCATGTCTGGTTTGCCCATTCTCTAGGGCTTCAGAGCTGGGGCTCAGTCTGGCCTTGCTATCTAGCTATTCCAATCTCAGATTTCCAGGTATGTATTTATTTATTTCTCATGGAGCTCTTCACTCATCTGGCAAACCCTGGGATTTTTTTTTTTCTTTTGTAGTCTCATTGTACTTAGATCTTCTATTCTACTGTAGCTGTCTGACTCATGAGGAGTTCAAGCAACTGAGGAGGGGAAAATGTGTTCTTATTTATTTCCATAATTTTATAGAAAATTTCTATCTTCGGTTTTAGTTTGTGATCACCTAGAGATCAACTAGAAATATCACTCAGAGTATGAACAGAGAGATGATATAAGATTATTCAGATCATGAAGCTACAGTGAATTAGAGTAGAATCCTACCTCGGTTGTTTATTAATTATTTGGCCTGAGACAAAACTCCCCAGGCTTGAGAAAAATATCCTTATCTGTACAATGGGGTGATAATAATATTGACATTGTAGAGAAGTGGTCATGAGTAGAAGAGATAATATATATGAAGCCCTGGTTTCTTTGTCCCTGAGAAAGAGCTCAGCAACAAATAGCTATTATTTTGATCAGCATTTTAGGTTTTATTTTTATTTTAACTTTAGCCCTTCAGGGAATTCATAATACCCTGTTAGGAATTTTAGCTTTAAACATTTTTATCTGTTGCTATTTCTGATAACCATTGAAATAATGACCTCTCCTCACTGTCACTAGTCTAATATTCCACTAATTTGTTTAAAAAGAAGAAATCCTAGACTCTATCCCTATACATTCTCCCCAGGTCTCTATACAGCTGAATCAACTGCTTAAGAAGAAGGATTCTAGGGGTGCTGGGCTGGCTCAGTCAGTAGAGCTTGTGTCTCTTGATCTCAGGGTCATGAGTTCAAGCCCCACGTTGGGCATAGAGATTACTTTAAAAGAAAGAATTCTAGATGCCGACCATACTACTATGTATTAATGGCAAAGATTGTTTTTTTTTTTTTTTTTTCTCAGAGTATACTTTAGATATCCACTTTCCGGTATTCTGTCTTCAGCTAAATAAACTGATATAATGTCCGTGGCATCACCAAATATGTTCCATATCCAAAGGCTTTTGGTTTCTTGCACCTGCCCAGCAGCCGTGGTTCTTGTCATTTTCCTTGTAGGTGTAAGTTTCTAAGAGCAAAGGTGTAATTCTTTGTCAGTAAATGTCTGTCCCATAGCACTGTAAAATATAATGAAATCTATGAAGAATTACAGATATATAGTTTGGAGAATGAAGAATATCTTTTTCCAACTTTGAGTGCATTTTTATTCCTATAATAATGTATCGAGTAGGTTTATTCATTTATTTATTTAGACCATGAAAAATGCCTATGACTAATCAGGGTTAGAAAGACTTTCCTTTTCTGGGCACAGAAACTGAAGTTCAGGAGAGACAAGTGACTTTCTCCAAAGCAAAGTTAGTACTGTAAGCAGACTAGAGTCCAGGCTTTTGATGATAAATTCTGGGAAGATTCTGCAGCTGGTGCCTCTTACACGTATTTTGATAATAAACATTCTGTTGATCTTGGAATTGTTAATGGATTCATATCAAGGGTATGAAGTGGCCTCACAAGTGGCCTATCTCATTCATAAGAAAAAGGGTTGAGTTGCCCTATCTTATACTTGTGAAAATCATCACTCTTCATAAATGGGCTATTATGCATGGATTTCAAACACTTTAGCTGACAATTGCTGTTTCCAGTAATAGCTGGTTAACCTGTGTGATATAGTCAGGTGTCTGAAGTGTATCAAAGCATAGAACCTATATAACTGAAATTTCTGAAGTAAATAATTAGAAGACAATAAGTAAAATAATATACAGATATACGATTTTTTTCATTCTTATTTGGTTTAGCTTAAAGTGTATTTTTTGAACTACAAATATGTATTCTGGCAAATAGGACATCTTAGTTTAATGCTAATGATTCCTTGAGCAGCTTCAATTTTGGAAAATTACACCATTGTGTTGTACTTCATATCCTAAACAAAAGGGTATTAAGAAGAGAATCGTTCTCCATGCTCTTGGTCAAGACTTGAATGGAAGCTGAAAAAAAAAAATGTAATGCTTTGAGTGGTATTATAGCTCTACCCTTCTTTGGGAACAATCAGCATCTCTTTTATGAACCTCTTTGGCATCGCTCTGCAAAAAGTCTAATTTTAAATACTCAGTAATGCTTGCAATTATGCTATTTTAATTGCACAATTTGCTAAAATCTTCATTTACCAAGTGCAAACTGGGTGTGACACGGTTCCACTTCCAAGTTCATCCCACAGAGGGATATTTAACAACCTGTGTGTTTCCTTCCTCTCCAGCTTTCTTTGCCTTTCTATAGCCCCCTCTCCAAGTTTCTGAGGGTAACAATCCTCACACCCATGTCTTTGAGAAATTCCAACTCTCCAAACAGGAGTTGGGATCCCTCCTGACCCCTTCTTACGCTTTGGGAAATTGGAGCAAGATTAGTCTTCAGCCTGACCCTCGGAGGTTTTACTCCTCTCTGTCATTGATGCTTCAGAAAAGTATGAACCGTGGATTCATGAACCAAGGGGGATCTGGACCACTCAACTCCAGTCAATTTTGGCACTAAATGCGAACTTTAGCCTGTCTAGTTATCTTTCCTACATCACTTGTTAAGTAAACATATTTTGCAAAAACAAGCATTCATTTTTGTAAGAGACATCAGCATCTAGCCCCACATCAATTAGATTTATCCTGTTAAAGAAGTCTTATCATCAGTACAAGACATACTAGAAAAAAATATATATCCTTCAGTTATCCTGCAGGGAAGCATTAGACATTTCCTGCATTGTTTGAGATGAACTGGCCAGTTAAAGAAAAACCACATCCATTAATGCAACCACAAAAGGGACCATATTAAATTCTTTTGCTTACTGGTGTGTTATCTTGTTGAATCCTTTTCGATCCTGGGTTTCCTTCTGCTAAAATAATATGAGGGAAATTTGACTTGTTTGGTTCCTTTTCTCTAAAAAATGTAGAGTGGCAAAAGACACTAAAAATGAAGTTCAGTGATAAGCTTAGAAGGAAAAGATAATTTCTTTGGTGTCTGGAGATCAGTGCACCTCAGCTAAATTCTATTATTGCAAGGAAAAATTAAATCATAAATCAAGGTATCATGGGAATATGACAAACTTTCAAGCAGGACTAGGTTCGCCTGCTGGTTTTAACACTTGCTCACTTGATGCGCTTGTAACTGACGTCACCTTGTGAAAGGTCAGTTTGTCTTGAAGCAAAATGGTGCCTGATTACCACATCGTGGTCGGTGTTTGGTTTGGAAATCCAAAAAGACTCTCAACATGTGTTCAGAACTTCCCCTCTCCAGCACAGGTCACATAATGTAAATAAATGAGAATCAGTCAGTCATTCATATGCAGCATTTTTATCTCTGTGAGGCCACATAAGTCAGGTGTGTCCCTACTTGGCTTCTTAACTCAACAGGCTATTTTGCAGAGTTGTAATGAAATAATCTGAAAATGCTTTGTAAACTAGAACATACCTTTCAGAAAATATAGTAGCTCTTATTTTTCTGAAGATGTTGCATATCTGATGTCATATATTACTTTCATGATTTCTGTGAGCTGAGTAGGACAAATAATATCCTCAGGTGATAGAGAAAAGAGACTCCTCAAAGTGGATGCTCTAAGATGATGGTCAATTCCATCATCAACTCTGGCCTTTGAGTTATTTCTATTCTCAGACACTCTTTTTGCTTTGCCTATTTTGCAGATCACAAATGAAGAAATTGTATATTGTATAGAAATGTTGAATATATGTGTTGGAATTTTTTTTTCTAGTTCCATTTGCAGTCAGAGAATTCAGATCCCTCCTTCCTTGAGCTCCCCTCACATGCCCCAGTGAGTTCAGCTACTTGTCCACCAGTTTTGAAGAAACTATTCACCCAAGAGAGATAGGAGCTGGATCTGATAGTTTGACTTTTCTGGATTCTCGCTGCATTGTGGTCTCTGCTATGTTCTGGGCAACAATATTTTGCTGCTGTAGGAACCAAGTATAAGCACCAGGGAATAGTAACCATGCACTTCCTTTCCCGTGCTGGGCTTTAATCTGCCAATATCTGTAAACAGAATACACGGGTCCCTATTAGAGAGTTAAAAACTGGCTGACTATTTTGAGCAATTCACCAAAAATGACTTCCACTGGACTCCCAATGCCATAAAAAAATGAATTCTGAAATAACAAGTGTTATCGAGGATGTGAAGAAGAGGGAACACTTGTGCAGTGTTGGTGGGAATGTAAATTGGTGCAGCCATTACAAAAAAAAAAATGTAGATTCCCCAAAAAATTAAAAGTAGAATTACCACACAATCCAGTAATTTCACATCTGGGTATTTGAGGGAAACGATAACACTAATCCAAAAAGACATACACACCCTTGTCATCACTGTAGCATTATTTACAATAACCAAGATATGGAAGCAAGCTAAGCTAAGTGTCCATTGATAGATAAATGGATAAAGAAGATGTGGTATGCACGCACACACACACATACATATACATATGCACAATGGAATATTACTCAGCCATTATAAAGGATAAAACCTTGCTATTTATGATAAGGATGACCCTCAAAGGTATTATGCTAAGTGAAATAAATCAGAGAGAGAAAGACAAATAATGTATGATTTCACTTTATATACTTATATACTTATAAACAAAACAAATGAATAAACAAACAAGCAAGCAAACAAACAAAAAGCAGAAATGGATTCATAAATACAGAAAACAAACTGGTGTTGTCAGAAGGGGTGGGGAGGTGTGCAAAATAGAGGGTATTAAGAGGTACAAACTTCCAGTTATAAAATAAGTGAGTCAGAGTGATGTAAAATACAGCATAAGGAATATAGTCAATAATATTGTGATAAGTCTTTATGGTGACAGATGATAACTAGACTTCTCATGGTGATCATTTCATAATGTATATAAATGTAAAGATGCTATGTTGCACACCTGAAGCTAATGTAATATTGTATGTGAACTGTGTCAATACAAATTAATTAATTAAATTAACTTTGGCATACTGAAAATAAATGAATAAATACTGAAGACTGCTTGATAACATGGCAGACGAAAGTTGCCTCTTTTTTTGATATTATCTAAGACAAAAGAATGAAAAGAAAGAAAAATAAAAGTCTGTCTTCAAAGAAATAGGTATATACCCCAAGTCCCAAATACTATACAAATTGTACCACACATTTCTGCAGAGTGGCTATGCTTGATTAAGAGGGTTAGTACACTTGAATTAAAATCCCTGTTTCATCACTGAATAGCCATCTGAGTTTGGGAAAGTTACTTCATCACTATCTATACCTCAGTTTCCTTATATGCAAACTGGGTATAATTACGGGTACCTCACGTGGATGTCGTGGAGAGAAATTGAGTCCTTACGTGCAGTGTTTGGAACTGTATCTGTCACATAGTAAGCCCTTGAAAGTTAATGATCTTTATTATTCTTTCCTGTAGAACAGATGAAACATGAAGTTTCCCCAGGAAGTCATAGAATTTAACAGGCAAAACTAATGACTAGTTTAGAATAGTGAGCTTGGCGAGAGGAAGAAAGACCCTAAAAAGTGTCTGAGCACTGTTCAATGCCATAGTGTCAAGAAAGAGCAGAACGAGGAAATCTGCAGGCACATCGTCTCTGTAAGAAGTGAGCTACTAGAGTAACAAAATAGAAGAGACATTTTGGGAGTTATAAGCCTTGCTGTTCTTGATCAGCAGAGAAAACAAAAAAAAAGGCTAATGCACCACGTAAACTATTTGACAAATAGAGGGTAGGATGGGAGAAAGAGCTTCACTTTGAGAATTGGGAGACTTCCCGCTGGGGCAGAGAGGAATCACATCTGCGAGGTTAAATGTTGATGAGAAAATCAGCCGTCCAGGGACCAAAATTTAAGCGCCTGTGACTAATGCTTTACTTAACACTATTTTCTTAACAGTCAGGCATAGAAGATATCTTCAGTTAATAACTTTGGTCTTTAAAGTTATTTTAATTAAATAATTTAAAATAATCAGATCATAGCAGTTTCTTCAAATATTCAAAACCTCTAAAGAGCAGTTGATACCAATGGACAGCAAAATGAATAAACACATTGTTGTGTAATGACAAGCCAAATCAACTCAATAAAAACAATGAATTACTAATGCACACAATAAGGATGAACTAAAAAAAAAGAAAACAACAAAGAAATGTTAATTTTTTTATTAGTAATAACTGGCCCAAAGAGGTTTGAAGTCAGCCTTGTCCGACTCCAAAGCTCGTTTTTTTTTTTCAGTATAATTCACTCAGAAGCAAGAATTGTGTATTAGTAGATAACATTCCATTTTAAAATTTGCAAATTTGCCTTGAAGAAGAAGGAGAAGGGGAAGAAAGAGATGGACAAGAAGAGGAAACCAGAGAGGGTAGGAGGAAGGGACAAAGGAAGAGGAGGAGGAGAAGAAGAAATGATATTAAGTTGGGGAGAGTTGGAACAATGAGTTTTCTAAAAGGAAAGGGAGAAAATATCAATGAGAAACGTTAAAAAAAAAAAAGAAAAGAAAAGTCAATGGCAGCAAGATTATTTTTTTCCTGCTTTACAATTATGCTGTGTAAAGCCAAGAACTCCATAGTGTTCTTACAAAAAAAAAAAAAAAAAATAGGTCTTTCTTTCCATAAATGATGTACCACAACTCTGGGGACTCACAACTGGAACTGAAAGTCAACATTGTGTTGTCTCGTGCACAGGGTGATGTTAATGTTAAGACTGTGGCCTCGAATTTGATTCTGTGCAAATCCGTTGGCTGAAAGAGGCCACGGGAAACCCAAGAGAGCTCAAACGTGCCGATGTATTGCAAAAGCCGCCACGGACGTTTCTCAGCTGCCCCCAGTTTCCCCGCAGCAGAGTGGTGTGCCCCTTCCCCTCCAGTCCCTGACTTCAGCACAGCTGGACTGACAGGTCTCTTCACACTCCTGTGGTTTTTGTTTGTTGTTCGGTTTTGCTTTCTCTCCAGCCCAAGGAGTCGGATCAGCCCCAAAACAAGTAGAGCCAGCAAGGATTGGGGGAGTAGCATGGCGGGGGGACACCGCTCTACCAGCGAGGACCTCAGCCTCCCATCTTTCAGGGTCCTTCCATCTCAGTGTCCTCTGTGGGCTCACACTCCGATGGCCCCCAGGGAAAAGTAGCTCAACAACATGCTTTGTATTAGCTTTAGCCTCGTCTCCTTCTAACTCCCTCCTCTTTGTTAACTTCTGCTTCCGGAGATCATCTACCTAGTAAGTTTCCAAGGCAAATCCTTGCTTCGGAGGAACTGAAACTAAAATAATGATTGTCCAGATCTATAGGTTTGGTGGTCCTGGGAGCAGTGGGTCAAAACCAGGACTATAAAACTAGGCCTGCTAAGCGAAATAAGTCAATCAGAGAAAGACATGTATCATATGACCTTACTGATATGAGGAATTCTTAATCTCAGGAAACAAACTGAGGGTTCCTGGTGTCGTGGGGGGTGGGAGGGATGGGGTGGTTAGGTGATAGACATTGGGGAGGGTATGTGCTATGGTGAGCACTGTGAATTTTGTAGGAATCACAGACCTATACCTCTGAAACAAATAATACATTATATGTTAAAAAAAAAAAGAAGATAGCAGGAAGGGAAAAATGAAGGGGGGGAATCGGAGGGGGAGACAAACCATGAGAAACTACTCTGAGAAACAAACTGAGGGTTCTAGAGGGGAGGGGGGTGGGGGCATGGGTTAGCCTGGTGATGGGTATTAAAGAGGGCACATACTGCATGGAGCACTGGGTGTTATATGCAAACAATGAATCATGGAACACTACATCAAAACCTAATGATGTAATGTATGGTGACCAACAAAACATAAAAAAAAAAAAAAAACTAGGTCTGAAAGTTTGGACCTATCTATGGATCTTAGGTGACATGGATGTCGTGAGGAAGAATCAAGTCACTGGAGGGATTCCAGTGAGGCAACCATGGCCCCTTGTATAGATGAAGGTAATTTTCCAGCATAAATAAAATACGAAAACGCTCCAGTTTTGCAAATGGAAGAAAATGAATGCCTTCGGTTTTCTAGGAAATATAACAGCATAGTCGGGATGACAAGGCAAGGTATAACATCAATCCAGCCCCTTCCCATGGAGAGAGGGCAGAATAAATTGGATTGCATAAAACTTCTCTGCTGTTTAAAGCAATGGAGGGATTGCTAATGGCCACTCTTTCTGAAACAACAAATTAATGAGATTCTCTTTAAAATCCTCCCCAAAGTGCCTTCAGTTTATTTTCTCATTAAACAGAGGTCTCAGAGTGGCAGCAGTGACTTTCTTGGGTTAATGATAGTTGAACATGAAAAATAATATCCAGACTTTGAGTGGATGAAAGGATGGGAGCCTGGAAGATAAAATTGTAGACGAACAATCGTTTCTGATAATCCTTCCACCCTGGAAAGTTCAAAAATGATTTATTTCTGGCAAAATGGCTTTTAAACTTTCACTTTCTGTTCTTTCCAGATTTTTTCCCCCTTCTTCTTCTTCTTTTCCTGATCTATACAGAGCTCACTCCCCCAGGGAAAGTTTAGTTGAAGCTTTCATATCTCTATCTTTCATGGAGGAAGTGTGAGGCGTTTTCATTTAACTTTGAGGGCAGCCTAGTTCCCTCATTACCATGTTAGCAGGTCTCCGGAGACGGGCAGGCAGCAGTGTGTCCTGGTTCTAGGGACTTTTCACAGAAGCCCTTCTTAAAAGCACCATGACCTCACCAGGAGCTTCCTGACTTCTCCCATCCATGCGATCAGGGTCATCAAAGGCACAACAAAAGCAAACCAGCCCCAAGTGGAGAACAGCTATGAAAAATCTGAATTTCCATGAGATAGAGAGATCAGACATTTTCATGTTTATCATGCCAAAACCTAACTTTGTATAACACCATAGTTTCCAAAACACTTTCTCATCTGCATAGGGTAGAAATAAAAATTAACTCTACCAATGAAGACATGGAAGCTCAGAAGTTAAATAGCAAGGATAAAATGTCAGCATTAAAAGGGGAAAAGGCAAAGGATGTAATGTATGGTGACTAACATAACATAATAAAATAAAATTTAAAAAAAGGGGGCGGAAGGCAGTCACATGATGCCTAGAAAGGTAGTCACATGATGTCATGTTTATAAGTCCTTGATAAATATTGTCTATCCCCAATCTCTTCAATGACTTGAAATTCTCTTATGAAATTTATGAAAGGAAAAAGACTAGTTGGAAAAAGGCATTTGTACCAGTGTTATGGAACCTGGACTGGATCGCCGGATGGAAGAACCAAGCGGCACTCAGAGATCTTGGAGGATAGGAGGTTAATTTAACGCCAGCTGGCTCAGAGGAGAATGATCTCTGAAGGTCTGAGCCCCGAGCACAAACAAAGGGGGTAATTTATACACTTCTACTTTGGCATACTTGGCACTTTTGGCATGTGCGGGAAGTGGGGCAGGGAGGGGAACCCAGAAGAGCCCCGGGGCAGGGACAGGGACTCCCTTGCTGGCTCGGTCAGTCATCTTAGGACACAGATTTTTCCCCTTCATTCCCCCCCTTTCAATGTCTTTTCTTACTTGAATGGGCATCGATTATTATTAGGGTTCTTGCCAGTCTAGAGGTCTGATTTGGATTACCAGTGGTTCTAATTTAATTGATTCTCTCTGAGAGCTGACGAATCGGGTGATGAGATTAATAATACATGGACTGAACAGGAATGCCAATAGGATCATGAGGAGAGGACTGGCTAGGGGAAGGAGCCATGTAGCCCAGCTCCAGATATTGAAACAATTGCCCCAAGAATTTGCTAATTCTTTTCTCCTGTGCAACCCGATCTTGTAGTTATTGGATTATTCTCTGACTAATTCTGATTGGTTCATATAAAAACAACATTTCTCATTTAGGAAGAGACAAAATCCCTCCTTTTCAGCAGTGAGCAGGTCCAAGCCCCTCTGATTCTGTAATACCACCACTGCAAGGGAGTCTATCTGATCTTGTATAGTCATTATAGACTTGGCCACCTGTTCCATATTTTCTGCGAGATTTTCTGACAGTTTCTGGTAGTAATAGGAGGATGAGGGATTCCTCCTATTTCAGTGCCCACAGCCATTGTTATGCCTAATCCAAACAACAGTGGGATAAATTGGACGGCTCAGTGGGCTCGCTATAAGCTGAGGGGGCCCGGTTCATAGGCAGAGCCAGCAATCTGCAGCCAACCGAGGGTTGGTTGTGTTGAGTAAATAGTGGACCCCGTCTAATATATCATTTATTTGAGGGTCTAGAGTGGGAGTTCCCTGATGGGGAGGAAGCCTCAGCAGGAGTTGATAAAGGTCAGGTTTTCAGCAGGTTAGGCCGTTTTTCTCAGGACATCTCAGATCCCTATAGCCCCAGTATAGGGATAATTTTTCCTGTCATGAGTATCTCTCTTCTATTGTGACAAATAGTAACTTTCCTCGAGTCATAACATTGTCTTGGCATGCTAGGGTACACCGAGGTACAAGAACAGGGAGACCATGGGGTTGGAGTTGTCTGTTCTTGGTTGAATGTGGCTGCAGTTAGAGCGAGAATGGGAGCTCGGGCAGGGGCCTTCTGGACAGGAGTGGGGAGAGGCCGTGGAGGAGCCAGGAATGCCCAGGAGGTAGGGCTGCATAGAAGTTGGGACATCGGTCTGTCAGGTGACTGGACATGTAGAACAGACCCTCATGTTGGGGGATGGTTGGGTGGTGTTTAGCACACGCATCGAGGTTATTTGCCCAAGAGGGCTTGTGGTAATGCTGGCATGTACATGGCAGGTAGTTGGTGCTCCCTAGTATCCTTATGGCCTGGAAAGTGAGGGAGAGGAAACCTGAAGCCAGTGAGTGTAGTACTACATCCTAAGGTGACGCAATAAACAACAACAATGGCAAGTCTCTGGGGGAAAGTCCAGTCAAAAGGGGCAACAGTATAGAGTCTGACTCTTAGGATGAGAGATATCACACCGATGAGAGCTAGCGACCAGGATGAGCAGGTGTCCATTAGTCAGTGGGGTCTCGTCGAAGCCAGAGCGGGTCTGTGGGGTTTGTCTGGACTTTCCACTGGTGTGACTCCTCATCTGAATGATGAGCTTTCTTCACTCTGGAGTGGTGGACCCATGGGGTGACACCTGAGACCTTGAGGACAGTAGGGGTGGTTAGTACAACAGTGTGGGGCCCTGTCCACTGTGGTTTGAGGGGGTCTTTCTTCCAAACTTTGACCCAAACTGAGTCCCCTGTTTGGAAGGAGTGTACCTGAGACCCTAAGGCGATAGGGGTCTGCTCAATGGTGTACTTATGTAATTTATTTAGGGTGGCCCCCAGGGCCTGAAGCTGCTCCTTTATTTTTTTATCTCTAACCTGATGTAAGTTTCTTGGAATGCTCCCCAGGCACGGGGGAAGCCATCCATATATTAATTTGAATGGGGAGAAACCTAATGTCCCAGGTGTGCAGCGAGCACGCAGGAGAGCTAGGGGTAGCAGATCCAGCCATGGGAGGTTAGTCTCCTGACAAAACTTTGCTAAGGTTCCCTTGAGGGTGCGATTCATTCGCTTTACTTTTCCTGAACTTTGGGGCCAGTAAGCGGTGTGGAGTCTCTAGGTGATGTTGAGAGATTTGGTCAAGACCTGTATAATGTCTGCCACAAATGGAGGTCCATTGTTACTACGGATTGTTAATGGCAGGCTGAACCGGGGCACGATCACCTGCAAGAAGACTTTAGCTACTTCCCAGCTTTGCCCCGTCCTGGTCGGGAAGACCTCGGCCCATCCAGAGTATGTGCATACTATTACTAGGATATACCTGAACCCCTTGCTCGGCTGCACATCTGTGAAGTCTACCTCTAGATCTTCGAAGGCGGTTGCTCCCATCCTCTGGACACCTGGCGGGCACCGTGGTGTTGACCGAGCATTATTTTTAGCACATGTTATGCACCGTTCACTCGTTGCTTGGCATAGTGCAGGCAGCTGATTGATGTAGTAGTGCTTCTTGAGAAGGGCCTCTAATGCAGTTTTTTCCAGATGAGTGAGTTGGTGGTATTTCTTGACTAGATGCCCTCTGGTTGCTGTTGGAATGAAGATATGCCTGTCTGGCATCATCCACCATCCCTTTTTAGTCAGGGTGGCTCCCTCAGCCATGGCCCATTCTTTTTTTCTTTTTAGTGTAACTGGGCAGAGGGACTTCTTCCGGGGGTGTCAGGGCCATGGTGAGGGAAGGGGCTCTGTTCATGTCCTCACTGGCTGTATTCTTGGTTGCCTCATCTGCCAGATGATTTCCCTGTGCTATGGGGTCGTCTCCTTTCTGGTGTCCCTTACAGTGCAGGATTGCTACCTCCTTTGGAAGCCAGACAGCTTCGAGGAGTCTCAGTATCTCCTCCTTGTTCTTGATAGTTTTTCCTGCTGTGGTTAGGAGGCCCCTTTCCTCGTAGTTGGCTCCATATATATGTACAGTAGCAAAGGCGTACTGAGAGTCAGTACAGATGTTGACTCATTTGCCTTCACCGAGGGTGAGGGCTCAGACTAAGGCATTTAATTCAGCCTGTTGAGCTGACCATCCAACTGGTAATGCCTTAGCTTCTAGGACTTTAGTGGTTGTGGTTACTGCATAACCCACTTTCTGGGCACCCTCTTGTAGGTAACTGCTGCCATCACTAAACAGCGTGAGCTCTGAATTCTTTATGACTTGATCCCGCAGATCTGGACGGCTTGTGTAGACGTCATCAGTCACCTCGGAGCAGTCATGATCTGGTTCCCCCTCCTCCGTGGAATGAAAGGTTGCTGGATTTAATGTCCTTACTGTTTCGAGGGTGACCCACAGGGTTTTGCAGAGGAGCCCTTGGTATTGTGCTAGCCGAGAGTTGGAAAAGAAGCGGTGTCCCTGTGCGTTCATGAGGGACACAACTGCATGAGGGACCTTGATGTTAAGTTCTTGCCCCAGGGTAAGTTTGTCTGCTTCCTTGATGAGTAGGACTGTGGCTGCCAGGGCTCTGAGGCACGGCAGCCATCCCGCTGCCACGGGGTCCAGCTTCTTTGACAGGTATGCAACTGGCTGTTGCCAAGGCCCAACAGTCTGGGTGAGTACCCTGAGTGCTATTTTTTCCTTTTCATACACAAAGAGATTGAAGGGTTTTTCTACATCTTGTAGGCCCAGGGCTGGAACCCGTTCCAGAGCGGTCTTTATCTCTGTGAAGGCGGCTTCTGCTTTCTCAGTGCAGGCAGGAGGTTCTCGATCTGGTCCCCTTAAGAGATCATAGAGGGGTCTTGCTATTGCCAAGAACCCAGGGATCCAGATGCGGCAGAATCCTGTAAACCCCAGGAATTCTTGTAGGCCCCTTTTTGTCTCAGGCTGTGGCAGGGAGATGATGACTTTCTTTCTCTCCGGCCCGAGTTCTCTTTTCCCTTGGGTGAGGAGGAAACCAAGCTATCAGAGCAGTTGTTGGCAGATTTGTGTCTTCTTTCATGAGACTTGGTATCCCGAGTCTGATAGGAGCTGTAGGAGGGCCTTTGTGCCTTTTGTGCAGTCTTCTTGTGTGTTACTGGGAAGTGGCGAGGAGGAGGTCATCCACATACTGGAGGAGGGTGCATCGTGTGGCCTCTCTTGGGAAGCTGGCAAGGTCCATGACCAGTGCTTTCCCAAAGAGGGTTGGTGAGTTTTAAACCCCTGTGGGAGGTGCGTCTAAGTCAGTTGCATCTGGCGCCCTGTATCAGGTTCAGACCATTCAAAGGCAAACAGTGGCTGGCTCTGGGGAGCTAAGCAGAGGCAGAAGATGGCATCCTTTAAATCTAGGCAAGTGAACCATCTGGCCGATCGTGTGTATGGATTCAGGACCACTGGGTGCAGACAGATGGTCACCTTGTTGATGGCCCTCAAGTCTTGAACTGGTCGGTATCCCCCTCCCAACTTTTTGACTGGCAGGAGTGGGGTATTCTAGGCCGACTGGCACTCGACTAGAATACCTGCTTCTTTGAGTTTGGTCAGATGTTTTTGGATGCCAGTCTTAGCTTCTTGTGGAAGGGGTTACTGCCTTTGCCTCTGAGGTTGGGCTCCTGGGATCAGTTCAACAATGATAGGGACCTGATTCTGGGCTAGTCCAGGTGGGTTGTTTTCAGCCCATACTGAAGGGAAGGTGAGTCTGAACTCCGGCAGGCTGCTCAGTTGGGCCTGGGCACAGTATAGCCTCCATTCTCCTTCCCTTAGCATGGTAATTGTTAGTATTAGAGACCCCGTCTCCTCTTGCCTTGGGTTTAATTGGAGGCTAGTGTGTTCGGTGCGCTCAAAGGGTATCTGAGCCCCAAGCTTGGAGAGTATGTCTTGGCCCAGGAGGGGGATGGGGCAATCAGGCAGATAAAGGAATTCGTGTCAGACCTTGTGGCCCCTGAGTTCACACTGGCGAGCCTGGCAAAAGTGCTGTTGTATCGCCCATGTCCTGGTGGCCCCCAGGATGGTTGCAGTCCTTTTGCTGAAAGGGGCCACTGGGGAGGTGACAACAGATTGCTTGGCCCCACTATCAACCATAAAAGTCATTGGTTGGCCCCTTACTTTCATTCTGACCATGGGCTCATAGGGGCCAAGCAGGAAAGCGCCCAGTCCCCCTCAGTCTGAGTCTATTCCCGCAAGGCCTATGAGGTCCTCCTCTCGGGGTTCTTCCTTGTAGCAGCTGGGCTTCTGAGCCTTTCCCTGGTTGGGACATTCGTTTTTCCAATGCCTTTTCTTCTTACAGTAGGCATATTGATCCCTTGCTAAGGGGGTTCTGGGTCTCCCCCCTTTCGGTGGTCAGGATCTCCCCACCTTTGTGTCATCCTTTCCTTTCAGGGCAGCAGCGAGGAGGCTGACTTTCTTTTTCATCTTTTTGTTGGCTTCCCTTTTGGCTGTGATCTCCCTGTTCATGTAGACCTTATCGGTCAATCTCTATTAGCTGGGTGATGTTCATCCCGGGAAAACCCTCTAGTTTCTGAAGATTTTTTCTGATGTCTGGGGTGGCCTGAGCCATGAAGGAGGTGTTTACCATCTGTTGGCTTTCCTGTGCCTCGGGGTCAAATGGAGTGTATATCCTGTAGGCTTCACATAATCTTTCGTAGTAGTCCCCGGGGGACTCCCCTGCTTGTTGAGTGACTGAGGATACTTTAGTCATGTTCATGGGTTTCTTAGCTCCTGCCTGAATTCCCTAGAGGAGGACCTCCTGGAATTGGCAAATGTGGGCCTGCCCCTCGTCCGTGGTAAAGTCCCATGCTGGGTACTCCTTGGGTGCAGCTGTGTTAGCCCAGGCAGTAGGGTCGATGACTCCCACTGGTGCGTGCTCTTCTAGGTACCACCGTGCACCTTTCATTATTCTCCTCCTCTCTTCTGTGTTAAACAGGGTGTGGAGTAACAGTTGGCAGTGTTCCTAGGTTGGCTGATGAGTCTGGAAGAGGGATTCCATGAGGTCTACCATAGCCTGTGGTTTCTCAGAGTAGGAAGGAGTGTTGTGTTTCCAGTTGAGGAGGTCGGTGGTGGATAAAGGTTGATAATACATCATGGAACAACCAGGTTGGATGTCTTCATCATGCCTCTTGGGTTCTCGTGTCTCTCGTAGTGGCATTTGGAGAGCACTCGCACCTGGCCTGGGGCACAGCCTGGCTGCTGGTCCCAGAAAGAGTGGATCCTCCGGGCCTGAGGGTGGCAGGGAGAGTGATGAGAGTGGAGTGTTTGGAACTGGGGGTGCAGAACTTTGGGGTTCATATGGTGGAGGCAGGATCGGTTCATCTTCGGGATCTCCAGCTACAATCTGTGGAGGCTGGGGCTTCTGTCAGTCTTCTTTGGGCTGCTTGGATGAGGCAACTAAGACCCCGGCCTGTCCCTGCCTAATGCAGGTGAATTGCACCCAAGGGGGAAGGGTCTGGGCAATTCCTAGCCAGGAGTTAATGTACAGGAACTGGTTGGGGTGTCCTGGTTCTCTTGTTATGACTCGCCACACTTGCTGGACCACTGGGACATTCAACGTCCCTTCTGAAGGTCACCCGACATTAAAGGTGGGCCATTCCAATTCACATAGGGTTCTCAGTTTGCCGGGATTTTTCCTAACTCCATAGTCTCCCGAGAACCCCTTCTTGAAATCTTTGATCATGGTCTCAAGGACCGTGGGTTTACTCTGTCCTGACCCCATGGTGATATTCCTGTGTGTGATGGCACAGAGACAGACAAAGGGGGCACTGCCCCTGAGGTGAGGAGACCAATGTCCCAAAGGAGCTTAGGTGAAGCTTAGCCATAGAGGTCTCAGAGTTGTGACTTATGATCTGATGCCGCCCTAGACTGAATACCATTCACCACAGAATTGCAGACACGCCCACTCAGACTCCGTAGGCTTCTGGGGACCTTAAGGGTGCCCATTCATGAAGCCACAGAATCAGTTCGCTTGGTGGTAGTCAGGTTGGACTGCACATTCACTCACACATTCACACTCCAGAGGTTATTACATTCCTCCCTGGGAATCCCTACCTGTGAGACCTCTAAGAGGTCTCCAGGAGATGATCAGGCTCCCCTTCCACCCCCATGGGTGGGTCTGTCTGGGTCTGGGGCCCCAGGCCTTACCATGATCTGACGTCGGGACCAGGTCCTCACCTGCCAAGTCTCCTCAAGTCCAGTGGGAACAGCGGGGCAGGGCCAGTCTGAAGCGACCGGGCGGGAGACTGCCGAATATTAGGCAGGGCGCACCTTCTCCATTACAATCTCTCGTTCCGTCACCGCCCCACTGTTGCCCCCAAACTGGTGGCAACAATAGGCCAGCTCAGATGGGTTTCCCGGTCAGGGAACCAAATGTTACGGAACCTGGACTGGATCACCTGATGGAGGAACCAGGTGGCACTTGGAGATCTTGGAGGATAGGAGGTTTATTTAAGGTGGCAGGCTCAGAGGAGAGTGATCTCCGAAGGTCTGAGCCCTGAGCACAAACAAAGGGGGCAATTTATACACTTCTACTTCCACATACTTGGCACTTTTGGCACGTGCGCAAAGCAGGGCAGGGAGAAGAACCCAGATTGGTGTGCAGGGGAAGCGGGGCAGAGAGAAGAACCCAGAAGAGCCCTGGGGCATGGACTGGGACTCCCTTGCTAGCTCAGTCGGCCATCTTAAGACACAATCTGTGTCAAATCGGCAAAGAAGTCAAACTCTCACTGTTTGCAGATGATATGATACTTTATGTGGAAAACCCAAAAGACTCTACCCCAAAACTGCTAGAACTCATACAGGAATTCAGTAAAGTGACAGGTTATAAAATTAATGCATGTAAATCAGTGGCATTCCTATACACCAACAACAAGACAGAAGAAAGAGAAATTAAGGAGTCGATCCCATTTACAATTGCACCCAAAACCATAAGATACTTGGGAATAAATCTAACCAAAGAGGCAAAGGATCTGTACTCAGAAAACTATAAAATACTCATGAAAGAAATTGAGGAAGACACAGAGAAATGGAAAAACATTCCATGCTCATGGATTGGAAGAACAAATATTGTGAAGATGTCAATGCTACCTAGAGCAATCTACACATTCAATGCAATCCCCATCAAAATACCATCCACTCTTTTCAAAGAAATGGAACAAATCATCCTAAAATTTGTATAGAACCAGAAAAGACCCCGAATAGCCAGAGGAATGTTGAAAAAGAAAAGCAAAGCTGGCGGCATCACAATTCCAGACTTCCAGCTCTATTACAAAGCTGTCGTCATCAAGACAGTATGGTACTGGCACAAAAACAGACACATAGATCAATGGAACAGAATAGAGAGCCCAGAAATGGACCCTCAAGTCTATGGTCAACTTATCTTTGACAAAGCGGGAAAGAATGTCCAATGGAAAAAAGACAGTCTCTTCAACAAATGGTTTTGGGAAAATTGGACAGCCACATGCAGAAGAATGAAACTGGACCATTTCCTTACACCACACACAGAAATAGACTCAAAATGGTTGAAAGACCTCAATGTGAGACAGGAGTCCATCAAAATCCTAGAGGAGAACACAGGCAGCAACCTCTTTGACCTCAGCCGCAGCAACTTCTTCCTAGAAACATCATCAAAGGCAAGGGAAGCAAGGGCAAAAATGAACTACTGGGACTTCATCAAGATAAAAAGCTTTTGCATAGCCAAAGAAACAGTCAACAAAACCAAAAGACAACTGACAGAATGGGAGAAGATATTTGCAAATGACATACCAGATAAAGGGCTAGTATCCAAAATCTATAAAGAACTTATCAAACTCAACACGCAAAGAACAAATGATCCAATCAAGAAATAGGCAGAAGACATGAACAGACATTTTTCCAAAGAAGACATCCAAATGGCCAACAGACACATGAAAAAGTGCTCAACATCGCTCGGCATCAGGGAAATCAAAATCAAAACCTCAATAAGTACCACCTCACACCAGTCAGAATGGCTAAAATTAACAAGTCAGGAAACGACAGATGTTGGCAGGGATGCAGAGAAAGGGGAACCCTCTTACACTGTTGGTGGGAATGCAAGCTGGTGCAACCACTCTGGAAAACAGTATGGAGGTTCCTCAAAAAGTTGAAAATAGAGCTACCATACGATCCAGCAATTGCACTACTGGGTATTTACCCCAAAGATAAAAATGTAGGGATCTGAAGGGGTACATGCACCCCGATGTTTATGGCAGCAATGTCCACAATAGCCAAACTGTGGAAAGAGCCAAGATGTCCATCGACAGGTGAATGGATAAAGAAGAGGTGGTAAATATATACAATGGAATATTATGCAGCCATCAAAAGGAATGAGATTTTTGCCATTTGCAACGACGTGGATGGAACTGGAGGGTGTTACGCTGAACGAAATAAGTCAATCAGAGAAAGACAAGTATCATATGACCTCAGTGATATGAGGAATTCTTAATCTCAGGAAACAAACTGAGGGTTGCTGGAGTGTGGGGGGTGGGAGGGATGGGGTGGCTGGGTGATAGACATTGGGGAGGGTATGTGCTATGGTGAGTGCTGTGAATTGTGCAAGACTGTTGAATCACAGACCTGTACCTCTGAAACAAATAATGCAATATATGTTAAGAAAAAAAAAAGAAGAAGAAGATAGTAGGAGGGGAAGAATGAAGGGGAAATTGGAGGGGGAGACGAACCATGAGAGACGATGGACTCTGAAAAACAAACTGAGGGTTCTAGAGGGGAGGGGGGTGGGAGGATGGGTTAGCCTGGTGATGGGTATTAAAGAGGGCACGTTCTGCATGGAGCACTGGGTGTTATGCACAAACAGTGAATCATGGAACACTACATCAAAAACTAATGATGTAATGTATGGTGATTAAAATAACAATAAAAAATTTAAAAAAAAGACACAATCTGTGTCTTGTCTCAGCAGGACACAGATTTTTCCCCTTCACCAGAAGTAGCCTCTAGGTTTAAGAATCATAAAAATATATTCTGTATTTCTAGTGAAAATTTATGCAAATTGAACATGTTGCAATTATTGATTGATGATTTTAAGAGCAGGCAGGCTGCCTATAATATGTTTCTTGTAAAGGGCTAGAATGTTTCAATGTCCATTACAACAGAACTTATAATAATGTATTGAATAAAACTACCATTTTTTAAGAAAGATATTTGGAGATTCTGGAAAACTTTGGAAAATGGGAATGATGTCCCTCTCCCCCTCCCCCACATATATCAGTAAGCCCATTTTACCTAAGACAGACCTGGATATGAGATAATTATTTAATATATGCTTGTTAATTGATTTTAAATCATTGCAGAGTAAGAGCAACGTTATGTGTAGTATGTGAACAGTTATATGTCGGGGAACTATGCTCCTTGCTCTGGGCAATAAATAACTGAATTGTAAGTTTGATTAATGGTGTTTTGGAAGAGGAGACTGGCTATTTACTTATTTAATAATTAAAATACTTAAATGGCCACTGGGTGGATTAAGGAGATGCTTAAAACCTTGGTTGGAATACAGTGAAAAGTCATCACATCCCCTTAACAGAAAATTGGAAGTATATCTTTTTAAAATCATTTGTGGGGAAAACAAAAAAAGTCCTAAACTTGACTTTATGATTCAGTAGAGTTTAGTGAGATTTGGTCACTTAATACATACTTTAGTTCTTCCCATAATATACCTGTTCAGGGATAATTTCTGTTTGGCTTCCAGATGTACTCTATCATCATCTTTCACCCTGGAGGAGAAAATGCATGCCCAATCCAGAAAGGAAGGGTGTGGATCAGCAGAATCCATGCCCTTGATCTTTCTGCATCCCTGTGTCTTGTGACTGCCTGTATCCTTGAACCTGGCTACAATCTCTGATGAATATGAGCCTGACTGGACCATCCATCCTTTGTGTCAACCCAGCTTTTCTGCTTCTTGTTAAGAAGCAGAACTTAACTAAACTCTCCTTAACTAAACTCTCCTTAACTAAACTCTCATCAAATACCCAGTTTGAATGTGCTATGGCTCTCCGCCTGGGATCCAGACTGAAATTGTATCATTGTTTTTCAGTGTTGTTTTTATTGCTGTGGATTGTTTCCTTTGTTTGTTTCTTTGCTCGAAGCGATGTAACCTAGCTGCACAAGCACCTAACTTGTTCCAGCAGTAAGACAGCCAATCCACAGATAATTCATGTGTGATTTCAATGTGTTGGACTCTTTCCTGAATTCTGCAATAGCTAATAAAATGGATGGTGCATTGTTTCTGCCCTATTCAGGAAACAAGACAGACAGATTATATAAAAAGATAAGTAACGATGCAGAACCAGATGCTGCAGTATGAAAGATCATAGGCTTTGGAGTCAAACTTTTGAGTGATCAAATCCCTGTAATGTGACCTTATTGTGTAGCCCGAAGCTAGCTTCTTCCTTTTCTATGTCCTCAATAGAAGTAATAATATTGGTCTCATAAGATTGTAGTGGGAAATAAATTCAGTAATGTTCATGTAGGTGGCCAGAAGTGCTTGGCATGCACTAGGGAGTCGGCATGTTCTCTTTCCTCCTTGTTTCTTCTCTTTCTAGTGGAATTTACTGAAACCAAAAAACAACTCAAGTTTTGCTTGGATTGTTCAATGACTCTCTTAGTTTTTCAGTATCTGTAAAATGGGGACATTTTACCTCCTGCAATGGTGGTAAAATGGCAGCTGTTGATCACTTGGAAATGAGTGACACACTTTTAAAAGAAGCCGGAATGCCCGTGAAAAGTAAGAAGTGGGGGGAGGGGTGTTCAGAGCTGTGGGAGCAGCTTCGTCAGGCAGACCACAGGACAGCAGCTGGGAGGAGGTGACAAGTGAGTGGAGAAGGCATAAGTCACACTGACTGTAACCGTGAATGGGAACAACGGGAGCAGTAGAAAATGGAACTCCTCAGGGGGATAGTTACCCACTCCCAACTGTCGCCAGGGACATGGGTCAGGGTCAAAGGCAGCTGAACATGGAAAGGTGGCACAGGGTAGAAGAAGGAATAGAAAAACACAAAAAGAAAAAGATAGAGGCCAAAGGGAAAGCAAGAAAATGCTCCTGGTTCACTACCTCCATAGGTGCCATGGTAGTTGATATAGAAGAAAGAAATACATGGGAAAAACAAATGAAAAAATTAGAGAATTTCAGTAAATGGAGCAGGAGAATCAACCTGACAAGGATCAGAGCCAGATGCTGAGCACAGGACCATGATGAATAGCCAACGGACGTACTCTTCAGGAACCTGAATCCCAGGTGTTAAGGATTTTTATATGACTCTTCAGATCAGCAGAGAGACTAGATGGATTCTGGTGATTCTTTTGGGAGAAAAAGCAATACACCTGCATAGGGCACCTTATGGATGATTTTAGTGAAGGCATCATGATAATGG
The DNA here is from genome assembly GCF_964656455.1 of Halichoerus grypus. Classification (NCBI taxonomy): domain Eukaryota; kingdom Metazoa; phylum Chordata; class Mammalia; order Carnivora; family Phocidae; genus Halichoerus; species Halichoerus grypus. The sequence continues at coordinate 96,018,751 of NC_135715.1, forward strand.
TTGAATGGTGTACAGGGTCAAAAAAATGGAAATGCATGAATTATTGACATTAGCCAGGAAAAAGTAGGAAGTGGAGCTGGACTGAGGATGGAAAATAAAATGAATGGCGAGAAGATAGAGCGACACAGTCTTGGCACAAGGCTTGGCAGACTTTGTAAAAAGCCAGATCGTAAATATGTTAGGCTTTGTGAGTGTGATAGCTAAATTTATGCGTCAACTTGACCCAACCAAGGGATGCCCAGATAGCTGGTGTGTTGGTGAGGGCATTTCTGGAAGAGATTAGCCTAAGTAGAACAACAAAGCAGAGGAAGGGCGAATTCCCACTCTCTCTTCTTGAGCTGGGATATCCTCTTCTCCTATCCTTGGACATCGAAGCTCCTGGTTCTCCAGCCATGGGACTCCGGAACTTACGCCAGCAGCCTCCTCACCCTTCACCCCTGGTCCTCAGGTCTTCCACCTCAGACTAGGAGCTGTACTATTGGCTCCCCTGGTTCTCAGGCCTTCAAGCTCAGACTGAAGAACACGGCTAGCTTTCTTGTTTCTCTAGTTCGCAGACGGCAGATTGTGGCACTTCTTGGCCTCTGTAACTTCTCAGCCTCCATTTCTATAATGTCAAATAGAAAATCAGGCTGAGTCCCCAAACTGGGGCTTAATGCCTAAATCTTATTGCAGTGTCAAGCTCTCCCTGAAAAGTAGTCTTACCCTGTCAGTCAGGCATTTTTCCAGCAGCACTAATAAGTGTGCCACATGGGCCCTCTCCAGCCCCCTCAAAAAGATGAGATAATCTGCACGATAAGACCCCTTGCTTTTTCCCCCAAGGGAAAGTGGCCTTGCCTACAACAATCCCTTGCTTTTACTGTTAACTTTCTTGCCCCACTGTCCTTTTATAAAAATCTTCCATTTTGTATAACTCCTCAATGTTGCCCTCTACTTGCTAGATGGGACGCTGCCTGACTCATGAATCACTTAACAAAGACAATTAGATCTTCAAAATTTAGTCCATTGAATCTTACCTTTTAGCAATTATAAATTCATCTATCGATCTATCTGGCCTATTGGTCCTGTTTCTCTGGAGAACCCTGACTAATATCTCGAGCTTTATTGTCTTTGTCACAACTGATGTATTCCTTTTTTTTTTTTTTTTTTTTAAGATTTTTATGTATTTATTTGAGAAAGTGAGAGAGAGAGAGAGCACAAACAAGATGAGGAGCAGAGGGGGAAGCAGGCTCCCCCATGAGCAGGGACCCTGATGCGGGACTCGATCCCAGGACTCCCGGATCATGACCTGAGCCGAAGGCAAATGCTTAACCGACTGAGCCATCCAGAAGCCCCACCACTGTTGTATTCTGCCATAGTACAAAAGCAGCTATAAAGAGGATGTAAACAAATAACTGTGACTCTGTTCTGATAAATCTTTATTTACAAAAAATAGGAAGTGGGCCAGATTTGGCCCATGGGTCCCAGGTGCTGACTCCTGCATTGTATTCGTCCTTCTGATGGGGAAGAGGGAAGAGAGCCTCTGACAAAAAGCGCTAAAGAATATCATCAGACAGAAGAGTAGCACACACAGAGGTAAGGTGTGTAGCCAGGGCAGATCTTAGAAACACCTCCAAATCCATGTGATATCCCACCTCATTTATATTAGAAGATTAAGTAAAGTTTCCTCAAACGCCTCCTCCACCTGCACCCCCATCTAAATTATGAAAGTTACTGTGGATTTCTGGAACCAAGTAGCTCCCTCTCAGTTAATTCTTAGGAAAACAGCCTGCACATTGAGAACTTCAAGGGACGACGCAAGTTTGAAATGGGGAGGATACGGTTAACTATCTGCCAAGTGTGACGTTCTTATTTCAGGATTACTAATGCTGTCTTTTTTACCAAGGAAGATAGGCGAGCTCAAGGGAGCATCTGAATAGAACATGCAGTCTGGAAAGGTGTTCCCAGGGTGGAGAAACAAGGACATCACTGGGCCTTCTGCAGAAAGTGAATGGTGTATCACCTTTGCAATGAGAAAGGCCATATATCTATGCAAAATGCATGAAAGCCTGTCAGCTGGGGAAGAAGGCATCCCCACTGGCCAGATGCACAGGCCAGAATGAAAGGGGACATGGAGCAGGTGAGCTAGTCGCACCTGCCGCCGTCAATGCACCGTGGGGGGTCGGGGGGAGAGGCTTTGAAAGACATTGCCAAGAAGACATGGGAAGAAAATAAAGAAGGTGGATTTCGGGTTGTGGGTGAAGAGACTGTCGAGGGACGACATCAGTGGTCAGGATGAACAATGCACAGAGCAAGGGAAGTCAGGGGCAGGAGAAGGAGAAGCTAGCTTCTGCTGAGGAAGGAGACAAGCAGGGCCTGTTTTAGTAAAAAGGGGCTTGTGTGAGAGCCACAGAAGAGGAGCGTGCAGACAGAGGACACAGAGGGAAAATAAGAGAAGACAAGGGCAGAGGGAAGGAACTCCTTCTCTTTCCATACCCAGAAGAGAGGGTTCCCAAGGAGAGCCACACGAGGAGGAAATAACTGAGAATCTGATCTCAGAGGAAAGGCAACAAAGAAATCAAAGACAGAAACATTAAGGGGAGTTCAAAACAAGACTCCAAAGAATATTTCAATTGACAGGAAAATGTAGCAAAGCATCGCCAAGAGTAGGGATGTGTACAGAGGCCGCAGGAACAAAGAACTGTGAAGGAAGGAGGGAAGGCGGGGATATGTGAAGGGGATGAGCATCTGGTATACTGGGTTCGTGAAGAACCGGAATGCAATTCAAGTTTTGAAAGGTTTGAGGGAGACTTGTTTGTTCTGCTGGGGAGGAATTATTAAAAGCTTATCATCAACTTCAACTCTGGCACAGTTCTCTTGAAAATACTCTACAGATGGAAGATATTGTTTTATGTTTGAATTCAGCACTCTTGGTTCTGAATAGTAGGTTGCGCAATGGGATAGAGAGGAGTAAGTACATATGGGGAGGCAGAGTAAATATGTGTATATGCACACACACGTATGTAACATACACACATGAATATATGCACGGAGATGTTTGTGTATCACCATACAAATTTAGAGAATTAATTAGCAATCGTGAGTACCTATTACTCAATTCATTTATGAAAAGAATTCAACAGGGGACAGTGCGGTAATGAATAACACAGCTACACATCGGAATCATTATTCCTGTGGCTTGGATACTCGTTTATTGACATTTACAGGTGGATATAAAGTCATAGCGGTGATATGGATGATTTGTCACTGATGGAATAAGTAACTAGGTTGTAGGCGTTATGACTGCATATTGCTATTTCCCAAGGCAACTGAGTGTCCTTCTCTTTTGGGCACCATCACCACTGAAACTTCTCTTTTGACACATTTCTGTTGTTTTTCTTCCACTGGCTACTGGCCTTCTTCACAGTCAGAATCTGAATTTATCCTACTGTTCCCAGTACCATCAGTTTTTTGTTTTATTTTGTTTTGTTTTCCATCTATCGCTGATCCATCCGCATCACCTTACAGAGGAGACAGCTTGAACCAATGCTGGGAACAGAGAGCTGCTAGGACATAAGAGGCTAGGGCAGGAGTAACCACCGCTCTCCTAACTGGCAGCTCATGTAAATATCACAGAAATTGCCTCTCTCTTGATTCTATCCCCATAGCAACCTCAGTGAGACACTGTTGCTGTTTTGTCTTTCTTTGCTTTTGCTGTGGGATTACTGGACATTATCATGTAGTGTAAGAAACTACCTTCAGTTTAATACTTTGGAACAATGCAACATACGGAGGAGGCGTTCTTTGTTCTCAATAATTTGGGTACTGGGTGACCAATATTTCAATCTTTTTTTTTTTTTTTTTTTTTTAAAGATTTTATTTATTTATTTGAGAGAGAGAATGAGAGAGAGCACATGGGGGGGGGAGGGTCAGAGGGAGAAGCAGACTCCCTACCGAGCAGGGAGCCCGATGCGGGACTCGATCCAGGGACTCCAGGATCATGACCTGAGCCGAAGGCAGTCGCTTAACCAACTGAGCCACCCAGGCGCCCGTAATATTTCAATCTTTTTTGTTGCAGACTTTTTCAGACTGTACTTGTACATCTTCCTGCTTTTTCTATTTCTGCTCAGCACTGTGCAGACCAAAAATGGCAAAACCAGAGCATCACTGAGGCTCTCTTTAACTTAAACTAAGAATTGTCATCTGAGACTGATTGATCTTGAAACGCATCTCATCAATGAAGTAGTAACTAAACCCCCAGAAGATGGCCTCACCTCAGGAATAAGATTGAAGACGCATTGTAAGGAATTCCTAACGTGTGGCAAAGGTATGGCATAATGTAAGAATGATAAATAATGCCTAATTTCCATACCTAGAGACCTGCAAACATAAATCTTTCTAAGGAAATTCTGGGGTATTGAACAGATGGCTTGTGAACAAATGGGAAACTTTCATTCATTCAGCATTTGTTGAACCTACTCTTTACCAGAAACATTGGATTAAGTAGACCTGGGACAGTGTTTTTTCCATGATCTTTCCTTTAGAAATATAAAGGTAATTCATAACTGTAATTTAAATGTAGGCTTTTTTAGGAGTATTATTATGTGAACACACAGAGGAAGGAGCAGAAGGAAAAAAAAAAGAACCCTCAGTATAGTTTAGAAGAATCTGCCCAAAGTTAAGTTCATGTTAAAACGTTATGGTAACTATAATGTTGGCTCTTAGACTTTGATAGAAAGTAGGTTTACTCCTAGCTCCTTAGATCACTTGTTTTGCAGTTTAAAAACGTCTGTGTAATTGAAAACATCCTCCAGAAAGTTTAAAAGTGTATTTCTTTTAAAATTTTTATATGAATTTCACATCCCTAAGAGAGAAACATTTTCATAGTGTAATTTTTCAAGACTTTTTCCTCAGAGTCTAAACTGCTCCAAGTTCAAGGCAATGTTCTCCCTAATCGTATGAATATTTTATGTAAGTATAATATTCCATTGTATTAAGATAAATCAAGCTTGCCTCAAAAATTTAACTTTGGGCAGATTCTTCTTTGGACAATTTATCTGATATATTCTTCTAATTCGGAGGGAATATACTTTTCTTAGAGTTCAGAATTTCATTGAATTTCTGCAAATAAAAATGCAAGCAACTCATTATTCTTGCCTATAGGGAAAGGAGCGAGCAGGGATAAATGAAATCCAAGGGTAATCCCTAAAACTCATTTTAATGATTACTTTCAACTCCTTAAAGCCTCTGTGGTGAGGCTCACGATGGGCAGGCAGGAGTTTCACCCCCCTTCCTGTTTCTGGGCACACTGTGTCTGTCTGGTGAAAAGGAAGTGAGGCAGGCATCACAACAGTTGGAAAGGAGAGCCTTGGGATGGAGCACAGATATAAATTAAATCAGTCCTTCTTCCCACACCTCGTTCTACTTTTATCATATCCCTTCCCACACTACATTGTGGTTCGTTATGTGGGTGTTTGTTTAGATCCATTGTCATTGATTCATTAAGCAAATGTTTATTAAGTGTTTTCTGTGTGCAAAGTACTGGGAACCCCAAGAGAATAATAGGGATTGTGCCTTGTATGTGGCATACAGAAGTGAGACGTGAAATTCATGCAATTTGGGGAGCTGTCTCTAAGGAAAAAAATGCATTATAGAGAAACAAAATTAAGCACAAAAATGAATATTTATTTGAAATGAATAAAGAAATCAAGACAAATTACAAATATAAAAAGGCTGGCAATCCCACATAATTTTAAAATTCTAGAAAAATAACAATGTATTTTTTATTAATTAACTTTATGACATCTCAGCATTATGTTTTCACTTCGTTCTTTTAATGGATAATCCTATTTACTTCTTCATGTAAAAATACTATGATTTTGTCATACTTTTAGAAAGAATAGAGAGGTAGGTCAACTTGTTTCACTATGATATATCAAAATTTTATTATGATTAATATAGCTATTGATAGCTTCTTATCGTTATTAATAATATCTTATATAAAAGTAGTTATTGATAATTAACTTTTGTTTAGATTTTAATATGAGTTTAAACATTTCTTCTTCTAATTGAATTTTGATATGGTTGACAATTCTGAAAGAAACAGAAAATTAATCTGAAATTGAAATTACATAAATAATCCAAATTAGTTTTAAAGACATAAATATGGGGCACCTGGGTGGCTCAGTCCGTTGGGCCTCTGACTCTTGGTTTCATGTCAGGTCATGATCTCAGGGTCATGAGATTGAGCCCTGACTCATTGTGTTCTGCACTCAGTGAGGAGTCTGCTTGTCCCTTTCCCTCCCCCTCTACCCCTCCCCCCCCATCTGCGTGTGGGTATTCACTCTCTCTCTCTCTCTCTCTCAAATAAATAAATAAAATCTTTTTGAAAAAGACATAAATATACCACATTAAGCTACATACTTTAATAACAAAATTATTCTTCCACTGGGTGCCCTCCCCTGGTGCATATAGGCAGAGATTTGTCACTGGAACACTCATTTTTCTTCACTGTTAAAGCAATCTAGTGTGCCATTCCAAAAGGACCTTGAGTTTCATCAGGACAAGACAGACTGACAAACCAAGGCATGATCGGATACACGAGGAGGCACAAAATATACAATGTTGCACACACATTTACTTGTTTATGGTACTGTTGCATGTTTATGCCCTACAAACTGAGAAAACTTGATATATTCTATTGCATGTCATTTTTATCAAGTAAGAACAGTATATGGTATGTGAGTAATTGTTCATGCAGCGCTGTCAAGGACATTCTGGACGGGAGAAAGTTGTTTTTTTCTAGGCATGAATGATCACTGAACTCCGAATGAAAGCTTATACAGCTAATGATTAAATATGTTTCCATGGTTCTAGTTCAATATATTTCAAATCATCTATTTCTCCTGCTACTCAAAAACTTCTGGTGCCTGATACCATAAGATAATTTTATATAGTGATAGGACCTCTTGCTGTACACCCTAGGTCATGACACAGTGGGCAGTTAGAATATTCTTGAAAGAGGTTCCTATGCTATGGTGGCTAGCACGTGCAAGTAGGTGTAAGCCAGGTTAAAAATATCTCACTGAACTCAAACTGAATATTTCTTGAGCTCAGTGTCATGTTGAACACAAGTTAACATGTCCCATTGTCACTCTATTGTCAAGTGTAAGTGGAGGCAGAGAAGAGTGGAAAAAGCCGGAAGTTTTCAGCAGTTGCAATCATTCTGCAAAATATTTTGCAAAATTTCTAAAAAACATAGGGTTACGGGAGTGCATTCCTTGAATCTCTCTCCTGGAAAAGGCTCATACAAAAGAAGGCCTTGAAAGCTCTTTTCATTCCCCCATGCCATCGACTGGGGGGACATTGGAGGCACCAAGACAGTGACAAAAAACAGAGACAAAATAAGGTTTTTACTAAGTAGAAGGAGTATGAATTTTCTGTTTTGCTATCCCACAGAATTTGACAACTTCCCATGTTCTATCCATTTTCTACTGCTGCATAACAGTTTACCACAAGCTTGACAGCTTAAAACAATATAGATTTATTATTTCACAGTTCTGTAGGTCAGAAGTCCTGCATAGTTCTTTTGGGTTCTCTGCTTAGGGTCTCAGAAGGCCTCAAATCAAGGCATTGGCCAACTGGGCTCTTCGCTGGAGGGTCTGGGAAAGAACCTGCTTCCGGGCTCATTCAGGTTGTTGGCAGAATCCAATAATCAGCAGCTGTAGGTCTGAGGTCCCCATTTCCTTGCTAGCTCTCAGCCCTGGGTCCACTTTGGTCCTGAGGGCCTCCTGCCTACCTTCTCACGTGACCTTCTCCAAGTTCAGACCAGCAGCATACAGTGTTTTCCTTCTTCAAATATTTCTGACTTCTTTCCGAGCTCCTTCTGTCACCAGCCAGAGAAAACTCCCAGCTTTGAAGGGCTTTATGATTACATCAGGAATTCCAATGTAATCTCCCTACCTTAGGGTCAAATAAGTCTCACAACTCATAATTATTGGAGAAATATTTGGGGGGTCATCTGTGGGAGATCATTTCAGAAATTCTGTCTACTATGTGTACTAAATAGAGAGCAAGTTTTCTCTCCTTCCAGATTACTGAGTTTTTACCCTGGGCTGGGCATTTTGCTAGATGCTTTATATGCATTATTTCTTTTAATCTTTCTAGCAAGGCTGTGAAGTTAGTGTTAACCAATAAGGAGTCAAAAATGTATATACTAGCTTCAGATATGTAGAAGAAATGTACACTTTTTTTCCCTTGAGGTGATCTAATCTTCTGGTACAACTAAATTATTTTAGTTTAGACCAGTAAACTTAATATGAACCAATAATTTAAAAATTCTCATTAGGTAACATTTTTCAGTATCTTTTTTTTTTTTTTGAGTATAGTTGACACACAATGTTACATTAGTTTCAGGTGTGCAACTTTTTAATAAAATGCAACCTTTTGAGTTTCCCCCGCCCTCCTTCTCCTTTCCACGATGTCGACCGATGTTATAAGGGAGAATGTAGCTTGAACTCATTGTGTTTGGTACCTGGTTGTTCTGCTGGCCAAGACTGATGAAGCCTTGAGTCCCGGTAATGCCTCCCCTCCACTTCTCTGCTCTCACCTTTCCTCTCTTCTCTCTTCTGTTCCCCTCCTTCGCCCTTCCTCCCCTCCGCTCCCCTCCTTCACTAATCCTTCTGCACTCTGGACTTAGCCTGCTTAAACCCTTGCTGGTGTTGTAGAACACCCTGATTTGAGTAGCAGCTTCTGGGACATTGAGGTTCCCCTGACCTGATCAAATGCACCTCCCACTGTGGGAATATCTGGCCCGAGGGAGGGAGACTGAGGCAAACACGGGACTGGCCACTTTTTGTGCCCTATGTCCCCTATTGTCCAAAAACAGAGCCTGAAGAGGAAAAGGAATCTTTCTTTCACCTCCCTTTCCTCTCTGAAGTACCTTCTGGCACATTCAGGCTGGAAGGAAGGGGCTTCACTTTCTGTCCATCATACCCACTTTCCTTATGGTCAGGCTTTAGTGGGGATTGAGAGTCTGAGAGACCGGGGCAGAGTTTCTCAACAGCAGTATTGTTGCTATTTGGGCTAAATAATGCTTTGCTGTGGGGCTGTCCTATGCACTGTAGGATACTCAGCAGCATCCCTGGCCTCTTCCCAGCAGATACCTGCAGCACAACCCCTCCATCCCAGTTGTGAGACCTACATCTATCTCTAGGCATGGCCAGATGTCTCCTAGGGGGGTAAATCATGACCATTTAAAAACCACTGTTTTAAAGATAAAGGTAACTAAAATGAGTGGCTTAAAATATATATATATACCCATTATGTTTCCCATTTTCAGGTTTAATTTTTTTTTTTTAAAGATTTTATTTATTTGAGGGAGAGAGAAAGAGCACAAGCAGCAGGGGGAGGGGCAGAGCGGGAGGGAGAAGCAGACTCTCCCCTGGGCAGGGAGCCCGATGTGGGGCTCGATCCCAGGATCCCAAGATCACAACTGGAGCTGAAGGCAGACGCTTAACAGAGTGAGCCACCCAGATGCCCCCATTTTCAGGTTAAAAAAAAAAAGTTTGCCGAAGGTCAAGCAGGTCTGAAAGAGCAGAACAGGAAGTCAGAGCCACGTCTGCCTTCAAATCCTATTTCCACCGCCAGGGGGCAGCCACACCCTCCGCTCATCCTCTAGTTCGCACCAGAGGACCTTCAGGCAACGTTAATTACAGATACCGAGGGGAGGGAGTCTCCACTGGGAGGAAGAGAGCAACAAGGACCAGTTCTCCAAGCTGACAGCTTTTTTTGAGCACCTGTCCATTCCTGTGAGGATCACATCAGTGTCTCCGATGGAAATGCCCCCCAGAGAAAGGGAGGGCAGCGAGGATGTCGGGAGCCCTTAGAATGGCAGCATGCCTGATTATAGGAGACTCAGGAACTGTGGGTGAATCAAGAGGCACTGGACCTCCCCAAACTGTGAGAGAAAGCAGGCTTGCCCTGATGGATGCCGAGCCTGAATGCACCTTCGACGCAGCACTTGTTATCTCTTCTGCAGCAACAACAACACGTTCAACAGAATGCTCTCATTCTTTCCAAAAGCATTTTCTGACTTTAATGCCAGAAACTTGAAATGTGGTCCAAGGGCAGGGGTATGACGTTATCTTTCCATCATCCCAAAGCCCAGCACGGGACCTGGCAGTGGGTAGGGAGGATGGACAAACTTTTACGGAATGAATTCATGCATTCATGCCGGCCTGGTGCCTACTCCTCTGACATCGTTAGTTGCCACCCAGGACAGCCTGCAATGGGATGTTTTCCCTCCTTTTTCCCCCAACTTTCTCCTTTTCAAAAAAATGAACGTGTAAGGTTGGGCCTATGATGGGCCTACGATGGCCATCGACCCAGAGGTGGAGCGTCCCATCCGTGGGCAAGTAAAAGTGTTCTCACCTGAGGGACAGCCTGGCCGAGCTGTTTGAAGAGCAAACATGTGGGGAAAGGCTGGGCCTCCACTGGGCCAGCCGGATCTGCGGAGGAGCACCGGTGAATGGGAAATCTGGCCCTGAAATTATACGGACTTAGGTTCGAGGGACAGCTTCATGGTTCACTGGCTGAGTCACTTCACTTCCCTTCAGCATAGTTTCTTCTTTGCAAAATGGGTAGAGTCATCTAACTTCAAGTACTGTTGCAAAACACTTGGATTAGCGAACCTAAGGCCATCGGCATACTTTTAAGGTCTGCACCCTCTTCAGTCGTTGACTTTCTTTTCAGAGTTCCCCTCGTCAATAAAGCATTTAAATCACCTAATTAAAGGTTTTGCTTGTGTCATGATGAAAAGAAGACATTAAAGCTTCCTTGAGATAAATTTGATATTTTATTATCCTTGGCTTGTCACATTCACTATTTAATTACTCCCTCACCCTGGCCTTAAAGCAAGCCGAATCAGAATTAGGCCTCTGCGAAATAGCTCCTGGGCTTTGAAGTGGCTCACGGAGAGTGGAAATGGACAGCGGCACTCCAGAGGCCAGAAAGAGGGTGCCAGAAAGTGGGGTTCTGCAGACGTACCGCTCAGGTTGATGCCCAGCCCTATCACCAGCCCTGTGATCTTGGACTACTTGCTCCCAGTCTCTGCTCCAGGTTCTCATCTGCAAAATGGGGATGATAGTCCTAGTACCCACATCCTTGGGAGTTGGAAAGGACAAAAGGAGTTAATACAAGGGAAGCCCTTTAACAGTGACTGGATTATAAGAATACTCATGAAATATTTATTCTTCTCATTTGTGAATACTAAGGGATTACTCATTTTTCTTGCTGTCATAGCAGTGAAGACCAGCTTTCTTTGTCATTTTCCCTGCATCCACACGTACACGCAGCACATTCCCTCCAGGAGCATGGTGGCCTGAGTACCTACGGGACACCAAGCTCTCCTCCATAGATCCTCACAATAGGCTTATCTCGAGTGCCAGTCAGAGATTTAATTCAAGAATGCAAATAGTTTTCAACTCCCGTGCCAATGCTGAACAATTGTCCAGATTTCCTAGATTGCTGTTTTATGAGCCTTCCAAGACATGTCCCTGTTTGCTGGGACAGAGGTCCTCTAATGGACTAAGAATGTCTACCATGAGCAGAATAGGAGACAGTAAGGGCTAAATATTTTCCATCTATGAACTTGTCCGTGGCTGGGGGAAGAGAGACAATGCTTCTTAAAATTTTACAGTTGGAAAGAGATCCTAAATGATGTCCTGTGTGAAACTATCTTTGCTAGACTTTGGAACCCCATTTAGCCTTCTGTGAGGCTCCCAGGGTAGGTGTGCAGAGGCAGGGAATGAGGAGCAGTCCATCCAGGTGCGGGTGATAATGGTGCATTTCATGATAAACAATACATAAAATGATCTAAAAATTGGTCTACTTTTTATTTTCACTATGCTCTGGCAATTTTAAGCGATGTCAGGAAAAAAACAAACCAACAACAAACCTTCCTGAAAAAATATTTTGTTGATCTAAATGTTAAACAAGGACTATGGTTACTGTGAAGTTTTTCATAATATGTACTTAAACACCAAATCAACACACTGTTAATACCCATTCTTTAATAATCATTGTATAATAATCATTCTACCGGAAGTTCATTTGGAAAATCCCCAGTTATAAATTGGCCCCTGACATATGTGGACTCAGCTACACACATTCATACTAAGCAGTAAGAGCCAGAAAGTAAGAGAACAGTTCAGAATTGGGCAGGCTTGTCTCAGGTGCGGGCCGGGTCTCCCACCACTGCCATACTTCGGTATTTAGAGAGCAAACTGAAAAAAATCAATGATAACACACTGATTGTAAAGAAGATGAGATGGATCTTGAGCTGCTTCATTTTTGTCATTCTAGGTGCAAATCATTCTGTGAAAGGGGAGTAATTCACTGTTTGGGGGAGCATTTTTCACATCCCTTTCCCTCCTTTTATGAAGAAAAGTAATTAAAATGATAAATCTAGTACTTTTTCACAATATTATTATATTCTGCCACGACTATGCAAGCAGATTCAATAAAAGTTTCTTTTCGGATTATTATTTTTATTTACTAATTTTCATGACCAATACTGAAAATCACTTGGTCATAGAGAGGAGGAGAATGCCAGAAACTTCGACTTCAAGTGCCAAGTACACTTGATGTGCTACTGCTTCTGGAATGTCCTTCTGCTCTCACTACCCCCCAGACTGCCAGTTTATGGGAGAAAGACTCTTTGGTAACTGCTGACTAACATTTTCCCCATCTATATTTTTATGCCTTTAAGCGAGCCACTTTTCAGTTGTAAAAATAGCCCTGAATTTTATAGAAATGAGCCCTATTTGCTTTGGACAACCTTACCATCACTTTCTCATATTAAACTATAAAAGTAACTCCCATGTTAATTTGCACAGAAGCGAAGATACATTTTTTGCCAATATGTAATTTTTGTTATTAACCATAATAATCATCCATCAAAGACCACGATGTGCTAAGACTTAGCATAATAAATTTTCCTTACATTCGAGAGTTTACATTTAAAATAGATATAATAGCGGCATACAGATGGTGAGGAGAATCGTACCAAATGTTGCTCTCTTGTAGGAAAAGTGACTTTAAAAATGCATGCAGAAAGGTACACAAATAGATAACATAACTATGAAGTCATGCAACTGATTACTTAATGTCATAGGACATAATTATCTAAATGTCTAGGTGGTCTCATCAAAGAAAGCTCTTTGGGGGACTGTATACATATCTCCACGACACTGCCTTTTCTCATACAATTTCTGGAACTCATCTTTGGAATGGGAGAAGTCTGTGCTTTATTAATTCTTGTATGTTTTTATGTATATCCTTGTGATTTATCAGATGTGGCTCCATTCAGCTGGATTTATTCTCTCAACTAGGGTGTAAGTTTGAAAGGCAGAATCTAAGTTCAATAAAACCATGGCACATTTTTGAACTAGTAAGTGTTGAAAACTCATGATCGCAATTGGATATAGAACAAAATATGCTCCGATTCCCCAGCACAGAGGCCTCCTTCTGCATCACTGGAACCAATGAGGACAGATTTGCTGAGATCTGAATAGTGAAGCTGGGGATGTGAAGAAGAAAGAGCTGCGCTGGTGACTGTCCATGTTTTCTCAGTTTCACCAAAACCTTAATTTCTGACTTAAGGAATGTTTGATGTACACCAGGGATTGTGCAGGGGCTGCATGTAACTGGGTTCCGCAAATGTTTATGAAGTGTGTAATTTGTAAGAGCAATCGTCAGTTTCCTGTAGGATTAGCGCATATGGCAAAGTACAATCTTAGAAGGTAACCTTTTGCTAGACACGTCAGCCGTGTGGGTGAAGTAGGAGGGAGAGTGGAATTGAGGATCTGGGTAGGGGAAACATGCACATCCGTGAGGCTGACGTGTGTGATCTGGCTCAGGAAGTAAATCCAGGGTCAGGTGCTTCCGCCAGCTTGGTAACCAGACCTTGGAGAGACTCTTAGGAGACGTCAAACTTTGAAGAAGACTGCATTCTGCCTGAGGTCATGAAGAATACAACTGGGCGTACTCCCTCCTCATCCCTGCCTTTCCACAGTGCTGTGTGCTTGTATACTTTTTTTTTTTTTAAGATTTTATTTGTTTATTTGAGTGAGAGAGAGAGCACAAGCGAGGTGAGGGGCAGAGGGAGAAGCAGACTCCCCACTGAGCAGGGAGCCCGATGATAGGCTGGATCCCAGAGACTCCGGGATCATGACCTGAGCCGAAGGCAGAGGCTTAACTGACTAAGCCACCCAGGTGCCCCTGTGTGCTTGTATGTTGTGTGTTGACTGGCTGCATTGCGATCTAGGTTTCCTTATAAATATAACTCCCGGTGCCTTACTCCAAACATGGCTGGGATTGAAAGCCAGGAAGATGCACTTTACCAAGCTCCCTGAGTGAGACTTGTGAAAATTAAGTTTTGCTTTGAAATATATTTTTAATGTAAATACACACATCATTTGGCACAAATGCATGACTGAAATCATCACATATGCTGTCTGCAGTCTTTACTTGCAATCTTTTTTTCTGTGCTTGCCTTTTTGCCCCATCCTTATTTGAATAAGTTATATTAATCACCTTGGAGGTATTCTTCTATATTTTTCATCACTCTTGTGTATATACACACCCACATAAACACAAATATACAAGCATCAGCTTTAATACCCTATGTGGTTATGCATGCATATAGGGCGGTTGTAATTCTTCAAAAAGGGAATCATATTATATACATTTTTCTGCATCTTTCTTCCCTCAGCCAATGATACTTCTTTGAAATCTCTAAGTCAACCAATATAATTGCAATTTACTGTAAAATAGCTACAAAATTTCATTGTGTAGATATAAAATAATTCCTTCAACTATTTCTCTATAATGGGTATTTGTTTGTTTTGGGCAGCTCTGTACAATGCTGCAATAAATACTGCTATCTTACATATCATTGTTGTTAACTCTGTGTGATAAATTCCTTGAAGCAGAAGAGCTGGGTCAAAGTATCTATGCATTTTTAATGTTAATAGCCTCACCAGATTTCTTTTCAAAAAATAATTGTGGCCACTCACATTTCAATCAGAGATGTTTAAATGTGAATTTCAGTAATCTCTCTAACAGCAATCCATCTTTTAAACATTTGTAATTTCTGATACTAAAAATCTGCAATATTATTTTACTTTTCAGATTCAGACCATTGAGTTTAAGCAAGTTTTTTCCTGTTCAGTAACCATTTGGATTTGCTTTTCTGTGAAGTGTCTGCTTGTATCCTTTGACCAATTATTGGACATTTATGATCATTTTAGTTTTTTATTATTAAAGTTTTACAATGAATAACATACAAGTTTCATTATAGGTTGCTATTAGTGATGATAGTGGTGGTGCTTGTATGTGTTTTCTAACACAAATTCCTGTTTTATTTTATTTATTTATTTGACAGAGAGAGAGAGAGGGAGAGAGAGCACAAGCAGGGGGAGCAGCAGAGGGAGAGGGAGAAGCAGGCCCCCCACTGAGCAAGAGCCTGATGCGGGGCTCGGTCCTAGGACCCGGAGATCAGGACCTGAGCCGAAGGCAGACGCTTCACCAGCTGAGCCACCCAGGCTCCCCTCTAACACAAATTTCTGGAAGCTCAATTGGTTGGTGAAAGTAGTTGTATGTTTCAGGGCTTTTGACACATACAAAATTGTCTTTTGAAATGGTGTCATTACTTTACACACATATTTGCCATGCACAAGAAGGCACATGTCTATTCGTCATCTGTGATACTGAACCTAATCTGTGCCAGTTTGATAGTTTAAAAATGGGACTTCATTTTTCTAGTTTGTATTTCTTTTAATTTACTAGTGATGTTTACAATTTTGTTTTATTTATTAGCTATTGATATTCTGTCTTATGCCTACTTCATACATCAAAAATACTCACCAGTCCCCATATTAAATATAGTATCTATCTACATGTTAGAGAGACATAAATTGCAACTCTGAAATGTGATTGCCTACATATATTATTAAGTGTAACCACTTTAACTGTTCTCTGACAGTGTGAACACTAGTGAATTCTTTTCTTTGTTCATTTGTTTGAAACCAAGCCAGAAGAGTGGGTCTCCAGACTTCCAGTATGTTTCTAAAACATCAGGTGGCTCATTAGATTGTTTCTGCTCTTTAGCTTTTTAGCTCTTCCCTTTTGCCTCAAATGAGCTACATTTGAGCTGGGGTGTGGGGGCTGGGGGAGGGTGATCAGACTGGCTTCATTATGGAAGAACTTTAAAGATCTAAAAAAGAAATTAATTAGAGGGTATCTTTCAAACTGCCAGAGCTAAAAGGGAGGTTGAAGCTTTATGCATCAGTTTCAAACTGTCCTGTTTACTAATTCATCATCAGCTTAAATTTGGAGTGGGAAGAAGTAGTTGCCTTAGATTCTTGATTTGAGAAACAGGACGAGGTCCACTAATCCCACCAGGTGAGCTCTTTACGCAAAGAATAGGATGAATAGAGTTATGTGTTGTTCTTGCCCTCAGTATTTGGCAGTGTTTTCACTATTTAACCACACGTTTTTAGTGACTTTGGCTGCAGAGATTGCCAACATTGTTCCTTATTAGATATGGACAAGAGGATCCCTCTGCAAAGTCTGGGGAGCAGGGAGTGGAGGGGGAGTGTTAATTCCACACTGTGATGCTGTAATTTTACCCCAGTCAGAACCAGGAAGTGAGACTGCAGGCGAGTCACAGATGGACAGCCTGAGGGGTGGGCAGAATCTTCCCGGAGTGTTGGTGCAGGGCCTTCCGTCTGACTGTGCATATGTGAGCATCAGCTCAGTTGTCGTACCAGCTGTTAGAGTCTGTCCTCCTTCCTGCCGATTACCTCCCTCAGAGTGTGTCCAGCCAGGAGAGCATATGGCCTAAACTCCCCTTGATTCAACTGCTATGATTTCCAGATACACATTTGACTCTCTCCCCAGAGACGGGTGTCTCTCCTCAGTGTTCCCGTGGCTCCCCGTGCTTAATTACATCATACTTTTTACCACACTAAGCAGTATTATGTGTCTGTCTTCTTGCCTGGGCTTTCAGCTATTTCAGGACAGAATTTTCTTTCATCTCTGTATTCTGTTGACCAAGAAGACATCAAGGCTGTAAAACAACCAAAAGCATTTATTTGGGGGTCTTAAGGATTGTGACCTGGGAGACACGGGGTGGACTGAGATCGAAAGCGTGTTCTAAATTTCCAGCTGAGAGTGCAGGCTTTTAAAGGCAAACTCCACGAAGTTACATAACTTGTTTTGAAAGGAGTTATGATTGGTGCTGACAGAGTTAGACTCTCTAATACACTATTGGCAATTTAGCTAACAGATGTTACGGGATCTCTATTTCAGTCCAAAGTGGAAAGAAAGATGTATTCCAGAAGGCAGTGGAGTTGCAATTGACAAAAGCCAAAAAAGTTCATGGTGTTCTAAGAACTGAAACAGGAGACTTGCATAGGTCCTGCTTATTCAATATCCTCCTGACCCTATTTTGAATGACTCTCTTAGCAATGCTTCCTGCACTTTGGAATCTTCTGTCACAACCCTTAATGCCTAGCACTGTGCTTGCCTGCATAGTAAACACTGTAATGAAATGTGTTTGAATAAATAAATGATTAAGACATACAAGAACAAACGAATACACTTTTTCATTTTACCAAGTCTTATATAAGGCTCTGGGCTCCCACCCAGGAAATTGAGTGTTTTAGAAATGATATGCTGAGTTTTCAAGATCAGGCTCCCTGGGAAGATGACTCTGAGGTGGAGATTAACGTGCAGAAATTTTATAGGAGAATGGTCTTCAGATTAACACTTGTGGAGGAAGTGAACGAAGGAGCAAGGAGTAGAGGGAGAAAGTCTGTGTTGCAGCCACAGAGACTGGGCCACTTCTTCAGGGATTTCTGCATGATTATGGCCCTGTAAAGCATCCCCAGCTGGGCCATATATCCAGGCCTGTGCACTTCCACAGAGACTAGTCCTTGGATGTCGGGCACATAATAAGCTCTCAAAGTGCTTATTGAACCATAAAATCCTAAAGAGAAAATAGAGTGACTAGCTTATCGATTTGGGAAATCCTCTTATATAAGGACTGTTGAAAGAATTGTTAAGCAAGCCGAAACTATTCCCCGGCTCAGTTCAAGCCTGTCACATGCCGATCTGGGGTAGCATGTCATTGTCACAGCCCTGGTAGCTGCGTCTCACCTGAGGCCAGGGTCCGAATGTCACAGCTGATGTCCCTTGACATTCCCTCTGGCACACCATAGCTCCGCTTCTTCGTCTCGCTTTTAAAAGGGAGCAGCTGCTTTGTCAAGCAACTGGCTTCTCCTACGTGCCTTTTGTCATCCTGTCGTGGGGCCCTGATCAGAAGAGCCACTCAGCGGGAAAATTCACCACATCATAAATTCATAATCCATTTTTCTCCATATGCTCTGACCAACTTATGATGTTCGTAATTAAAACTTTATGCAGACTCACGGCTACTGAGACAGGTCGATTCAGTGCTGATTGTAGAACATCATAAATCACTGCGGCTTATTGTATAATTGGGCCCTAATAATTATTCCATCAACGTTAAGCAGGGCTGGCACTGGGCAAAAACACTAGGCAGACACACTCTTTTCTCCGGGCTCCTGCATCACTACACAATGCCCTTGGAACACCAGCCTTTGCCCAACTGCCATTTCCTTGTTTTGTTCCTGGTTCCCCAGTCTTCTTTAGTACTGAAATCTCGCCCCATGTTTCCAGGCACCATTAAACCGCACTTCCGCCAAGAAACCGGCTCAGCAGATTCCACCTTCCGGGAAACTGAGTCCCACTGCCGCTGGGAACAGCAGCATGCATGTGGAGGCTTGCTTCGTACTGACTCCTCCAGGGCGCATTCTGTAGATGGCCTCCAGGGGCCCATCTTTGTGAACAGCATCTCATGCCTTCAATCCTTGCTCCTCCTTAATCACCCCTGAAATGGTCTCTTTCCCATTTCTTCTGAAATAGGAAGCTCCATGTCTTAAAGAATACACATGGACTGGGGCTTGATACTAGGTAGTTCTTTGACTTATTAGCTGTAAAACTCTGGATGTTAACTTAAAAATCCCAATCACAGTGTTCTTTGGCTACACAACAGAGATTATGCTAATACAATAGATTTACCTCTTGGCTGTTAGCTCTGTGAATTTGCACAAGTGATTTCAATTCTTTGAATTTCATTTTTCTTAGCTATAAAATGGAGAAAATAATACATAATTTAAAGTCTTTCTGTCTTCCTACTGGGGATTAGAATGAAGGAACACATGTAAAGTTCTTGTCATCACATATGGGTTCAATAAATGTCATAATTCCCTTTTTCCTCTTACCTATTTAAATTTGAGTGACTGATAATGGGTTATTTATGTTAATTTAAGAGTGACTGATCCTGGAGGTTTCATGGCCCTGGAAAGGTCAAGAGGTGAAAAATATGTTAATACTTTTGGGACGTTTTGTCTCTCAATTTGCTCAATATAGAATAATGTTATAGTAAAGCACCAAAGCAAAATATTCTGAAGACAGTTTTAAAATCCATCAAGCCACTAGAGAACTGATACCTTGTAACTTTGTTGTTAAAGGATTTATATATAATTTGAATGGACTGGTTTTTTAATAATTGCAGATAAGACTACATGTAGAGAGCCTTTGAAACATCAGGGGGACAGCCTCTGTGTGATCCTCCTTGCAGCATTCAGACCCTGACTTCCACGGGCTGCTCTGTTAGCTGATTTGCACACTTACCTGTCTTGTCAGAAAGCAGAATAGAAACTTTGTTTATAGTTTTAAGTACTGGGACTGAATGTTCTTTAAGAAATCAGTCTTTACAGATGTTGGTGAGGATGTGGAGAAAGGGGAACCCTCCTACACTGTTGGTGGGAATGCAAGCTGGGGCAGCCACTCTGGAAAACAGTATGGAGATTCCTCAGAAAGTTGAAACTAAAGCTACCGTATGACCCAGCAATTGCACTACTGGGTATTTAGCCCAAAGATACAAATGTAGGGATCTGAAGGGGCACGTGTACCCCAGTGTTTATAGCAGCAGTGTCCACAATAGCCAAACTATGGAAAGAGCCTAGATGTCCATCAACAGATGAATGGATAAAGAAGATGTGGTATATATATATATACAATGGAATATTATGCAGCCATCAAAAAAATGAAATCTTGCCATTTGCAACAACGTGGATGGAACTAGAGGGTATTTTGCTAAGCGAAATAAGTCAGTCAGAGAAAGAATTATCATACGATCTCACTGATACGAGGAATTTGAGAAACAAGATAGAGGATCATAGGGGAAGGGAGGGAAAAATGAAACAAGACAAAACCAGAGAGGGAGACAAAGCATAAGAGACCCTTAATCTCAGGAAACAAACTGAGGGTTCCTGGAGTGGAGGGAGATGGGAGGGATGGGGTGGCTGGGTGATGGACATTGGGGAGGTTATGTGCTATGGTGAGCTCTGTGAATTGTGTAAGACTGATGAATCACAGACCTGTACCCCTGATACAAATAATACATTATATGTTAAAAAAAAAAGAAATCAGTCTTTAAATACCAATCACTAATGAGTATTCAGAACAATAGTTAATGCCAAAGTGACTTCAGCAATTAAAAAAAATTACTGTGTTCATTAAATTTCAGTTAATTATTATCAACCAGAAAATGATGTGCCCTGTTGTTAATAAAATAGTGGATCAGAAAACAAGCTTTAGATTAACACAGACCTCAGTTGTATTAAAAAAAAAAAAACAAAAAACCTTTGTTATTAAATCTTTTTTTTTTAAGATTTTATTTATTTATTTGACAGAGAGAGAAATAGCGAGAGCAGGAACACAAGCAGGGGGAGTGGGAAAGGGAGAAGCAGGCTTCCTGCCAAGCAGAGAGCTCGATGTGGGACTCGATCCCAGGACCCTGGGATCATGACCTGAGCCGAAGGCAGACGCTTAACAACTGAGCCACCCAGGCACCCTATTGTTATTAAATGTTACATTGTTATTATTTATAGTGGCTGGTACTTTCTTCATTCTGACATTTCACTTGTGTTCATATTTTTTATTATTTTAGCTAGGTTTTTGCTCAAATATCACTTTCTCAGTAAGGCCAGCCCTCAAGAAACCTATTTAGGATTGCAAACCTCTGCCCTGATTCTGGTATTTCCCATCTTTTTCTTCTGCTTGATTTTAATCTATAGCCCTTATCTCCATCTAGAAAAATAATCCACTATGTACTCTACTTATGTATTATTTGTGGTTTATCTCATCCAATTAGAATATAAACTTCTATCCCAGGGGTTTTTGTCTGCCTCCTTAACTGTAATATGTCAGTACAGAGAATAGTACGAGGCAAAAAAGTAGTCAGTCAATACATAATTGGATGATTTTTTAAAAAAATTAATCTTTAATATGGAGCTAAAGATGCCTTCTTCAAATAGTTGGCCACATTGAGGCGGGCAGAATAGAGAAATGCCAGATATTTGCAAGAGGAACAAAAAAACAAGGAACAGAATCTGACACCAGACAGAGTCTGTGGACATTAACCAAATTTGTGATAGCTCGGGTTTCTCATGGCCACAAGCACCTTGCAGCTATTGCTCAAACCCATGACATGCATGCACATAAAGCCCCAATCAGCCTGAAATCAGATTGTTCACATAGAGCACGGGGAATGATATGCAGCGTTCTTAGAAATCCCCGCCTATTCCCCAGAACCTCATATGCATATTTCAGGCCCAAGTTATGACTACCTTTAAAAAACAGGATCCCAAGTCTATCCTGCACGACTTGACTTGTTATGTGAGCGCAAGCACGATTCAGATCCTGTGAGTACATCCTCACTTCTTCTGAGGTGTGTAGTTTCACTTTGCAATAAAGTTTCTTCTGCTACACTTACCTCTGACTCCTTCTTGAGTTCCTTCTCTGGCGAGGTCAAGAACCTGGCGCTGGCTGGTGTTGAGATCTCAGTGCCTGAGAACTCCCCTGTTTCTGGTATCAAAAGGAGATGGTTTATTTGCAACAACGTGGATGGAACTGGAGGGTGTTATGCTGAGAGAAATAAGTCAATCAGAGAAAGACATGTATCATATGACCTCACTGATATGAGGAATTCTTAATCTCAGGAAACAAACTGAGGGTTGCTGGAGTGGGGGGTGGGGTGGGAGGGATGGGGTGGCTGGGTGATAGACACTGGGGAGGGTATGTGCTATGGTGAGTGCTGTGAATTGTGCAAGACTGTTGAATCACAGATCTGTACCTCTGAAACAAATAATGCAATATATGTTAAGAAAAAAAAAAAGAAGAAGATAGTAGGAAGGGAAGAATGAAGGGGGGGACATCGGAGGGGGAGAAGAACCATGAGAGACCGATGGACTCTGAAAAACAAACTGAGGGTTCTAGAGGGGAGGAGGGTGGGAGGATGGGTTAGCCTGGTGATGGCTATTAAAGAGGGCACGTTCTGCATGGAGCACTGGGTGTTATGCACCAACAATGAATCATGGAACACTACATCAAAAACTAATGATGTAATGTATGGTGATTAACATAACAATAAAAAGTAAAAAAAAAGAAGTTAAAACAGAAAAAAAAAAGGAGATGGTTTAGGCACTTAATAAAATGCATTTATGATAAACACCATTATAATTCACTCATGCATATCTATATTTGAAAGAAAAATTTTTGATTCAAAATAATTATTACTTATTTCTCACCCTTTTACCGAAGAAGACACATTAACTTCTTCCCCCGCTTGGACAGAGAAGAGTGTAGATGAGTCAAGAATGATTCAAATGATGAACTTTAAAGAATTTCTGGATTGAGTCTTTCAGAGCTATTACACGGTTTCAAAGATTTAGCTGCATTCTACTGGATATAGGTAGTAACTTTTAGAGTCTAGAAGGAGAATCTCCCCTATCCCAGGAGAAGAGGAGGGAATGACACTAGATAGAGATTTTCCCCAATGTGAGCAAAACCTGAGGCTGTCCTTCATGTGCAAATATTTTTCCTGTTTTTTTCTTTCTCTTGACTGTCTAATTTTTTTTTTCTTTTTAAGATTTTTTTTTTAAATTTATTTGACAGAGAGAGAGAGTGACAAGCAGGCAGAAGGAGAGGGAGAAGCATATTCCCCGCTGAGCAGAGAGTCCAACACGGGGCTCCATCCCAGGACCCTGGGATCAGGACCTGAGCTGAAGGCAGATGCTTAATAGACTGAGCCACCTGGTCGCCCCTTAACTGCCTAATTTGAAGTCCTCTTCTTTCTCTTCCTTCTCAAACAGCTGACACAATGAAACTGACCTAGCCACACACATTGCCACCACACACTGCCTCTGAAAGGGACCGTCAATTTGAAAGGCACCATGAGGACCAAGATAACTTTGTTCCAGTTACATGAATCCAGAAGTCAGAGAGATCCTATGCCTGTAAGAGTAGCAGCAGGGAAATGATAATGCCTGTATCCATTTGGGAGTGAATGCTTTGCTTAGATGCTTCCTGATTCTTCTTCTTCGCCTTTTTTTTTTTTTTTTAATGCTGACTGTGCAAAGCACATTTTTGCACAGATGATCCCAGTAGGCTTTAAGAATTTGAGTGTGTAATCTCTGTTTGGCCAGATGGAAAGCTGTTTCCCTAGGAGAAAAATCATGAAAGCTTAGCGAATTCATCGAGATGCTCCAGGTTGAAACTGGAGGGACCAGCGAGGTCCTTACACATGAGACCATGAATGTCCCCACTTAGCTCTCCAGTGTAGGAGATCACCAAGGGCCTGGGGGCCAAAGGCCTGATGAAGTCATACTGTTGATGGACCTGGAGAGCTCGAGGATGTGCTTCATGGGCGCCTGTAGTGTAGGTGGTTGCTCAGAGAGCAGGGGACTTACATTGCTAGCACATTTCATAAAGTCAGGTTCCAAAAACAAATAAAATGAAATGTCAAGGCTTTTGAGTTATCTTCTGTTTTTATTTATCTGTGTCTTATAGCTCTATTATTGCAGATCTTTCATCTCTATGTGATTCAGTGATCTACTTTGATTCAGCTAGAAGTTCCTGGGTGCCAATATGTTGGAATACGAGGAATAGCACTAGCTACCTTGTTGGGAAGTGGGGGTGGAAAATCCCAGGTGATCCAGACATGACCTCAAAGGTGAGGGCTGTGACAGCTAATTGAAGGTGACTCTAAATAATACTGTGCTGTAATATAGTTCAACAAATGCTATAAACATGTAGAATAAGAAAAAAAAATTTCTACTGAGTGAATTGAGGAAAAAACAGGCAGGATTTTGACAGGGAGACTTGAGTTGAGAAAGAGACATTTAAAGACATAGTCATTGGTTTTTCTGCTTGAATGATATTAAGAACCATTATGGATGTGTTATGCTTCACATCTCGCTAGATCTGTGGCTCTTCTCCCCAAATTCTCTTTTCTATGTGACCAATACAGTTTGTGATTACTTTCAGTGTTATTTTCTTTTTATCACAAGGCCTAGCTATAATGCTAGGTTCAGTATATTAACAAAGCATTAATTTGTATTCCCCAAATACGTTTTTCCTTTAACTAAAATGAGTAGGGGGAGCAATGATGAGCAAGTTTGTACAAATTGGTAAGAAATCATTACTAGGTGGTCTGTGACAACAAATAACTCCAAAAGTATCACTCTCTATGCTCCTTCAACTAGTTACTGGTCTGTAATTAGCATAGTATTTGTTCATCCCTCACAATCACCTCCTTAAGTCCTTCTTTAACTCCAGGTAATTGCTTTAATAATCTCTCCAGTTTCACAAGATTTATTCTTTTACATTTAAATCACCTGCACACCAAAATACTTTGGGTGTTTTTAAAATAACATATTGATTGGATATTTAAAGTTTACAATAAAAATGGCATCTGCATTTTTGGAATTAATTTGGGGGATGTTAATACAATGCGATTGGTGTTAGATGGTGTGATGTATGGTCAGATGGATGCCACAGAAACAAACATTTGCTTCATTGGCTGCATATAAATGGGTCCTATGGAAATGAAACTGGTGTTGAAGATAAAATGTTGGTGAGTTTTTGAATAATTGTAATAGTCATCATTTATTAAATGTTTGCTATGTGCTACACATATCTTTAATCTTTATAATAGCTTGTTTGGTTATTTTTCTAACTGTACACATGATGCCTGATTTTCTAAGTGAAGTTATGAATCTTACACAATGTCACCAATATAGAACATTAAGTGACAAGAGTAAAAATCCAAAACCAGAAGTATATGACTAAAAAATCTTTCCCTGCCTCCCCCAGTATATCACTATGGTAGGCAAAATGATGGTGCCAAAAGATGTCCGTGTCCCAATCTCTGGAACCTGTGAATATATTACATGGCCAGGAGGAATTATGGTCGCAGATGGAACTAAAATTGCTAATCATCTGATGTTAAACTAAAGAGACTACCGTGGGCAATCTTGGCGGTCCCAATATAATCACAGGTGTCACTTAAATGGGGGGAAAAGAAGCAGAAGAATCAGGATCAGGCAGATGGCCTCATGGAAAAGGCTCAACTAGTTATTACTGGCTTTGAATATGGAAAAGGACCTTGAACCATAAGGAATGTGGGCAGCCTCTAGAAGCTGGGAAAGGCGAGAAGATGAATCCTCACCTAGAGTCTCCAGAAAGAAATCAAGCCTTGCCAACACCTTGATTTTAGCCCAGCGAGACCCATTTCTGACTTTGGACCTCCAGAACTGTAAGATATGAAATTTGTGTTGTTTTAACCTACTAAGTTTATGGTAGTTTGTTACAGCAGCAAGACCAACTAACATAATCCCTTTGCCTCTCCAGTGATGTTGGAGACATTGTGTGTGTGTGTATGTCTGATAGAAAGCCAGCATGTTTCTTTGGAGTACAATTGAAAGTAAATTGAAATTCATCTAAAAGAAGATGGTGGGCCTAGTGAAAGGCAAGAGCAAGAGGAAGTCTGGAGTTGAAAGATGCAGTTATAAGTCCAATGCCATGAGCCTTAATTATAGTAAGTGGTGAACAAATATTGCTTAATGGATAAATAAAATGATAAAGGAATGAAAAATCTGCAGACCTGTGCTGATTTTTATTTCATCAACCTTACAGAAATATAATTGCTAATTTTAAAGGTGATGATGTCCCACTGTTTTAATTTGAATTTCTTTGATTATTAAGTTGAAAGTCTTTCATATGATTATTAAGTATTTGTCTATTCTCTCTTGTGAATTATCATTTGACTACTGGGAAATTAAGGTCTCTATTTAATTTCAATTTTGTAAGCTCTTTAAAAAGTATAGCTATTAACCTTACATTTGGCAAAAAGTTTTTTGCAAATATAATTTTCCTGTTTAGTGATTACCTTTTAAATATGCTTATAATACATTTGAAGCACAAACTTACTAAATATTTTGCAATCAAATCTGTTGGGTTTCATCCTGGTGACTTCTTCCATTATTTTAAAACCATAATCACTCTGAATTTGTTTTAGAATAATATGTGAAAGTAAAAATTTGTTATTTTTTTAAAATAATTGACAATAGTTACTATATCATTTGTTAAATAATCTTCCCCTTCCCTGTTACTTTATTATAATGCTTTATTTAAAATCCTTCAATTCATTTGATGCATTCTTGTGGTTTTATTTATTTATTTATTTATTTTTTTTTTTTTTTTTTAAAGATTTTATTAATTTATTTGACAGAGAGAGGCACAGCGAGAGAGGGAACACAAGCTGGGGGAGCGGGAGAGGGAGAAGCAGGCTTCCCGCCGAGCAGGGAGCCAGATGTGGGGCTCGATCCCAGGACCCCGAGATCAGGCGCCCCTCTTGTGTTTTTTTTAAAGCTAACTATTTTAGGGGCGCCTGGGTGGCTCAGTCGTTAAGCGTCTGCCTTCGGCTCAGGTCATGATCTCGGGGTCCTGGGATCGAGCCCCACATCTGGCTCCCTGCTCGGCGGGAAGCCTGCTTCTCCCTCTCCCGCTCCCCCAGCTTGTGTTCCCTCTCTCGCTGTGCCTCTCTCTGTCAAATAAATTAATAAAATCTTTAAAAAAAAAAAAAGCTAACTATTTTAGTTCATAGTCCTTTTTCTTCATTCTGTCATCATTTTACCATGCTTAAATGTGTTACAGCTTTATAGCATGTTTCAATGTTATTTATAGGTGCAACTGAATCCTCAAGCCCCATCATATCAACCTTGCTTTTAAAATATTATTTTAGCTGTTCAACTGATTTAATCTCTTAATCTTCCATATAAACATGAGAGTTTGGGGGATTTTTGGGTAATATTTAATTGAGATTAGTTTAAAAGTATAAGTGAACTTCTAAAGATTTGTGATAATTACAACCTTGTTCTTCTACTCAAGAAAAATGGTATCACTTTCCATTTATTCAAGGTTTCTTATTTGGCTCTTGTTAGGTATGTGTAATTAATATTTGCCCCTTCACAAAGTGGCTTAAAATTAAGTGGCTTAAAATTAAGGTATTTCAATTTAAAAATCATCTTGGGAATTGTTTATTGCATCTTTTAATTAGTTATTGCTGTATATATGAAAATTATTAACTTTCGTATATTTATCTTAGATGGCACACTTTGCAGAAATGGGTTATTAATTCTAATCATTCATAACATGACAATCTTGGATTGTTTACTTCTTAGAGCAAATTCTGTCTTTTTCAAAAAATTATGCCAATTGTTTCTTTTTCATGTTTTACTTCAATGACTACCATTTCTATATCAATACTAAATACTAATGAAAATAATGGCCATCTTTCTCTTACTGCTGAGTTTGATGAGAATGCTTTGTTGCATTATTGAATCTACTGTTGTCTATTAGCTAAAACTCTTTAAATGATTCTTTTATCACTGATATATTAAATAAGGTGATGTCATGAGTAGATACTAAAATTATATTGAATTTCACATCTGGCAAATATCTGATAACTGCCAATTATCTGTTGATATGATATTTGATCAAAAGTTATTTAAGATTCTTTGGTCACTGCTTTATTATTTATGATCTTATGAACACAGTTCTTTTTTTTCCCCCCTAATAATTCGGGGCCTTCATTAGAAACTTCCATTGTTGCATCCTAAGTGTGAATAACGGATTCTTCCAGAATGGACTGCATATTCCTTTACTCTTCAAATTCTTTTATCTCCCATAAGTTGTTTGTATATCCCTGATATTTCTTTCTGCACTTTTATTTTTTTAAAAGATTTATTTATTTATTTGAGAGAGAGAGAGAGCATGAGTCGGGGAGGGGCAAAGGGAGAGGGAAAGAGAGAAAATCCTCGAGCAGACTCCCGAGTGCAGAACGCAATGTGGGGCCCGATCCCAGGACCCCAAGATCATGACCTGAGCTGAAATCAAGAGCCAGACAACCTACTGAGCCATCCAGGCGGCCCTCTTTCTGCACGTTTAGAGAGCATTTTTTTTCTGATATAGGCCTAAAAGTTTTCCCACTCCAAGTTCAAGGGTTCAAGGGTTCTACTACTGATTCAAAAGGAGGGAAAGAGTGGAATGAAGGAAAGATGCAGATGAAAGCAGAAGGCAAGAAGACACAGAGGGGAGCAGGAAGCTAGAAATGGTAAGAATGGACTTATTCAGAAGCATGGTAGATGAATTAATTTTTATCATGTTCAATCTTTATACATATTATCTTATTTAATCTTCTTAATATTAGTAAGGAAACGGAGGTTTAATGAGGCTGAATAGCTTATCTAAAATTCATGTAGCTTGTATCTTAAGCTTTACCAGTGGGATGCAAACAGTAGAAAATAATTTTCTATACCCACTCTCTCTTTTAAATAGTTCAGTGAGACTAGTGTTTCCCCTGTCTTGTTAGATGAATATTCAGAATCTCATGAATTTCTTGGTTACTTTCAGGGACTAGGAAACCCTTGCGTCAGGTTTAAATCATAAAACAATTTCAGATTACAAATCAGAATGTCCCATCCTCTATAACCATTAACATTTCTCTCCCCTGACAGGGCATCAGGCAGGTGGGAATGAGCATCCAGAGAAGGACAGCCAGCTTCTCTTTTGTTATAGCTCTACGTCCTCACTCTCACCCACTACCGCTTAGCTGTACACTTCCTGTGCCTGGAAGATCTTTAAAGCTAACTCTTCCTTGTTTGGGTGCTTCTAAAATTAGGATGTGAGTCTCTGATCTCTCCTCGCACCCCAATTGCTGGTAATCTCCCCTGGAGATTTTTTTAAAACCTCAGAGCATTGTTGATAGTTTAGCAGGTGTTTTGTAAGACTTCTGCAGTGACTAGGAACTCAGTAGCCTTACCTCCACTTTTTCCTGCTGGGGTCCCCACCACTTCTTCTTACTGGGGTCCCCTCCACTTCCTGTGAAGGCAGGCCCACTAGTTAGGTCCTAAACTGATCTCATGCTAGCTATTTTTTTTTGGTTGGGATTCAATTCCACTCTCATCTCTCAACTGCAGAGCAGACTTATTAATGTAGAAAACTCGCTGATTAATCTTTTTGAGGACCTACTCACCGGGTTTGTGAGGGATCATGGCACTCACAGCAGAGACTTCTCCAGGCAAATCCATTCCTCCCCACCTCACCAATTTGCTTTTTTCCTGATACTGTAATACTCTCAAGGGGTCTGGGAGGGCTTCAGAGTTATGTCACTAGGTTGTCTGTTTCACAACATACTTTCATATTTATGTCTGCCAGATTAGGATCTCAGCGGAAGTTTTCACTTCAACATTGTCCAGTCCACATCTTCTCCGAGGTGGACATACCACCTCCCAAGACTTTTTTTGTTGTCTTAAATCATACTTATGAGTTTAAACTCTCTTCCATGTGGTAGAGATTTTCATAAATGTTCCTTTCTTGAAACACTCATCGTGGTGTTGGGGGACTTTACAGAAAATGTGATGTCCTGATGTGTTTTCTGCTACAGATGTAAGAGGCTGAGTCATGTCTCTACGCCCGACACTTATGAGAAAATATGTCAACCTCCACGCTAGACTCTGGGAAAATTCAAAATGGAAGAAAAGGCCATTATATTACCATTCTTTGGGGGGACATTAATTATGTTTTTGCCAACTGAAAAAAAAAAGAAACCAACCCTTATTTGGAGCTAGCAAATCGATATGTATGAAATAGGTCGGATTGGAGGATAGAAGTGTTTTATGCCATATATGTTAAAAAATATGGTCCTTCATTTATTTAAAGTTGAGGTCCATTTTTTTAAAAAACGTTATAATATTTATCTGCTTCAGGATTAGAATTAAAATTACAGAATATTTTCCCTCAAGACATTCTTCTTAGAAATTAAACTGCATGAATGAAGTGATTTCATTTCTCATCATATTTGTATTTCACTGAAATGCAATTGTATTTCTCTCTCCCTTTTTGTAGAATATCTGCAAAGTTTCCTTTCGTCCATTTTTCCTCTCAACTGCATTGATTTTCACACTTGAGCCATATTTTTCTTTTTTAATAAATTTTTCTCCACCGCACTCACAGATCAATGACTTCCTCCTTCAAAGATCAATGGTACAGATGGTTGAAAAATTAACTTTTTTTTTTTCATTGGCAGGTGTCATTGGCTTGACACGGAATCTGCTTTGGATGAAAATTTCCTTTAGGATCTGACAGGGTAGAAATGAGGTCTAAGTAAAATAAGGCCCTGGACCTCTGGGAGCTCACGACCTTACACAAGGTTCATAGTGTTGCTGAATCTCTAAAGCTTCATGCATGAAAGAAGCATCTCAGAGCCATTGTGTGAAGGCCAGGCTACTGATCTCTTTCCAAGGGCTCAGGCTAAAGCAGTCTCCACAGCCCATAAAGATGCAAATAATTCATAAGAAACTCTTAACTCTAGTAAACAAACTGAGGGTTGCTGGAGGGGAGGTGGGTGGGGGATGGGGTAACTGGGTGATGGGCATTAGGGAGGGCACATGATGTAATGAACACTGGGTGTTATATGCAACTGATAAATAACTGAACTCTACATCTGAAAGTAATGATACACTATATGTTAATTAATTGAATTTAAATAAAATAAGATAAAATTAAAAAAACATGCACATAATTCATTTGACTTGGGAATCTTAAGCAAACTTTGGTCTTGATGAAATTTCAGTGGGCTTGAAGGAAAGATCAGATACTTCGGTTCTGAGCAAGAAGCCTGAATTCAGATGTCTTGATTTGGATTCTTCTTCTCTTGCCTAGAGTTTTATTATTTATTTTCTGCTACTCTTCCTTGTGAATATTAATCCCTACTCCCCAAGAAAGAAAGGCCAGGTCCATGCAACACTGGGAAGGAGGGCCTGGGCCTGGGTTAAGGTCTCATGCTTTGTGTGTCTGCAATCATTTTACCCTTAGAGAGAGTTAATGTTCTGGAGAACCTGGACAGGCTAAAGCCCCTGAAAATTGGAAGTGAGAGATGGTGCTAGAAATCTGGGAATATGAGAGACTTTGACGTTGAATCAACAGGTACAGATGAAGTCATCCAGAGAAAGTGTACATAGGAGAATAGATTAGAGGAAGGAAGGTGAAGGATATGGGAAGACGCGGAATCTCTTGAATCTTACATATTGTGCTTCCTGCTTGATTTGGAACCCCAGCAACATCAAACATCAAGGTGGTCCCTCCACGTTCTATGTGTGGTTTCTTGCCTGTTGTTCCTTTGTTCATGCTGTCCCCTTTCCTACAACACCTCTCTCCTTCCTCTCTTGACTCATCTTAACATTATTTTTATTCTTCCTACAGGAAGTCTTCCATAAAAACCTTTCTCCAGTTAAGCTATCCATTTCTCCCTGAGATTCCAAATTAATTTCTTCTCTGTGCACACCTCTGTGCCCCTTCCACACAGCTGCAGCTGCCCCTCAGTAGCTGTGGGATCCATGGGATCAGCAGAGAAAACTAAAAAAGCTAGGGGCTAGTGTTGGGAAAACTGGATATGCACATGCAGAACCTTATCTCACACATTTACACAAACCACTCAAAATGGATTTCAGACTTAACTGAAAGACCTGAAAGAGTAAAACTGCTAGGAAAAAAGAAAAAATGGAGGGAAAATGCTGCTTGACATTGGTTTGGGCAATGATGTTTTTGGATGCGACACCAAAGACAAATAAAGCCAAAAATAAACAAGTAGGATTGTGTCAAACTACAAAAGCTTCTGCACAGCTAAGGAAATAATCAGCAGAATGAAAAAGCCACTTACAGATGGGAGAAAATATTAGCAAAGTATATATCTGATAAGGGGTTGATATCCAAGATATATAAGGAACTCAAAACAACTCAATAGCAAAAATTAAAAAACAAAACAGAACAAAGAAACCACCCCATTAAAAAAATGAGCAAAAGTCCTGAATAAATAATTCTCTTCTTTAAAAGATTTATTTATTTATTTGACAGAGAGAGAGAGAGCACATACACGTGTGTGTGTGCACGCGTGCACACACACACACACACTTGTTAGAGTGACTATTATAAAAAAAAATAACAAATGTTGGAGAGGATGTGGAGAAAAAGGAACTCTTTTACACTGTTAGTGAGAATGTAAATTGGAACAGCCATTATGGAAAACCATATAGAGATTCCTTTAAAAATTGAAAATAGAACTACCGTACAATTCAGAGATCCTGCTTCTGAGTATATATCCAAAGGAAATGAAATCAAAGAGATCTCTGCATTCTCATATTCATTGCAGCATTATTCACAATATCCAAGATATTAAAATCACCGAAATGTCTATCGATGCATGAATGGATAAGGAAGTTGTAGTATATACAAAAGGGAATACTATTCATGTCTAAAAAGAAGGAAATCCTGACAGTTTTGACAATGTAGGTGAACCTGGAGGACATTCTATTTAGCAAAATAACCCAGACACAGAAAGCAAATACTGCATGACCTCAGTTATATGTGTGATCTGAAATAGACAGATGCACAGAAGCGAAGAGTAGAATTGTGGGTTCCAGGGGTTGGGAATGGAGAATATAGGGAGATATTGATCAAAGGATTTCATCAAAGGGTTTCATGTTGGTCAAAATTTCAGTTATGCAAGATAAATACATTTGGTGATCTAATGTATATCATGGTGACTGTAATTAATAATATTGTGTTGTATATTTGATATATTTGCAAAAAAGAGAAGATCTTAAGTATTCCCACCACATACAAAGAGATAACTACATGAAGTGATGGACATGTTAATTAGTTTGATTGTAGGGATGATTTCACAAAGTATGTATTTATCAAAACATCAATTGTGCACCTTAAATATGTAGAATTTTATTTTCCAATTATACTTCAATAAAACAAGCAAAAAAGTTATAGTGAACTCTTGCATATCCTTAATCCAACTTCCCCTAATGTCAGCATCTTATATCACCACAGGACAATAATCAAAACCAGGAAATTAACATTGGTGCAGTACTACTAACATTACTATATATATTTTAAATAATAAAATTGAGGACTTCTTTATATAATAATAGATCACTTGGATATTCTTTTTGTGAAAACTGCTCAGGTCATTAGCCAATTTTTCTATTGGGTTGCTGCTTTTTCTTCTAATGAAATTTGTAGTTTCCTTATAATCCTCATTCCGTGAGAAGTTTTGTCAAATGTTTATGTATTAAATTCACTTAAAATAACAATGATTAACCCATACATGTTAACATTATTGATATATTTAATGAAAAATACCTGTAGTTTCAAATACAAATACAAAAATAAATGTAAATCTTGACATTGCACATTTTTTTAGTCTCTTTAATGTCTGGCTTAATGGAAGATGATTGAATTCACATACCCTCTTCTTGGTTCAATGTATTGCAGTATGTTTTCTTATCTGCCTTGTATTCATTAGTGACAGTTCACCAAAGTGGATTCAGCCATTATTGATCCATGGGCTTTAATTTTGTTTCAGTTTTGTAGGGTTTTGTTTTGATTTGTTTTGTTTTTGCCACCATGAGTAAGCTTCAATATTCTTGTAATTTTTAAACTTTTTTTTTATTGAGAGAGAGAGAGAGTGCACATGCAATTAGGATAGGAGGGGCAGAAGGAGAGGGAGAGAGAATCTTAAGCAGGCTCCATGCCCAGCACAGAGTCCAACGCAGGGCTCGATCTCACAACCCTGAGATCATGACCTGAGCTGAAACCAAGAGTCAGACACTTTACCAACGAGCCACCCAGGTGCCCCTCTTGTACTTTTTAAAAGGGAAGGAGGGGAGAAGGAGGAGGAGGAAGGGAGGAATGGGGAGGAGGGAGAAGGGAAGAAGGGGCAGAGGGAGAAGGGTGGAAGGGGGAGGAGGGGGAGGAGAGGAAATCAAAGGCTGGTTGGCTTTCAATATTTAAAAGCACATTATTGGCATCACAACGCTACTTGACATCATTAGAATATATGCCACAATAACTGAAGTCCAACTCAAATAATACACTTTTAGACAGTTTTATATATGTTACACCTTTCCCAGTTCCATCATCCCCCTAACAAGCCACTTCCCCAAATAATAAACTGGGGACAATGGAGGAGAAAGAAAAAGCAAACACAATCACCTCAATTACAGACTCTCATTGCAGGGCCTGTCATCTCATGATCTTACTTACTTCTTCTTGCCTCTGAGCACCAAATAACTTCGACTACCTACCTATCATCATGGAGGGGACTTAATCAAGTTCCCTAGGCATTTTGGCACCAAAGATATTGCCTTAGTATTCCACAGGAGGAGAACCCTGATTGTACTGAAATCCTGAGAATCCATTCTATCTAACCATATACGACACATAAAAAGGAGCCTAAGGAGTAAAAATCGTAGTGTGGGATAAAAGGAAGCCACAAAAATACTGTCTGGGAATAAAAAGGAAGGAATATGGCCCTCTAGCCTGTCACACCAGTTCCTAATATATACCCACATCCATTCAGCACTGTATTTTACTCACTGAGTCTCCGTTCTGTCTTTCCCATGAGACTGTGACTTCCTTCAGGTCAGGCAGCACCTTTATTATTACTTCTTGTCCCTAGCATCTAGCACTGAGTGAGAGCCAATATAAATGTTTTTGGTTTAGTGTATTTGTTCGGAAACAAATAAATAAATTGTGTTCGTGTATTCACTGAACACATATTTACTGAGCCCAG
The DNA here is from genome assembly GCF_964656455.1 of Halichoerus grypus. NCBI lineage: Eukaryota > Metazoa > Chordata > Mammalia > Carnivora > Phocidae > Halichoerus > Halichoerus grypus. The sequence goes on from NC_135715.1 coordinate 96,053,864, forward strand.
ACAGTGTTTTAAAAGTTTAGGATACATGAAAAAAACAGATTCCCATCCTGTGCAGCTTTCATTCTATTAGGGAGGAGATAGATAATAATTAAGAAACATAAACGTGAATAAATCATATGATACGGTAAAAAGTGGTTATTGTGGAAAAAAAGAAAAAGTAGAGCAACGTTAACGGGATTGACAAAGGGCCAGGGTCTGTAGCAGATTGCACTATTGATAAGGGAATTCAAGGTGGGGCTTGTTATATAGATGAGATTTCATCAGAAATTGGAAGAAGGGAGGTGTTGGGATAGGATGGCTCACGTGCTCACAAAGGAGCAGGAGGTTGGCATTCCTGGGGTGGGCCAGGGCCGAGCAGCTGGAAAGGTCAAAGTGTGGGTCACATGGTGGCTCCTTGGCAAGTGGGTTGGGTTTTGAATCCAAGTATAAAGGGAAGAGTTGACAGGAGCAACATTCTACATTTTAAAAGTTCTCACTTACATTCTAAAAGAATCCATCTGATTCTGTGCAGAAGGGAGAGAGGAAAGAAGCAGGGATCACCATTAGAAGGCTCTTGACCTCATTCAGGTGAGCGGCAGGTAGCTCAGACAAGGTGGTGGCAATGGAGGTGGGGAGAAGGATGCGGATGTTTGATGGCAGAGCCTGTGGGATGCCCTGACAAAGATTCTTTACTTGACCAAACTTTAGCCAGGCCCCTGCACTTTTCTAGGCCCCGCTGTACACTTCCTTATAAAATCCAGTTTTAACATGAACCCTGCCTGATCACCCTTGATATCTGATCAGTATTCCTCACCTCCCAGGCTTGGTGTCGGGTCAAACTGGCCTGCTTTCAGCAGGAATCTTATTAGGTAGGGTCACCCAGAATTCTTCCTAGATTTCATGTCTCTTCTTGGTAATTCTTCCATCCACTGACTCCCACACTACTGGGCTCTTGTCTCTGGTGTATTTGAAATGGAGCCCAGGTCTATACTGGGGGCTCTTTTCCCCAATTGCAATAGTCCGGAATGAATTCTCCTTCACCACTTTAACTTCTGTCTGCCTCTGGCTTTCTTTGGCATCCCCAGTGGGCTGGACCTGTGGTGCACGAAGGGGAAAGGTCCAAGGTTTCTGGATCAAGCAAAAGGAGAGATGGAGTAGTTACTGAGTGAAAAACAGAAACTTCAGGTGAAACACGTTTAAGTTTAAGATAGCTAAAGCACATAACATCTTTTTTTCTGGTGGATTTTATGCACTTCTCATCTCTTTGCTTTTCCAATTGCTATCCAGCAGGCTGCTCCATCTGTCATTGTTATTTATCAGTTGTCCAAACAAAATGTGTTTTTAGATTTGAGGCTTTTTAAATATGTCTAGGAGGGATGTAATCAACCTACTCTGGCTGTAATTAGGAATGTCATCTGGAGAATCACATCCGGCTACATTTTTAGGTATATCTTAACTGGCCATCACCACTAACTGCAGATGAAAATAGTTATAAACATTAAGATTAATGAATGGTTATTTCTAATAGACAAGACACCATGATATATACTTATGGAAGATATCAGCAACCACGTACAATTACATTTTTTTTTCAATATGAGAACATAGAGAATCCTTGGGGCACAATAATTATTACCTCATTTTTTTCCCCTGACATAGTGATTTTAGGACTACCTAGATGAGAATACTGTTAAAAGAACAAATCCTGTAATATACTATTAACCAGCTATCAAATATATGATACCTGGATTCTCTAAGAGTTTATTCCTCTTATTACTTACGCTATTTCATGAATGTGTCAAATGGGAAGGAACTAAACTGCTTGTCTCTAACAAACTCACATAATATAAGGGCAGTGAGAAAAAAAATCCACCTGATTATTTTATTCAGTTTCTGAAATCTAGAGTATCAAGGTAGACTATCCAATAAATTACTGGAATGAAATGATATGTAGCTAAGATGGATGCTTTTTAAATTTGTTGCTTGTAAATTTGAGCAGCCTGCGGAAGATGTGAGTGGAAAGTGACCTGAAGTAGCTGGGATTTGCTTGGCAGGAAAGAATAAAAGAATGTATTAAGTGAATAAAATAAATCGAGGCTTCTTTAAAAATCATCTGTTATTACTCTCTCATTTTACAGTCGAGGAGATTAAGATCCCAAGAAAGAGCCATTCAGCTGGTGGGGTAAAAACTGAGCTCACTCTGGGACACCTGGGTGGCTCAGTGGGTTAAGCGTCTGCCTTTGGCTCAGGTCACGATCCCAGGGTCCCGGGTTCGAGTCCTGCATCAGGCTCATTGCTCAGAAGGGAGCCTGTCTCTCCCTCTGCCCCTCCCCCTGCTTGTGCTCTCTCTCTCTCTCTCTCTCTCTCTCTCTCTGACAGATAAATAAACGAAATCTTAAAAAAAAAAAAAAAAAACAAAAAACCTGAGCTAACCTCTAACCAGTCTTGCCTCGTGGCATTAAGGACTAAATAAATAACCATGAAGAACATGAAGAACAGTCGATTTGTGAGGAACGTAGTGTGTGGCTCATGGTATGTTAAGCCCTGAAGCATCAATAATCAAGCAGCAGGTGTGCAAAACATCCTCTCCTTTCAGAGAGGACATCCCCAGGAAAGACAGAGGGTGACCTGGACCAGTGTCATCCTAAACCTGATAACGGCAGAGGGACTGGCAAAAAGACTAATATTTGTGAGAGGAGAGTCCTATCATGGAACCATTTAATGAGGACAGTTCTGGTTCCCTAGGATTGCTCATAATAAACATCCTTGGGACCAATTTATTCCTGGACAATGGCTCCTTGGAAAAATGACACAAAAACTAGTAATCTAGCACAAAATGAAATGTTTCATGACCAAAATGACTCTCTTTTCTGTATAAAAAAAAAAATGGAGGTAGGGACATTACCTAGAAACTTACTTTATGTGGGGGAACGCATGTGTTAATCTGGGCTGACTGTATCCAATGCAACAACAAGACCTGGGACCTCTGCCCTGTCTGTGTCTCATGATTACTGGATGCTGGAAATTTTACTGCGGCTAGCTGGTAGATCAGTTCTTGAACTCGGGGGAGTCTGATTTGACAATCCAATGTCTTCTGTTATCTCAAACGCTTCATGTAATTTCATTAGCAGTATGGAGGAAATATCCATCCACAATATAGAGAAAGTAGAAAACAAAAAGAAAGCAGGCCAAGAAACCAAAACAAAGGTAAAGGGTACAAGAGCTGAGGTCCTGAATTATTTTGATCCTTCCACAAAATTCGAAAGTTCTCAGTATCAGGGGCACGGCATAATGGGTCAGGAGCTTGAGAGTATAGGAAAAGATGCCAACTATTATCAAACATGATTGTTTAATGCTCAGTTTATTAATGACAAAGCCTGTTAAATGATATTCTCCTAAATATTAGGAAATCATTCAGGACTTGTGAATTAATTAATTAATTAATTGATTAATTTAGAGAGTGGGAGCAGGGGAAGGGCAGAAAGAGAGTGAAAATCTCTCTCCAACATGGGGCTCGATCTCACGACCCTGAGATCATGGCCTGAGCCAAAATCAATAGTTGATTGCTTAACCGACTGAAATATCCAGGCACCCCAGGACTTGTAAAATGAATAAAACAAATATCTCTAGATATTTAAGCATTGCTTATAAACCCTTTGGATCAAAATTACCAAATTATTTCATTATAATGACAAATCAAATATACTTTTTTATTAAAAAGACATCAAACACACATTAATGCAATTTTATTTACAAGAATTGTATTAAACACACTTAAGTGGTTATACAAATGTCTAGATGATAAGTGTAATATATCTTATTTTTTCATGCTTTTTTTTCTTATTTTTATATCTTATTCAAGTTACATTTCTAAACTACTTTTGATGCCTTCTTGACCAGCTTAAGTTATAGGATCCGAATTAACAACTTTTTTTTTTTAGTGAAAGAGAGCAAGAAAGAGAGAGAGCATGTGTGCATGTAAGCAGTGGGGTGGGGGTGTGTGCAGAGAGAGAGAGAGAATCTCAAGCAGACTCCCTGCTGAGTGTGGAGCCCGATGCCGGGCTCGATCCCATGACCCTGAGATCATGACTTGAGCTGAAATCAAGAGTCAGATGCTTAACCAACTGAGCCACCCATTGAATTACTTTTGTACATTGGTCAAAAATCTAGTGGGTATATTTGTGTGATTCCATTTCTGGGTTCTTTGTTCTTTTCGATTTATCTATGTATGTATCTATCCTTCTGTCAAGTTCCAAAATAAATTTTAAAATCAGGTAGGCTGATTTCTCCCACTTTGTTCTTCGTTTTCAAAACTGTTTTAGCTATTGTAGTTTCTTGTCTTTCCATATAAATTCTACATCAACATAATTTTTGTTGGGATTTTGATAGGAATTGTGTGAAACTATTTATTAGGGGAGAATAGCATCTTAATTGCTCAATCCATGAAAATGGTATTTCTTCTTTGATCTTATTTGTATCTTCTTCAACTACTTTTGTTTTATAACTTTTAGCATACTGTTCATTTTTTATTAGATTTACATCTAAGTGTTTCCTTTTTCTGAGCAATTGTAAATGCACTGCCTTTTTAATATCAATGGATAGTTGCTAGTACATAGAAATTCAATAGATGATGTTAATCTTACAACATTTGACATTGCTCATCTCACTTATTAGATCTAAGAGTTTATGTACAGATTTCTTGAGGTTTTTAAATAGACCATAATGTCATATGTAAGTAGGAACAGTTTTATGTCTTTCTTTTCAATCTGAATAATTTTTAGTTCCTTTTCTTGCATTAATGCACCAACTAAAATTTGCAGCCCCATGTTGAATAGCAGTGTGAGAGGAAAATCTTGCCTTGTTTCTAATTTTAGGGGGGAGAGTGTTCAGTTTTTCACCATGGAGGATCATCTTAGCTCTTTAAATTATGCTGTTGAGCCCACCCAGTGAAATTTTAATTTCAGTTTTTGTATTCTTCAGTTCCAAAATTTCCATTTTGTCCTTCTCCATATTGTCTATATCTTTATTGAAACTAACTCCTTTTCCTTCCTTCCTTCCTTCCTTCCTTCCTTTTCGTTCTTTCCTTCTTTCTTTCTCATATTTTAGTCATGTTTATATTACTATTCAAGTGTTTTTATGATAATGGCTGCTTTAAAATATGTCTAAAAATTCTAACCTCTTTGTCATGTCAATATTGTCATTTATTGACTGTCTTCTTTTCATTCAATTTGAGATCTTCCTGGTTCTTGGTATGAATAGTGATTTTCATCATTTTTGTTATTATTTGATGAGTCTCTGGATCTTATTTAAACTTTCTCTTATAGCTGGCTTCTTATGACACCACTCTGGCAGGAGAAGGGGTATTTCCACTCCATTACTGCCACGTGGATTAAAATTCCTGGTTCCCCACTTGGCTTTTATTGATGTCCGAGGGAAGAGACCTCCTAATTACTGCTGGGCAGGGGTGAGAGTTCCAGCTTCTCATGTGGCCTCCACTGGGACCTCCTTTGACTGGGAAAGCTAGGAGTGCCTCGTTATCACTCCCCATATATTCTCCATGACAACACAGGTGGAAGGAGTGGACTGTAGCACAAACCATGACCCTCAAACCTCCTCTGGTGGCACACAGTGGAGTGATGGAAGAATACCTTGTTACTGCCAGGTAAAGGACTACAACCACATGACAGATCCCCATGTGCTCTCCACGGACACGGCCAGGCAGGAGGAACCTTCTTACTACCTAGCAGAGATGAAAGGCCCTACTTGGTCTCTGACACTTCCTGGGGTTGGGGCAGCAGGGGTACGTGGCAGGAGTAGAAGTCTAGGCTCTTCACTCCGTCTTTGTTGACATGGTGGGATATAGCCACAGTTTGTTTGTTGGTTTATTTGTTTGTTTGTTTTTCTGTCATGTTTGACTGGAGTAGAACAGTTATATTCTAAAAATTTTCTGTCTTGCTAGGCCAATCCTTTCCTGGTCCTTTGGCCAAAGAGGAGAGGGTTTTGTTGGGCCTTTTTGTTTGTTTGTTGCTTTTGTCTGCACCTATTAACATTTCCAGGTTGCTGGCTTCTTCAGCTCAATATCTGGTATTTAAGGAGCAAAGGAATACTCGGGTAATGCACCACATGTCATCCTGTGAGTGCCAAGGTCCCCAGTTCATGTCTTTTCTTCTCGCCCTTTCGGAGTATTCCGAATATATTGCCCAAAGTTTTTACTTGTACTTAGCAGGAGAAACAGGGAAAGGTATGACTACTCTATCTTCCCTAAAGTGGAAGTCCTCAACAAGAATTTTTATGTCCACTCCTTTTCCATTTATTTTGCTTTTATCATTCTTTTATTTTTGTTGTTACACAGAAGGATTGCTCTTTAGATTTATTCGGATAGTGTTATATAACCCATTGTCCTGGCATTATGATACACTGATCTGACTTGAGAAGTTATTTGATAGTATATTTGAGCCTTAATATTATCTTATTGTAATTAATCGGATTGTTTAGAAGAAGCACCTGCACCCCAATGTTCATAACAGCAATGTCCACAATAGCAAACTGTGGAAGGAGCCGAGATGCCCTTCAACAGATGAATGGATAAAGAAGATGTGGTTCATATATACAATGGAATATTACTCAGCCACGAGAAAGGATGAATATCTACCATTTCCATCGACATAGATGAACTGGAGGGGATTATGCTAAGTGAAATAAGTCAAGCAGAGAGACAATTATCATGTGGTTTCCCTCATATGTGGTACATAAGGAATAATGCAGAAGACCATAGGGGAAGGGAGGGAAAACTGAATGGGAAGAAATCAGAGAGGGATACAAACAATGAGAAACTCTGGACTCCAGGAAACAAACTGAGGGTTACAGAAGGGAAGGGGCGGTGAGGTAACTGGGTGATGGGTATTAAGGAGGGCACTTGTGGTGATGAGTACTGTGTGTTATACTTAACTAATGAATCGTTGAACACTACATCAAAAACTAATGATGTACTGTATGTTGGCTAATTGGATGTAATAATAAAAAAACCAGTATTGCATAGAAGTTTTAAATTCCGAGGGATGAATATACTAGCACAACTAACTCCTCTCTTAGGATCCTAGCTAATTTGTAATCTGATATATATGGCTGAAACTTCTTTCTGCTTCATCATGGGATAAGATCACCTGTGGTGAATTAATGTGGAATCCCTTTCTTTCTGTTTATTATGAGAAACCGCTGACAGTAATTGTTACTTCCGCCCTCATCTCCACACTTATTTTAATTAAATCCAATAAAGAAGAGCTGGCTTCTTTGCTTTCTCTCTGAACAATTCCATACATTTTGCTGCTTTATAGTAGGATAAAGGGATTTCAGACCTATTATAATTTGCCCCAAGATGCAGAAGCCACTAATCTCCAAATAGCCCAGGAAACAATATTCCAAAGATCTCAGTAAACAATACTAAAGATACCAAAATCTGGGCTGTAACTGTGTACAGGAGAATTGGTAGTGGGCCAAAGTACCACTGTAATATTTGACTCCAATACTAATACATCTAGGAAAATATTATCTTTTAAGAAATAGGATCATATGGATTATTTCCAAATTAATTTGGACACAGGTAAATCTTTGTATTTTGTTAAAATGTAAGCTTGTATTTTCCTTTGACATGATCACTTAGTGTTTTTTATTAATTCTTCATCCTAACTGTAATTATTTTTTCTTTATCTTTTATAAACCACATATATCCATATTTACCATTTTGTATCACTATATTGACACAGAAGAGTTTTCATATGTTCCCCATTGTTTATATGGGTTCTGGATTGTCTTAGCTCCAAAATCTTCCCTTCACTCATGTGGTTACTTTGTTTTTTCCTGGAATTTCTAAAGCTCAAAATATTTTTATAGTTACACGCTAAAAACCAAAGAATGGGTCTAGACTTCTACCTCTTGGTCATAGGATAGGCAGTTCTGCATAGAAATTATTTAGAAACAGTTGGTTCTGAAGATATTTATTTTGGATTACTCAAAAAAGCAAAATAAATTTGAGGGACAAAAACAAGTTATTATCAGATAAGTCTCAATTTTTAAGATCAAGGGGGCCTCGTAGGCAATCCCAGGATAAAATATGTCATGTAATATGGCTCACCAGATGGTTTGGAGAATCCCAACCTAGGTACTGATTTCTGCTTGAGAAACTACTGTGAGTGTCAATAAATTGGAGATACCTTTTCTTTGGGTATTTCATGGTATCTCGGACAGATGTCCTTAAAATGCACATTTCTCTTTGTAATACAGTTTGGGTAAGAAAAATAAGAGTAACTAAATTCTAATTATAACTGATATTTGGCTATTTGTTTAAACATGAAAACTTTTTCATGCGTCTTACTTTTAAAGATTTTATTTTTATTTATTTATTTATTTGAGAGAGAGGGAAGGATGGAGAGCGTACAGCAGGGGGAAGAGGCAGAGGGAGAGGGAGAAGTAGGCTTCCCACTGAGCAGGGAGCCCAATGCTGGGGATTCATCCCAGGACACTGGGATCATGACTGAGCCACCCAGGTGCCCCCATGAGTCTTACTTTTTAAAAATATTGGCTGGTATATGAAATGGATAGGATATAAGTTGATGTTTTAGTTAGAAAACACGGATTAGACCAGAACTCTTCTTTCCATGTATTTGGGTATGGAACAGTATCTTTCTAAGCCTTAGTTTGCTTATTCGTTAAATGGGGATAATTATATAAATCTCATAAAGTTCTTGTAAGAATTACATAAAAACATGTACAGAATATATTTTATATAAATGAATTTTTCCCCAATAGATGTTAAGTCTCATAACTGCTTATCTTATTCACTTTTGTTTTATTTGTGTTTAACACCAGTGCCTAGCACATATTTGATTCTCAATATTATAGAATCATTAATTGATTGTTCATTAAACATTGTTTCTTTTCCTCAACTTTTTTTTTATATTAATATTCCCCTCCCACTATGGGGTCCACATAGAGAAAAACATTCCCAAACTTATGACAACTACATGATACAATAACTAACCAATTAGTGTATCATCTATTGAAATATATTCATTTTTTTCAATTTTTAAATATCTTTTCAAACATGATTTTTTTTGATGACACATTCTCAATCATGTATTCTCATTGGTTAATAAGTTGTTTTTTTTCTTAGTATATTCAAAGGCATATTTTTCTTGAATGTACAGTGAGTATTATTCAGTACTACATGTTGAAGACAGAGTTTGTATAAATATCATGGAAGTTTATTTATTTAGGGTAACTTTTGTCATGCTAGAATAAATAATAATTTTTCAGCATGATAACAAATGACCCACCATGCTTATATGAATATCAACAGGGCAAAACTTACATGGACATTAATAAATAAAATGAAAATAAATTCAGACTCATATACATGCATACATTAATTGTATCTTTGTATTGTTGAAAGTTTAATGATGCCCATGTTTTAAAAATGCAAATATAGCTGTCCTTTATTACGAGTATCTATTCATTTTGAAAGGTATGTGGAGAAAATGAAGAGTGTTTTAATGATCTTCAAACTGCTCAGGGCTGCAAACTATAAGCACCATGGCAAAGTTAAGAATATAGTGTTTACTTTGGAGAAGAGAGGACTCAGATGATTGAAAAAACTTGTTTTCAAGACAGGTTTTTTTTTTGTAAAGGATATGTACATGTTATTTTTATTTCTAGAAGATAGAACACAAGAAGATTGGCTTCAACTATGAATAGAAAGTTCTCTTAGATGTCTGGCAATAACTTCAAAACAGACCAAACAAAGGAGATTTTAAGTTCATTCTCCAGAGAGATCCTTAAACAGAGAAAAAAAATAAGCCCCATTGTAAATGCCTTATCTGAAGGTTGGTTAAAAACAGAAAAGGGAGTAAATTAGATCTTTCCAAATTTAGGATTTAAAAAAATGCTAAGTGAAATATCCTAGATGAACTCTCCTTCATATTTATCTCATATATTTTCTGATGATTTTTTTGGTCATATTAATATATTTACTACTCTTGATGTGTATGTTTGCACTTCAAAAACTATCATTAAGAAAATAAAAATACAAGTCACAAACTGGAAGAAAATATTCATAAATCATACATCTGATAAAGAATTTATACATAAAATATTTAAAAACTCTAAAAACCCAATAATAGTGAGACATAAAAATCAATTAAAAAATCAACACAAGATCTGAATAGATATACATTCAAGGATATATCAATGGCTTATAACACAAAAATAATAATTACATAATACAGAATTCTGCTCCTAGGTTTGAGAAATTAGATGTCTATATAAGTCTTGTACAAAAATGTCCATGGTGGCAATATTCAAAAGCTGCCAAACACAGAAACAATTCAAATATCCATTCACTGTTAATGAATAAACAAAATATTGTATGTCCATATAACAGAAAATTATTCAGCAATTAAAAAGAATGAACAACAGATGGAAGTCATCATGAAGATTAATCACAAGATGATTATGCTATGTCAGGGGTTTTCAATCTTGGTAGTATGGAATTTGGGGGCTAGATAATTCTTTGTTGTGTGTGGACTATCCTTTGCATTGTAGGATGTTTAGTAGCATCCTTGACTTCTATCTACTAGATGCCAGTAGAACCTACCCCAGTTGTGACATCTACAAATATTTGTAGACATTGGAGGATATCCCTGGGTGAAAAATTACTCCTGGTTGAAAACCACTGTGCTAAGTAAAAGATCATATAGATGATTCTATTTACAGGGAACATTCAGATAAGGCAAATCTATAGGGACAGAAAACAGATGAGTAGTTTCCTGGGCTAGAGTGGGATAGGAGGCTGACTCCAAAGGGAATGTGTGATCTCTTTGGGTGATGGAAATGTACTAAAACTTGATTGTGGTGATAGCTGAATAACCGTGAAAACCTACTAAAAGTCATTGAATTGTACATTTAAAAGAAGTGACTTTTATTGTATGTAAATTATCCATCAATAAACATGTTAAAATGCTAAAAATAAAAGAGATATTTTTACTAATCTAAAATATTTAAACACATGAATAAAGTAAAACTGAAAAATGAAAAAAAAGGCAAAATATAATTCTTAGAGATGAGAAGTGAAATTTATGAAATGAAAATTCCTCTGAAGGGCATTAAAAGTAGATAAGATTCTGCAGAAGAAAAGAAAAGCCTATTGGAAGTGTACAAAATAAAGCCTGGAGTGGGAAGAAAGTGAGTAAAATAAATAGAGCCTCAGTGATTGGTGGGACAATATCAAGTAGTGTAATACATATGTATGTCAACATAAAGTACAACCAAGATACACACACAGATTTTTGGAAAACAGTTTTAAACAGAAAAATTTCATGATCATTAAAAAAAAAAATACTATAATTACTTAGAGAAGGAGTCAGCAAACTATGGCCCATGAACCAAATACAATCCATGGCCTGTTTTTGTATAGTTCTCAACTATGGATAATTTTAACAATTTTTTAAGATTTAAAAACAAAAACAAAAAAATATGCAACAGAAATCTTATCTGGCCAACAAAGCCTAAAATATTTACTATCTAGACCTCAATAGAGAAAGTTTGCCTTCTTTGCAATAGAGGAACTAAAAAGAGAAAACTATACCTCTCATTGTAAACTATGTGATCCAAAGACAATAGAGTGATATCTTCAAATGCTAAAACAATAATACTGACAACATAGTATTCAATATCCAGTGAAAATATATATTTGCAAATGAAGACAAAGTACAGACTTTTTTAAGAGAAAAATTGAATTTGTTTCTAATGTAACTACCCAACAAGAAATTTAGAGAAAATCAACAAAATCAAAAGCTGATCTTTGGGGAAAATCAACAAAATAAAGAAACCTTTAGCAATCTTATTGACAAAAAATAAGCAAACAAATTATATTAGACATGAGAAAAGAGATATCACGACCGACCATACAGATATTTAAAGGAAAATAAGAAAATATTTTGTATAACTCAAAGCTCATAAATGCAATACTAGAGTGAAATGGACAAATTCCCTGAGAGATACAAACTAGCTCATTCAAGATATAACTCTTTATCTATTAAAGAAGTTTGATTGTAATTGAAAACCTTTCCATGTAGAGATGGAAAATGGTATGGAGTTTCTTAAAAAGATACAGCAATTCCATTCCTGGGTATTTGTCTGAAGAAAACAAAAACACGAATTCAAAAAGATATCTGCCCCTCCGTGTTCATTGCAGCATTATTTAAAATAACCAAGATACAAAAACAACCTAAGTGTCCACCAATGGATGGATGGATAAAGAACATGTGGTATATACATAAAATGGAATATTATTCAGACATAAAAAAGAATGGAATTGTACCATTTGCAACATGGGTGGATTTTGTGGGCATTGTACTAAGTTAGATAAGTTAGACAGAGAAAGACAAATACAGTGTGATCTCACTTATATGTGGAAACCAACAACAACAACAAAATACCCAAACAAAACACTAAAAACGAATTCATAGATACAAAAACAAATTGGTGGTTGCCAGGGACAGGAGGTGAGGTATAGGTAAAATGGGTGAAGATGGTCAAAAGGTATAGACTTCAATTATAAAATACATAAGTTCTAGGCTATAATGTGCAGCATGGTGACCATAGTTAATATTACTGTATTGTATATTTGAAAGTGGTTAAGAGAGATCTTAAAAGTTACCATCACAAGAAAAAAAATCTGTAAAAATGTATGGTAATGGATGTTAACTAAATTAATTATGATGATCATTTTATAATATATGCATATATTGAATCATTGTTACACATCTGTGACTAATTATATCTTAATTAAAAAAAAACACTTTTCATGAAGAGAAGTATAGTCCTGACAGGATCTACTAGTGAATTCTACCAAACATTTAAGAAAAAAATTACCAGGGAATTGAAGAAAATGACATAACTTCTCAACTCACTCAATGAGGACAGCAGTATTCTGATTCCCAAACCGTAAAGAGACATTACAACAGAAACAAAAACTAGAAACCAATATACCTTATGAAAATGGATGGAATAATTCTTTTTAAAAATGAACAAATCAAGTCTAACAATGTACAACAATTCTCTACTAACTTCACATTTCATAATAAAAAGAGAAGTATTTCTTCCTAAGATCAGGAACAAAACAATGATGGTCACTTTTACCATTTCTACTGGTGGTCCTAACCAGTGAAATAAGAAAAGAAAAATGATAATAAAACACGGAGATAGGAAAATAAGAAGTTATATTGACTTTATTCTCAGATATATGATTATATACATAGGGAATCCAAGTTAATCTACAGGAAAAAAACAAACAAAAACCCCCAGAACTACTAGAAATAAAATATGAGTTTAGCAAGGTCATAATATATATGGTTAATAGGCAAAAATCAATTATATTTCTAAATTCAGGCAATGAATAATGAAAAATGGAAATTTTAAAAAGTAATAATACTAAATACTATTTTGATCCTGAGAGAGATTAAAGAATATGTACATTAATGGAGAGATGTGTGTTTTTTAGGAATCAGGAGATACAATAATGCTAAAGTGTCTATTATGACCAAACTGATACATAATTTCAGTGAAATTCCAATCAAATCTCAGTAGATTTTATTATTATTATTATTTTTTTAAATCTCAGTGGACTTTAGCATGAAAATTATCATGGTGATTCTCTAAGTTATATGGACATGCAGAGGAACTAGAACAACCAAAGGATTTTGTTAAAGAATAACAAAGCTGGAATAATCTTATGACCTTATTTCAAGACTTACTATGGGGAAATTTGTATAGGTCAATGAAACAAGAGAATCTAGAAATAGATCCACATGTACATTATCAATTTATTTTTATCTCAATGAATATTTCAATGGGAGAAAAGATGCACAGTCTCTTCAACAAAAAGTATTGAATAATAAAAACATAATTTGGCAAACATGAATCTTCCCCCTTACCTCACACCATATAATAATATTAAAACAAAATGTAGAATATAGACTCAAATATAAAGGCAAAGTTATAGAAATTTCTTGAGGAAAAAAGAGGTGAAAATCTTTGCAAACTTGAGGTTGACAAACTTCATAGATAAGATGCAAAAAAGCATGAGCCATAAAAGAAAAAGTGTTTCATTAAATGAAAGTCTTATGATATTAAAAGATATTGCTAAGCAAATGTAAATGCAAGCCACAAAGTGGGAGAAAGCATCTGTGATGGCTATATCTGAAAAGGGGCTTTTATTTATAATATATAAAGAACACTAACAATTCAATAATATAAAAATAACGCCCCCACCAAATTGGCAAAAGCATTTGAATACTTCATCTAGAAGATATAAAAATGACCTATAAGCACATGAAAAATACTCAACGTCATAATTCACTCTAACGTGCAGCATTAAGCCACAATAGGTAACAAAAAAATAGGTAAAAGGGGCGCCTGGGTGGCTCAGTCGTTAAGCGTCTGCCTTCGGCTCAGGTCATGATCCCAGGGTCCTGGGATCGAGCCCTGCATCGGGCTCCCTGCTCCGCGGGAAGCCTGCTTCTCCCTCTCCCATTCCCCCTGCTTGTATTCCCTCTCTCGCTGTGTCTCTCTCTGTCAAATAAATAAATAAAATCTTTCAAAAAAAAAAATAAGTAAAAAAGTAGGTAAAAAAAAAAAGTACTGACAATATCAAGGGTTAGTAAGGATTGGCGCAGCTATATAATATATGTTACCAGTGGGAATAAAAATTGTATAGCCACTTTGAAAAACTTTCTGACAGCTTCTTAAAATGCTAAACATATACTTACCAAATGATCCCTAAAATTTATTCCTAGCTATTTATCCAAGAGAAACTAAAACACTATGTTCAGACAAAGGCAGTCTCTAAACAAATGTTTGTAGCAGCTTTATACATAATAGCCAAAAACTGTCAACAGGTGAATGAATAAACAAATTGCCTTACATGTATTCAGTGGGATGCTACTAACAATGAAAAGGAAAGAACTTCTGACACTCATAAAAAGGATGAATTTCAAAAAAAATTGTGCTGATAAAATAAGCATGAAAATGATTCAGGTTGAATGTAAGTGAAATAAATGAAGAGATTATTTTACAAAAGAGAAAAAATGTGAATGAACTTAGGAAAATATGAGCACATCACTTTAGGGTTCAGAAATCTGCAATTTAATACCCCAATAAGAGAGCATTTTATACCTCCAAATTGCTTAAAACACAAAAGAAAATAACAATGAAAAGATCAAGAATCCTGACTATACTCAATGCTGGCAAAAACCTGGAAATCGATAAATTTGTATACTTCTGGAGGATGTGTGATTCACCTTTAGAAAGCATTAATTCATAAAGTTGAACAAACATTATACAACACAACAATTCCATTCTGTGTGTGTGTGTGTGTGTGTGTGTGTGTGTGTGTGCGCGCGCGCGCGCACGTGCGTGCACTCCCTAGAGAAACTCCTAACTCCTACTGATTTTCCAGAAGACTGAAAATGAATGTTCATTGTGTCTTGTCACATTAGCAAAAACAAAATCCTGGACACAAACCAAGTCTTTAGGAGAGTGGGATAAGTAAATTTGGGGAGATTCAAACAGTGGGATTTTATAAAACGGGAAATGAATGAGCTACAGCTACATGCAACAGCACAGATAGAGTTGGGAAAATAACTTAATAACATACTTGTAAAGCTAAAAAGATGATGTATCACTTTAGAACTCATCCGATCTGTACCTCTGAAACAAGTAATACATTATATTAAAAAAAAAAAAAAAGAAGAAGAAGATAGCAGGAGGGGAAGAATGAAGGGGGGGATATCGGAGGGGGAGACGAACCATGAGAGACTATGGACTCTGAGAAGCAAACTGAGGATTCCAGAGGGGAGAGGGGTGGGGGGATAGGTGAGCCCGGTGATGGGTATTAAAGAGGGCACGTTCTGCATGGAGCACTGGGTGTTATACGCAAACAATGAATCATGGAACACTACATCAAAAACTAATGATGTAATGTATGGTGATTAACATAACATAATAATAATAAAAAAAGAAGTCACCCATGAGGGAATAACACTGTAACAAGATGGCAAGAGCATGAAAAACAAAACTGAGGTGGAACGAAAGTGGTGGTGGGAGAAATATGGAGTCAGGGAGATTAGGAGTGTCAGGCATTAGTCATTTTAGTAATATACATAGTCTTAAATTCAGTGGTGTGTTCGCAGTCTTCCATTTTATTATTCTTAAGACAAATCACACATTCATTAACATTCTTTCGAGTGTATCAGATATTACATAAGACATAATTCCTTCCAGGGAGAGCTTATAATTTAACGAAACACTCAGATAAACCCACAAGCAATGATTATGTTACATCATATACATGCTATAGTAAAGATATTTAAAAACAAAGCAGCTGTATTGTGTTAGTCAAGTATGCACATTCAGAATTCAAACAACAGAAAAATTGTAGTTTACTGATTTTAATAATGTGTAATTACATAGTACAGAATCTTTGGCATTCTTTATAACAGTCTTTTTCCTAAATTGATTTTTGGAGTAGCTTAGACATGGTTAGAATTCTTCTCTCTCATTTGTTCCTTCTTTGATTCACATTTCCTGAGACTTAGGAACAAGGGTTGCATGAAAAATAACTAAGTGTTCAGTAACTGATTAGTGCAGAAATACTTGTTAAATATTTATTTTGAATTACTTAGGATAAGGCAATACTCTTCTATGCTGTGTGAAATTCAATCAAGAGTCTGTTTATAGTATTATGTACACATTGTTCTCTGGTGCCATTCCTTATTAAATCCTATTCGAACACAGATTTTATTGTGGTCCAGAGATTGTCATGGTTGATTATAGAATTCAAGACAAAACCAGTTACCCTAGTGGTAATTTATTTTTTGTTATTCATCAAGACATCTTGAAGAAAGTTGAGCAGACCTTGTAATACTGCTACTTACAAACACATATTCTCTTTTGTAAACACGAAGCTGGTAAGCAATCTTAGAAAAATTACCTAATTTTCTGGAAATACCATTTTTAGAAAGCCCTTTAGATTCCTGAGTTTATGCTGGCCAGGGTGAAGATCTAGGATTTCGCTGGATGAGAACCAGAGCAGAAAAATACTTGAAACCTTTCTTCTGTTGTTTGAATATTATTTAATTAGAATAGGTCCTTGATAAATTTTTTCATGCACATTGAAATGCATTCTATTATAGTTTATCTAACATTTATTAAGAATATATTCTAGAGAATTTCATAAAGATATGCAGTTGAATACTGACCTACATTTTTGATGGAGGAAACATTTTATTTATCATGTTTTATGTGTATTAAAATGAAAATTTAAAAATATTTTAGCCATCTGGGGTGCCTGTGTGGCTCAGTTGCTTGAGCGGTGGACTCTTGATTTTGGCTCAGGTCAGGATCTCAGGGGTGTGAGATGGAGCCCCAGGTCAGACTCCATGCTGGGAGTGGAGCCTGCTTAAGATTCTCTCTCTCCATCTGCCCCACCCCCACCCTGTCTTTCTCTCAAAAAAAAAAAAAAAATTAGCAGTCTGAAACTGAGCTTCATCATATAAAAGAATGCCAATTTTAGCTATAATTTTTCTCTCTTAGCAACAAATAAAAGAATGGTTACCTTGAAAATCAATGATTTCTTAGATCAAATGAAATAAAGTAATAAATTATCAAAGGGTTAACAAGAGAGATTTTTACCTGTTTCATAGTCACTTCCTTCTCCCCAAAATTCATGAGACTAAATTACATAATGCTAAAGAATAGCTATTAGATATGTATCTATAATGTAACACTGAAGTACTGATTATATGAATTGGTGAATATTGTAAAACACAAATTACCAGACTGCAATTAGGAGAGGCCCCTATTGAATAATTTGCACTACAGTTTTGCAAAGCAATTAAGTTTTTCTGCTCAGCAATTACCATACTAAGTAAGTTAAATTGATGGGTCATCTAAGATTTTAGAGTCCATGAATAAGGAATGATGCAAACATACTTATAAAGGGCAGGAAGACAAACTGGAAAGCCATAGGAAAGGGTTTGGGTTTGCTACAAGCAGACAGAAAAATGTACCACCAGCAGATACGGGCACAGTGGAAACCCTCCAGCATACAAACTGTACCTTTATCTAAGAATTAAGAAGGACTTCATGAAAGGAAGAAGTATTATGCATGTATAGAAAGTGGAAACTCAATAATAAGTATTTTTAAATTCAACAAAACTTTTCAGTGAGTCAGGAGAGAGGTAAAAGCCAATGGCCTGTAATTTAGATAACCCACCATCTCCCATTTTAATTGTATGTCCTTCTCTACACCTGTATTTTCTGCCTCTTTCTAGTAGCAAGTTATGTAACCACAAATAAAACCCTAGCAACAGATTAAAAAAATAACATTTCCTAAAATATTTTGGAATTTTCCTAAACAACGTTGCTCCCTTTTTAATATTTATTTCATGGGTTATTAAAATAATGAATGTGACTTTCAAATTCATTACTATTTTGCAAATGCAAGCACCAGGGTCTGCGAACCTGTAACAGTCTGTATTTGAAATCGTCTATTTTTGAAATATATTTCTGTTTTTCTACAGCTAGTAGATTTTAGTTAAGTGCCATTAAGCTTGGAGGGGCATTGAAATAAGCAAAGAAACAATGCACTTTGAAAGAATTGGAAATACCAAGTTATCTCTAGCCTTCCAAAGTTAAGTGCAAAAACATAAACCCACTGGAAAATTCTGAGACCATAGATACAATTTTCATTTGTGCAGAATTTTACTTATTTTAACTAAAATTCAATTAATTTTTCCTAAGAAGTGGAGTGGTCATGAATGCCTACCAATTTGAGCATAAAAATTCGGGTCACTTTATAAAACTAGTAAAATATACAGCTTGATAAAGGAGAATTTGTTGATATGAGGTCCTCTTTCATTATTTAATATTTAATATTCTGACAAGGGAACCTTGAACTGGATCTTATATGCTGCTGGAATGGCTTCTCAAAGCTAGAAAACAGTGAGGGGCTGCCATAAATGAGAAGGAGTATTCAGAAATTCACTGGCAGATTATTGAGCATGGTGAGGCAAAGGACTCAAAAAGGTGAGTATTACAACAGGGATTTAGTGTAAGACCAGCAATCTCACCAAATGACTGTTTTCTGGCAGGGTCCAGAGAATATTCCCTTCACTACAACAATAATAAATGTATTAGCGAGGGGGAGACAAGTATCACTGAGAAGCTCAGTGGAGACTGGTCCTTTGCAGTCCAGGCCTGGTAGCTGAGAAGGCTATGGAATTGGCTCCCATGTATCAAAAACGATGATGCAGTTCTGAAGTAGAAAAAGTCTAGTGACATCAGAGATAAGGTGGCATAATTACTATAATGGGCAGGAAACCAGGAATGAAATCTTATGAGTACTGGCCCACAAGAATCTGCAGTGAAGGTTAATAAACCATAATGCTCCGAGGGATAACATAGATAGTATGATGGTTAATTTTATATGTCATTCTGTAGGGTGTTTTGGGATGAGATTAACATTGAAATCAGTGAACTTTGGGTAAAGAAGACTACCCTCCAAAATCTTGGTGGGCCTCATCTAATCAGTTGAAGACCTGAAAAAAAACATAACACAAGCCTCCCCAGTCAAGAAAGAATTCTCCAGTAGTCTGCTTTCAATCTTCATCTACACCATTGGCTTTCCTGGGTCTTCAGCCTGCCAGATTCTTGCAGATTTTGAACTCCCATCCTCCATAATGAGCCAATTCCTTAAAATAAATCTTGTTCTGAATATATACACATCCTATTAATTCTGTTTCTCTGAAGAACTCTGATTAAAATAGAGATGCATTATTTAAGAGTATTGCTTGATAATAATTATCCAGTGTGAGTGAACAAAAGACCCAATGGAAAATCATAACCTATTGTCCAGTTTCTGTTCCCTAGCCAATCAGATCCAAATCCTACCAAATGAAAGACTCCTTGAGGAAGTGCTTGCAACATCATGGCAAATATAAAGAGCAGTGATTTCCCATTCCATTTCCAAAGAAAGCTTTGGACGTCTATCTAATTACTAAAGCCTGGAGAAGCGAGAGTAAGTAGCCAGATTACATACAAGAGTTATATACAAAGTCTGAGCTGGCTCATGGCCCCTGTCAGAGTGGAAACAAATGAAAGAGAACTGATACTTGGAGTGCAAACCCAAGTCTATCGCAAAGCAAAATAGAACTTTGCAGCAAGTTCCATTTGGAATATAAATAACTCTGCCCCTTTCGCCATATGACCTAGCAGGTCCCATGGTACTAGAAGGATCCACAGTAGATAAGGACGCCATATGTGTCTTTTCCACATCTTAATAGGAGAGAATCTGTGCATAACTGTAACGTTTTAAAGTAAGGCCATGCTATCGACAGAGATAACAATTCAACATTTTAAAAGTAGCTCCTGTTAGAGAATTGAAGCTTGAGTCATCAACTGACTATTCTCCCAGAGTTGCACAGCCTGAGTTGTGAATTCTCAAACGTAAAGTCATAAAGTCAGTTGGGCACAGCCGATGTCTGTTGTGTGATGGCAAAGGTACATTCTGCAAAGGGCCTTGATAGATCTGAAGGCACAAGTAAGTGAAGGCAAAAAGTAGTCTAGATTTGCATGGTGCCTCTATCTGTTACACCAGTGCTTATCCCTCATCTGACACCTGTGTCCTCATAGAACATTTCCATGATAAGCTGAAGATTCAGGGGAAAAAATAATTTGGCTTATTCAGCTCAATAGGTTGGTGTGAATCAGAAATGGACCTCTGTCACCTTACAGCCTCACTCAAGGATGTCCCTGACACAGAGAATGAGAGGGAAATCCTTCCATTCGGCAGAAACTCCATTGAATTAATGTTGAAGAAGTGGTATGGGGTAAAAATTTGCAGGTTACTGGCAAGAGGCAAATAGTGTGATTGATTGGCCAGGTTCCTGGAATGGGTAACAATGGGAGGTTAGAGGCAAAGATATCTGAGGAAGAAGCATGTGGATGAACTCATGGAAACGTACATAAAATATGTGGATATCTTAATTCATGTTAATACCTATCAGAGAGCACCCACTTTCACAGAGGCAGTGAATGGCCCGGTGAATAGAATGACAGGTCCAGTGGAAGACTATTAGCTTCAGTCCTTTGCCGTTTCAGAGTTTGCACAAAAGCACCATGAACAGAGTAGAGGCATGATAATGGAAATGAAGCCATCCATGGGCCTAGCAGTAGGAACTTGCTCTCACCAAGGCTAATCCTAATTGTCCCAGAGGATCTGATGTATGGTGAGGGAAACTTGTACATCATTGCTACACACCACAGTGTCCACTTCCTATAAAAGAATGGGGTCAGTGGGCAAATGGCATGGAATCCATTGGCTCAACCATATATCACATCACTCAGTTTAATTTAACATTAAAATAGCCTCTTAAGGGTTCACCTAGTCTTCTCAGATGGGAATGGCAGTGCGAGAATGGTCATTGTCTTTCAAAATGACACATAATTTTGAATCAATGACCATGAGATGGTATTGTGTACCTGCAAAGTGTACCACAATATCTGTGAACTGAAGCATGGAAATAGAGACCCTGTCCCCATGTTAGTGATCCCGGTGGGACTTTGTTCTTTATTAAACTAACGTTGTCCTACACTTTAGGTTTTCTTTAATAGTTACATTCTGATTCCCAGTGATCAGGGGCGGGGGCACTTCTACCAGGGGACATTATAATATTTCCACTAAAATTAACATTATGAATGCCAACAGGATCTTTATGCCAGTGGACCAGGATGCCAAGAAATGAGTGACTATATTGGCAGGGAAACTAAGCCCGATTATCATGCTGCCACATAATAGGGATAAGGACACATATTTTTGAAGTTCAGGAGAATCACAGGGGTGGGGGAACGTGCTTCCATGTTTAGTAGTATCTGTAAATGGGAATTTTCAATAACCATGGTCTACTAACATCTATCAATATGTCTGTGTTACCCCACATGGCAAGCCGACTAAGGGTGAGGAGAATTTAGAATGGGTGGTAAAGAAAGTAAATAATGAATATCAGTTATCCAGTAAAGGGGAATAAAACTTGTCTCTCCATCTTTCCTTTGGTTTTATAAGTTTATTTATTCTTTGAAGTAATTTTGAATGGCTATTGCCTTAAAGAACCAGTTACAGGACAAAGTCAAGTTAACCTGGGATACAAGTGGATCTGACTATACTGTAGATATTTTGGGTGCCTATTCATGTTTCTTCCCCCTTACAATTTCATTGCACACCAGCCCAACGTTCCACTGCCAGTGGTGGCCTCTCTTCCCTAATACCTGACTTCACCCTTTGAAGCTCATTTTATCTGCTTAAGCAACAGATCAGAAACACCAGTGAATTATGCACCCCCTCCTTGAGTGCTTTCTGCACCTAATGATGGACTCCTGTTCATAGTATCCCAAGCTCACTTGTGCCTTGGTTGGTGTGAGTCTGATGACAGTCTTACACCAGCTGTCGCAGTTCCCTGAGGGGTTTCAGCTCTGCTCATCCACAGTGGTAGCAGGCTTATAGTGCATCCTTTCCCGACTATCATCCTTCCTTTCTCTGTTTAACTTCCACAACCTACTACTTGGGTTTTCTGCAATTTTGATATCAATTACTTGTATTTGACTCCTTCTATCAATCAAGGTCAGCTTCTAGAGGAACCAAACAAAGATGCCAAATACGTTAGAATCCCTGACAAACTTCTCAAAAGAGCGTTCTTTTATTTCTGGATCCTGGATTTCCATTCTCCTTTTTCTCAAGTTATATAAAGACAGAAATGAAGTTTGGAGCATTGAAGAATAGGAATAGAAGTTGAGAGAGTGGCTGGTGACTGATAGAAAAGAATCAAGGGTGTCCTTGCTGTTGATCTCACCCCCACTTTTGGTCTTTCAGTCTTGTTTTCTGCACAGGACCTCAGCCTGCCATACCTTCCAAGCTAGCCAGCTCCCTTAGCCAATCCCTGATAGGGCCTTAATCTCAGAAAACTTCCTTAGGAAGGGTTCCAAGTTTGTGCCCCCTTCCTTCAGGAAGGTAGAGAAAGAGAGAGATCATTTTAGAAATACCCTCCTCTATTCTTGCCACCCCAACTACATTTCTTATTGCTGCTCTTTATTCTCTGTGAGTAGACACACTATCCAGGTGTACAAATATTTCCTCCAAAAGAAGTAACCAAGGAATGGATAGTTGCTTTATAAAGACTTATAAGAAGAATACTATTCTTATTGTCATTTTTCAGGTTAAGCACTTTTTCCAAAGTCATGTGACTAGCATCTGGCCAAGCCAATGATTTTAATCCAATTCCCTCCATTTTTGCAACTTGAGCTCTAAATCACAAAATTAACCTTCTTCTCTTAATGAATGGTATTTATGTAGGAACAAGACTTTTCATCTTGGTGGCTTACAGATGTGAGTCACTTTATGTTTCACCTTAATGTCTTTTTCTCTACCTTTCTGCCCTTTCTCTTCTTGTCTTCTCATGCTTTCTGTCCTGCCTTCCTTCCTCTGTCTATAGATGGTGGAGAAAACCACCTTCTATATCCCATCTTTCTGGAGCCCCTGACTGAGCACTATTGAGAACATCCTTTAGGAATGGTGCCTTAACTAGTTTTTAAAGCCCCTGCTCACAGTACTCACTTGGACACTGTCCATTGCCCATGAAGAAAGTGATGAGCAGCCTCAGTGAGACCCCCTTCTTCCTTGTGACTCCAGTGAGTACAGCCAGCTAGCGTCTCAGCCTCTTTTATGACCAAGCAATCAATAAGTCCTAGTCACTGGAACCATAAAGGTCCCATTTTGCTCTGTGATTGATGTTCATTAATATTACTGGGAAGTGGTTTTGCAGACAACTGAAAGACATAAATATGGATTGGAGGCATATGTGTGAATGTCAATGCTCACATTTTAGGGTGCTTTCCTGCTCAAATGACATTGGACGTGAAGTAGCAGAATCTCTTCTGGCTGTATTCATATTAACACCTTCTACTATTGAATGAGCCAGAGGTTCTTACATGATGGGGCAGTTAGTCCATAGGACACTGAATTGGAATAGCTCATTGTGGTATTTTGTAAACTGGCTTGACATTCGGGACAGGGAGGGGCATGATAGGGGTGGTTATGCACTCAAATTCTTGAGAATATTTTAGTTTTCTATAATAATTTTAAAATTTTTGAATTTTTATTATATTAATTTTTTTAAAAAGTACAAGCATAATTAGGATTGCCTACACAATCATCTTTTGACCCAGTGCTAGCCTGTTCAGTGTCTATTTTCAAACACATTTATGGCAGAATGATTGCCAATTAGTATTATTTTAATTGTCTCAGACTAAAACCAAACCAAACAACATCAATAAAAACAGAAGAGGACTTGGTGGGGAATATTGTATTTTTCCTCATGCAAATCAACCACCATGCAAAGGTTATGCAATATTTCCGAAAGAGAAAAGTCAAGGGATAATTATGTAATTACATAGCCCTGGGTACTAAGGCCAAACTAAGAACTCCTACACTCTGTACATCAGAGCTATATTCATATTGGGAATAGACATTTACTGCAATCAAGCAGCATAGTGAACTACATTAAGTAAGTATTGATACCAAATTTTGTTTTTACAGTTTTATGGTTTTCAACATTTTAAATTATGTTCAGTTGTATAAAATCAATAAACATGAAACTTTCAGCGTAGTGAGGTAACATTGCACTAAAGAAGATTCATGTAAACACCAGAGGTCAGAGAGTGATTTTTTCCCCTTTTAAAGGGATTTATACATTATGGAAGTCTGAGAAACACAGACCTAAAATACAAGAGCTACCATTGTTCTCTTTCTCAGCTTCTCACAGCTGATACGCAGATCACTCCTTAGGTAGTGTAGTAGTTGCATGTTACTTCATGTTAATGTATTCTGGGTTGTGATTATTCTTTTCTTACTGTTCTTTGATATTGACACTCCAATTTTGTTTCCTAAAAGCTATGGAGAGCCTCTTGTTATTAGAGATAATAAGCCTCTCTTTATTCACACACATTCGCGGGGGTTTAAAATGCTTTTGTAACTTTGAAGTGGAGAGCAAAATGATAGAGAGGACAAGAGCCAGGAGTCCCTTGGTGCAAACACAGCTCTGCCAGCCACCAGCTGTATGATTTTGGAGCAGGGATTTCTTGTCCATGAGCCTCAGTTTCTCAAGTGTAAAGTGGTGGTTGTAGAATTTAGCTCCAAGGGTTGTTATGCAAGGTAACAATTCAATTATGTGATGTAAGTGACTCACAGTGGGCACTTAATAGAGTGCTCGGTTGCTTTTCTCTCTAATGTTGAGAGCCAGTTATATATAATTCATGTAAGAAAAATCAGTGCTGCTACATTACACTCCTGTCTTCCATTTGAACAAACCACTTATCAAGTTTGAAAAGAATACTGGATTTAATAGTTTATCTCTAAATGATATTTGCTGCTATAAAAAAAATATCATGGCAAATATCAAAGGGTGAAGATTTCCCACCTCGACAAAATGCTAAACAATCCAAAGCCTCAGATTCAGAAGGCAGGAGCTTGTAAAGGAAGTAGTGTTGATAGTCTGGGGGAGAACAGAAAGACACGTGGGTGGGACTCAGAAGCAAATCACACTAGTTCAGTTACCTTTTGAACTCATGCTACTGTGTGCAGGTACTTTCCAAGAACCAAAAATCGAGCATTGAGCAAAACAGGTGAAATAACAGATTTTACATCGTGCCTGGAGAAATGGTGGGGAGTTAGATGATAAGCAAATAAATGTGTATGTGTTATATAGTCAGGGAGGAGTGCGGAGGAGAATAAAGCAGGGTCTTCATTCTCTATTTCATAAAACAGTGCCAGGCATATAATAGGCACTCAATAAGTATCATTCCCTTTATGAATGATTGATACCAACAAATTTGTAACTCTTGCCACACCCTCACCCTAACTCTGAATCTATTGGTTTGGAGTTGCACTGTTTGCGGAGTTGGTTGTATTCCAATTTCTTCCAGTTGTATTTACTGAGTGCCTATTATAGGCCAGTCATATTTACTGAGTGTTCTATTATATAGAATACTATATATAGAGTTCACTGTGTAGCTCATACTCCAGAAAGGAAGGCAGTAAAAAAGTTATTAAGCCAAGTTATATAGTATGTTATATAGTGATAAGTTCTATGAGGTGAAATAAAACAGATTTGGGAGTGACAGGTGTGGGAATTACAGTTTTAAGTGTGGTCAAAGAAGTATTTTAGAGAAGTCGATGTTTGAATAAATACTCGAAGGAGGTAAGGAGCAAGCCACTTGTATATCTTGGGGATCCGAGTGGAAAATGTATCAAGGACAAAGTCATGAAATGGGAGCATGTCTGGTGAGCTCAACAAGGAGGAAGAGGAACATTATGCCTAAAGGGAATTGAGGAAGGAAAACATTAATAGAAGATAATACCAGTGAGGTATTGTTCCAGAGAGCAACTCCATTGTTGGAAAAAGAGAGAGAGAGTGATATCTAACACACACAACTTTAAAAGTAAGACTTGGTTCTTTATAAGAACCACACTGAAAAAAGGAAAAAAAAAAAAAAAAGAGTTCACCAACCAAGGACTAGAGATCATCACACCTCAATTTCTTAACACTTCAGAATTATAGGCCTTATTTTTTTTAAATATACTCAAGAATCCCTTCAGTGTTTGAACTGTGGTCATCAGAAGACAAGGCCAAGGGATACATGATAACAACGTAGGGAAAGTGAGACCTCACAATGCTCATCATGCAGAAGACAGTCATGAGGTGACACACTTCAAATGAGGAAGTTGAAGGGTACAATTTGGAAAGAGGCCACTGGTATTTGTTTAGTAAAATTAGGATTTAGAAATGGATTGTTGTAACTTGTCCAGAGCACTAAAACATTGATGATCTGTGCCAGGGGTCAACAAGATTTTTCCATCAAGGACCAGTTAGTCACTCTTTCAGGCTTTTGGAGTCTTAAGATCTGTTTTAACTATTCAGCTCTGTCATTATAGCTGAAAGCAGCCAGAGACAATATATAAACAGGTGAGCAGAGCTAAGTCCCAATAAAAGTTTATTTACAAGAACAGGTGAGGGGCTGGATTTGGCCTACAGCCTATGGCTTGATGATTCTTGATCTATGTTAAACAACTACAAATTGATGACAGTGTTTGTTTAGAGGGAAAAAACATGAGTGATTTCTTTGTTAGTGGAGATTTTCAACTTTTATACTAGGTGAACTGTGGACCATGGACCATGTGGTTTTCTCAGCAGATCATGTAGGACATGAGAGAACACCATAAGGACTTGGCTTTTACTCTGAAAAAGACAGGGAGCCATTGGAGAACCTTCCGCAGAGGCATGCAGGGTTACTGAATTCTATTTCTGCTTCCCTCTGTCTGCAGAGTTGAGAATAGGGAGAAGAGTGGAAGTAGGGAGACCAGTTAAGAGGCTGTTGGAGTTGTCCAGGGGTTAGGGGTTGAACTGTGTCTCTCAAAAATATATTGAAATTGTAACCCCTAGTATCACAGAATGTGACCTTATTTGGAAACAAGGTATTTGCAGAGTTAGTCAAAGAAAAATGAGGTCATGAAGGTGGGCGCTAATCCGATATGGCTGAGTCTTTATAAAAAGGGGTAGTTTGGACACAAGCATGCGCTAAGGGAGAACACCATGTGAAGATGAAGAGAGATAGGGTGGTGCCTCTATAAGCCAAAATATGCCTGTAAACTACCAGAACCTAGGAGAGAGGCATGGAACAGATGCTCCCTCACAGCTCTCAGAAGAAACCAACCACCCTGACTGACACCTTGATCTCACACTGATTGCCTCTGGAACTGTGAGACAACGAATCTCTATTGCTTAAGCCACTCATCTTGTGGTGCTTTGTTGTGGCTGTCCTCACAAACTAACATACCAGAGAAGAGATGATGGTGGCTCAGACGATGGGACCAGTGAGCAGTAGTTGATTTCTGGATATATTTTTAAAGGAGAGTCAACAATGTCGCCATTGGATTGGACGCGAAATGTGAGAGAAACAGAAGTCAAAGGTGATTGCAAACTTTCTGGAAGGATAGAATTGTGAGTAACCAAGATGAGGAAAACTATAGAGCAGTTGGGCTTTAGTGGAGAGAGTTTAGGGTTTCTTTTTTGGACATGTTGAGATTGAGATGGCATATCAGTGAGAGGTAAGAATTAATTTGACTGATCCCCTGCAGGCTGGGCTTTGGGTTCCTTTGTAAATTTATGGAAACTGGTTAACAGTGAGTGCTTAAGGCAATTAATCTTACAATAGATCAAGACTAGAGGCCATTGATTTGACACAACATATAGCTTCACTCCTGAGATTTTGGACACTTTGGTCATGCAGGGAAGGAGTTGGTGTGCCCCCAACTGTGAATTCTGAGATGGAGCAACAGGAGTGGGGGCAGAGGGGGGCACATTTCTGCCATTTTATTTTGCTATATCCTTGAGGCTTCAGCCTCAGCCCCCTGATTAGACCAGGAAACTAACTGGTATTGTCCCTCCAACAAATGATGACGTAGCAGGACAAGATCAAGGTTCTTTGTTTTATTGCTATTGGATCCCAAGCCTTGATCTCAGAGTAAGGATATTGCTTTTCCAATTATGTAGTTTAACATTCCTCAGCCCAAGAGCTGAGGTCTATCTCTCAGAGTTGATACATGATCTTACTAGATATATTCCTATGTGTCACTCTGGAATGAAATGGGCAATGGTGAATCACATGTTTGCTTATGTGTTTTCCTTAATAAACTCTAGCATATTCCTGATGTGTATGCTGTAATGATTCACCCTAGTTTGCTAGAAAATCCATTAAGTAAACTATATTAGGCCTAGTAGCCACCATGACCTTCTGAAAGTGAACCCAAGGTTCTTGAGATATAGGACCCATCCTTGGGTTGGAAAAAGTCTGCTTGTGGTGTTTTGGCTATTATCTTCAAACACTGGAATGGCAACTCATCACAGGCCCTGGTAATTATTCCTCTGAAGCCCTAAAGTTCTGAGATAGTATCTCATGATTATTTATGACAGTCTTGAAGGGACATGTCCAAGAGAAGATGGCTTCACTGAGGAGAGGGCTGAACAAGCACTCCTAATAAAATTACAACTTCAGAGCTCTAGTGGGTAACATAGGATCCATAACACATGCCTTAATCAAAAAATGTTAGAAACACTTATCCAAACAGGACCAAAGAAGTGAACAACTTCCCTGAAGGTCCTCCTGCTATTGGAACAGTATAATATTGCTAGCACACCGAAAGTGTTAGTAAGAGGAATATAAGCACTAGACCAATATGACTCTACTCCCACTGAAGGAGGTCCCCATGGGAGACGATGTAAGCCAACAGAACCATTAGGTGGGCCTCCCCCAAATGTCTTCCTTCTCAAAACACTTTGTTATGACTTTTAGATTGATAGATCAAATGTAATGAATTGATCCATACGACTCTGTAAAAAAAAAAAAAATACTATGTTGTAGAAGACCCTCCCCACAATCAAAATGATGACAACAAAGTACTTTTAGAGAAGGAATATTAATGGAGGCATGGACAATCAAGAAGACAGAGAAAAGAGACACTAAATATGTACACCATCTTTTTGAGATTAGTATAATATGAAATTCAGTCTAATAGGGTGGTCACAGAGTAAAATTAACCAACTGTTTCCTAGACTTCAGAATCATCTGATAACCTCAACCTTGAGAAAGGAACATTGGTTAGTTAATTATGGATGCCCCGTTACCCTCTAGAACTCTTGGAGTTGAGACAACTCTGTTTCCTATTGGTATATCCAGACAGTGTCCAATCTAAAAATGGTACCCCTTTAGTCCTTGGCCACAAAATTCTAGGTCACCCAGCACGCATCTAAATGGCTATGCCTTATCATTTATATTTTCTTCAGAAAACAAGGACAAATGAATGTTGAAATGGCTGATTCAAAAACAAATTGTCCTAACCAGTATCTGGCCACTCACTGGTAAACTGGCTTGATGCCAAAATATGGCCATCCCCTGCAGGGATCCATCTGTTCTCAGCTGTCCATTAGTGACCAAAGAGTCAGGCGGTGGGAAGATGTAGAGCAGAGAAACATGGATATCCCTTCACACAGTTCTCTTTCACTTATTACCCAGTCACCCTCAGGGTGTTAGAAATCTGGGCAGTGCCCTATGCCAAGATATACTTTATTACTGTCATCTTCTGGTTGATGATTTGTGCTCCCACTGTGGCAGGAACATACGCATTATCTTTGCTCTGCTTTCTGCTATATTGTGCTTCTCATCCAGGTATCCTGCCAGGTGGACACTGGTCTGGTCCACATCACCCTCACAATGTGGGTATAAATGAGTGTACTTTGAACATCACAAGATGGAAAGTGAGTGAGTGTGTGATAGCAATGGGAAGAGGAAGCCCCCTGCCTATTAAGATGGGAATATTTGAAATCTTGGAGATTGTGGTGGAGATGCACAGTGATTATTTCTATTTGAATCCCCGAAAAGGTTTGTCTCCTGTCTCCAATTTTTTTGTGACTTAAAAAAATTTTTTTAAATATTTTAAATATTTATTGATTTGAGAGAGAGAGAGTGCACACACGTGCGTGCATGCATGTGGGGGGGAGGGGCAGAAGAAGAGGGAGAGAGAAACTGACAACCCTTAGATCATGACTTGTGCGGAAACCAGGAGTCGGACGCTTAACGAACTACACCACCCAGGCACCCCATGGTGACTTTTTTAACTGATAGATGTCTGGTTTGCTGGATATTCCATCCAGTATCTGATGTAGCAGGAGGAAGAGCCCATAGCCATTCTAGCCTCTCCTAATCTCACTACTCTCAGTGCCTCCCAGACACCAGGTATATACTCCATTAAGTTATACTACTCAATACCTATCAATTAAATTGTCAATTAATTGATTATCAATTGTGGATTCTAAGAAATGAGGCCAAGCAAGGCATGCAGATAACAGGCATGGAAGGAAACTTGGGAAAAGTCTCCAGAATTTAGATATTTCTCATCACAAGTTATGCCTCCTACTGCGACCCTCCCATGAAGTTGCAGGTGCTAGCCTGGCTCAGTTCCATACAAAGCATATCCCCACTAATGGGGAGAACAACCACTGACTGGTGAACTCTTCTGATGGGTTCATGACAGTATCTGTTCTGGGTCATGTGTGCTTCCTGGTCTGGTCATCATATATGGATAAATGACTTTCCTTGATTGCTTTGGGTGAAGATGACTTGGACCCTAAGGAGATTACATTCATCTTTTCCCAAATTCTTTAACTGCCTACTTACACCCTCTGGCCCAGGTGGCAAGGGACAAAGGAGACATCTTCTGGGGAAGATGAATAATGGAGAGCAAACTACCCCCACAACCTTAGGCACTGTTCTGGTCCTGAACTGGAGATAACTGAGCTGATACTGGTTGAGTTAATTTTGTCATCCATTCTCTCTCTCTCTCCCTTTCTTCCCTACTTTCATATTTCACAGAAGTAGACACTTCTCTTACCTAAATAATTGTTTTTAGAAGTATTTTTTTAACTTTCCTTGAATTTTCTTTTATTTCTATATTCCTTATTTTTTTTGTATTTATTAGTTTGATCCCATGTTTTTCACATTACAGAATTTCTTCCAATATCTGTGGATCTTTGGATGTCTTCTCATAGTTAAGAATGGGGGAACTGAAAAGCTAGAGCTAACTGAAAACTCTGCAAGTGTGAGGGGAGCAGTGGGCTTCTCACCTAGTAAGCTCTGAT
This sequence comes from Halichoerus grypus, assembly GCF_964656455.1. Taxonomy (NCBI): domain Eukaryota; kingdom Metazoa; phylum Chordata; class Mammalia; order Carnivora; family Phocidae; genus Halichoerus; species Halichoerus grypus. The sequence goes on from NC_135715.1 coordinate 96,085,696, forward strand.
AGAGCTGATCTGCTTGGCCAATTTCCTGGGATTCCTCAAATATTAATGTCTGTACTTATTTTCCCTTGAACTGGTCAGTTCCTCTGAAAAAATATCTCCAATCTACAAACATGGAAGCAAAGTAAGGGAAGGATAATGTGGATCTCCCACATTTTATTTGTAGACTTTACTTCTAGCCACTTTTTTTTCCCAAATGGAGACTCCATCCACAATAGTGCCTGGTGTCATGAGTCCAGAGTTTCTTTTTTTCTTTCTTTCTCTTTTTCCTTTCTCCCTTTCTTTTCTCTCAAAATTTTCTTTCTTTCTTCCTTTCTTCCTTCCTTTCTTCCTTCCTTTCTTTCTTCCTTCCTTCCTTCCATCTTTTTCTTTCTTTCTTTCTTTCTTTCTTTCTTTCTTTCTTTCTTTCTTTCTTTCTTTCTTTCTTTCTTCCTTCCTTCCTTCCTTCCTTCCTTCCTTCCTTCCTTCTTTCTTTCTTTCTTTCTTTCTTTCTTTTCTTTATTTCTTTTCTTTCTTTCCAGGAGAGGCAGGAGGAGAGAGAATCCTGAAGCAGACTCCCTGCTGAGTGCAGAGCCCTACTCTGGGCTTGATCCCAGGACCCTGAGATCATGACCCGAGCTGAAATCAAGAGTCAGCCACTTAACCGACTGGGCCACCCCGGCCCCCCGGAGTCCAAAGATTCTTGATCATTCTCTCTAGAGGACAAACCTTCAGTCTTTTGTCTAGTTGAGAAAAGAGCAATGATACAGAAGCATTGGACAGAGAAAGAGAATCTGAGCATCTAATTGCTTCTCGTGGGGACTTTCGACCACACCTCCCCCCTCTGGCCCTTTTTGCTCTCTCACATTCAGAAGTCCTAGGGCTACAATCTCTGAGCTCTGGAAAATTCACCTTGATTGTGTATGGAATTTCCCAACCTCACTATTGCTGGAATCATTTGCACTGTTTTGTGTTGTTCTGTTTGCTGAGTCAGTTCCTACTTGTCCATCTGCTTCTTGGCTCCCAGGATTTTAGTATTTTTTTTACTGCTTGCTGCCTCTTGTTTTGTTTTCTCTATCCACATAGGTTTATGCTTTTAAAAACATATCTCTACGCTTATTTTGAGGTTTCTATGAGAACCAAGATCTGTTTTAAAATGTATGTTTAACATTCTTTATTTAACTCCAGGGCTGTGGTGCACTCAAAACTTACAATTAAACTGCCCCAGTTTCTGGATTCCTCCAAAGTATCCAAACTGGCATCACATGGCTGGTGTGTGTGAGTGTGTGTGAGTAAGAGAGTGGTGTGTGTGTGTGTGTGTAGCATGTACAGATTTTATTTTCAAATCATGCAGGCGAGAACAGGGAGAACAAATTCGATCCTCACTAAACTTATTTTGCTTGTTTTACAGGAAAGGGAAATAATGCTCAAAGAAATCGGCTAGCATTCCTTCATTAAATCAAGAAATAAGTAGTCCAACTGGGACACAAACAGGAGGTTTTGTCACTAAGCCCAGGGCCCAGTGCATTACAACAAATTGCCCCCTTAATTGGAGATCCAGTTGTCACATTGGAAACTATACTGTATATGTCATTCCTCAGCTCACAAGCCTTCAACACCTCTCCACTGCCTACAAATCCAGGTACTAACATTGAGTCCTGCAGTTTCATGCAGCCAGTCAATTTCTGTGGCTTCCTCTCTTCCCTTTCCTTCAAATCCACCTGAACCTAAACTCTAGATGGAGGTTGAAAATAAGCCTTCCACAGACCATCTCATGCCCATAGACATGTCAGTTTGGTTCACAGACAATCATTAAAATGAGGAACTTGATCATAACCATGTCAACAATTGGCTGGAATTATGTGCCTGTTGCTTCTCTAAGCAGAATCCGAAGCTTCCGACTGCACTGTTCTCCCCACTCATCCCACTGGCACAATTCCAGCATGCTTCACAGTGTGCATTACCGGCGGGACCCACACATGCAGGTTGTGGTTGCTGTCAAACACTCTGTGTTTAACATAAATAGATATTCAGAAGGAACTCTACATTAAACTTTTCAAGTAAAGTTGTTCTCAAAATGTTAAAAAAAAATCCCAGAGATACTTGTTAAAAGTGCAATTTCCTGGACTCTACCTAGATCCGCTATAAAGAACCTCTTATCTGGCGCTTAGAAATTTTCATTTTCAGTAAGATTCCTGGTGTTTGTTACATCAAGTAACATTTGAGGATCAGATATTAGATGAAGTGGACAGCACTCTGCGATTTCTTTTTCTCAACACAAGGCACATTCCCTGCCTCCATATCTCTGCTCTTACTCTTTCCTTTGGCTGGAATCTCTTCCTTCCGACCACCCCAATTCCTTTTTTGCTTTCATAGCATACTATGTAGAGGAATTTTCCATTAAGATCAAGGAGACCTCCCTTTCTCTTTTAAGGCTCCAAGGTGTTTGATAAGTTCTTTTTATAAAGCAATGAATGAATTTTTTAGAATTCCAAGATAAGACACCATACAGAATGGCTATCAACAAAATCCCTTTATTATCTATTGAAAACCAGTTTATCAATCAGATATTATCTGATATTACAAGCACTGATTGCTCAGTCCTGTTACTCTAGAGGTCTCTTTCCTCAAGTTTAAGCAGAAATAAATAAATATATCTGCATCTATATATCCAATGGTCAAGATCCATTGATACCACCTGGTCACTGTGCCTCTCTTGTAACTCCCTCTTCCATAGTCAAGATAATTAACTGTGATGACATCCAGTGACAACTTTTCCTTCTAATTTGGCTCACTGAGAGGTGGCCTTACTCTATTCTCTTACAGAGATTCTATGAAGAAATAATCGTGAAAATGTTCTCATAACAAAATGTGAAATTTAAAGACCTTAGAAGGTTTCATTATCTTTCTCTTTTGCTATGTTTTACAAACAATGTGGTGTAAAGCATATGGCCTAAGTCTTCCTTTTCTGTGTTCCCCTAGTTAAAACTGAAAATTCCATGTTTATAAATAAAGGAAACCCATGTCCCATGGAAAATGGCCAAATTCACTTTGACCCATAATGGCAAGAGTCTATGAGGTCTTCTAGAACCTTCCTTCCCATCCAGTAAGCACTTTTGATGTAAGATGAGACACTTATATATTGCACAAAATTTAACATTCAGACAAAAGTCATTTCCACTTTGTCCTTTTATATATTCATTGACTTTTTTCATTTACTATTTCATTTAAACATTTAGTGTCATCCAATGCATGTTACTTTGCTATGCACCAGTAATACAGACCTGTATAAGACAATAACCCAGCTTCCAAGTAGCAGGATTCTAATAATCTCCTTTAGGAAACCTGTGCTGTATGCACTAACCAACTCCTTCCTTTGCCTTATCTCATTCTGCCTTGTGCTTTTATACCTTTATCCTTTCTGCTCCCAATACTCACTTTCCACTCAATTGTAAACTCCTTGATGGAAAGACCCATGTTTTATTCATAGCACCAGTAAAGTGTCGGGCAAGCGACACAGCTCAATAAATATTTTCATTGGGGTGGTTACTGCACTCTCAAGAAAATGGACAGATATGAAATACAGAGGAAAGGGAAACAAATTATCTTACTATCTTCTACATTTTTCTTCACACTAAATTCCTTTTGACCTCTTGAAGAGCCATAGTCTATACTCAAAATAAATGTGCCTGTTTTTGAAGCTCGCTCTTTCATTACAGAGTCTCTCTCTGGGGCTTGGTCAGTTTCTTACGCTAGTTTCCTGGACTTTTTGGCATTCAGATCCCTCAAGATGGTGTCCAACTTGTTGTTGCATCAAACAGTTGTCTTTGGTTCAACCAAACACGACCTTCACACTTTTTAGTAATCAGAAATAATATTTACAACAGAAGAGCACTGAAAACCCACAACCACCCATGGGAAATGTGACTTATTTTACCTGAGGTCTTATCAGTCCTCTGCATAAAAGCTAGCTGCTGTCTTAGGTTATTGATATTTGTAGCCCATATTTCCAAGAATAGCATGATTGCACTGGGTACTTAATACCTAAGCTACCTATTAGCAAAGAAGGAGGCCCTAGGGGGGTACTCTCAAGAACCCAAGAACCTTTCAAGTTGAAGTGGTTCAGAGTTGTTGCCTCTGTGTGTGTGTGTGTCTGTGTGTGTGTTTAGTTTGAAGATGTGTTAAGAAAACCTGACTCAAAATTGAAGTTGGGAAGCCATAAAGGGAGGGTTCTCATGCACATACAGCTTACACAGTCCAGCAGGAAGAGGGAAGGTTTCTCTCAGCCCAGCAACAGCACGTTGTCCTTGCCTGCAGCCAATGAGAAGCCCCCACCACTTCGAACTCTGTTTCCTCCAATGAATTTTGTTTGCAACACCTCCTCTCAGTCTCCTCCTTTCCTATAGAAAAGATGCTCTCTTCAGTTCTCCAGACTTGCCTATGCTTTGCCATAATTTGCTTTGTCCCAAAAGGCAATCTCTCTGTAATATATTGACCAATGAACTGGTTTTGCTGGATGAATCAGTTACTTCTTTCTTTCAGAAGGCTGACATTTCACACACTTGTACGTGCAAGCATGAGTGCACATTTTGCTACAATCTAAAGTTTTAAAAAGCCAAACAATGGGGCGCCTGGGTGGCTCAGTTGGTTAAGCGACTGCCTTTGGCTCAGGTCATGATCCTGGAGTCCCTGGATCGAGTCCCGCATCGGGCTCCCTGCTCGGCAGGGAGTCTGCTTCTCCCTCTGACCCTCCCCCCTCTCATGTGCTCTCTCTCATTCTCTCTTTCTCTCAAATAAATAAATAAAAAAATCTTTAAAAAAAAATAAAAAATAAAAAGCCAAACAAAATTCTTTTTTTTTTCTTAAATAACATTTGCATGTTATCCTGAAATGCTGTTCTTCAGGTAAAAGTTAGCTTTATTAAATTTCATACAGGGAAAAATTATACTCTTACATTGCCATGGCAACTGGAGAACTCATCTACTATTAACTTAGAAACACTCTTGTCCGGTAAGAGCAACCCCTCCCCATCCATCCACCTGGGGTTAAAGAACTCTTCCTCCTAAAAAGGAGCTGCATCTCTGTGCAGTTTTATTTACTTAATAACATCAAGGTAAGGCCCCCTACCGCTTGGTAACTTTGCAGGAAGTTAGGCTTGACATACAGCTGGCTTATTAAGGAAATCCACTTTATAATGCTTTATAATTGGACAGATACTTCTTTTATTCTTTTTGAAGAAAAATTGCCTCCTTCCTTTGACCACCCTTATTACACTTGAGGAATGACACAGCTGTAATTTAAAGATCCTCGGGGTTTTTTGTTACTTTTATAAATTTAAGAGCTTTTCCTGCTCTTTCTCTTCTTTTCTCCATCTGAAAAAGGAAAAGATCCCATCCTTTTCTTGGACATCCTGATCTTCTATATATCATCACAGCATTTCGTCTGGATGGTGTATTAGCTTCACCCATCAAAAGCGTCCAATCCCTTTGGTGATATATTACTCACTGACAAATGCCAGCTGCCAAGAATTGCTTTTGTGATTCTACCAAGAGTTACCTCATTATTTAAAACGATGAATTGCCTTTGAAATGATAACTACTAGTTGAAGAAATGAACAGTGTGTTATTACCTAGGCTAGGTAGGCCCCCACGTCTGGCCAAGCCTATTAGAAGTCAACCTTTCAATGAGTGGGCATAATGTGGTTGTTCCATTTTGCAAAGAGAACAAATCCATCTTGGTCAGATAAAACTAATGTTTGGAAGGGACTCACTGAGTAAATGCAAGTTCTTATCCCTTACTGGCCCATATTAGATTTTAAGAAGGTGTAGAGCATCCCAAAGAAAAACATTAGCTTGAAAGAAGTTAAATTTTTGCTGATGAAGTTTTTGTTTGTCCATTTGTTTAAATTTTAGTAATTTTTTTTAAAGATTTTATTTATTTATTTGAGAGAGAGAGAGAGCACAAGAGGGGGGAGCGGGAGAGGGAGAAGCAGACTCCCTGACGAGCAAGGAGCCCGATGCGGGACTTGATCCCGGGACTCCAGGATCATGACCCGAGCCGAAGGCAGTCGCCCAACCAACTGAGCCACCCAGGAGCCCCTAGTAATTTTTCATTCTCTTTCTGTTTATATAAAAAATCAAGGTGGGGTGCCTGGGTGGCTCAGTCAGTTAGACTCCGCCTTCAGATCAGGTTGTGATCCCAGGGTCCTGGGATCGAGCCCCATGTCGGGCTCTCTGCTCAGTGGGGAGCCTGCGTCTCCCTCTCCCTCTGCCTGCAGCTCCCCCTGCTTGTGTTCTCTCTCTGTCAAATAAATAGGTAAAATCTTTAAAAAAATTCAAGGAATTTACTGATGGTTTTGACTGTAAGAGGTAATTTGAAAAATGATGTAAAAATGAATTTGGAGTGAGATTATGAAGAATTTTGATAGTCACAATTAAGAGTATGGGCAGAAAATGAAGAAAAACTGGTAGGAGAATGACATGACTGAATGCACAGATATCTGAAAATTAACTGGTTGGAATGAAGAAGATGGTTTAAGAAGATGGTTTATGACGTGGATAACTTGATGAAGTCCTGAATGAGTTTCAGCTTTCAGAGTAGCCATTCAAAGAAGGAAAAGGAAACAAGAATGAAAGGAGAGAATGTAGAAGCCAGACTGAGCATATAAAAATGTTTTGGCTAATGATCTCATAGTACCCAAGCACAATTCACAGAAGGCAGGCACTCAACTTCACTCTTATTTAGTAGAAATAAGAATCAACATCAAGATGGATATTATTAGACCCTTGGAAATAAAATGCAAAATAAGAATGAATAAAAATAGCATTTATTTATCTTCTTTGAACTTCATAAAGTAATAGATACAATTCCAAAACCAGGTCCTTTATGCTTGATTATTAACCCCTCCCAGCTCTCTAAGAGCTAGATATTACGGTGGACAGCAGTGAATAGCCATGTGTTTAGGATTAAATGTTTTGCTCACATTGCATTTTTGTCTACACAGAGGGTACAATAGGTGTGGTATTTATAGTTTTCTTCATCCTCAGTTTACACCTAAAGGAACTGAAATATTCAAATGCCCATCCGAAGGTCACTCAGTGCGGTAATGATTCAGTGGAGACTCTGGTTCAGAGTCAGCATGGTCTCTCTTTTTACAAACATGAAAGAAGACGGAAAAATAAGAAAACATCTAATTTCAGCAATAGTCAAACCAATGAGGACTACACAAAGAGAGCAAACTTTAAAGAAGTAAAAACACCGGGGCAAAATTACTAACTCTTACTAATTTTTAGCTATTGCGATTTTTAAAAAATGTTTTCTGTCTAATCAGTTGTTGATTTAACAGGGAATCCTGTTTGCTTCTACATCACTGAAGGAAGCCCTGGGTTTGTAATAGAGCTCTTCACACTTGTAGCTGGATATTAAACCCAAATCCTACAAGGGGAGTGCAGTTAATAAAAATTCATGATAACGAAGTGTCCCTTAATTCTAAGCTTCTTGTATTGCAACCAAATAGAATACCTGGCTAGTTACATTTCTTTTTAAAACACTTTTTAAAAAGATTTTATTAATGTATTTGAGAGAGAGAGAGCACACACAAGGGAGAGCACAAGCAAGGGAAGCTGCAGACAGAGAGGTAGAACCAGGCCCCTGGCTGGGCAGGGAGCCTGACATGGGGCTCGATCCCAGAAGCCGGGATCGTGACCTGAGCCCAAAACAGATGCTTAACAGACTGAGCCACACAGGCGCCCCCTTTTTAAGACTTTTAAAGACATGGATTCTCTTCCCTTTCTCCCCCTGCCCTTTTATGTCTTTACACATGCATGGGTGTGCACAAGCGCATGAGCACACACACACACACACACGCACAGAGTTCACAACCCAATAATACTCACTGGTGGTAGTACTTAAAAATAAGATTCTACTTCTTCATTCCTGCCCTAAGTGAATAGAATAAAAAAATGAAACTGCAAGTTACCATTGACATCATCTAATTCAATCTCCATTTTTTTCCCCTCCTCATTTTACAAATCAGAAACTGGATAAGAAGGCTTTGTGCTTAGGATCACATGGATTGTCAGAGGATGAGTCCTGAATAAGGAAACAGTCAAGGGTAGGGTAATGGTAGCAGAGGGTAGGGCAGGTACATGTCCTTAGGCAATTTGATTAATCACTTTGATTTCAAGTTTCATTGGTTATTGTAGAAATCCAATGGGGTCACAGATTCAATAGAGATGAATAGGCTGGACATGCCTGTAAAATATAGGCATCAGTGAGGCTTTCTTTTAATCATAATGCTGTCACTATGGAAAAAAGCACAGTTTGGGAAACCAAACAGACTAAGATTAGCTGTCAGCTTCATTATTTACTTCTTTCAGAATCTCTGTCCCAAATATTAGTCATGAGGATGAGGGCGGGGGCACTCTCATTGGGAAGGGTGCATTTGTGCATAATTAGAATGCCATTTGTCAACAAAGATTGCATTTTAAAAGGCATGGTCTTCTTATTTAGTAATCCCACTACAAGAAATTGACCCCACAGAAGTATTGACAACCCTTTACAAAGGTCTTTCTACCAGAATGCTCATTATAGCATTTTTTGATAGTAGCGAAAAATTGGAAACAAATGATGTTTTGTAGGTGATTACAAGAGGATCAGTTACATCATTTTTGAACCATTCTTTGAATTTAAGAATGAATAAATACAGAATGCATTTAAAGTATACAAAAAAATCATATGTAGCCATTCAAAAAACGAGATAGAAAATAAAGGTTTGAAAGTTCTGTTATTAAATGTCAAAAGCCCTGGGCAAAATGTTGAGTATAGGATAATCATCTTCACCGTATAAATTATACATATGATACAGATATAATTATATGTTATAATTATAAATTATATATATATATATCTATAGTTTATACATAAAATTTGGAATATTATAAATATGTTTATGCTTATATAAGCATAAGGCAATTTCAGAAAGGAATTCAGGAAAGAATCAAAAGAAACTCTTACCACGAGGCTCCTGGGTTCCTCAGTTGAGCGTCCAATTCTTGGTTTCGGCTCAGGTCATGGTCTCAGTGTTTTGGGATCAAGCCCCACATCAGGCTCCATGCTGAGCACGGAGTCTGCTTGTCCCTCTCCTTCTGCTCCTCCCACCCCCCCTTGAACTCTCTCTCTCTTTCTCAAATAAATAAATAAATAAAATCTTAAAAAAAAAAAAAGAAACTGTTATCAGCAGTTACCTTAGGGAGATAAGCTAGTTTAGTGAATTGAGTAATTGCACTGTGTATGTGTTTGTGTATGTGTGTGTTTATAAAAAATTGTATATACACAAAACTATATATATGTGTGTGTATATGTATATGTGTATATATGTATATGTGTTTATATATATATGTATATATATACACATATGTATTATATACAAAATTTAATCACCCAGACAATCTCTGGGTGTGTGTGTATGTGTATGTAAATAATCTGAGTGATAAAATTTTGGACCATTTTTGTTTTTTTGTTTGAATTAAAATTAAACAATAAAACTTTAAAAATAAACAAAAAGGGCGCCTGGGTGGCTCAGTTGGTTAAGCGACTGCCTTCGGCTCAGGTCATGATCCTGGAGTCCCTGGATCGAGTCCCGCATCGGGCTCCCTGCTCAGCAGGGAGTCTGCTTCTCCCTCTGACCCTCCTCCCTCTCATGCTCTCTGTCTCTCATTCTCTCTCTCTCAAATAAATAAATAAAATCTTTAAAAAAAAAATAAAATAAAAATAAACAAAAATACAAACAAATAAATGAATACAAAAGGTATAATAACATTGTCCTGACAAGCTGTAATTAGTAATATAATAATATATATAAAGATAGAAGGCATATATGTAAAGATATAATATAACAATACTAAGATAATATGATAATAATAATATACAAAAGATAGAAGGCATAGTACTGATTACATAGATGATAGAATGATCTCTCCTCTCCTTCCCTTTCAACCTCTTCTCTGGGAGTTAAAATCCTACCAATATATATATTTTTTTTACAGTTGTGCCTCTACTGTTTGAATGTTTATTTCTTGTCATATAACAAGAAAACCTAGTGGAACATAGTAGAATGCACACAGAATGTCATACATTCATTCATTTAAATAAATAGATACTATGTACACAATTCTGCCATATGCTGGGAATGCAAAGATGACTAAGACATTCCCTGTCCTTGAGAAGCTTACATTCCGGTGGGAATTTCATATATAAAAATACTACATCAAGTGTGGCCAGTGTGAATATTCATGACATCAAGAGAAAAATAACAAAACAGAGGCACAAATTGAAGTGAAGCTTCTCAGATGGGCTGCAATTACACATAAAGCATACTAGTGTTAGAGTTACAGGTCGGTCCCACATGCTGGGGTAAGACATTTGAACTCAGTCTTTTAGCTGCACTAAGCCAGAGACAGTTTTGAAGCCTAGAAATGAGGTGATTCATTTCTTCTTTCGAGAGGTCTATTGATTGATAATTTGGCAGCTAGTTTGTAAGAGAGAGGTCCATTCTGTTAGCAGAAGTATCTATTAGGAAGTTATTACACTAATGTGAGTGAGCGAAGGCAGTGTTCTGAGTACAGGAAATGTCAGTAGACATGGAACAAGGCATAGATTTGACAGGTGTTGGGGATGTAGCATACACAGAAATAATTGGATACATGGAGTACAGTCAGTGATGACCTGGGATGTCAAGCAAGGCCAGATGGATGCTTTGTGGTGCTGTTAGTTGAAAAAGAATTCAGGAAAAAGTCTGGGAAGGCTGGGGTAGTGAATACCCACAAGTGTGGGCACGTAGGGTGTGAGGCACCAAGCATGTTGTTCCCTGACTAGAAATGATGGTGGGCATGGCGTTATGCATGTCCGCGGCTCAGTGTGACTTATATTGTGAAGTCCTCCGTGACTTCACTTAGAAAAAAGTCTGGACATTTAAATTTAGAAGCTGTTCATATAATGAGATGAGAAGGAAAGCAAGAATGAGTGACACACATTTGAAGAGCAGACAAAAGAGAACAAACTGGTAGTGGAGGCACAGGTGGGCTAAGGTAAGCATCGTGGATTCCTGTTAGAAATAAAAACACCCGTGACTTCAATGTGAATCATTTTCCTTTGTGAAATGAGCTTTAGCCCTTTCAAAATCCAGGAACATTATGGAACACCTTCTGCTCTTAATTGGCTGCTAGCTGATCTACATAATTAAATACAACTCACTGCCCTTAAAATTTGATGCACCCTCTAGTAACCTTCGTTTTAAATCTGTTCTTAACCAAGATTTCCTGGTTAAAGAAGGGTTTGTTTGTTTTTTTTTTTTTTGATAACTGATTCTTAAAAAGATTTTATTTCTGCCGGAGCAAAACCCTTTTAGAATAATTTTTTAAACACTTCACTGAGATATTTCAGGCACAGTTCTGCAATGTTCCCCGACAGCAAATGTTTTCTTGAAATTCTGGAAGGGCCTCAACCACCCGACTCCCAAGAACTAATACCAGAAAGTAGGGGAAAAAATGTCATGGCAAAGACTTTCATGGCCCTCTGGAGAGTTGTTGGAAAAGATAATATGATATGAACCTCATCTCAACCTCAATAACCCCTGTCTTGCTGGTATCAATAAAACATGGAAAACCTTCAGAGTATCCAGGGTTCAATTTAATATTGCCCTCTAAGGGCATTCCTTTGTCCAGCCCCCAGAGCTTTCAACAAATTCATTGGCACATAAAAACTTTTTTCTCATAGATTTTTCTTTAGCATACAAAAGCTTCCAATTCCAACAAAACCTCTTTTAGCAAAATACCACGTGAATGAGTTTCTCTGCAGTCAAAGCAGTCAGAATGCTCATTAAATTGCTAAGCAGTTAATTCTATAGCTTTAGATCTGAAAGATAAGCTACTTAGGGGACAAAACTCATCCTTCCCAGTGATTTCTTTTCTATTTTCTGTCTGAAAATGATCCACTTTGGGGAATTTTTTTTTTTTCCAATAAGAGTTCATTTCCCATTGAAATCTCTCCCTACACACTGTCAGTGGTTGTGCATTTGACTGAAAACCATGGTATTAGGAGGAAGCTGAGGCGGTGTCTGGACAGGACGCTGCATTCCAAAACCAAACACCAAGGTTCTAAAATGACCCACTGTTTTGGATTATTCTTTCTACTGACACCTCTCTTCATATAGATAAGACAGTTGATATTCAGGAAAATTGCAATGTAGTGGAGATATGGAAACCTTTAAGTAAACTGCCTACATGCAAGTCAGTTGGAAAAGAAGCAATAAGATTTGAGGTTGGTTTTTTTTTTTTGTTTTGTTTTGTTTTTAGTGGAAGAGAGGTATATCCTCAGTTCTATTTAATTTGGATCCAGAATAGCATTTTATTATTAATTGTTAAGATCAATGTACCAGAAGGTCATTAATGAGTAATGGAAATGTAATAGAGTGATATAACAATGAGAAGAAGGAGGCAGAGAAAGAGGAGAAGGAGGAGGAGGAAGAGAAGAGGAAGAAATGCAGTAGACCTTGCAAACAGGTCAATTTTAGGTATTTGGCTTAATTCCCTGTGTGTCTCCACCCTTCAATAAAGACTGGTATTTGCTAGGACCAGAATATCAAGAATATCCTTCAAAAGGCAGACCAGAATTCTATGGGAGAAAGAGCAGTCTGTTTACCTTTTCACCTCCACCAGACAGAGTTGCAACGTTAGTGAACTGTTTCCTGAACATCCCTAAGGCAGTTCCTAAACCATGAACATCCTTGGTAGGAGGATTCATTAAAGAAAAAATTACTCATGACACTTGTTAAATTGGTAAGGCAGACATGGGGATTTGCAGTAGGGGAGAGAGATTAGGCTCAATTCTGAACAGAACAAGGAAAGGTGGGAATTCAGAGCCAAGGAGCAGGGGGGAGGGGGACTGGGGGATAGAAAATTACTGAGAGGAACATTAGGGGTAAGAGGGGATTCCGGCTAAACTGACCTAGCCAGATACTTGCTGAAGACAGACAAGGATGATCAAGACATCACCTGGGAATGGTGGAGGATGAGAAACCCAATCAGATAAGGAGGGTGATATGATATGGAGGGTGGAGATTTCTGGCTATACCAACCTAGAGGAGTCTTACAAAAACTGGGCAATGCAAAGATAGACCATGGAAGTGTGAAAGATGAGACCTTATTAGGAAGAGATCAGAGGAAGCTGACTGAAGTTTGCTCAAGGAGAGACTACTTCTCAGATTGGAGGGAAAGTCAGAGTTCACAGTGTCACCAGAAATGAATCTTCTTTCCTCCACATATAGGGTAATGTCTCCTCCAAGAAATGAGGTTCGGGTGGTCAAAGTTCCAGCGGCTTCCACTGACCTGATGTTCTACCCCTTAGCCCGCTATGTTCCTGTCAAAACAGGCGATGAGGTATAGAGGTTAGATGCTGTTTATTGGCCCAATGGAACATCATCTAGTAGCTGACTGATCAGAAGTCCAAGCAGTGAACAGTACTGCTCCCTCACATACTGCTTTTTTTTTTTTTTTTTTTGCTCCCATTTTCCCATCAAGTAAGTCACACATCTCCCAGCTCTTCAGAGAAGAGGTTATTTCCAGACTCCCCTGAAATAGGGATTTGCTGCCCTCCTTCATTCCCTGAGGAGCCTTGCTACTTTTCATCCCAGGAAACATTTCATTGTGCAGGCCAACCTGGACTTGCCCAGCCCAAGCCCCTGTGGCTGGCCTCCCGGAGCACCAGGAAATTGAAATTCCTTAGCAGCTCTGTCCCTGTAATAAAACTATTTTTCTTGAAATTGATTGCTTGCTCTCCTGGAGACCTAAGTCATTTCTCCTGGCCACTCTGGTTCCCCAGCGCATACTGGTTATCACTGTGATCTTAAGAGAGATTGTTTCTGTGTTTTTTTTTAAAAAAAAGGTGGAGGTAGACCTTGGCATCCCAAGTCCTTCACTAATGACTTAGCATGAATTTCTTATGTTAACAAGGAGGCAAGACTTCTCTACCCGATACCTTTCTGTCCTATGGTTTTTCATCCAAAACGGAACTAGTGCTTTTGATCTGTTCAATATTTATTCAGCATCTGCCTAGAACTGGAGCATAAGATCTGGGCCCTGCCCCCTCACAGCTCAAAACATGGCAAAGGAAATAAGACGTGGTGAGCAAATAATGCCATGTAGAAGAAATGTGAAAATGAAACTCAAATTTCAGTATTCATAAATAAAGTGGTATTAGACCAGCCATGTGCATTTGCTTGCTTACAGTCTGTGCCTGCTTTCTCAGCACCATGGAGAGTGGAGCAGACTAGAAAGAGACAAAGTGATTGCAGAGCCTAAAATATTTACTATCTGACTCTTTACTGAAAAAAATTTGCCACCTTCTCTATAAATCACACAAATGACAGCTCACATAGGTTTAATACTTTAAACTTTTCTAGGTCTTTGAAAATCAATGATATGATGTTATCCCTGCAAAATCCCCACGAATTAGGAAAGTAGGTATCATTATCTTCATACGACAGCCAAGGAAGCGGTGGTAATAGATCCCAAATTAAAGAGGCTCAGTATAGCTGCCAGGCAAAAAGCACAGCAGAAAGATGACTCATCCTTGCCAAAAACCTAAACCATGCCCTTCTGTTTTGCAAGCTTCAAATTGGAGTGCAAAATCCTCCCGCTTTCCTTTCTGTACTCAATCCCCTCTCCCCCCCACCCCCCATGGCTACCTCTCCACCTCACCCTGGGTAACAAATGAGAAATTTTGAGGACTATTGAGTACTATAAATTTTCACAGCAGGGCTGCTTCTCAGCCCAGGAACTTGGGTAATTGCCACACATTGGTAAAATTCATAGGAGACAATTGCCCTCAAATCAACAATTCCATCTGCAAGATACTATTGGGGGTGGGAAGGGTAAGAATCCTGTCCTCAGTGCTGTATACAGAGTTAAGAATTTTAACTCACTCTTGAATAATGCCTGCACACATTTTTGGTCTTTTTAAAAAAGTTCTCTTTCTGTTGTTTGTATTGGTTTATTATCATTATGCTTTTAACACTATACTCACATTAAAATACTGGAAGGAAATACAATGAATGTAAAAAATGTTTTGGGATGCAGAGATAATGGGTGTTTCATTCCTAAGTGTCCTATATTTCCCACATTTTCTATAAAAATCATGTTTATTTTAAAGAGGTTATTTAAATATGTAAAACATATATATACATATTTGCATATTTAATGAGGCTCATGGAAAGACTATCTCCTTGACCAAACCTTAGAGAGCTACTCAGAGCCCTCATTTTGACTAAGTGTTGCCTTAAGCCTTGTCTTCACCTGCCTGGCCCACTTTTAGAACAAATCCTGCTAAGTCAGTTTAGTGAGCATCCCCCCAGCCCCGCAACTTTGCCTTGATATCTGATCACTCTAGAAATATCTGATCACTCTAAGGACTGTGATTGTATTCCTCATCCTCTACCTACCTTTGATATGTGATCACCCTGGCCTATCTTCAGCAAGATTCCTAGTAAGTTGGTCTAGCAAGAAGTCTCTACCCTCGATGTCTTCTCTTAGTAAGTTTCTATCCACTGACTCCCTCCCCCTCCTCCTTGGCTGAAAATCCCCCACCCTTGTCTTTGTTGTATTTGGAATTGAACTCCATCTGTCTCCCAGACTGCAGTAGTCTTAACACCTATTAAAACTGTCTTACATAAAGTCTTCTTTACCATTTCAACAAGTGTCAGAACAATTTCTTCTTTAACATTCTCAGAAGACCCTATTTTTTTTTTTTTTTTTTTTTAGTTATCGCACAACACATTCCTTAAGGAGCCTAGAAGCCCTGTTTCAGCCAGACTTATTTATCCAGAATTTCTTAACTAAACCATCTGTCTTTCCCCACCTCTCTGTCTTTGCTAACAGCATTCAACCATGTGAAACTCCTTTATCTTAGCAGGATTTCAAGGAAATTTCATTATAACAAGTTGTACCTTTCTTTAGCTTTTTTGAAGTATTTCATAAAACTAATCTTTGTTGTTTTTGCTGACAATGACAACTATCCTTACCTACATCCATCAGTTATAGTTATAGAGCCAATTTTTGTGTCCAACTTAGGCTGATAATTGAGGACAATTTTAGCCTGGGTAAATTGCAAAATCAGTTCATGAAGACCAAGTCTTGGATTTTGATGATAATGTTATCTTAGCTCCAAACAAGCTTCTCAGGTTGGAACAGAAGATATTTTTTTTCTGCAAAATGTGCCATTTCAACAATCTAGTTTTTAGTGCTTGGTAAATATCTTCTAACCTCAAATGCCCCAAAAATGAGAGAGGGGAGGAAAATGTTGGTTAGGCAGAGCTAAGTGTAGGTCTATGTATAATCTCTACAAGGTTGAGATAAGTGAGCTGTAGTCTTAAGGGTGCCACTGATGTAATTAACACAGTTTCTCACTGCAAGAGAGACAGTAGGTCTGGGCCAGTAAGGGCTGTTACAACTAGGTCAACCGGGTAAAAGAAGAGACATAGGATCATCTAAAGGACACTAAACAGCTTATTCTGCTGCAAAATGTATCTCAAGCCAGTCTAACTGCAGTATTGGAAACCTCCACTATCCTAAGTAAATTATTTCATTGTAAAGACATTATGACACGAATGGCCCCAGTTAAAATTCAATTAATTTCTTAAATGGAAGAAACATTAAACCATCATTCATTACAATTCAAGAAACATTTGGAGTGCCTGCTATAGGTAATAGTTTGTGCTAAATTCTGTGAGAGATAGTCAATAACTTATAAGGTAACAGGGAAATTAGGCACATTAAACCCTGCATCCTGATGGATTATTTTTTATTTTTTATTTTTTTCACTTCATCATGAACTGATAGTGACATTTGCACATAACAGATATGCTGGTCACGTGATTCATCAAGTGACCTCGAAAGCACCCAGACTGGTCTATACCTTGTTTAATGAATGGTATTCACTGATTGCTCACTTGAATGTCACAGCAATGTCATATTGCTGTAAACATTTCTAAATGCTTACTCTCAATTTCAGAACTTACCTCATTCTTAATTTATGAGTGAATCTTGCTATGGACTGTAAGGAACTGTTTAGGGCCAACACTGCACTTCGGGCAGCCTTGTCTATACCCAAAATTAACAACTCGGGGCTGCACATTAAAAACATCTGAGGAGGGCGCCTGGGTGGCTCAGTCGGTTAAGCATCTGCCTTTGGCTCAGGTCATAATCCCAGGGTCCTGGGATCAAGTCCCACATTGGGCTCCCTGCTCAGCGGGGAGTCTGCTTCTCCCTCTCCCTCTACCCTTACCCCACCCCCGCCCCCGCCCCCCCGCTCATGCTCTCTTTCTCTCTCTCAAATAAATAAATAAAATCTTTTAAAAAAAATCTGAGAAATTTAAAAAAATACCACCCTCAGCCCCCATGTCAAACTCATTAGCTCTCTGGGAATGAAGCATGAGCTTCTTCGGTATTTTCAGCATGCCAGAGCAGTGAGATTCTTTAAGCCTAAAAACTTACAGAAGGCTTCAAAGACTCTCTACAATCCCTATATGAGTAGATACTTGCCTTTTCATACCACATGGTTTATGTGACACACAAATGTACAGTTCTGACTCCTGTAAGCCTTGTTAGAGAATTACTTTTGAGTGAACCAATTATTTTGTGTTGACCAAGCCAGGCATTAGTATTTAGACAATAGTCAGCTAGTAAATGGTTCAGATAACTACACAAATACCTTTAAGAGTCCTTTATAGGGGCGTCTGGGTGGCTCAGATGGTTAAGCGTCTGCCTTCGGCCCAGGTCATGATCCCAGGGTCCTGGGATCGAGCCCCACATCGGGCTCCTGGCTCAGCAGGGAGCCTGCTTCTCCCTCTCCCTCTGCCCCTCTCCCTGCTCATGCTCTCTCTCTCTCTGTATCTCTTTGTCTCAAATGAATAAATAAAATCTTTAAAAAAAAAGAGTCCTTTACAATTTCTCATTGTCTTTTTTTCCAGTTGAAGCAATCCATGGTCATTGTAAAACATTTGGACAATATAGAATAATTAAAGAAGGAAAAAAAAAATCACCCATAATCCTACTACCCAAAAGACAGCCATTGCTAAGATGGTGGTGTATTACTTTCCAGATAGAAACTTTTGCACAAAAACATACATATTTTAAAATTATTATCATGTATGCAGAATACTATATCTTTTTATATATGCCATCATCTCAAGAATTTTATCATGTTAATACTCATGATTGGGTTTGCTATAATTTAACCAATCCTTTATTGTTAAACACTTGGATTATGTCATTTTCCCCCATAATATCAGTAATACTGGAATGATCATTTTATATATGTAACAAATCTTTTATATATGTAACAATTAGGCACATTAAACCCTGCATCCTGATGGACTAGTTTTATTTTTTATTTTTTTCACTTCATCATGAACTGATAGTGGCATTTATTAAGTGTAATCTTTATTACAATATAACTGTTTTTTGAGATTTCCTACAAATAACATCATTGGCTCAAAGGGTATGAACATTTTACCATTCTTATTATATACCTTCTATCTTTTTTTCTATAGGATTTTCAATTTTACCCTTTCTCCAGCATGGGAGAAGTACATATTTTCTGAACTCATGGAACACTGAGCAGTATTATTCTTTAAACTTTTGCTCAGTGATATCTTATTTTTGTTTCAGTTTACATCTCTGAGTACTGGTATGGTGAAATATGTTAATAGTGATGATAATGATGCTGGTGATGGTGAGAACGGTGATGATGATAGACAAAATGATGCATTAGTCTGCTTGTAAGTGCTTTCCTCTTTTGAATTTACTCTACTCTTTCTCTTTAAGTCTCTGAGTAAATTGATTAGAACCTGTGGACAAACTCTTTTCAATACTTATGTTGAGGTATAAGCTTTTGTCAAATATTATTTTCAGGTTCTTACAATATATTATCTTTAGCAATGACTCTAAACAACTATTGCAATAACAAATTGGGGTGAGAAGTATGGGCTCATGGGAACTCCTGCACTGAACAACATAGGGAATGAGAACAGCTAACATTGCCCCAAGACATTAGACTATCTCAGCTGCACTAACATCCCTAGGAAGAAATACACCATCTAGCAACATGACATCGCTTCAGAATTGACTTTAGGGAGTACTGTAAAACTGAAAGCCAAGAGAGTTACAAACATCAAAGGTCTATGTGGGTTACGTGAAACAAAATTCAGGCTAATGAATGATGGTGAATATTGTACATAATAAAAACATGGTACAAAAAGCATGCAAATGGAATCTCAGCACTGTAGGACTGACCACCGGTCCCATTCCCATCGAACATCTGGGCTCCACCATTTGTATATCTAGGCTATGTGTGGCTGAATGGGGGCAAAGAGATGGAACTTTGACAGGGTTGTGCTCCCCACCCCCATATGACACAACTGGACAATTTTTAAGGACTGATCCAGATTTCCTATTTGGATATAACATTTGTGATATTACTGGGCAGCATTTGATCTGATGTCCAACTGCCACAATATAAAAAAGAAAGAAAGAAAAAGAGTGGGAACCACTCCACAGGTGTTAAATTCTCAAATGCCCCTAGGACCACCAGGTATTTTTTTTTAAGTCCATGAGGAATGTATATTTTATTTTAAATCACGTGTCTCTAAATCACAGGCTTTATATATCTATATGCTTTACTCTGCCATCCCATACCACAGTTGTTTGTTATCCTCAATAAAGTATCTCCATATTATTTTTGGCACTTTTTAATTGAGATATAATTGATATGTAACATTAAATTTGTTTCCAGCATATAATATCTCGAGGTGGTTTTGTTTGTTGTGTCAATTTAGTTACTAATTGCCTTTTCTCACCTGAATCCAACACATGATGGCTGATTCACAAGTAGAATGCATCTTTCAGGAATCATTGATAAATTAGAAAGAACAATGACAAAAACTATCTATTTGAAGATATGCAAAAAAAGACTGCAGCAATGAAGTTCCAGTGATTTTGGCTTTTACTTCCTATTCTATCATTAGAATAAAATTTTATCCACCATGGGATTTGGTGTAAAGTGGGATATCATTACCATTTAAGACAAACCAGATACTATGAACCTTCTGCTGATTATAATTCTTCTCTGGACTCTTATCTGCAAAAAAACAACAAACTTCTTGACTTACTCAGATAGGTCTCACAACTTGGTCCAAGCATATGATGTCTCTCTACACATGTCTCATTGCCCTCCTGTTGACCCATTAATTTTGAATTCTCAACTTACCAAATCCTTTTACACCTCCAAGACCTATTGGTGCTATTTGGATATAGAAGAAAACTCTTCTTTCTTTTTTGTATCTTGGAGGATCCTGTTCTCCCCTTAAATATCCTTTTTATTCCCTGTCCATACTCATCCCTTCTCCTCCACTCAGTCATGCCTTTTCCTACATTCCTTCCATTATGTGTACCTATCAGTACAGGACTTCTCAACCTGTGTAACAATTATTTACTGGTTTTTCAGTAATGAAGTCTTTTCAGGTGAAGCTCTGTACATGGCACTCTGCTTCGCGAAAGAGGAACTTCAGATAGATAATCCCCCTAGTCCTCAGATTACGTAGAATTTAACAAGCAAAAGAGAGTCATAGAAAAGTTAAGGGCACTATTTGCAAGTGGAGGTATTAGGAATTTTAACACAAAGCTCTGTAAATTCTAAAGCCATGAATCTGTTGGCTCAGTCATGATTTAGCACTGAAAAATGTTCCAAATATGCTCCTGTAAATAGTTGAGTGCTTTTCACGAAGGATTATTCCATGTAACATTATTGTCATCACCAATAGCACTAAAGTCGTTTCTCCTTTGGAAAGGGGATGGGTGAACAAGATCCAGAGAATTTTATTTTGTGTTATTTACAAAAAAGTTACGGTGACCCCATCACAAAGCCTGCGCACACACTAAAATTTGTGCATGTGAACTTCATGACCACATTAAGAAATATAATTTGAAGAAATTCACAACATACAAGTGATGATCACTAAAAATCACTCAATACCAATCTCTGGTATGGCCTGGGACAATTTACTGGCAAAACCTACGATGGAGGTGAAACAAATACAAACATTGTTTGAAGAAAATGACTCTTTGAACCAGTGAATGTATTCAGTGTGCTCTAATGGACTGTGTGTACCTTAAATCAGCTCACCTAACCACACACCGATGATGCCATCTGCACCAGGCCCACGCTTTGAAAGGCCGTTAAAGCCTAAAAGCTTTTATCCAAATACACTGAATCTCCTCAAAAGCCATTTGGGGAGGCTTTAGTCAAGTACTTTTTTATCTCATTTTCGTAACTCCCACAGTTTTGGAGCTTTATTTTGAAAGTTAGAAAATAAAATGTTTCTGCTCCCTAATTTTCCTTCCCTTTGGAAAACATTCCTTTTCTAGGTCTCGATTGTTGCCACCATCTAGCTAGGATTCTGTTTTTGCTTTTTTAGCATAAAGAACCACGGAGAGGAAATGGAGCTGGCATGCTGTGTTATGTGGAGTGGTGCCAGAGCTTTGTGCTTAGTAAATGTTGGAGGAGAAGATGGAGAGATGGATGGACATCAGAAGGCAAAGGTTGGACAAAGTAGGTCAACAAATCACTATTGGCTATTTTTTTTTTAATACTTTGGATCAAAATCATAAAAGTGCAGTTGAAATTGTCCTTCAGAGTGGAGATGGGCATAGGAGGGTGACAGGGAGAGAAAGGAAGAGGGGGAAATTTCTATAAATGATGAGGCATTTCATGGAGGTGTATGCAAGGTCCAAGACCATACCACTGCTCTATTAATTGGGTGTTGATGTTGATGAATGGGAAGACTCACAGGAGGAAGCTAAAAAGGCCTCCACTGAGTAAGTAACCTTTCAACTTCATCTCCAAATTTATGTTATGAGAAGTTGATGAGGGTGTTTCAAGCCCCCAAACACCAAAAACTGAGGCATAAAACAGTGAACAATGTATTTGGGAGACAGTGGGAGCCCTTTTCCCTTTTCTGAAAGAGCAGGGAAGGTAGACTTGTGGTATCTGGAAAGTTCTGCTTGGAATTAACCCTGGAATCCCTGGCACTGGGTCTTTCTTCCTGCTGCCACTGGAGCTGGAGTAAGTGCTGATCTGCTAGGAGTCACAGGCTGAGGCTCCTACAGATTCACATTTTAATTTAGTCTTAACAAAGCTTTGCTCACGTGTCAGTACTTAGTTTGGCTCAAATCACACATTCTTTCCTCTCACTTCTCTGCCTCCCTGTGGGAACTAGATCTACTGCATCGGACTCTCACTAATTGTTCAGAAAGTATTTCATCTATTCCTACTGATTCTTGTAAAGGGGGATCAGAATATGCCACCCCAAACTATGTCACCTTGGCATTCTTTTGAGCTAATAATTAACACAGAGGATCTCTCTGCTGTTCCCCATTAATGGAATGATGGGGGGTGAAGACTGGGCAGAGGCAGGACCTCATCCCTCTGTCACTGAGCTCGAAACAAACATGGGGACACATACATGGTGGAGAACATACCAAAGAAGAAACAATGATGAGAAGGGGTAGCAGTAAGGTTTATAATAATATAAATAAGGTTTGCCTGTAACAGTCTCAAATTGTATTCATTGTCCTGGTACAATTATTAATATGGTCCTTTTAATTGCACAAGTAACCTGGGCTGGGCAGTAACATCCACAGTCACTCTAGTCACATTAGTCATAAGCCAAGGAGGCAAGAGGCTGGTGAATGCCACGGGCACAATTTCAGAGCAGGGTTCTGGTAAAATCTGGTTCACTATGTTCCTTATCTTTGGAATGGAAAGCGACCTTTCCTTCAATGCACATTTTAAATCCCTTCTCTGGCCACCTGAAATGGACTGTCTTATCTCCATCTTGAAAACACTGCATGCACCATTTATAAAATGGTTACCACATTATTTTATGTTGCTGTTCTCTTTCCATGCAGACATTATAGCTAATCCCAAGGCCAACTGTTTGTGATACATCCATAACATACTCATGCAAGAAATGAAAGACATGTTTCCAGGTTGAACCTCTTTCCCTCCACACCATTCAAACAAAATTGTGAACATTTCATAACACAAATCATTTTGATTCAAGAAAAGTTCAAGAAATAGCTATTGAGCACCTACTGGATGCCAGGCTCTATTCAAGTTGGTAGCGTTGTCTTGGGGATCAAAATCAGAAAAAAAAATACTAACCTCATGGAGCTTATGGAGAAGGATAGGCAACACTTTAGAAAAGAAATATAAAGTCTGATTATCTTTCAGATCTCAAAGGCTCAGTGAGGCCTCCCTCACTATCCTACTTAAAATTGCAATGCCGTACCAGGACTAGTCACCCCCTTGCCTCCCTTCTGTTTTTCAAAAGCATTTAGCACCATCTGACATATTACATCTTTTATTGGTTGATTTGTTTAATGTCTGTTTCCCCCAGCTAGAATCTAGGATCTGTGTTTTATTTACTCCTAAATCCCAGGAGCGTAGACCTATGTCTACTAGAAAGCAAGTCTTCTGTAAATAGCTAATGATTGAATCAGTAAGTTATAGATGTTATAAAGAGATACAGAAGAGCAAAATTAGGAGAGAACAGGAGATGTTAGTGTCATAGAGGCCATTAGCACTAGACTGTGATTTCAAATTGGGTGATCAGGTAAGCCTCACTTATAATGTGACAATTGAGCCAAGACTTGAAAGCAGTGAGGAGTGAGCTGTACCTGGCAAATGGCAGGAACAGGCTAGATTCCATGGAACAGAACAATAATGGGCCCAGCAGGTTTGGAGCAAAATCTGAGAGATGAACAAAGAAAGGTAAAGGGCTGGGGATGCAGAGAGGATGGAGGACTATATAATCCCTTATGAGGACTAAGGCTTTTATCCTGATTTTTTTTTAATCTTACGATTTGATTTATCTCAGTAGTTTACAATCAAGGAAAATTTTGCCCACCAGGGGACATTTGGTAATATCTGGAGACATTTTTTTATTGTCACAACTGTGAAGAGAGATATCACTGGTACCTAGACGGTGGAGGCCAGGGATGCTGCTGAATTAATATCCTGTACTAGACAGAATGTCCCTGCTCCCCAACATATGCACAACGAAGTGTCCTCTGGTTCAAAGTGTCAATAGTGTTAGGGTTTAGAAATTTGATTTAACTTTCATAAGGATGATTCAGGCTGCTGTCATGAGAGTAACCACAGGGAAGACAAGGATAAAAACAGGGAGGCCAGTGAGGAGGAAGTTGCAATAATCCAGTAAGGGATGCTATTGGTTTAGATTAGGGGCATAGGGGTGGAGCTACTGAGAGATGGGAAGATTCCAGATATGTTTTGCAGGTAAAGTCCCCCGAATTTACTGATGGTCTAGATTTAGGGTGTGAACAACAGGTGAAACTCAAGGACGATGTGAGGTTTCTGGTTTGAGATTCTGTAAGTAACAAAGTGACACCAGTGGTAGTGAGTGACTGGGCTTGCAGCAAGATTTAGGGGATGGGGTGGAAGTCACACATTAAGGAGATGCCTATTAGAAATCTATGGGAAAATATCAGATACGTGGTTGGATCGGTGGGTCTGGAGTTATAGGGAAATGTCTAGGCTCAAATTATTTATTTGGGAGTCATGAGTGTATGTGTGACATTTGAAGATCTCAAGGGAATGAATCTGAAAAGTGAAGATAGGAGAACCAAGAATGGAACCCCGGGGGACACTCCTGTGAAGAGGGGATGGAGAATCGGGGGAAGGGTCACTGGGGGGTCTGAAGCACTGCCATTTCCTGGACACTTTCATAGAGCTCCGGGCACTCAAATAATTGGGTTTTGGTTTTTTATCTTCCTGCTGTTCCTTGGTGCACGGGGCCGTCACCATGACCCTGAGAACCCATCCAGACCAGGGAATGCATCTTGCATCTTTACTTCATGGCATCTCTTTGTTTTAGGTTTGGTCACTTCTCTGCTTCCTGGCACCTGGTCATTTATGTCACCAATTCCAGAGTCAATATGCTCCCATTTCTGCTACAGCCGACACTGCGAGCCCTTGCTTGCCATCATTCTCTCTGTCTGATTGATTCCATCTCCAATCTTTCAACCAGAGTTCTTTGTCGATTGGGCCTCACGATTTCACACACACACACACACACACACACACACACACACCCCTTAGGACTTTAGAGCATGTGTAGCTCTAATCCCTACTACTGGGCCCTGCATCAAGCTAAGCTCTAAGCACAGCAACCCTGTGCTTTCTTTTTCTTTCTTTCTTTCTTTCTTTCTTTCTTTCTTTCTTTCTTTCTTTCTTTCTTTCTTTCTTTCTTTCTTTCTTTCCTTTCTTTCTTTCTTCTTTCTTTCTTTCTCTTTCTTTCTTTCTTTCTTTCTTTCTTTCTTTCTTTCTTTCTTTCTTTCTTTCTTTCAAGATTTTATTGATTTATTTGTCAGAGAGAGGGAGAGCACAAGCAGGGGGAACTGCAGGGTCCCCGCCAAGCAAGGAGCCTCATGTGGGGCTCAATCCCAGGACCCTGGGATCATGACTTGAGCGGAAAGCAGACACTTAACCAATTGAGCCACCCAAGTGCCCCCATGTTTTCTTTACTTAAATTGGATTAGGGCCTACCATAATGACCCCATTTTAATGTAATCATCTCTTTAAATGCCCTATTTCTCAATATAGTCATATTCTGAGATTAGAGCTTCAAAAAATTAATTTTAGGGGATACAACTAATGGGCTGGAACCCTCTTTCCTTCCTTCATACACTAGGAAACTTCATTCCTCAGATATCAGCTAAGGCATCACATTCTTTAGAGGGCTTTTCTTGAGCTTCCAAGATTGTTTTTGGTGACCCTGTGCTTATTTTTATATTAATGATTGTCACAGTGTGTTGCAATTTTCTTCTAACTTGTCAGCATTCTCCATACAAAAACATACAAGCTCCTTGAAGGTAATGTCTATGTCCTGTTCACTGTTGGATCTCTACTATGTAACACAGGGAATGCACTCTGGAAATGTTTATTGGGTGAATCAATAAAATAATTAATTAATTTACATGTTGTATATTTTTAATCAGATTGAGGGTTATTCACAATGGAATCACATGAATTTATTGGCCTCAGCACCTAGTACATTGCCTGCATAGGGTTGAAAGTAAGCGATAATTATTGATTGATGGAACTGAGTCTATACTATGAATTACTGTATTCATTTGAATTTCTTTACCCACAATATTCAGGTTGAAAGGAAGGCATGTCCTGAATATTCCCTTGGGTCATCAGTCCTGAATGGTACAAAATTCAAATTAAATCTGTTTCTTCTTTTGCTGTCAGTGGAGTGGCTAAAATGAGGAAGGTGAGAAGAATAGAGAGAAATGATCAGATTAGCAGCTTTAAAACTTTATAGAGCTGTGATAGTTCAGCAGCCAAATATGAATATTAAGTGTTATATAAAGGTCAGGCGATGTAAAAATGCTTCAGGCAAAGTACAAATGTTACTACAGTAAACAATGCACTAACTAAATTCGTAAAGCTCTGTAAGATAACCTCTGTGCGCCTTTGACTTTGAGACAGGTCGATTGCCAATGCATATAAATACCCTTTCTCTCTTCCAAAGGTCAATCAGCTTTCATCTCAAATAGAAACAAACAAAACCGAACCAAGCTATGAAAAATCCAAAGACAGGAGCAAGGCTGTAAAATTAATGAATTGTATGATTTTACTTAACTAGAGATGTGAATCTGAATACCCTTTTGGCAGATGGAGCAGAACAAGTTATTTGTGGCTTTCCAAACACCACATTGTTCCCTCCCTTTGAACCAGCTATTTTCTTTGCTTGCAATGAATTCTTTCAACCCTTAACATCAACACATATGGTTCTCTCCTACTCGTCTGCAATATTTAATTCTTCGATAATCTTCCTTAGATACACACACACACACACACACACACACACCTATGTTTGATTTAAATACCTCTTCACTGGGCTTCTCTAGCATCATATCCGTAATCCTAGACAGAGCTTACCTGACTATCTCAAACTTGTTAGTTTTCCTGTCTATCTTCCCTAAAAACCTGTGCTCAATTGCAAATCATAGAACCATGTTTCTTCTAAGTTGTATTTCCCTATGTTTAGGATGATGTCTAGAACAAAACGGATGCTTATCAAATGTTGAGAGACTCTAGCAAAGAATGAACATGTATGAATGCATGAAAATCAGAGTTGAAGATATTTGTTATGGAGGCCATGTGAGAATTTTATTATATATATATTATATTATATTATTATATATACTCTTTCTCCCTCTCTCTCTTTTATAAAATTGCCTTGCAATGATTTTAAAATGTGTTTGTTTTCCTTCTTGGTAAGAGAGTTTTGGGGCATTATCTTTAAGGTGACACTAACAGTTCGGGTTGGAATAAGCTGCAGGAAGCCTACAATAAATTCATGTGATTCCATTGTGAATAACCCTCAATCTGATTAAAAAATATACAACATATAAATTAATTAATTATTTTATTTATTCACCCAGTAAACATTTCCAGAGTGCATTCCCTGTGTTACATAGTAGAGGTAAAAGGTCGTTCTGTAGAGTTTGGTTGCTTATAGAGGATTTCTGTTTCATTTGCTTAATGCTGTTTTTAATCTCTGACTTGTCCCAAATAACATTAAGTACTAAACAAAAAAAGAAAAGAAAAGAAAAAAAAAAG
This sequence comes from Halichoerus grypus, assembly GCF_964656455.1. Lineage (NCBI taxonomy): Eukaryota > Metazoa > Chordata > Mammalia > Carnivora > Phocidae > Halichoerus > Halichoerus grypus. The sequence continues at coordinate 96,113,434 of NC_135715.1, forward strand.
CATTCAAATCCCATTTTATTCCTGCTTTTCTTTTGGGGTATTTCTGGTATATCCTCTTGATGCTTCGCTATGTGGTACTTGTACCTGTGGTCCTTGAAGAACACTCCTCCTAGACCAACCAGGAGATTATCAGCCCTGAAAGCCCAATATGCAGACATATATCCTCTTGTGGCTAAATTGCTTGTTCTAACAGAAAAGAAAATGAGACTGCCTTAGCAACACTTCATTGGCAGAAAGGATGGTGATATGTTCTTATGTGAGTGATTGGACCAGCGTGTTTTTCTTTCTTTTACCTTTGCTGAACAAAAATTGCCAGCTTACCTATTTTCTGGCCTGCTTTTTGAAAGGGAATATTAAAGATTTAAATAAAGACAATAAAGGCAAGATCCTATAGTGAGTTTCTGAATTATCAGCATAAGGGGAAGAAGTGGGATTATATTCGAGGAAGCTTATGGGCTTCAGAGCTGGACAAACTTACATTCATCCCTTGCTCTGGAACACACTGTGAATTGGAAGGTTATTTAATTCCTCACAGACCTGATTATTCAGCTGTAAGAGGAACAGTGCTGAGATAAAACTCCTTAAAATTATTAAGTACAATAATTTAAAATTTTTGAGCTAACAGGGAAGAAATGTCCATTTGGTGAGAGCTTACTATGTGTTCAATTTCCTAAATGAGGTATTATACTAGATTACAGACTTTGGGTGTTTTACTTCTGCAAATTTTCATAACAGGCCCTAAACCATAGTAGGCCCTCTACAAATGATAGTTACTTTTTCTGCACGAAGAATTTCCGAAATGAAGTATGGCATATGAATTACTAATTTTTAAATATACGTTATTTCTTTATTTCTTCCTCATTTCGCTTCCTGGATAATTTAGTATAGACGTGGTAGGTAAAGAAATTTTGGTTAATCTAGGCTTTGGCATTAATAGCTATGTGGGCTTGGACAAATTTCCTTCCTTACCAGCATGATCTACAGCCTGGGTTCCCACTGAAGAGCCACCTCTTGATAGCCACAAGGAATTTTTAAAAATTACTCACTCCTCAAGATGCAAACACATTACAATTTTGTGATACCATGCCCCAAGCAACCATGCCTACCACACGCTGAAGATTAGATCAAGTCCTCTTTCAATTCTCTTCTCCAGTAGGGATAGGTTAAAATTCTTACATTCTAAGAGGGCTGGGAAAGGAACAGTGGGTGAGTCCTAATGCCCCTGAATAGGGCTAATAAAATGGGCACCAGCTCACTGAGGGATTGATTTCTAGATTGACTGCGACGGTCCTAATACTCAACAGCTGGAACTAATAACTACCTGCAGGTGGCGCCAAACTCCAGGCTGAACCCGTAGAGCCTCAGGTTGCAGTTGGAACGACCTCTCTCAACCCCACCCCCACCCCAGACTTTCCCAGGTTAACCCCACAAACTTACATTGGTCATTCTACTATCTTATTAATAACATGCCACCACATTTTATGTCATTTTTAAATTTTTTTGAACTTCACTTACTGCAATATGATTGCTCTTCCTGTAATAGATTAGCTTTGAAGATTAAATGAGATACTGTAATCTATATAAAAGCACTTATCGTTATGACTGGTTTTCAGCAAATGAAAATAAATGGTGACAGGTTACTATTAATTAAAATAACAGATCCAAAAGCAAAAAGAAGCTTTATATTTCCTGACATTTTATTGTCTTTTCCAAAACGAAACATGTTTTATTGGTGCTGACAGGTTAAAAATCAAAGCATCTTACCTAAACGTTATATAACTGTAGGACTGCTGACCATACTGACTCCATCTTTGGCCCTCCATCTTGTTCCTGCCCGCACAATGACCTCCCTCTGGGCTACATGTTCCAAATCCCTTGCAGGTTAATGCATGCTCTGACTAGAATGTGGGAAGGCTTGTTCTGATCTTCCCTCAGGTACACAGCACCACCTTATGTAACTACCCTTTGACCTCACCACAATGCCCCTGGCTCTATGAAAGCTGTGGGTTAAGGTTCGGACTTTGTGGAGAATAGCTGCATAGCACCTGGATTGTGGTCTGCCTGATCACCCCGTAAGTTACCCTTAATAAAACTCTGTAAATAGTACAGAGTGGCTTGCTTCATTTTTCAACCTCGAAATGCCTTATCAGTCTGGAGGATACTTTACAGCCCCTCCTTTACTTTCTAGCAATAAATATATGTCTATATGTATTTATCTATATATCTGGTCCACACAAAATTATTTAAAAGGAGAGTGTTTCAGGGTACAGATAATGTCAAGAAATGGTACAATTTAGAGTGATGTGCTAATTCAGCTAGAATCGCCTGTACCTTTCTGAGATGCAAACATTTGAGAAGCACCAGGCATAGCCATGAGATTGTAGGAACGCTCCACAATGGGAATAATATTGACATGAATTCAAGTTGAAAGACTCATTTAGAAAATGGAACTCTTCTGACACAGCAACAGCCGTGTTGTCCTAATGAAGTACTTTTACATATAGAAGTGAAGGTTCACTCTTCTGTGTAACATCAGAATGTTCTGAAGTGCCATCCAGACATCTAAGTTTTGTGTCCTCTTATTCGAAAAATAAATTAATAAGAGGTCTATTTTGATCCCTTTGAATTTTTATGTTGTTCTAAGATTGAATGGGAAGACTGGGACCATAGCCATAGATGCTGTGCTATTCCTTGAAATAATGAAATGGAAGAGCATTGATATGTGTAATGAGTCAGTGTAGAGATAGACATATGATGGCATATGCATTGGTATAGATCAGAATGAATGACCCAAATCAGTCATGAGCCGATGACAGCTTGGACCGTTGCCTACAGTTAACAGTTATCAGTTCTCTTTCCTCCTCCTCCTCTTTGTCCTTTTTCTCCTCCTTCCTGAAATCACTTGAAAACATGTTAAAGCTGAGTTTTTAATACATCATTTATTAAGGAATACAGCCCAAGTCATGAAGTCAGAAGCAAGTGTCCATGGGGTATTCTTTTCTAGTTGAAACGCTAATTCAGGTGCAAGTAAATGAATTTCTGGGCTGTTCTAATTCCCATCAGCCTTTGTATCCTATCTCTGCTCTAAATTAAAATAGTAACGCCAAGCAGCTGGTATGCTTAATATGGCATGTGTTACTAAGCTACCTGGTTATCGATGGGTCCTCCTATCGGTCCATTCAAGATCTTTATCCTAAACCCATTTGTGAGGTTGTGCCCACATAACACACACACACACATACACACACACACTGGCATTGTTTTTACCACCTTCATTTTCTAAGCTTTGACAATGGTTAATGAGGAGGTCTTATATGATGCTACAAAAAATTATATGTAACTCACTGGGCACCAGGTGATGAACCACTTCTATAATGGTTTACTTACAAGTTTCTTTTACTGTCCAGAGAGAAATATATATATATAAAACAAGGAACTAAAACTGAAATGGCAATTAGTATGCATGGCTTATTGCAGTCTGGTTGGATTATTATTATTTATTGGCACCGATAGGATACTTTGGAGTTTCCAAATATTAATAAAGAGTGGGTGAAAGAAAGAGTGAGAGATTTGTCAGAGAGCACGTAGATTTTGGGTTAATAGCTGTTTGGTCAGGGTAAGATTTAGGTAACTATTTTGGAGGACTGTTGGGGACATTAAAGTGATCCACCATCAGTGTTATCTATATAAAAAGAATATAGTTCCACTAACTGTGAGAAACGTGAGATAGTGTGCAAAAAGAGCTTAACAGGATGCCTGACAGAGTAGGTCTTCCATAAACATTAGCATCTCCCAGCCCCCACAACTGACAAACACCATTCTTCACATATACACTATTTCAAAGAACTAGCTCATGACAATGCAAAGTCATCTTGGTTATATCCACTGGACAGAAAGATTAATCTTATTCATTTATCAGAAATATGAAACTTGCTTTTTAAAATTACCCATGATTTAAAGAATTCCCATTGTAAATAACCTAATCTGAACCATTTGCATTGAAATTGATAAACATGTGCATATGTACTATTTGAAACTTTTATCAGGGAGAAGAATGGTTTAATGACCCAGATAAAAATTTCTACAGTGGTTTTACAAATAACACTCTAGGGTCAGAATAAAGGTAGATTCCAAAATAATTCTAAGGTTGCAATTTAGTATGATTAGTGACTCAGCTTTAGTAGATAGATGAGAGACATTAATTGGGCATTTGTAAATCTTGCTATAAGAAAAATCTTACTGCACAGATTTACAAACAGTTTTATTTGGAATCAATTTCATATAATTTCTTTGGGAATTTTAGGGAATTCTTAAAAAACGTTTTTTAAAACTTTGTTCCAGTTGAAATTCATCAAGGAAGAAACGGTTTGCTATTTAAGTGTGGAATTACTCTGCCAAAAAGAAAATCATTGGGGGAAAATTGTAGTATTTGTCAAAATATTTTCTCCCCTTCAGTACAGACCTCCTCCCAGTGCAATGATTGTTCTTTCTGCCCCATTGACATAAGACTTGGCCTTATGACTTGCTCGGGGCATGATAAGTGAGTGGGCATGGCCTATTCCTCCCCTGAGCAGCAGCGTGAGGATACATCACATGATTGTACAACTCTTGCTCTTTTTCCCTCCACTATGAGACTGACATATACCTCCTTCTGCCTTGGTCCTGTAATAAAAAGAACGTGTCCTGCCAGAACAGGGCAGCCAAAGCCCAGCAGACACGCAACAGGAGCCCTAATCATTAGTGAGCAGCGTTCTGGGTTTTTACAAAGGGAATGCACATACGCAGTGAGGTAAGGGCAACCCACATCCCAGAACAGAATTCCCAACATGCCAGAAACGCCCTCCCGGCTCCTTCCGGTCACAACTTCCCCTCAAAGATAAACACTTTTCTGACTTCTATTTCCACAGATTAATTTTTCTTCTCTGTGTTCATTTGGGTCTAACTTCCTTCATTCAATATTGGGTTTTTTTGGTATTTACTTATGTTGTGAGAAACAGTAGTTGGTTCATTCTTGTTGCTGTTTAATATTCCAGTATATGAACAGAGCATTGTTTTTCACCTCTTTTAATTTTGTTGAATGTTGGAGTTGTTAGCAATTTAAGGTTATTAAAAAGTGTTACTGTAAACATGCTTGTATATATCTTTTGATTCCCATAGGTACACATTTGTACTGTGTATCTCCTTACAAATGGAAATGTTGAGTCATATGTTATGTCTAAGGTCCCCTTTAAAGATACTATTAATAGCTTTTCAAAGTAATTATTATAATGCATATACCTTAATATCTTCTGTCACTTTAACATTTTGATGGTTGAATGACGGTATCTTCTTGTGGATAGTACTCGTATGTCTTGATGATTAATGAAGTTACTCATATTTTGCATTTGCACATTTAATATGTTTATTTAAACTATTTGGGTATCCCATTTTGTGACATGTCTATTCAAGAGTTGTTCCTATTCTATTTGGATTTTCCTTGTTGTCTCTTTTAATGAACCTATAGGACTTCCTTATGTATTATGGAGTCAAGGGCTTTGTCAAAGATATGTAGTTTCTATATCTTCCTCTGCTCTGGCTCACCTTGCCTTTCTACTCTCTTGACAAAGTTTTTCAAGTAATAAAAATTCTTAATTTTAAGTAGTCTAAATCTATCACCATTTTCTCATGGTTATTGCTTATTTGTACCTTCCAAATGGTCATTAGAATATTATCATATTCTATCTTTCAAAACCTTTATTTTTTTATCAATCACATTTAGATGTATACTTCATCTGGAATTGATTTCAATGGCATGGGTATGATTTTCCTTTTTTATTGACATGATCACATAATTTTCCTGCTTCATTTAAGATGAAGGAGAGAATTTGATAACTTTCAATTAAACCAACCTTGCGTTATTGATATATACATTTGTTACATGCATTTTAATATGATTTAGCTTCATATGGATTACATTAGATTTTTGTATTCATTACTGAGAGCAATTTTCTAATATTGTGTTTAGTGCCTTTGTATCTATGTTCATGAGAGGGATTGACCTTGAATTTTTTCCCTTGTTATAACCTCATGAGGTTCTGATATTAAGATTTTTTTTTGTCTGACAAAATGACTTGGAAAGTGTTTCTCTATTTTTGTCTTTCTAGAGAAGTGAGTTTAAGACTGAGGTTACTTCTCCAAATGCCTTGAGAGAAAGACTGACTCTCACTGTTAGAATCACATGTTTGTGCTTTCCTTCTGGGATATTGGTCTCTTAAGTTCTGGCTGTCTTGGTAGCTCTATGATGCGTTCAAACAAATGTGCTTTGCATTCTATTCAATATTAATCCTTGTTCTTGGTAGAAGACTGGTGCACTGCAAGCTAATCTGTTATAATAAGCATGTATGCTACCTATTTAAAAATTTACATTTCATTAACACACAATCTTTTCAAAAGATTGAAAATGCTTTCCCCTACAGCCAAGACACGAAATCCAATTTTTTCAGATTGTTCACATGACCAGAGCTACATTCCCAATTTCATTGCCAATCGTAAGCCACACAATAAAGGTATTAATATAAAAACAGAGAGGGATTGGTTGTGTGCAGAATTTGGTGGCAATGCATTCTAAAAGGCATTAGGAATTAAATAGTAACAAAAAAAATATTTTGCAGTAAGATAAAGGTGTTGACAGCAGCTTCAAAATACCCTCTGCCCATCATAAAAATAAAAATAAATAAATAAATAAAATAAAAATAAAGGAAAGAAAGAATATCCCCATAACAGTGTGAGGTATTTCAATAGATGTAACTGAGATCATGCCACTTCTTATTTTTGAAATCTTCCAATGGATTTTTATCCCATTTGGATTAGAATACAAATAATTTACCTTCACAATAAATGCCTCACCTGAGTCCACTAAGTGGGAACTATTGTTAATTCAGACCAAGTCTACCTTCTTTTCAATTGTGCATAGAGAAGTTCACAAACTGAGGCATTTATGAATGCAAATATCTTTTGGTTTTCCTTTCTAGAATTATTGGATCATCTCACCTACTTACTAATAAGCCTGATTGCATTAACAGAGACTGGAATAGGTTTCTCTAGGACTCAATAGGAGAATGTTGGTTTCCTAGGCAGAGATCTTGGTTTCCCATGCTGTTCACAGATACCTGAGCCCTTTTACATCTCACATCTAACAGTACTGGCTGAACCGAACGCAGCTCCAATATAGATCAAAACCCCAAGGAGCGTTACCGATGCTTTGTCTTCTTCGACATCTTTAGCTGCCTATGTGTTAAAATCTTTATTTAGTAAAGAACAAATTATTTCAATGTAAGAAAAGAGCCTAATGGTAATATGTGTAATTTCTCTGAATAAATCAAACTCTGTATGGCACACACACAAAAACTGTTTGCAGAATCTATGTATGTGCCTATACATCCATGCTTATACCCACCCATGTATTTATATACATATAAGGGTATGCTTATAATCCTATTTTCCTTCAACTATCTCTGTGTTCTCTTGTGTGTGTGTGTGTGTGTGTGTGTGTGTGTAGCTCAATGTTTGTGGGTATACACATATGTGTATGTTCAGAATATTATATTCAGATATATCTGGAAAGTATCTCTAAAATGCAGTAGAGAATACTATCTTTCAGAGTCTTTATGATGTACAAAAAGAGCAGAAGACTTAAAACAGGATGGAAATTTGAGTTCATTCATGTCTCTGATCCTTAGATTCTTCATATGATACTTAAACTTCTCCCAATTCATACACAACTCTAAATCACAAGATTTGAGGTTGAAATGAAATGGCCCATCAGAACAGTATACCTGGCACATTGTAGACACTCAATAAATGGTATCTTTTCTTCCCTCTTCCCTTCCTCATTTCCTTCCTTCCTTTGTTTAGGAAAAAGTCTCTTCAACTGTAAATGGTATCATTGACATTGAAAATGTATAGACAATGTGATAATTGCCCTTTGGCACAGATGTACTTTAAAAAAATACTATGGATATCTATATGCTAAGAGGAGAATGAAAGGTAGAATTAAAGATAGCAACTAACTATTTTGCATTTTATCCTGGGGCTCATCCATGTATCCATTCAGGTCCTCTGGAAAGCAGAAGCCAAGATGGAATTAAATACACAGGTAATGAATTAGAGAAAATACTTGTGGAAAAAAAAATGGGCAGGATACTGGGAGAGCTTGGGGGAACTGACAAATCATGATACAGATTGATTCTTATTGAAGGAGAGAAGGAAGGAGTGAAGGAAGGAAGGGAGGGGGTGGGGGAAGGAAGGAGGGAGGGAGGGAGGAGGGAAGGAAGGAAGGAAGGAAGGAACAGGTTGAGTGGAAGAAAGGAAAGTGAAAGAGAAGCAGTGGAAGAGAAGCAACCTAGACAATGTGCAGTTCTAAGCAAAGTTAGGCAAGGCAACCGGAGTGTTCTTAAACCAAAGCCACCATCAAAGGAGCCCAATGTCTCCTGGGAACAGGAAAATGGGAAGAACAGCCTCAGTGCAAATGCAGTGAAGGACTTCACAACACAGAAGCTGGCACCCTACAACAGAGGATATGAGAAAGGCATTCTCCTGTGGCCACAGGGAGGGGAGCAAGGAGTAAGAGGTATGTGTTTGTCATGATGAAAACAACTTGGATATACATAGTCAATCTCCTTGGCTCCTAAGTAACTCTTCTAGTTGATAGTACAGTATCACTAAGTATGCGTGGCTTCTGCATCCTGTGCAACCATATATTCATTTATGGAATTGTTGTTAAGGTCCCTGGAGTAGAATTAGAAATATAAAGTACTTCAGCCATTAAGTGCAGTAGGATTTAAACGAATATAGTTTAGTGTTGTGGATAAAAGCAGGGGTTTTTGGAGTTCGAGAAAATGGATTTGAATTTTAGCTCTATTATTTGACTATGTGACCCTGGGGAAGTGACAGCTTGCTTGAGTTTCCATTTCTCTATAAATTGGTTATCATGATAGCTACTTCAGTAGGGCCTTTAAAAATTAAATTAGGGCTAAATGCCAAGAAATTAGCATTTATTGAAAAATTGGTATATGCTGGACACTGTTCTAAGCTCTTTACCCTTATTAACTTATCAAGTCCTCATACCAAGCATACGAAATAGGAAATTTTGTTATTCTTCTTCTTAATAATAATTTTTAATATTTTATTCTATTTTTTTAAGATTTTATTTTTTTAAGTAATCTCTACATCCAATGTGGGATTCGAACTTACAACCTCAAGTTCAAGAGAGTTAAACACTCTACCGACTGAGCTAGCCAGGCACCCCTAATTTTTAATATTTAACCCATTTAACAGATGAGAAAGTTGAGACTCAGAGAGGTCCAACTTAGTTCTTGCTAGTGGCAGAGCCAAGATTAAATGCAGGCAGTGTGCTCAGAGTCCTGCCCCTAAACACAACTCACACTGCCTCCCACATACACCTGGTCCAATGAAATGCCCTGACTTCTACGTTACTGCGTGATCAGGGCGTTGGAATGGGATGGAAGGGATGTGATAGGTATCTCCAGAGGATGTGCTGGCTTTAACAGCACAATGTATGTTTCTCTCAAGAATCTGATTGAAAACTTGAACTAGATCATCATAATGTCCTGTACCTTCTATAACTCCCAAAATCAAATGCTAGGTTGTAACAAGGATTACAAATCATTATTCAGATGATCACAAATTACTATAAGATAATATTATTGAAATTATTTTAAAATATCTATTGCTATCTTAGCCTTCTTTAAATGTTTTAGGATTAATATTGAATTCAGATATTTCAGGTGGCTCAGGGGCATACAATAGTTATTTAAACAGGAGGCCCATCTTCAAAATCCTTCAAAGTATGCCATGCAGGCAGTTTCCTATTTGATGATTGATTCAAAATCCCCTGACCAGACCAATGGAAATTTGAAACCCAATAATCTGAACTGGGGCCCCAGTAGTTGATACAACAAAGGGAGACATGGTGAAGTTAGCCCTTCAGCTTCGCACTGTAGAATTCAGGGTTATTTCTGTGTCTCTGGGATTTGTATCCCTCAGGGTCTCTCCTAAGGGTGCAAAAGAAGAGATTAAGAGCTGCAAGTTGATTCAGACACTATGGACTGGTCCTGAGATGGAAACAGATTGTCAATGACTATAGATAGTCCCAAGAGAGTCTAATGAGTACAGGGCAGTGGCTGAAGGGTGGACTTTCCAGTTGCCCACTCAATCACAAATTCCTCTGGGGTAGATACTGGAAGTTTATTGCATACTCTTAGAAGCACTGTTCAATAACCTGTTTTTGCTGCTTTCCTTTGCAGCACTGAACAGGGATAGGTCACAGAGAGCAGTGTCACCTCCAAGTTCCCCTGCTCCTGGGTGGTTTATTTAGAGAGTTATTTGTCTCATGAAGCTCCTGGGAGCCCAGGAGGCTGTCAGTCTATTAAAGCAGGGGAAAGAGAATTAGTAACACCCTCTTATTTTCAGGGCATAATAACCTGCCCTATAAATCCACCCAAGTCCCGCTGTTAATCTTTAGCCTATGTGAGAAGCAACTACTGTATTGGTGCTGCATTGAGAATAGACCACTTTATTACTTTGGATGCCATAAAATATCGCTCTATCTAGAAGTGAGGCTAATTCTCTAAGACTATTTGGTAGATGCATTTGGCTGGATGCCCTCTGCCCCTGTGACTGGTTTGGAAAGCAGCATGGTCATCCAAAGGAGGCAAATACAGTTCTAAATGACTGGAGTTTAAAATGCACCATCGTAAAGAAAAGCATGTCTTAGGAGTCTACAGAAGTAAGCTTACATATATAAGGCCGTCTTTTCCAAATGAGATCCACAGAGCTGGCATTTTGTAGGACTTTGGTAAAAGCAACAACAACAAAAACAAAAATGTTCCAAGGTCAGAGTTTAGGGACCTATACTGAATAGGTTTAAACCAATTACTATAAAACTTCTAGGTCTTATTGTGAATCTCTAAAAGATATATGATAGATAATGTTTCCTAAATGTATTTGAGATATTCAATCACGAACAACCCTCTCCACTTTCTTTTGAGAAGGGCACCAAGTAACATGTCCCGGTCTGTGTGTTATTTAGAAAACAGCTTGTGGTACATATATATCAATATGAATTAGTGATAGTTTTGTAACTTTTGCAGTTATTTGAGTCTTAACAGAGTAAGCCATCTGCAAATTACTTCTCATCAGATATGATTTTACATCTTCTAAATCAAACCTCTCCTACCTCTAAGGCATGGGTAAACAAAGTTTCCCATTTGTGGTAAAGGGATGATTTTGCCCAAAAGCAAAGGGCTATTTGATTAGTCAGTAATACCCTACTACAGTGAGGCAAATGTCCACTAACTGATCAGCGTGAATGTTGTGTGCTCTCCTGTTACTATGATTTATTTTTCCATATTGTCTTGGGCATTTGGAGCCACATCCCCAATCACCTTTCCATAAGTGACTTTCCTGGACATAAAATAAAATGAATTTAATCATGAGAAAGGGAGAGAAAGACAGAAAAAGGAAGACGGCCTGGCCATCTGGATATGTTGGTCTACATGATTATTCATAAGACAACTCAAATAAGCAGATGCCATGGATAGTAATTAAACCCTTCTTAGGTTCTCACTGGAATGTAAAAACAGTGTTTCTTTTGATGGCAAAGGAGCTATGTCACATATTCAAGGGTAATCACAAAAAGGATAAATAATAACCATGTTAATCATCAGAGAACAAGAACATTTCTGGCAGTAACACTTTCTCAAGGTGATCACGTTTTCTTTACACATGGAGCCAACTCACCTTATGAAACACTTGTCAGACCTCAAACGGTTCACCTGCTTGCCTGCTCTCAGGCTTCCAGCAATTAGCTGGTGCATCTCCTTGGTTTGAAGGATTTTTTTTTGTCCTTCCAGATAGTTCTACCACTCAAGAGGTGGAGTTATATGTGCCCCCGAGGAGTTATATGTGCTCAGTCTCTGTTCTGAAAGCTTTTTGAACTTGCAGAGACTGTCCTTGCTGGAAAGAACGGTGATCCTTGCCTGAACTGATTATATGGAGAAGTTGATAGCCTCCCTGTGCCTTATACCGCATCTACGCTGATTTGTTTCTTTCTCATTTCCCGAGGAAGGCAGATCAAAAGAGAAGATTTGTTGCCAGACACAATGAGGGGCTACCTTTTTAGATAATTCTGTGCATGCTGCTCTCTCCATTTGGCCTAGGGCCAAACCAGCCACCACAAGCAGGGTTCTCCATTTGGGTAGCTCTGTGGAACATTTGGAACAAAGGGAAAAGAGACACAGTAGTGACAAGATAGGGAAAACCACTGAACTCATCTTCTATCTCAGTCTCTTACGATTTGTATGTCTCGTTTTAACAATGTGCTTTCCAGTTGGTTTCTCACAGATGTAGGTAGATTTCATTCAACAACAACTATTTCTTCATAGCCTACTAGGTTTTGCAAATACAGAGCAAGCGAAACAAGACAGCAACTATCACCCCCATCCCTGGCTCTCTCAATAGGTACAGGTTGTTGCTTTATAAATAATATTAACTAATATCTATTGAATGCTTACAGTAAATTAGGTATCATTCTGATTGCATTGCACCTCTTCATAAATCTCACCCCCACCCCATGGGCTGATACTATTATCCCCATTTTATAGATAAGAGAATAAGGAAACTTACAGACAAATTGCCCACTATAATACAACTAGTAAGTAGGGAAACCTGGATTTTACTCCAGAGCCTAGCATTTAATTAATATGCTTTTTCCTGACCATAACTGAGTGCTCCACCTGCAATAGTCAAGCTTGTTATGGAAATCGAGTCATTCAGGTGTACCCGAGGGTCCACCAAGACAGCTTTATTTCCTGACTGTGTTTTCCTCCTTGTCTGTTGTGCACCTGCCTTTGAAATAATCTTGAAAGAACATGCATTCTCCTTGGGCTTCCTAAAAAAATTCAGAAATATCTTCTGGGAAGGTCTATATAAAATAGTAATTAAAATCAGAGCAAGTCGGTCTAAATACACCTGATTTTAATCCCTGGGCCATCATCTTAAGTAATGTATTAAATTTCTAGGGCTGCCATAACAGTACCACAGATTGGGTGGCTTAAACCACAGGAGTTTCTACTCACAGTTCTGGAGCCTGAAAGTCTAAGATAAAGCTATGCACCGGGTTGATTTCTTCTGAAGCTAATCTCCTTGGCTTGCACATGTCTTATAAAGACAACAGTCAAATTGGATTAGAGCCCACACCAACAGCCTCATTTTAACTTACTCACCTCTGTAAAGGGCCAATCTCCAAATAGAGTCAGATTCTGAAATGATTAGGATTAGAGCCCCAACATACAGATTTTGAGAGCACACAACATAGTCCATAGCATGTAGAGTGCAAGTTATTTAAAGGATAACCCCCAGTTTCCTAATCTATAAAATGGTGGTAAACATAGCACTTACTTTTTTGAGGATTTTAATATCTGTTGTGAGGACTCAATGAGATTATTTCATGTCTCTCTGCTTTAAACAGACTTTGGGTGCTTTTTGCTCCCTTTATTTGAATGGGTGTCTCAGGCTTATCCATCAAGTTTCAGCTCAGATATCGCCCTAATTATTCCTCGATAGTGCTTTCAACAACAGAAGCTGTGATTTTTCTTTATTGTATTATTATCTCTGTTATTCTCCTAGAATGGAAACTCTGTAGAGAAAAAGCTTTATCTGTCTGATTTCCTGATCTACCAAACTTCTTAAAATGGAGCCTGACATAATAAGTTATCAGGTCTTTACCAACTTGATAATCTACTTGAGAGAAAATGTTAATACAGAGAGAAGATAGAGTGTGTGTGGACATGGATACCAGGTCCAGCGGAATGGAGGGAGCATAGGCAGAAAGTAGGAAAGCTCTTGTTGCCTCCCCAAAACTGGAAACATCCCCCTAGCTTGCTCATGGCCAATTTGGACAAAGCATCTTTAAAATCTTTCTTCCCAAACATATTTGTTTCTTTGTGGCCCGTGGCTCAGTAAGGGCATCACTCTCTCCTCAGTTGCTCAAACAGAAACAGGATCCTTCTGAGATCCTTTTCCTCACTTCCTGTAATCATTTTGCCACTAATTATGTCACTTCTGCTTTTCTGACTGCCCTGATATTTATTTGGATAAAGTTCTCTCATCTGGATTACCACAGGAGGCTCTTGCCAGGTCCCACTATGGGGATCTTCCTTATACCAATCCTTCACAATCCTCAATAATTTCAAACCCTTATGGCATTCAAGAACAGGGACCTCTGTTTTCCACCTTCTCCATCTTCCTACCTTTCACATTTTCTCCCCAGGGGTAGTATTTTCTTTAACTTTTAATTTTGGAATAATTTCCGATTTGCAGAAAGGTTGCAAAGATCAAATACAGGGTTCCTGTATAACCCTCACCAATTCTCCCTATTGTTACATCCTGTAAGATGTGGTTTAGTACAGTTGTCACAAGTAAGGAACCAACATTGGTACATTATTATTGACTAAGCTCCACCATTTATTTGGAGTTCACTAGTTTTTTCTTAATGTCCTTTTTTTTATGTCCCAGGATCATATGTAGGACACCACATTATATTTAGTTGTCATGTCCTAGTTGTCATGTCATGTCTAGATGGTAACCATTCCTGACTTTCATTGTTTTTAATGAGCTTGCCAGTTTTGAGGAGTAGTTGTCAGGTATTTTGTGTAATGTCCCTTAATTTGGAATTGTCTGATTTTTTCTCACCATCCATAGACAAAGAGACAATAAATTTGTGAGGAATTGACAGGATAAAGAAAGCAGATGTTTGGGAGCTTTAGTTAGTAAGGGATTCTAAGGGGACTTTGGGCTGAGGTAGTAGATTAGTAAAAAAGTAACGAGGTTTGTTTCTCCAGCTTTCTTGGCTTTAAAGTTCTTATCTCTGGTGATAAGGATGTCTTTTTACTTCTTAGCACAAGGAGGGTATCTTTCACATGGGAGAATTGTTTCCTGCTTTCAGGGGGACAGAGGAGAGTCTAAGTGTCCTTGTGCTGACGGTTTCCCAAGTTGTTTCAATTTGAAATAATCACTATGTCATTGTGGTACACATTGGATGGACTGCTGTGGGGCCCTATAGTCATCTGGCCAACATAGTGTTAACCGGGTTTCTCCACTATAAGGTATCTTCTCCCTACTAACCTTCCATATTCTACTCTTTGAAAGTGCATCTCATACTCAGTGGGAATGGGGGAGAGGTTGTTAAGCTAAATCTCTTGGAAGAGGTGGTATCAGCAAAAATTATTTGGAATTCTTCTCTAGGTGAGATATGTGTCTTCTATCCCAATTTATTTATTTCATTCAAACATTTAATTATATCAATATCAATTAGATATTTATTTAACATTTGGGTTATATTCCAGTTCTGTGTTATTTATTTTAGTCCTGAAATTGCTCTAGCTTTGGCCATTGGGAACTCTTCCAGGTTGGTGCTTGTGTCTCTTTATTCTTGATCACTACTTTCCGGAACTACAGTATATCCCTGCTCCACCTTAAAATCCCCAAACCCGGGTTCCTTTTACTGGAAAATGGTGTTAGAAACCAAGATCTGGCCATTGGATATGCTTGTTGCTACCCAAGCATCATTGCTTTCAGGTTCTCACAATGGACAAAACTAGGCTATATATATGTATATGTAGGTCAGTATATATATATATTATAATATATATATATTATAATATATATATATACTGACCTACATATACACACATATCTGTAATTATTTCTATATCTATAATCTTGTAACTATAATATGTATCTAATCACGAGTTCATACCGATGTCACTGAGTCAATCCTATTCTTCATGGCTCTTAGCCCTTTCCCTTGCTTATTCATAACTTCTATCTCCAACAGTGAGAAATGGCTCCCACCATCCACCCTCCATTTACTTATTTGTTCAATACCAGTATATTTTCAAAGCAGTTTGAGAGTTTTTAACTCATACCCCCAACTTTATCACCTAGAGTATAGTCTGTATGTGCACATTTATCATTGTCTCTTTAGTCCTACAATTTCGAGTTAAAAGCACTGTTTTCCAAAGTTACTTAAGTAAGAAACTTGCTCCACCACCACCTTCAGTGAGTTTATGTCATAGATTCTTCTTTCACAGTCTGCATTCCATCTTGGTTGATTCCTTACCTCCTGGTTGATTTTTAATTCATATAATGAGATTCATTCTTTGTGCTATAAAGTTCTATGAGTTTTGATAAATGCATAGTGTAATACATCTGCCACTACTGTACCATGCAGATTTTAATCACTTTAAAAATCCACTACAGTCCCCTAGTTGAGTACTGTCCCCTTCAAACTCCTGACAACCATTGGTATATTGTTATCCCTAGAATTTTGCTTTTTCCAGACTGTCATATGAGTTGCATCATACAATATGCATCCATTTTGGTCTGGCTTCTTTCACTTACTCATGTTCTTGTGTGATTAATAGCTTGTTTCTTTTTATTGCTAAATAGTAATACATTGTTTGGATAGACCATCATCCATTTGAAAGGCATCTTGGTTACTTCCAGTTTTGGGTGATTATGAATAAAGCTACTATAAAGATCTATGTGCAGGTTTTCAATCAGCTGAGTCAATAGCTAGAAGAGCAATTGCTAGATTGTATGGTAAGTTTACATTTAACCACAGGTAACAGCTTGAAATTCTCTCCAAATGCACCCTACTCTCACCAACATGCTCTTCCTTCTGCCTGGAATGCTCTGCCCATCTTGATTTTTCATTAATACACTTCCTTCTTGCTACAACAACTCCTCAAGTGCCTCCTTTTCTTGCGTTTTTTTCCTTCTCCCTTCGTACTAATATATATACACACATATACCCCTGTGTCTCATACATCATACACCATTGTATTTTTTTATTATCCTTGTCTTTCTCCATTATAACTTTATGAGCCCTTGCAGTGAAAGTGCCATATCTTTCATTTCTAAAACCTCAGTTTCTAGTACTGCCTCTAGTACATAATGGAAACCTCTTAAATGAGTGTCTAGTCAGGTTCCTTGTATAATACCATAAATAAGCTTTATCTACTTCCTCATTTAATTTCCTCAGGATCACTTATGTTTGTTATGGGTATGATATATTTGATATTTATATTTTGTTCATAAGTTAACCTATACTTGGTATTATTCTGACTTATTTCACTCTATATTTTATATGAATTTCTAGATGCATTTCATCTTTTAAGTAAAAAAACATAGCCAGAGTTAATTTTCCCCTTTGCTGTTCATGATTTCAGATGCCCAAAGTTATTTTTTAACTCTTGAATGTTTTCTCCTTTCCTTAAAAATATAGGAATAGGAAACAGATATTTCTTAAGATTTATGATAGAGTAAGTTCTGGAAGGAGATTTGACCCCATCAAAGGGCAGTATTAGTCACTGGCTTCGCTGCACACACACACACACACACACACACACACTTACACATGTGTGTATATATATGTGTATATAGAGAAGTGTGTGTCTGTGTGTGTGTGTGTGTGTGTGTGTGTGTGTATCTAGACTTTAGGGAAAAGTAGGGAAGATACACACTTGCAAGATTGTTCAGGGGTGAGCAGCATCACTACCTCTTTGAAGAGTGCTTATATGTCCTATTAACATTAGGGCATTGGGCGCCTGGGTGGCTCAGTTGGTTAAGCGACTGCCTTCAGCTCAGGTCATGATCCTGGGGTCCTGGGATCGAGTCCCACATCGGGCTTCCCTTGCTCTGTGGGGAGCCTGCTTCTTTCTGTGCCTCTGCCTGCCACTCTCCCTGCTTGTGCTCTCTCTCTCTGTCAAAGAAATAAAATCTTTAAAAAAAATTAGGGCATCAAGGGGGAGCTTAGGCCCTTGATCATACTACCAAAGCAAAAATGAATAAAAATAGAAGTAATAACATAATGTTTCTTCCTAAATGAGTGGAAGAAATTATTCAAAAGGCCTTGGGCAATCTTTAAGCTCAAAAGTTTGTTCATTTCTCCAAAGATGCATATTCTGAAAGAAGTTAAATCTTTAATTTTATATTATTTATGCACACAGATCATTTTTGCTGATATCAGGAGAAAATAATATTACTGAAGGCTGACAGCTAGTTGTGATCTGACCTGGCTGCTGTTGGTGCTGGTAGTGATTACCTCAGCCACTCTTATCATGAGAAGAGGGGGAGCTGGTGGGATGGGCAAGGGATGGGTAAGGGGAAGAGAACAGAAAAATGCCTCAAAGTCTTGCTTTCAAGAAGCCACCAGCCCTAGTCCCACACCAACTGACAGCCACCATCATACATACAAACATATGGGAGTAAACGTAAGTCTCTAGGGAAAAGAGAAAACACTTTATAATCAAGGTCAAGGCCAAAAGATGACCTTCCAGTATGGAGAGCAGGCACTGGAGGGGGGTTATGGGGGGCGGGGTGATGCTCACAAACCTCGTTAACAGAGAAGCAGTGGAGGAAATGTCCAGTGATGTAAGAGAATGCAGGCTCTAGGTCTGCACCAACCTTGTTTACAGTCTGGATAGAACAGAGTTCTCAAACCTCTCTTGCTCTAGTTGAATCATTTGTAACTTGGAGAAGACAAAAATATACCTATTTCCTAGAACTGCCCTGAGAAACGAACGAGTTATCCCATTTAAAGCACTTAGCATAGGCTAGCACATCTGACTCAGTGTTAGCTGCTCTCATTCCAAATGACCTGTGCACTTGTCTTCAGTCAGCACAGAAGCTGGCAAGCTTGGGTGCTACATCGCAACAGGGTTTTGTGGGAGCAGAAAGGTGGGAAGGGAGAAGACAGCGGGTAGTTCTGATGGGAGAAGAAACTGGGTGGAGAATCCCTAGCCCCTGCCGGGGAATATAAGGAATGGCTTGTAGGTTTTGTCTTCAAAACCCTGTGGGGTTGGCTCCGTGACCTAAAGCATCCTTTTATTCTTCCTTGTTTTTAGGTAAGGGTGGGAAATACACATGGCCAGGAGCATGTTATTTTAGGAGTATTGGCATAACAGAACCAGCTGTTTATTTTCCCTTTTACCCAATCCTCCCTTTCTCTCTTGGTGTGAGAGGAGTAAGTACAAATCTCCAGATAGTCTATCAAAGATGAGTAAGCAGAGAAACCCAGGGGTTACCACATTTTGACACAAACTGTACTCTATGTTGATAAAATGGGCTGATCTGCATTGTGCTGAATCCAATCTTCCTAATCAATTATTGATGGCTAGTGGGGAGTGATAAATGGCCTGCCAATGAGAGAATAACACGGCTTCAGCTCAGCATGGCAACGGGTGATGGGATTTTCAGTAAACACAATGAGACCTTTCCGCTGATATCTGATATTGCTGGGTTTCTTTCTAAGGCTATAGGGGCTTCAGTTTAGAATATAGGAGTGTACATGAAGCCGAAATGTTAAACACTGCCAAACTAAAAGGAAATTACTTATATTAATAGTATCCTTCTTCTCTAATCTTATAAAAGTGACATGATGTAAAGTCGATCTGGAAGGCAGAATGAGGTAGAGAGAGAGAGGGAGAGTATCTTTCTGTTCTACTAATCCCTTGCTGTGATACCTTGGGCTTTAATATCCCCGTGCCTCAGTTGCTTCATCTGTAAAATGAGGATATAATATACTAAAGAAAAATGAAGGGTTTTGCATAGTCTTGCACAAAATGGTAATGAACCCGTTAGTTCCCATTCTATTGTCAGTGGTGAGGATTTCCTTGTTGTCAATGGAGCAGTGATTCAAAACCTTGCCTGGATCTAAGAATTATCTGGAGCATTATAAAACAATAAATAAGAAACTATAAATTTAAAAACTCCAGAGTCCTAACCCAAATCAACTAAAGCAGAATTTTTATGGAGAAGACTGGCACCTTGTACTGTCTGGGTAGTTCTGATCCCTGTGAAATTTGGGGAACTGATTTACAGCAACCTTACTTCCTTGGTTTAGGCAACCTTTCTGTTCAAATTACTTTAGGAAGTGGAGTGGGAACTTTCTGGGGCCTCCTACAGTATTTATTTATTTATTTATTTATTTATTTATTTATTTATTTATTTATGTTCTTCTTGCTCTAATTCCTGGACCTGGGTAGGTGCAGGTGAGCCTGGCACTTGGCCCCCTCTCCATCTAGATAGCAGATCCTGCAAGATAGTCTTCAGTGTTCAGCATCCTCCAGCTTCCTGGCCTGCATCTAGAGGCTTAGGTGAGGTCTATGCAGGAAGAATGGAGATCCTGAGGTCTAGGATCTGGGAGAAATGTTGAAAACCCCAACATATTCCCTAATCTAGCTTTGTAGTAACAAATTCATTTAACTTCTTGGGCTTCTCCTCTCTGAGGCCCAGAGTTAAGAGGCATATATTAAAAAAGTATAAATTCATACGAAAAGCATAACAACAAAATATAATAATTACTAACTCAGCAGTCTTTCTATCTTTTCATAAATATTATCAACTACAAACATTGCGATCTTACAGGGCACTATACAACTTCGAATACTTAAGAGGAATAACTCAACATTCATTCTTGTTTGTCCTGTGAAGTCTTTCTAGAAATTAAGCCCCAGAGGGAAGGTAATTTGCATATTTAAGGTAGAGAAAAAGCATAGGAGGAAATAATGCACTTATTCTAACTCTTTCCCTTCTTGTAGCAGGTTTTTACTTATGTCTCTCGCAGCTTAAATGTCCTTTAAATTAATTAGTATTCAAGTACTTATCCAATACCAAGAACAATTTTTTTTAGTATAATTTGGTTGAATTCTACTTTTTATTTTCACCTTGTTGGGGTTCTTTACACTTCCTCATAGCTTTTTGTGCTCTTAGAAACAGGCAGAGGAATTTGGCCAGATAGAAGGTGAAGATGGCTTGAGTCTCTTTGTGCCCAATATCTGACTAGGGTTGTAGTATCCACAGAGACAAAATTTCATCTCCAAGAGCTTGGAATTCAAGAAATACATTCACAATCTCCCAAAGTCCTTCCTTTCCGTGTGATACGGCAGGAGCTTTCGGATGCAATATTGCAGGGGTCATGAAGAAGAATGTCTGTGAAGACAGATTGCATTGGAAATGGATTCAGTTTTATAACCCTTCATAGTTTTAACAACCAAGGAGCTAATACCTCTGACCTTACAGTCATAGACAGCAAGTGAAGCTTCAGAAGAAGCCATCAATGCAAAATAATAGGAAGAACCCCACATATTACAATTTTTTTGATATTCTCATCTAAAATAACAACCAGTAGAGAAATGTGGGTCTTTAACTAGAAAGAGAGAAAAGGCACTTAAAAATTGTGAAAAATGGGATGTTAATCTTTTATCAGAGACATCAATATATTATTTGTCTAATTTTTATAACATTGGATTAAACCAATACATAACCATATAATGCCAAAGTTGTATTTAACTGTGGTTTTATCCAAAATTATCACATGGTTAGTAGAACATTATAATTTAAAAAAACATTATAATAAAACTTATAAATATTGTGAGATGACTGCGTTTGTCTATGAACTCCTTATTTATCATAATATGGGCTTAAAAAACACACACCAAAAAAGCCCCAAATGTATCAGATATATTAAGATATATTAAGCATCAAGTCACTTAGATACAAGTTCTACATGAAATAAGTCAAAAGAGCTTGCCTTGTCAGAGTTGGCTGTACATGTAAAGGGAAGTCACTAATATAGTACACGGGAAAAGAGATGGAAAATCCAATGACCCCAAACATTCTGCTGAATTCTCAAGAATGGTTTTAGGTTAAATCACTAACATCTGTTAAAGTGGATATACTTCAAGGAATAGGGAACACATTAAATCAGGGTTGGTCACTCATTTGATTTAAATAAGATTATCAGGTTTCATCTTTAGGAGCAATCAAATAAGGGTAGATGGAATGTATTTTGTAGGCCAACTTTGGAGGCTAGGATGCTCCTCTGCTCCTGATAGGTAAGGAGACCCAGAAAATACATGGGAAATAATAGAGAGATTAAAGAAAATGTCATAGGAGTTGAAACCTTGGAAGGATGTCCTTAATTCAACTGACATATATCAGGGTGGAAAAACATCAGTAGATTTTAGCACATAAATGGGGTGGGAATGATTGGGTGGTAAATGAATGACAAATTCTACAACAGGAATATTCAGAGATTCATTTATACAAGTAATGAAATTTCAAGCAGGATAATTTAGACAAAAAAAAAAAAAAAAAAATCACCAGTGCATAAGAGAATGGTAAGAAAGACTGATCCTTTTATAACAAAGATGTCAGATCTGTGGATCTTACCAGTAGTTTCTGCGGAAATCAGTTTAAAAAGATATTAATACACTTAAAATACTTATATTTCATATTTAGAATATAGCATGATGCTGATTTTTCTCGAGTGTTCTTTTAACAATTTTTGTTCAACTTGTTGATTCCTTCCTTGTGCACCTAGCATGGTCTCTGATACACACATCTCTATTTCATTTGGGACCCGTTTTGAGTGTATCTGGCCGCTGGGGTCTCCATAGGTGGAGGGCCAGAAAAACTCTTAGGCATATTATTTTCTTTGGTTGTTCGCTGGGGTTCATGCCCAGCTGCTGTAGGCAGAGGCAATATCACTAGTGTGGATAGCACCATGGTTTCCAACTCTGTGGGCCAGCTGGGGGCGACAGCCAGTGTGTAAATACCCTGTCTAAATACCAGGAATTTGGGGAGCCTGGGTGGCTCAGTCAGTTAAGTGTCTGCCTTTGGCTCAGGTTATGATTCCAGAGTCCTGGGATTGAGCCCCGCATCTGGGTCCCTGCTCAGCGGGGAGCCTGCTTCTCCCTCTGCCTGCAGCTCCCCCTGCTTGTGCTCGCGCTCTCTCTGTGTCAAATAAATAAATAAAATCTTTAAAAAAATACCAGGAATTTGCCTTATGCTAGCATGTCATTTCAAGCTTATAAAAGTTAAGGTAAAGAGGAATAAGTTCAACTTTTTAATTTCTCCTCAGCTCCATGGGGGGCCAAGCTCCCACATCTCAATAATCTCCGAGGTCAAGCACTTTTCAGGATGAGCAATTTTCTGTTCCTTGTCATAGGATATCCTGATGCTGTCCCCAGGCTCTCCAAAACCTGTAGCTTTGATTTCACTGTCTAAAGTCAGCTTCTAAAACTTTGCAAATCTTGTGGGAATCTTTCTATAATGCAGACTCTGATTCATAGATTGAGATGAGACTGGAGAGTTTGCATTTGTCACAGGCTTCCAGGTGAAGACTTTGCTGCTGGCCTACTTGCTACCGAATTGCAAAGGACTAAGGCATCTACCCTGCAAACTCCAAGTACTAAATAGCTATTTAATTCAAATGAGTTGGAATTGAAATGGAGCAAGGCCTGTGTGTATTCAGACTGCCATCTCCCCAAAGTGCCCCAAATTCCTAACTAGATTTGGAACCAGAATTTATTTTTATTTATTTTTTAATTTTGTTATGTTAATCACCATTCATCATTAGTTTTGGATGTAGTGTTCCATGATTCATTGTTTGCGTATAACACCCAGTGCTCCATTCAGTACGTGTCCTCTTTAATACCCATCACCAGGCTAACCCATCCTCCCATCCCCCTCCCCTCTAGAACCCTCAGTTTGTTTCTCAGAGTCCACAGTCTCTCATGGTTCATCTACCCCTCTGATTTCCCCCCTTTCATTTTTGGAACCAGAATTTAAATCTGAATTAAAATCTAAAATATATCGGCCATCAGAAAGAATGAATACCCACTATTTGCATGGACATGGATGGAACTGGAGGGGATTATGCTAAGTGAAATAACTCAAGCAGAGAAAGACAATTATCATATGGTTTCACTCGTATGTGGAACATAAGGAATAGTGCAGAGGACCACAGGAGAAGGGAGGGAAAACTGAATGGGAAGAAATCAGAGAGGGAGACAAGCCATGAGAGACTCTGGACTCCAGGAAACAAACTGAGGGCTACAGAAGGGAGGGGGTTGGGAGAATGGGGTAACCGGGTGATGGGTATTAAGTAGAGCACATGTGGTGATGAGCACTGGGTGTTATACGCACCAATGAATCATTGAACACTACATCAAAAACTAATGATGTACTATATGTTGGCTAATTGAACATAATAAAAAAAAATAGGAGGGGGAGAAGAACCATGAGAGACTATGGACTCTGAGAAACAAACTGAGGGTTCTAGAGGGGAGGGGGGTAGGGGGATGGGTTAGCCTGGTGATGGGTATTAAAGAGGGCACGTACTGCATGGAGCACTGGGTGTTATATGCAAACAATGAATCATGGAACACTACATCAAAAACTAATGATGTAATGTATGGTGATTAACACAACATAATAATAAAAAAAATCTAAAAAATAAAATAAAATAAAATAGTAAAATAAAATGTCTATCACAGTAGGTAAACCAGTTAATCCCACCGTTTAAGATAGGGAAAATAATACCCATTTCACAGGTTTAGAATTGTGTAAGAATTTGTATTAAAGTGTTCTGAAAGCAGAAACACAAAACAAATGTAATGGTATTTTTGTAATCATTATTAAAATGTGAAATTCCTTGATTTTTGTGATTGACTCAGAATTAATCACTCTTACTTTGGATAGGGTCTAAGAATGTCAAGCTTCAGATTCTGTTTGATACAATGACAATTTCTCCCTGTTCCTGTGTTCAGTGAAAAAAGAAAACCTGGTCAATATCTTACTTAGATTAAATCACAACATAATTAAAAGGTTGCTTTGGATTTATATTACTCATCTTCCTTACAGAGTAACTAATCCAATTCCTAAAATTTCACCAGGTTTCCATCCTGACAAGTCAGGGTAATAGCTTTTTGGTGGGATTATCTCTGTTTTCTTCCTAAAGTAGAGAGAACCAATGATCGGTGCCCCCTAATAATCAAGATCTGAGGAATACAGAGAAAACAGAATAATCCTGAGCTTTTGTATCTCTCTGAGTTTCCTGGGAGACTAGAGAGTATTTCTAATAAAAGTAAACCGGAAAAACACCTAACTCTATGCCTGATTAGGCTCATACTTATCCCTAAAATCTAGGGAACAACTTAAGAATATGGTTGGAACAAAGAATTTAGTGAAGTTAGGAATGACTTAAAGGGTGGGGAGGAAATAAAAGGCATGGAGTCATTTCAGTAAAATGCCATGTGTAATCCTGGGTCCAAAGTACCTGATTTGAAGAGTGTTAAAAGAATGGAAGTATTTAACACAATATGATGTATTTTCAAAACCATTCCACTTTGAAGTGTGTATAGTATCTTCTTAAAAATGAAGAGTACAAAGGGACAGGAATACCTGTCCATGTATTTATTATATAAAGGAAGATGTTGCTATACAAGGTTTTGCATTTGAGAAAACACAACTTGTGATCAATCACTGGGGAAAAACAAGTTACCCTGATAGATAAGTTTCAGTGAAAATTAGAAAGTCATTAACTACCTCATGTAAGCGGACCCAAACATATAAACCAAACAGCCCTTATACTTAGCTTCAGCTCCATAAGATTTGGGGATATCCCACACGAGGGCACATTTTATCCCTCAGGAGTTCCTTCAGCTCTTCTTTTCTGGCTGTCTTTATGCTTCACATACTCCACTGCAGCATGGAAACTGGACCATCTGCGTGACCAGGCTGGTGGCTTAGTCCGATCCCTGTAGCCTTTCTCTTATTTCTCACACCATCCTTTTAGGGCATATCTGAACCTTTGTTAAGTGACTGAAGCTAATCTGAAAAGCATTCCATATTGGAGAGTGATAGAATTTTAGAACAGAAAGGGATGTTAGAGTTCATTTAGGACAATTCTCCTCATTTTATATATGGGGAAATTGAAGCACAAAGTAAGACAGATCATTACCGGCAGAGTTTATATCAAAACCCTGGTGCTGGACACAAAGACAAGTGTTCTTTCTAGTATGTTACAGAGACATGCTCCATGTCATGGTGAGTTCATGTTTGACTCTTTCAAGTAATGTAATACATTCTTGGATTTTATCTTAGCATTCAGGTCCTTAAACAGAGTTTATTGGTGATAGCCTAATTAATTTGGCGTGATGTGTATATTACAAATCTTTGGATAAAGAAAATAGCATATCAGGAACCAAATCAAAATATTTTTTAAAAAAGATCACTTTTTGGCTCATATAACCAAAAAAAAGTACAGGGATGGAGCTCCAAGGATGATTAAATCCAGGGAATCAAAGTTAGCTCATTTTCTTTCTCTTTTCTCTCCTGTTGCTCTCTCCTTGTCTTCCTCTCTCCTACTTTCTCACCTTTGCTGCATTCCCATGGTGAACTAGCAGTTATATTCTCTTTCATGATGTTTTAATTGTTTTTAAAATGGCATACATTGCTTTTAAAGCTGAAGGGTTTTGCCATAAACGAGGGAATAAAGCCAGTGGAATTCTATGACCCAAGAGACAGGAGAGGTATTTGTATAACAGTCCAGCAAAAACATCCCAGAGGAGGATTCTAATTAGCTTTGCTTGGCTCAAGAGCCCATCTGGGGACCAATCAACATGGCCAGGGAGATGGAATATTATGATCAGCTCAGCTTGGCCTGGGTACAGCCCACATGTATAGGTGGAATCGCGCCATATGTCTGTTTCCAAAGAAGTAGGGATGCAGGTGAGAAAAGACACCAAGATACCACATGATGCCTTTGCTAAGTCTCAAATTAGAGCTTGTAGGCTGATACATCCAAGTGAAGAGCCAGTTCTGTTCAAACCTGGAATATTAGTGATAAAACCTTTATTACTTTTACACTCAATTCCAATTACCATCCTCAGTGAGATAATCTTCTAAAATTTATATAGAGCCCAAAATCATGAGAAAATGTAACAAGTCACAGGCTTAGGAGCCAAACTCAGCTTCAAACTGTAGTTGAGCCACCTACCTACCTGTTTGTAGCTCTTTTGAGTAAGCTATGTAATATCTCTGATTCTTTAATTATTCTTCTACAAAATGGGAATACTGTGTTCACCTTACCAGTGTGTGAAGTTAGGTAATTCCTAACAGCATGGAAACTCTCATGCTTTACTTACATTCTTTCCAGCCTCTGTCTTTTGAAGGGATAGAGGATTTTATAGGAGACCGAAGGAAAGTATTTTAGTAGAACATGTAGAATGATGATTTCACACAACTGAAGAAAAGAGGATCTCAGAGAGAAAATTGAGAATGAGGTAAACCGATAAAGGGAGGACAAACTAAAATGCTTGTGAACAGTTAAACTGTCAAACAGAGGGAACAATGCCATAAAACAAGAGGAGAACTCTCATCATTCTCTGAGAGATTAACTGGGTCACTGGAAAAGCACTGCACTTTGGAAGAAGAAAGATAAATCAACATTGGTTGGAGAAAGGGACCTGTGAGAATTGCAGGTAGCAGTGAGTGCCAACTGTCTTTCTGGCAGAGTGGGTTTACCAACGCCAGTCCCCTCTTCCTTGTGTACCCACCAATAAGAATCTAGATCTTCCTTGAGCTCTCTCCCTGAAAGTGGTAAATATGATCCAATAATCCCATTCTCAGTATTCTTGTGGTCAATGTGGTGTTTGTTTTGGTTTAGACCTATGCCATTTTACTTACCTTTTTCTCTATGTATTTATCAAATTAATGACGACACTAAGAATACTTAAATTTTACCCATGACCAAAGCATAGCACTGAGAATTTTATGGGAGAGAAAGGGCTCCATGTCATTATGATATGAGAATCTACTTGTCAATGCTAAGATTCTAGAAAATAAACGAAAAATGGACATGATAAACCAATGGTAAACTGGCAGTTATATTCTCCCTAATGTTGGCCTAATTTGTGTGTGTTTTTTAAAAATGGTATGTATTTCCACTAAAGCTGAAATCTTTGATAGGAAATCCCATGGAGTCATATGGTTGGCATACCCTCTAGCTTTGGATTTATACTTCTTAATTTGTCTATCTATATAAATTAATAGGTCTGGCTCTTATACCATACTGATGTCTTTAGCGGGTGGGCTGTTATTAAGCAAGTTTATATTATTAAAACAAAACCAAACAAAAATATCACAAAAGCAGTCATATCATTTTGGTCAATGATCAGGAGACACTCATTTTTCCTTGTCAGATTCAAATTTAATTAATACATTTTTTTAAAATAAAGCATTAAATGAAAAATTCAACAATGTAAAGACATCAGTTGGAAGATTTAAAATATGTCTCTTTATTTCTTAGTGATTAAATCATAACTGAGTATTATTTGTATTCAATACCTCTGTAAAGCCTCTACTTTCTTTTTTTTTTTTTTTATTAAAAGATTTTATTTATTTATTTGACACAGAGAGAGAGAGAGGAATCACAAGCAGGCAGAGTGGCAGGGAGCGGCAGAGGGAGAAGCAAGCTTCCCGCGGAGCAGGGAGCCCGATGTGGGACTCGATCCCAGGACTCTGGGATCGTGACCTGAGCCGAAGGCAGACGCTTAACGACTGAGCCACCCAGGCGCCCCAGCCTCTACTTTCTTTAAACGCTTCAGCTACCTGAGCAGATTTAGCACCCATCCCATTTTTCAGGAACAGAGAAATAAGTGGCCTCTCACCAAATCTAAGTAGATGACCATTTACTACATACCCTTTCAGAGAATCAACATGATTTAAATTTTCCTTTCTTAGGATGCTTTCTAAGTCTCTAAGGGAAATGTCACAACACAGTATGCGTTCAGAATTTTTTATAATCTTCTGTTAAACTAAAAAAAAAAAACAAAACCACAATTTTTCTCCATCTTGTTCTAGGTTATCTGGGGGATGGAATAACCTCAAATTTGCTGTACCATGCTTTTTTATTGACTCTTTCCCGGTACTGTTTACAGTAGAGGACACAATGTCAAACAGGCAGATGGTCAAGGTCTGGCTTACTAAGGCAAGAGTTTTCCATGGTTCCCAGGAAGTACATGTTATTTATTTATTTTTTTTCTTAAAGATTTTATTTATTTATTTGACAGAGAGAGAGCACAAGTAGGCAGAGCGGCAGGCAGACGGAGAGGGAGAAGCAGGCTTCCCGCCGAGCAGGGAGCCCGATGCGGGGCTCGACCCCAGGACCCTGGGATCATGACCTGAGCTGAAGGCAGACGCTTAACGACTGAGCCACCCAGGCGCCCAGTACATGTTATTTTTGCTTACACCCTTCTGAATTTTTGGTTTGTGCTTTTTAAAGAATTTGACAGTTTTATCAATATTGATTAAGACCTTAAATACTACAAACCCATCCTGTGTTTTCAGACTTTTCTCTTGGTGCTCTGTTAATAAACACATTGTTTTCCAGGACTGGTCAATGAACTCTTCTCCAACCACCAATAAACTAGGTGGAATTATCATCATTTCACCTTATTTTGATATTTAAACTATAATGTAGTTTTGAGATACACCTTATATTCCAGATACACCATTAAAAGGGATTGTAAATATTTAGTGAAAATAGAGAATGGAAAGTTTTGTCAATTTTTGAGGGCAAATGGACATTGGTGGTTTTGTTCAGTAAGGTTATTCTGGTATGTATCATACCTACAAAAGAACAGTGGGTGTATGGAAAAACATGGCAAATATAACATAGGTGTCTAAAAAGACTTTCATGTTCATCAGGTTAGCAGGATGAATGAGCAAAGTTAAGGAACACTTCTGACCCAATATAAGAAATTCTGTGATAGCAATATGCCTCAAAATTCTCAGGTGGTACAACCAGGAGTTCTGTAGAAATTGTATAGGGTCTTCTCTTTGGCCCCAATTATTTTATGAAATCTGTAGCTCCTTATGCAGTACAAAAAACAATTCAGAAGAGAAAGATATGTAGGCTTGAAGGAGAATATTTTCCTATCTGTGACACATTATAAAAATGTAAATTAGATGGCAGATTATTGCTCAGATATTGCAAGCTCTTTCAAAGGCAATAGAAGTGTGTAACATGCTCATATTTGAGAATGCATGGGAAGCTATTAAAAATTTAATATTTCAGCCGATGAACAGTCAATATATTTAGTGAACATCTTGACAATTAACTACTAGGAAGATGAAATTGCATCTTTTTATGAAAATGCAGCATGACAACTATGGTCAACTGGACACTTTTTCAATATTTTCCCCAATTGGAGCTCTCAAGAGTTACATTGCCTGAAGGAGTTGCCAAAGAAAAGGAGATGACTGTGAGAGAACAGAATTGACTTGAATAGAATCTTGTGGAATTGGTGATACTGCTAAGAGACTTGGTATCTTTGTCAACTTGCCCATGACTGACTTATTAGTACACTCCCATAATAATGGCAGATGAGAGTGATCCAACTAGTGTGGGGATAATAAATTACAGTAGAGACATTTTCATGATTACCTACACATGGGCCATTACAATATTTGGTGTCAGGTCCCAAGGGGTTAATAAGTGGAAATTAAATAGTGTCCTTACACTTACCTTGGTTACTTCTCTCAGCCTCCAGCCCTATAAGCTTTGGGGAGATGGGGAGAATAAGAAAAGTATATAAGGATGAGAATGAATGGTTATTTACACTTATTCAAAAACAGATCTAGAGCCTCTAGAAGAAAACTGAGCACTGGTTGAAAAATCAATTTGAAATTTTTATCTCTCAATACATTACATATGTACACCAATCTGGACAGTGCACTTTTGATTCTAATAAGCTTAAATTTTATTTTGACTCAGGATATCATTGCCTGTCTTGTCCAATGACCTGCCTTTTCCACTTCCCTTCTCACTCTTTTTGATTTCCTATATTCTCTTAGATCTCTACTAGATCTCACTATTACTTAGGTTCTCAGAGAAGAAAGAGCACAGGATGGGGAAATAAATCAATAAGCAGTAGGAATTTTATTTTCTGTTATTTATATTTCTATTAATGAGCTCCAAGCCAGTGAAAAATTTGGGGTAAAGATGGCCATGATTTCTTCTCCCAGATCTGCCCATCTTTCAGTGCCCCTCCTCTCGGTAAATGGCACCATGATTCACCCATTTTCTTGTACAAAAATCTTGGAATCATCCTTGATTTCTCACTTTTTCCTACATCCAATCCATCTGCAAATCCTGCCAATTCCATCAACAAAATCTGTTTGGAATTCCTCCATGTCTCACCTTTCTCTCCTGCCATCTTAGTCCAAGCCACTATTGTCACTCACCTTAATTAGTGCCTCCTAATCAATCCCCCTCCTTCTGCTTCTGCTCTAATCCCCTTATCCTTTATTCCCCTCACCTTAACTAGGCAGCCAATGGCTTTTCATTATACTTAAAATAAACTCAAGCCCTAACCATGACCTACAAGTCCATACTTGATCTTACCTTTTACTTTCTACCCTATCTTATTTCCTAACCTTTCATTTCCACTCAGTATACTCCCACCGCAGTCTTGCTTGCTTTTTATCAAACATTCCAAGAACCTTCACGTTTTAGAGTCTTTTCACTTTATTTACCCTCTGCTTGGAAAGTGCTTCTACAGAAATTTACATGGTTTTCCCACACCCCTGACTTCATTAAGACCCCTGTTGAAAAGTCAGTTTTTCAGAAAGGCCTTCCCTCCTCACCTTATCTAAAGTGGCATTCCTGGAGTGCCTGGATGGTTCAGTCGGTTAAGCATCTGCCTTCGGCTCAGGTCATGATCTTAGGGTCTTGGGATCGATCCCCACATCAGGCTCCCTGTCCAGCAGTGAGTCTATTTCTCCCTCTTCCTCTGCCCCCCCGATCTGCTTGTGTGCTTTCTCTCTCTCTCTCTCAAATAAATAAATAAAATCTTTAAAAAAAAAATAAAGTGGCATTCCTTCTCTTCTCTATACCCTGTACTGCTTTTTTTTCCATAGCATTTATTACTTCTTGACATATATTGATTTATTATCCCTATTTTCCACAAGAATATATGTTTTATGTGTTTAGTAATTTCTATGTTACATGCAGTGCTAAGTCCCTAGCACCAAAAACAGTGATTCACATAGTATATCTTAAATAAATACTTAGTGAGTGAATAGCTGAATAGTTATCTCTGTGACATGTTAGAATTACATATTGGTTCCTTCCTCACTTTTAGCTTAGGATTTAACTACCATAAAACCAGGTTTTCGTTTTATCTAAGTTTCTAGAAAAGATAATCAGAAACCAGATGACTCTTTGCCCTTTTACTTTTACTATTGTGAATAGGAAAAAATATTTTATAAGATTAAAAAGAATTTAAAAAATAACCCTAGTCACCCTTTTTACTGAAAATCTAAGACCAAAATGCTTTCATTTATTCTTTTCCTTCTGTTACATAGGATATGGAGCTGAGAAAATGACAGATAGGTCACTGATGGAATTACTTAGTACTTCCTGGATGAAGATGTAATTTTTATATCAGGCATCAATAGTCTATGTGGCTCTGGGGATTGAGCTGGATGTTCAGCTTCTATTTCTGGACTTCTGATGGGTTTGTTGGGTGACCTTTGGATAGTTAATGAGTTACCAGTGTTGACAAGGGTATGGTAAAGATTGATGATATGGATTCGGTAAATTGCTCAAAACTCTTTGGAGAAAATTGTATGCCACTTTCTTTCTCATATTTAATGGCTTTATATTATTAAACAACCTAGAAGACAGACATGCACTTCTGTCAATGACATAATAGTTTCTATCAGACCAATATCCTTACTTTCAACAACTATAAAGGCTATATAAAATGAATTTTACAAAATAACAATTTGAAGATATAAGAGTGGGAATGAACACATCCAGAATGTGAAGGACCTACATCCCAGAGTGAAAAGAAATGCATTGAGGTGAGCCCAACATTCTTTATCACTTTTGCATTTGAGATATTTGCTTATTTTTAAACTGTGAATGATGATAGGGCTAGAAGCCAACTGGCAGATGAAAGGCTAGAAATATAAGTAGCACTTTTGATAGTCTCATTTCACTAGAGTGAAAAATAGTTAGATTTCAAGGCTGACCAAGAAATGAGGAGACCTGATTAACATTCCAAACTTCAAATTGCGACTACTGAAAATCCATACCATAGAAAGAGGGCAAACTAAAATTTTTTTAAACTCTCAGAAAGGGCAAAACTTTCCTAAAACTATCTAAATTTCTTATGAATTTTGGGGGGTTAACTATTTCTACTATAATTGCCTGCCAAGCAAAAATAAATCCTCTCTGAAGGAAGATAATGTCATATGGAATCACTGCAAGTTTATAGACACAATTTCTTGAATTCCATGAAAATTACCAAATATGCCAGTAGACAAGACCAGTTGACTAAACCCACAGATGATCCAGATTTTGGAATTTAAATAAGGTAAAGACTTTTCATTTTCTTAACAATACCTTTTTTTTTTTTTAAAGATTTTATTTATTTATTTGAGAGAAAGAGAAAGAGAACGAGCATGAGCAGGGGAGGGGCAGAAGGAAAGGGAGAAGCAGGCTCCCCACTGAGCAGGGAGCCCAGTCTGGGCTTGGTTCCAGGACCCTGAGATCATGAGCTGAACGCCAAAGGCAGACGCTTAACCGACTGAGCCACGCAGACGCCGCAACAGTACCTTTCGAAGAATGAAATATTCTAAATTTGATGAAGTCTAATTTATTTTTGTATGGGTTGTGCTTTTGGAATATTGTTTTAAGAAATCTTGGCCTAACCCTAGATAACAAAGATTTTCTCCTATGCTCAGAGAAAAGGCAATATAAAATCATAATGGAAGGATAAGCTAATAATGGAAATTTGAAAATGCACTTATTCTATGAGTTAAAATAAAAGAGTAAAGCCATCACTATCTCCAGATTTGTTTTTAAAAAGGAGATAAAATTTGATTTTCATCATGTTGACAAGCTAGTAATAGAAAATAGCTTCCTTATTCTGATAAAATTATATACAAACAAACCTACAACAAATGTTATCTTTAATGATAAATATTGAGAGTCTGCCCTCTGTGATCAAGAACTACGCACAGAGACCAACTATCATTCCTCCTGTTCAACATGGTGTCTTAGCCAATGCAGTAGAGAAGAAAAAGAAATAAAATGTGTAAATTTTAGAGAGGAGGAAATTAAACTATTTTTTTTTTATTCAACATGACTGGGGGCCCATAAAATCCAAAGGAATCTTTTTAAAAGTACTAGAATTAATAACAAGAGAATTTGACAAGGTAGTTGGACACATATTTATAAAAATATAAAAATATTTATATATATATCAGAATGAAACAGAGAAAATAAAAATTAAAGTATAACATTTAGTGTTATCTCAAAAATATGAAATCCCAAGAATAAAATCTGCACTGAAAAATAAAAAATAAAAAACAAAAAATAATTTAAAAATTACAGACTTGAAATCATGTAAAGATACACCATATTTACTGATCAGAGGAGACAATATCTTAAAGCTGTCAAGTCTCACTGGATTTATTCTTAGATTTAATGTAATCCTAGTCAATATCTCAGTAGGTTTTTTTGGAAGGGTGCGGTGGAACAGTGGGTAATAGCAAGTATTCGTGAGGATATGGAGCGGACTCCATGGGACTTTCCTACATTGTTGGTGGAAGTTTAAATTGGCTCAATCATTCTGGAAAATTATGTGTCAGTATCCACTAAAGCAGAGTATAAACAAACCCTATTATCCAGTATTTCCTCTCATGTAACAGAAATAAACATGTGCAGCAAAAATCATACAATGTATTCATAGAAACACAATTGGTAATAGTCAAAACTGGAAGTAACTCAAATGTCCCCCGGCAGTAGAATATATAAATAAATTATAGTCTACTCAATGGAATACTATATAGCAATAAGAAAGTATATGCTATTCATAATATAAAAACATGAATTAATGTTCCAATCATATTGAACTAATGAAGTCTTACATAAAGTTACATTCTGTATGATTTTATTCATACAAAATTAGCAGTCAAAACTAACTTATGGAAATAAAAGGCACACAAGAGTGGTAATCTTTGGTGTGGGAATGAGGAGGGTGAGCTAATGATGAGCAGAGGGGATGAGGGAGGATTTTGGGATCTGGTAATCTATTTTTGGTCTCAGTGATGAAGTTTACATCAATGTGTTTACTTGCTAACATTGCTATATACTTATCATTTGCATACTTTTTAAATGTATGTTATACCTTAAATAAAATAGTTACTTTAAAAATACATACATTAAGGGGTCCCTGGGTGGCTCAGTCATTAAGCGTCTGCCTTCAGCTCAGGTCATGATCCCAGGGTCCTGGGATCGAGCCCCGCATCGGGCTCCCTGCTCTGCAAGAAGTCTGCTTCTCCCTCTTTTACTCCCCCTGCTTGTGTTCCCTCTCTGGCTATGTCTCTCTCTGTCAAATAAATAAATAAAATCTTAAAAAAAAATAATAATAATAAAAATAAAAATACATACATGAAAACAATTACATAATTCTTATTAATCTATAGTGTCTGGAACATTGTGCAATATGGTCAAGTTTCGATTATTCCTATGAGCATTGCGTGTTTTATCAATCATCTTGGAAAAAATAATTCCAGATGGATTTCTCTACACTATTAATGCCATTCTTTGGCTGTGCATTATTTTGCTGTTTGCATTTGAATTTCACAATTAACAGCACAGAAAATAATTTGGAAGGCATAGCATTTTGAAAACATACCTGGGTAACATATACCAAAACAAGCATACATAAATTTCAGATTATTCGCCTCTTGGGATTTTCTGTGCTTTCCTTTTAGGTTTAGCAACAAAATAAGAAGCTGAGGATCTCATAGCATATTGTTTCCTTGAGAAATAACATTTCTAAAGGCTTAACTGATGCATATACATCTGATCTACTCCTCGAGGAATACAAACTCAGATGCCTACAGGGACCAGCTGGAAACACAAATGAGGTAAATGGGCTGGGCAAAGTGGCAGAAAATCACTAAATACAAAATAAATGGAACCAGCGGAAGAATGATGATAAATGACATCTGACACCAGGAATTGATGGGAGTCCTTGTGAAATGGAGAACACATGTTCTCTCCAAAGGATGGCACTCGGCTACAGAGACACACTATGTCCAGCTGCTTTGATTTGTGAGCAGAAATCTGGAGCCCGGAATTTGGTATATAAGTATTTTGATGTTAAAATATCAATAATTAGGGGTGCCTGGCTTGGCTCAGTCGGTAGAGCAGGCAACTCTTGATCTCGGGGTCATGAGTTCAAGCCCCACACGTGGCGTAGGGTTTAATTAAAACTTTAAAAAATGCATACAAAATATCGATAATTAATTCAAAAGTGTATAAAATACTGTGCCCTAAAACCAAGCCTGATAAATCTGCGTGTGAGACCCAGCCTCTTTCCATCCTCTGCTCTAATACAGAAAAGTCTCCAAATCCCACTTCTAAAAGTAACTGTTTCTTTGAACAGTAGGTGGCTGTTCTTTATGTTATGGATTCTGAATTGTGCGGTGAAAAGGTTTTCCACTTTGCTCTGGTTGCTGGAATCCAGATCTGAATTTATGATCTGTCTTTATTATGGTACACTGAACCTTAACATATATGTTTCATTTGTTAAACTTACCTCCAGTTTCATGTCATAATCTGTGCTTATTTGGCCTTAAGTTCTCCACCCACTTGGGTTAATATTGTGTTTATTATATGACACTGCATAATTTAAAGTTGCTAAACATATGCTGCTTTAAATATTTTTGGAATAGGGTCAGTTCCATATACATCAATCAAGGGCATCAAACCATGGTGATATGCAAAAGGCTCCTTTATAAAGCAAGGTATTTAAATGGCTCATAAATATATGAAAAGATACTCCATTCACTAATTGTCAGGGAAAATCAAATTATATCACAATGAATTATCACAAAACCATCACAGTAGAAAACCCAGAGGGAAAAAAAAAAAGACATGATGATATAGACAAAGTCTTTATAAAGATACAAGAGGTGTCCTAAGAGTATTGTATCTAATATGGGTTAATCCCACAAGGCAAAACTGAAATATGGCTAGAAAAAGGAAAGCCACATAATCCATTTACACACACTTCAGGAAGAGAGTGCTCTGGCCCAGGGGCTCAGTGTAAAACCTTATTATGGGGATGCCATCTAGGTACCACATCCATATGGAGATGTTCACAACAACTCCCAGAAAATAATATTAAAATATTCAAATCAAGGGTGCCTGGGTGGCTCAGTGAGTTAAGCTTTTGCCTTCAGCTCAGGTCATGATTCCAGGGTCCTGGGATCCAGGCCCGCATTGGGCTCCCTGCTGGGCAGAGAGCCTGCTGCTCTCTCTCCCTTTGCTGCTCCCCCTGCTTGTGCTCTC
Source organism: Halichoerus grypus (assembly GCF_964656455.1). NCBI lineage: Eukaryota > Metazoa > Chordata > Mammalia > Carnivora > Phocidae > Halichoerus > Halichoerus grypus. The sequence continues at coordinate 96,150,722 of NC_135715.1, forward strand.
TCTCTCTGTCAAATAAATAAATAAAATCTTAAAAAAAAAGGTTAAAATATTCAAATCAGAGATCTCTGTCTCATTGCAGTAACACAACCAAAACCAAACATCCCCGTAAGTATATATCAGAGTCCCACACAAAGTTCCCAGAGGAGAAGATTTCACTGGACAGAAGATCTATTCTATTGCAATTATACATAGATCTTTGTTAACATTTGTGCTCTGAAACTGTGATATCCTATCTCTGGGTCCTTGAGAAGCTCATGCCTCTGGTCTTTCAAAGTTCATATCTGGGATCTTAAAATTTGCCAAGGTGATATCTTTCTGAAAGCCAGCCAGCTAGTTCTCTTTGTGAGGTTATAAATCTTTATTTCAAAAGCTGGCTATGAGCAGACCCACACAGATACAAGTATATTCAAGAAACAAGAAAATTACGATGTAATGAACATATGCTGCATGAATGACAATCTACACTGAAAATGTTGCTTAATCTTTGCAGTGACAATGAACTCTGTGTGTGTGCATGTGTGTGTATCTCTCTGTGTGTGTATATATATATATATTTTTCCATTTTGCTGATAAAGGAACTGAAAGGAGGAGAAAATAAATTGACTGCCTAAGACTACACAATTTGCATGTAGTAGAGAGAGAATTTCAATCCAGATCTGCCTCACTTTAAAACCTTTACATTAGTCCTCAAGACTCTTCACATTGAGTCTTCAATAATGGACAGAAGTGATTTACAGAATTGAAGAACTATTTAGAGCCCAGGAGACCTCAATTATGTTGAATATCCTTTAATTAACCTGTTACAGACATTGTGCAAAACAACTTCTATAGCTAGTCACTTTCAAATCCAGGCCAGTGATTATTGCTGTGGAAGGCTTCTAAATCACTCTGTAAAAATACATGAGAAGAATGCTTACAGGGTATTCAGTAATTTGGGCAGACTCATATAGACAATTTCAGAAGCAGCTAGGGATGCTAAATATTTATTTTCCATACTTTACTCTCTGGAAGTTATTCTGCATGTAGGTATGCTAGGAAATGCTGATGCAGAGTGAATTTGACATTTTCAAGGACTATAGTGGTACTTTGGAGGACAGCTCTATATAACCTGCTTACTGGGTTTCCAAAGCCTTTGGATATTTTATGACAGATCCTCATGACTTCTATTTATAGAAATATTCTTTGTAAAGAGGCTCCATACATTATAACCTGATTTCTGGCAGGGATAAATTGTCTTACATCCTGTTTTCCCCTTGTCCCCATTAATAAGTGACAGAAAATAAAACTCTCTAAAGCGATAAAAGGGGGGTGTTCTAGGCAAATGTCACTAACAATTCTAGCATAATTGCCAGAATGAAAAGAAAACTCCAGAAATTGCGGCATGCAAAATAAATTAGTCCTCCATTTAATGTATGGATACTAAACTACGCATGGCCAGTGACACAATCTGATTTGCACATTTTAACTTGAAATGTAAGTGTGTCTGATTTCAAGGTGAAGGCAACAAGAGAATGTTGCTGCCTCTCGTCCTGTAATTACTGAATAGAAACTAAACAGCTTGTTATACACAATGAATAGTGGAACACTACATAAAAAAAAAGAAAAGAAAAGAAAAGAAACTAAACAGCTTTGACTTTGCAAATGAAGCAGCCTTCGTAGTTCCTTCATTGTGTCAGCTCTGAAAGAATCTGGCGTCCTTCCTTCTTTGACAGGGCTTTCCTGTTGGGCACACTGACAGTGAAATTTCAGTCCTTTTTTCTCTCTGCACATTTCTATCCATCACTCATTGCTTTCATTCACTTAACAGCTCAGGGGGTAAAACTTTGTTATTGCTTGCAATTATTGTCATATGCCCCATACATTTAATTGGAGCCCAGACTTTTAGATACAGAAGCAATTTGAAAAGATTTTTAAGAAATTTCATTGGCACTCACACTGACAACAGTTATTACGAGTGTAAAATCCAGCAATCCATTGATCATCAAGAAGCACTTAGGTTATCTCTGCACTCACAATACTTCATATTTGCTTTCTAACTACATAAATTCCAGAAAAACAAAAAAAGTTGGATTGGGTAAGTCACTTAGAAATCTACAAACTTAAACCCATGTCTATTACCTCCCTTCATAAGTTGCAAATAGAAGAAATTAAATAGCTTGGCCAAAAGAAATTCCTATGACTATTTCCCTGCTTGAAAATTGTTTAGGAAATGGCTATTGGTAAAATAGTGGTCTTGTTACATAAAGTAATTTTTAAATTAAATGACATAAAGGATTAAATCTTCTCTCTGAATATAATTCACCCTATTAACCACCATCTGCCAATGATATTGATTCTTTTATTTAAGACAAAATAAAATGTCTGAATTGCAGTCACATAATGTGAAGAAGGAATGACAATTGTTGAATTATTGGAAGTATTCCTTACGTTTCTGTTTTCTCCTCTTTAATCAGATGTCAGAGCTGTTGAAAATAAACAACTACAGGTAATATTAATGCTTTAATTTTAAACATTCTCACACTACGCAGGATCCTTCCATCACATTGGGGGGGGGCGCACCAGTGTGGTTAGATTGTATTGTGGACTCGTCTCTCATCTGGAGATTGTGCTTTTTCCAGAAAAGGATTGTGACACTTCCTGGTTGAAGTCAGACACAGTCCTTCATTTTTAAGATTTTACTTATTTATTTGAGAGAGAGTGAGAGAGCATGAGAGGGGAGAGGGTCAGAGGGAGAAGCAGACTCCCCGCTGAGTGGGGAGCCTGAAATGGGACTCTATCCCAGGATTCTGGAACTCCGGGATCATGACCTGAGCTGAAGGCAGTCGTTTAACCAACTGAGTCACCCTGGCGCCCCAGACAAAAGTCCTTTAAATCTAAAGATGCCAAAGGGGCACACTTGAAGCTAGAATAGACCTGAGCTAGAATACTTGCAAACCCATGATCATTTCACTCTTTACCTGCCTGTCATCAAGCTGAGTCAGAGGCCAAATCATAAACAGGGTTCCCCCAGATTTAAAATGAAAGATAGCTGTCACAGAACTCTATGACTTATGCAGCCAGCATGGTCACTCCCTGCTATGCAGATTTACATTGGGAACTAGGTAATACCTTCACGAAAAGTATCTTAGTAATAAAAAGATAAAAAGTCCTGATGCACATATTTCAAAACAGTGATGATATCTCAATTTGAAGTAGAGTAGTCCAAAATTTCAGGCAATTCCCTTGCCAAAATAAGGAAGGCTTTTCCAATAAGGCTAGATTGCTTAAAATTCTACTGGCTAAACCCTCACCTCAAATTTGCATGGCATTAAGGTACAACTACGATTATTTATTAGCCATGGGCCCCAAGATCCTTAATCTTTCCCACAATCACATTTTGGTGTAGAATCCCCATTATAGATATATGAAGAAAATAAATCACACAAGGCAAACTACAGTGAAGTTTGCTCATTAGCTGGACAATGGTTCCAAATGCAGATGAAGAATTCTAGTTGGTCAGAACAACATGGAGGTCTTCTTTGTCCAAGCTTCATTCAACTGAAGTAAGCTAAGATCAAATCAGACCATAAGAATTGCTCTATTTCGCCACTTCCCTCCAACTTCTACTCCAGACTATGCCTTGTCTTTGCAGAGGAAATGAAACCAGAGAGAGTCCAAGGGAAAAAAGTCAGATCCCAAATGTCTACTATAACTCCAGCATAAATTACAGTGGCCTCAGAAGGGGCTGTTGTGTTGGGAGAATGAGAGTCCAAGGAGAAAGACAATCTGACCATGGAGTTGTTCTCAAGGGCAACTTTGCCACATAGATTATTTGGAACAGTTTGGATAGATGATCTTACTCTCTCCTGGCATGTAAGGTTTCTGCTGAGGAATCTGCTGATAAATTACAAGCTTCTTCTCTCTTGTTACTTTTAAGATTCTTTCTTAGTCTTTGACTTTTGCCAGTTTTATTATAACATGTCTTGGGGAAGATCTCTTTAAGTTGTGTTTGGTTATTGAATATGAGTGTCATGAACTTGGACGTCTATTCTCTCCCTAGATTGGGGAAGTTCTGAGTCATGATTTCTTTAAATAAGCTTTCTACCCCCTTTCTCGCTCTGTTCCCCACCTGGGACTCCTATAATGTGCAGATTGTTTCTTTTGATGGTATCTTGTAGATTGTGTAGGCTTTCTTCACTCTTTTACATTCTTTTTCTTTGTTCTTCTCTGACTAGATTATTTCAGATGTCCTGCCTTCTAATTCACAGATTGCTTTTCTTGCTTGATTCATTCTGTTGTTGATGCTCTCTATTGTATTTTTTAGTCCATTCATTGTATTCTTCAGCTCCAGAATTTCCATTTGGTTCTTTTTTGTGATTTGTATCTCTTTGTTAGACTTCTCATTTTGTTCACGTATTATTTTCCCAATTTCATTGAATTGTCTTTGTGTGTCTTCCTGTACCTCATTGGGCTTCTTTAAGATGGCTATTTTGACTCTTTATTGGATAAATCACAGATCTCCATGTCTTTGGGACTGGTTGCTGGGATATTATTGTGATCCTTTGGTATTTTTAGGTTTCCTTGATTTTCCAGGTTCCTTGAAGTTTTGCATTGCTGTCTTCCCATTTGAAGTAGCAGTCACCTCCTCCAGTTTTTACTAACTCACTTCTAGCCCTGCCAGAGATTCTGAGGCTTTCTCAGACCTTTTAGGCCATACCTCCTCCACACTTCTTGCTTTCTCTGATGGCAGAATTATTAAGCTTATATGCCTTCTCTTAATATTGCTGTGCACCAGGCCATGTATGGACAGCTTCCTTTTTTTGCTTTCCTACAAGGGGAGCTAAAATTCAAGTTTGTGGTCTTTCCCTGGCCCACTGCTTTGGGCCAGTTTTCCACACATGTTCTCTAGCTGTCTGCAAAGCTCATTCTCAGTGTCATTGGGAGCATGTACAGGGAACCAGCCATAGGGTGGAGGAGGGTGAGGTGTGTAGAGCAGTGGAAGTGCCTATGGACCAGTTGAGGGGATTTATGGGCAAGGCAACCCCAGATGCTCATGGGTGGGCTTCTTCATGGAGGCTGTGAAGCAGTTAGTAGGGTTCACTTCTCTTTAATACCCTCCAAGAGTTCTATCTGCCACTCTCCCAGCCTCTTCCTACCTTCTAGTCATTCAGCTTACAACCCAAGATGATAAAAGAAATCAATGGACCTCTTTGGTAGTGTTCTGCACAGCTGGGCAAGCCAAGAGTTCAGTCATATGCTCTCATTTTTCTTTTTCTTTTCTTTTTTTTTTAAGATTTTATTTATTTGACAGAGAGACACAGCAAGAGAGGGAACACAAGCAGGGGGAATGGGAGCAGGAGAGGGAGAAGCAGGCTTCCCGTGGAGCAGGGAGCCCGATGCAGGGCTCCATCCCAGCACCCTGGGCTCATGACCCGAGCCAAAGGCAGACGCCTAACAACTGAGCCACCCAGGTGCCCCTCTCATTTTTCTGATAGGAGAAATCACAGGCAGAGAAAGTCTCTCTTGGCACTGAGCAATGCTACCTTGGAAGAGGAGTGGGTAGAAGAGGTAAAGTGAAATTATTCTTCTTAACCTCTTCAATACATTAAAACTCATTTTTTTTTTGTTCTAATAGTGTGCTAGAACTTACCTACCAGAAACCCAGACTTTCACAGAGGCTCTCTTATCTATGGGTGATTGTCTTAGATAATATTCTTCAGGGCTCCTAGGGTATAGCAGAGAGGGTCTGGAGCTGATTCCTGGACCACTCATTTTCTCTATGTCTTCCTCTCCCATTTGTAACTATATTTAGAAGTGAAATGCATATGGTACAACACTATTAAGCCATCAAGTCATGGAGTTACAGGAGCTATTCTGTTCCCAGAAAGTGGGTGACTTGCATTTCTCTATTCCATTCTGCTATGGGTTGGTTTCTTAATCTAGTTCCTAGAAAGCAACCTTATTTCCAAATAATTTTACTGTCAAAAAAATGAATTGAGAAGATGGAAAGTTGCACAGAACACAACAGAATTAAACTAGGGAGGGGTAAAAAAAAATGGTGGAGGAGAAAGAGAAGGGGAAACAAGGAAGATAAAAATGTAGACATTTAGAATGGATTGTATTAGTGTCCTAGGGCTACCCTAACTAACAAAGCACCACAAACTGGGTGGCTTAAAACAACAAATTTTTATTCTCTCACAGTTCTGGAGCTAGAAGTTTGAACTCAAGGTGTTAGCAGGGCTGAGCTCTCCCCAAAGCCTCTAGAGGAGGAACCCTCTGTGCCTCTTCTAGTTTCTGGTGGCCCTGGCATTCCTTGGCTGTGGTAACATCACTCCAATCTTGGCCATGGGAAATCTCTGCCTTGGTCTTCCCATGGCCACTATCCCTCTGTGTCTCTGCCTTTTCTTCCTATAAGGACACCAGTCATATTGGATTAGAGGTTCACCTTACTTCAATCTGACCTCATCTTGACCAATTGCATGTGCAATGACCTTTTTTCCAAATAGGCCCCATTCTGAGGTATGGTAGGTTAGGAATTTAAGATATATTTTTGGAGAGACAAAAGTCAACCCGTAACATGGATGAAAGAAAAAAAAATGGAGGAAAGAAAGGAAGGAAATAAGGATGCAGAGAGGGAGGAGGGAAGGGAAGAAAGAAAACAGAAGTTAGGCAAGCAGACAATAGGAAGGAAGGAAGATAAAAATAGATAAGCAGCTTTTTTCTTCCCCATGTGGAGTTGGGGTATTACAGAAGGAAACAGTTCAGAAAGGAAAAGTCCCCTTTGATATTTTTCAGGTTAAGAGATTACAAAGATGTTCAGAATCGTGGTTCAGCACATATTAAATATATAATAGATTTCACTCAACTAACACATTTTTGTTTACTGATAGACTTAATGATTGTATGGTTGAAATAGAAAGCCTAGACAATGTCAAGATCTAATTAAGAAATCTTGGAAGAACAAATGGAACTTTAAAAATTGTGTGTAATGAGGTTTATAGTAATCAATACCAGCTATTAACTTTCTCTCTTTGTATTTCCTCTGTTATCCCACTTCTTTCTCCTTTTTTTTTCATCTCATCCTAGTAACAAAGAATAACATGTGAGTCCATGCTACAATATGCATTTGGGGATATGTATCCTGTAATGTTACAATTCCTGCCTCATTTAAATTTACAGTCCACTTGCCTGGTTGTCAACAAAGGCACAGTCTTCCCATCTAAACAGCACAATAAGACAAATATAATGGAGTAACATATGAATAATATGGATAATATAAGTTTGGGGAGTTCAAAGGAGGAAGAAATAATTTTCAAGGTTTATGATAGAGATTAATAGGCTCAAAACACAATGCAATAATACATGGAAAATGCCACAGAAGATTGGTCCAGAAAAGCTTCATGATGGAGGTAGAATTTTAAGTGTACAGGATTTGTACAGGTAGATTTGTGGGGTATGTGGAAGGAAAGTACCCACAAGACCTCAAGTTTGCCTATACATCCACACACCTTTAAGCCTTTCCAGGTTTGCTGTCTGATATCTTAGCTTTTAGGCTATTAATAGTAACTACATGTAAATGATGCAAGAGAAGCCCCTCAAAGGTCTGAGGGGGCAATAAGTGGTCCATTTTCTAAGAATATTGCCTGTCAATAAGCTCCTGTCCAAGATGATAAGGACAAGCTCCTGTTATGAAATAACTGTAAGGTTTTATAAGGTTCTGTGGTATTGGATAAAACAGCCTAGAAGCAGCTTGTGCAGTGGCCCAGTGCACTATCATGGTCCTACAAGACTGACTGGTGATTGGTCCAGCACCACTTGCCTCTAAGTCTGGCTTGCAACTATCTCTGCAAACATTCTCTGTCCCTGCTGTCAGGACTCATCTCTTTTCTAGCACTCACTGTTAGCCAAAGACCCTAAAACCCTTCTGTGCTGGTCCCTAGTTCCAGCTACATGTCATCCCATCTAGTTTGTTTCCTAGGTCCTGCTCATTAGGAGAGATTCCCCAGGTGTGGACCCTCAACTTTCATAGGTTCATGAGCTTAAAATGTCAAACTTACTTGATGGGTTGTCCTAACTCTGTGTCTTATTCTCTCTCTGGTCTTCTATTCATTAGACCAATAAAGTCTCTGAGTTATAAATAAGATGATTGTTCCTAGTGTTAATTTTTAACTGATTGTTTTCAACATATACTAAATCACATGTATTTAAATATATGAGTTAAATAATGAGTTTTGACGTACCTAAGTACCCATAAAACCATAACTGCAATAAAGATAGTAAACATACATATTTACCCCCACAGTTTCCTTGACTCCTTTTGGAATTTTTCCCTTCAGTCCCTCCCCATCAATTTCCAGCCCCCATTCTCCAGGCAATACCGATCTTTCTCTCAATATAGGTTTGTTTTAATTTTCTAATAATTTATATAAACAGAATTATAGAGTATAAACATTTTGGTAGGATTGACTTCTTTCTTATGATATAATTATTTTGAGATTCATCCATGGTTTCGTGTGCACTTGTAGTTCATTCATAATTTCCATACTGCTGTGGATATATCAACATCTGTTGATCCATTTATCTATGGATAGATATTTGGGTTGTTTCCAGTTCAGGGCTATTACAATTAAAGCTGGCGTAACCTTTCACATACGACTGTTTGTGTAAGCATTTCATTTCATTTTTCTTGGGTAAATACTTAGAAGTGCAATGGCTGGATTTTAAGAAAGATGGGTGTTTAATTTTTTAAGAAACTTCTTCACCATGTTCCAAAGTGGTTGTATTATTTTACATTTTACATCTACCTGCAGAGTATGAAAGTTTAGCTTGTGCTACATTCTAGCCAATACACAGTATGTTCAGTTTATTTAATTTTAGCTTTCTAGTGCTGATGTGTTGATATCTCATTATGGTTTTAATTTAGCCTTTGTTGTTTAAGGTCGCATAATTTAATGGAGATAAAAATGGAAAGTGAAACAGTTCAGAAAGGGAAGAAACTAACAGTAGAGGAGGAAAGGTGAGGTACAGAAACAACCATGTAAAGAAAAGAGGAAACAATAGATATACAATTTTAAATGATGCTACTAAAAAATAAGTGGCAGTTGTGAAAGTAGAGATTTTTAAAACTGAAATCTAGATATTATCCCTAAAAACAAGGAAATAATCTAAAGTGTGTTTATAGGGGCAGCTGGGTGGCTCACTCAGTTAAGGCATCGGACTCTTGGTTTCAGCTCAGGTCATGATCTCATGGGCCATGGGATCAAGCCCCACGTTGGACTCCTTGCTCAGTGAGAAGTCTGCTTAAGATCCTCTCATTCTCCCTCTGCCCCTCCCCTCACTCGTACTCTCTCTCTGTCCCTCTCTCTCAAATAAATAAATAAATCTTTAAAAAGTTTTTTAAAAAAGTGTGTTTATAAGAGAGCAGCATCATAATAGCAGTATTTGGATAAACCATCCACCGGTTTTCGGGGTTGGTGGCCAAAAGAACTGGAGAAAGAGAAATTAGGAAGTGACTGCAATATTCCAAGCAGACCTGCATGAGAAGACAGTTGGGTGGTAAAAACAAGAAGGAAAAGTTTCATGAGTGGAAACTTTCAGTACTTTGTAACTTGATGAGGAGATGGGGGTTATGCTTTTTAGTTGGTTTCATTGTACTTGGTAATTGGGTTTTTTTGCATCTTTTGCAATAAGAATGTGTCCTTTTCTCCTCAAGATTTATGAAACAAACATACAGAAATGAATATTTACGTTTAAATACCCGATGTTAATCTGCACCTATCAGGCAATTCTGTATGATGACAGATCGTGGGCAGTGAGGTAGAACATGATATGGGGCGTGTGTCTTTCTGCCTGGGTTGAAGTGGAAATGGCGCTGCCTGGTTCATCTCTCCGAGCTTCCATTTTGAGCTTTCCTGGACCCCCTTCGCCTTGGAGGGTCTTGTCTCTATGCTTTCTGAGCTTTAACAGCTTTGTTCTTGGCATTTCAGAGAAATGAGTTGTGAATTCTCAATGATTTCATGCCTTCCAGTCTAGCAGCACTTCCCCAGGGTGTAAGTGCTGAGATTTTTAACAGTTTTGCATGTCAAAGATTGGTAACCATATATATATATATATATGGAGTGTTTTGAAAACCTGTGGCTTCCTGTCTGTCAGCACTGCAGCAGAAAGTTTGAGCTGAGCAGAAATTAAACAGAAGCAGGGTTTTCTGTTGGTTTGATCTACGGGAAGAATTTGGCTAAAAAGGCTTGGGTTTTAACAATGCAGTTGCTGGCAGGGGCATCTTAATGCTGGCAAGGACAGAAAAGAAGACGGTGTTAGAAGCACAAACCCCAAGCCAGTATCCCAAGATCTCCTAATGAATCCTCAAGCCGCCATTTACTCAGGGTGAAATTTTGAAATGTGAGAGCCTGTTTTAACACCATCATCCAGGCAGCATTCAGCACCAACAGACCACACGTCACATCAGCAGGGTAGGGAGGAAGGTTAAGGAGAGGTTTTTAAACTTGAAATCCTATCAGTGGTGCTGGAGGAGACCAAGATAAAACCAGCAGAAAGGCATGTCTACAGCACATGTGTGTGGGGAATGAATGGATCCAGATGCCCGGGTAATTCTCCACGGGAAGCTTCAGTGGGATAATGGCACAAGCAAGTGCATTGAGGCAAAGTATTAAGCAATGCGATCTATTTGTGAATTGCTGGTTATCCCTTGCATCCAGAAAACCAGCTATAAAGAATAGACAAGTGCTTTCAAAGACAAGATTGTGCATGTAAGGAGGGGCATCACTAGTAATAAGAGTGAATAATGGCTAAAGACACACTTGCATTGAGCTCCGGCTGCAAAGGTCATCACTGGAGAAACATCAAGAATGATACCTGGGAAGGTTGGTTAAAATAAAGAAAAACATTTTTTTTAATTTTCCCTCAATTACACCAAAATATGTTATGTACATATCTCTACTAAACCCCATACTTCAATGGGAGATTACAGGTTTGGGGACGATGGAAATGGACATTATATCCTTTTCTAGATAATGACAGGCAAATGTAAATCCCAGCTCAGATCAGCTGGTGCAAGATCTGGGTGAAAGTTCATAGTGGGACTCCGGCACTACCTTTCCGGTACTGTACAGAAATAGGATGGTAATGAGATTAGCTATGCATAATTAACAGACAAAATAGTGACTGAGTTGCTCATTGACAGCAGGCTTTGCTAAGGAGAGGGGAAAAATTGATGCAACCCCTACAGCTGTCAAGAAGCGGGGGGAAACCACATAACAGTTCCAAAATAAGATTATACTAAAATAAAAAAGCTTTTACACAGTGAAGGAAACCATCCACAAAACAATAAGGCACCCTACTGAATAAGAAAAGATATTTGCAAATGACATATCCAATAAGGGGTTAATATCCAAAATATAAAAAGAACTCATACAAGTCAACACCGAAAAAAAAAAAAAAAAAAAAAAATCTGATTAAAAGTGGGCAGAAGACCTGAATAGACATTTTTACAAAAAAGATGTACAAATGGCTAATGGACACATAAAAAGACGTTCAACATCACTCATCATCAGGAAACTGCCAATCAAAACAACAATAAGATGTACCTCACACCTGTCAGAATGGCCAAGATCAGAAAGATAAGAAATAAGCATTGGTGAGGATGTAGAGAAGAAGGAACCCTTGTGCACTGTTGGTGGGAATGCAGACTTGTACAGCAACTGTAGAAAACAGTATGAAAATTCCTCAAAAAATTAAAACTAGGATTACTGTATGATCCAGTAATTCCACTATTGGGCATCCACTCAAAAAAATGAACTCTAATTCAAAAAGATATATGCATCCCTGTATTTACTGCAGCATTATTTACACTAACCATATTATGAAAGAAACCCAAGTGTCCATCAATAGATGAATGGATAAAGAAGATGTTGTATATATCTATACAATGAAATATTACTCAGCCATGAAAAAGAATGAGATCTTGCCATTTGCAACAACATGGATGAACCTAGAGGGTATTATGCTAAGTAAAATAAGTCAGACAGAGAAAGGCCCATATGTAGAATTTAAGAAACAAAACAAATGAGCAAACAAAGAAAAAATGAGAGCAAAAAAAAAAAAAAAACCCCAAAAAACAAAAAACCCCAAAACCAAAAAAGACTCAGACTCTTAAATACAGAGAACAAACTGCTGGTTACAAGAGGGCAGGTGGGTGGGGCGATGGGTGAAATAGGTGATGGGGATTAAGAGCACACTTACCATGATGAGCACAGAGTAATGTATAGAATCATTGAATCACTATATTGTACACCTGAAACTAATATAATACTATATGTTAACTGTACTGGAATAAAAAGTTAATCAATCAATTAAATAAATAAGAAGGAAAAACAAAGATTGTGACAACTGCCTTAAAAACAAAAACTTTTAAAAAGTGGAAAGTCAGACTATAAACTGGTAGAGAATACCCATAGAACCAACAAAATATTCAAGCTGAGAATATAATTTTTTGAAAGTTCTGAAACAAAGTTAAATATTTGGGCTTTGGAGATTTTTGGTACCTATTTTTGATATTGACACTAAGACAGTGGCTGTGAGACAAGAACTGGGGAATATCCCAGCTCGCATCTAGTATGTAAAGAAGTGGCATGTGATTTCCATTGGCTCAGAAAGCTCTTCTTCCCCGTGTTAACACGATTAGCGGCAAACCACAGTCTGAAGCATGCAGGGAGGATACCGAAGTCCCCGTGGGTGCCAACACCCATCCTAGCCTTTCCAGCCAAATCGGTGCAAACAGATTTTAACCATCACTGGTTACAAAAATGGAGATTCAGTCCCACTAAAACTAGCCCTGTATCTTATTAATTTTTGACATTTCACCATTACAAATATGCCCACCTTCCTTAATTTTCACTGGGGGTGAAGGACACATTCCTGGAAAAATAGCAGACTTGGGGGCTCTATGTCTGAAGGTGAATCCCATTCTCTTCTCTTCTGAAGTTCATAGCATGTGAATTTGGACATCCAGCAGTCACTGACAAAAATCTCCATTTTTGTACCTAAAAACGGGGCCAAAAACATTTTTTAAAAGGAGTCATAAATCAGATCATGCAAAATATCTGGCACTGGGTTTGCTAAATATTGGGCATGTAAAGATTGTCTCATTTTGATGTGAACGAGCATTTTGCCTGAAATGGCCCTTAGCCTGGTCCTGCTGTGAAAAATATAAAATGGGAGAGACTTCAGCCAAAGAAGAAACTTTCCCTTCTACAGCTCGGGGGCAAATACAGATGGGGTAAGAGAAATGCAAACAAATCTTATTTCACCAATTGCCTTCAGCCTCTTGCTTCCAGCTTTCTTAGTTGCCTCCTAGACCCTTCTTGCAGACAAACAACCATGATTAATCATTTGTCTCCTGCTGGATTGCATAATTGAGACCATTTGCTTGTAGGATATGCCTGGGTTCAAAGAAGAGCTCACTGTCTCATATACCTAGATGCCATGGGATTTTTCCTTTTTAGTGGAGTATAATTCTTTATAATTAGACTTTCAGTTCTGTGTAAGAGAATAGCCACTTACGCTTTTTTCATTGTGTAGTTCTTCAATTACACATCCACACGGAGAGACTGCAACAGAGTACATTCCTTTAGGCACTGTACTTAGACAAATTTCTTAACCTCTCAGAGATGGCTTGGCTGAGCTTTCTTATAAGGCCTTCATGAGATTCCCCCAGCATAAAGTATATGAGAGCGACTTAAAATGTATAAAGTGATAGAAGGATCAGGAGCATTAATAAAAAACCTTCCTTTATTAGATTTGCGGGTCATGCTTGCTTTCTCTTTATCAAGTAATTAACTGTGCAGAAGTGTTTTCCTTGACTTTACAGGATTTATCTCTCCACGTCTGTTTATGTGTTAGTTACCAAAAAGTCTTTGTATTTGTAGAAAAGACCCCGAGGACTCTAATGTGCATAGGCATTTGCTTTGTACTTCCATGCGAAGCGACTAGACGTGGGAAGCAATCATAAATGATTTAGTGTAAATTGTTTTGGGAACTGATAGATCACTATTTATCATCCTGTTTCCACTTGTTATAGATATGTAATACAAAAGAGAGCAAATTCCCCTCTGCAGATTAATGAAGGTGGCAACAGAGATTCTAATTTCCCAAGTGAAACACTTTTTACATAGTGGTAGCTTTGGGAGACAGGTCTGAACCTCATTAAACTTACTGTGTGTTATACATGGACAACCTAATTCAGTTCCCGTAAAAACAGGCAAATAGGCCGTCAATGTAAATTAAATCCGAAGTAAACGAGTGTCATCATGGCACTATATTACATGAGCACTTATCTCATAAATGGAGAAGTAAATTAAATTGTTAATTTCAATAGCAATTTTATTAAAACAAGTCCCAAGCTGTAGGAGTCAAAAAGAGAAGAGTGTTTTTCTCCATGTGAATTAACAATGTTATCCAACCTGATCCCTTCTGAGGTTTATATTGAGTTTGCTGGCCCTCTCTTTTAAAACCGGATTTCCCAGAATTTCCGTTTTGGCTACATTGACAATTTCCTAATTTACCTTTGGACCCCTGGGGTATGCTTCTCTGAACCATTCTCCCCACCAATGATATGCAAACTATGCCATTGTCAGCCCTCCATTCAGTATCTTTCAGAATGCCTTAAAGCCTTGCCAATAAAAGCCTAAAAAGCATTGGCATACAAGGATTATGATGACTGCACACCAGCTCTACGCTTCTTTGCCCAGCCCCCCCCCCCGTTGTCTCTGTCCATACTGTCCCTCCCTGTCAAACATTTGAAATTTCAGTCACATTGAACTACTCAAAATTCTTTGATTTATACCAATGTGTCTTTATCCTCCCCACTGGTAACCTTTGTCTGAGGTTTCATTCTTAGTTCCCTTTCCGAACTAGAGTACAATACTCACCTTTCAAAATTTATATAGCATGTGTTGCGTTGGTCATGAGCCTTTCTCCCAGGAAGTAACTGACTTGTACTGGTCCTCTGGTCCCAAGACACAATTCTGTCATGGCATTATTAGATACAGTTTCAAGGCCATCTTGCTCATCTTTCCTCTATCTTCTTGAGGAAGGGTAACATACCTTGCTCACTTTCGTTTTTCCAGTATCAAGCCCCATACCTGGCAGAAAGTATATGTTCAGTAAGTTATATGGGACACCTGGGTGGCTTAGTCAGTTAAGTATCTGCCTTCGGCTCAGGTCATGGTCTCTGGCTCCTAGGATCAAGCCCCAAGTCAGGCTTCCTGCTTGGCGGGAAGTCTGCTTCTCCCTCTCCCTCCGCTCCCTCCCTCCCCTGCCTGGGCTCTCCCTCACTCTCTCTCTTAAATGAAAAAAATAAAATCTTTAAAGTTTATTCAATAATTTTTTATTGAATGAATGAAAGCTGAAAATACAGGGATAATAGATCTTTACTCTCAGTCTACAGACTTTCAATCACCAAAGTAAGCTTTTTCACAATCCTGATTCTTGTAGAACAATGTGTGGCATCCTAGTGACTTCGCCTGTGTCCTTGTAGGCGAAGGCTTGAACCATGGCTTATTTGAGTCTGGGGAGAACTCATGTGCAGCAGAGGATGGTGGGCTGTAAGGAGCTGTTAACACACCCCCTCCCCCTTACCCTCCTAACTTTCCTTGGAGGCTGTCATGAGACAGTTTCTTATCACCTCTGGGGTTCTTTCTACTGCACTCCCCTAATAACAGAGCTACAAAATTTAAAACCACTTAGCTACATTCTAGATTTGGCTTTTCAATTCATGGGCATAGCCTACAATCCGTGTGGCAGTAAACTTTTGTTTCATGTGGTCTTTTGTGGGGTATGGGACAAGGACCAGAAGTAGCACATTTGGCTTATTCTTTTCACTGTCTATATAAATAATACGTTGTCTATATCTGAGAGTGATCTTAGCTTTATAGGTCAAATCAATCAGGCTTTGGGCTTGCCTTTTCTTTGAACTTGACAATTCTTTCTCTTTGTCTTTCTCTTAGTTTTATTCTTTTTTTATTTTTTTTTCTCTTTTCTTCTTTTTCTTTACTTTGCTCTCCCTTTCTTCTTCCCTTTTTTCTTCCTTCCTTCCCTTCCCTCCTTTCTTTCTTTCTTTCTTTCTTTCTTTCTTTCTTTCTTTTCTTTCTTCTTTCTTCTTTCCATCCTTCCTTCCTTCATCCCTTCCTTCTCTGTCTCTTGGTCTCTGTGTCTCTCTCCCTTTCTTCACACCAGTGCTGTCTTGTTTAGATTACATATGCCTAGTGCTCAGAAACTGTATTGCCTTAATTTTTTAAAAAGTCATCAAATGAGACCTTACCTCATGTATACAATAGAAATGTTAGAAATACAAGTGCCAAGTTGTAAGAGTCAAAAAGAGAGGAGAGTTTTTCTTCATGTGAATTGCATGACAAGGAAAAGATACTACGTGATAATGATTTGCGCTTTAGAGGAAACCCTCAGATATTTCTGTTTTATATCTTAATATAACTCTTTTGTTTTTCTTACCTTGACGAAGAGACCCTCCATCAAGAAATAGGCCATAAATATTACTTAAATGTTGTGGCAGCCTAGAGGCGGCCTCACTATAGGTATTTTGCTGGAGGACTCACCATTGTCCGAAAAAAGGAGTTTGTGGGGCATTAATCACACAAAAAGCCAGGAGGATGGAAGGTCCCTGAGGTATCCAATATTCTTGAATAATTGTCTTATTTTTCTTGTTCATTAAAGACAGAAACTAAGGCAGAAAGAACAATTGTCACTTACAAGTTAATTTCTTCTCTAGGCATCCAAAATATTTCTTAATCATTCAGCTACTGTTTTCCTTTTATAAAATGAGGTTAACAAGACCAAATTTACTGTTTTGTGAAGGGGAGTAATTAGATCACAACTGTCACCAGAAATTAAACCGTCTAAGTTTTATTTTTTTAAAGATTTTATTTATTTATTTGACAGAGAGAGAGACAGCGAGAGAGGGAACACAAGCAGGGGGAGTGGGAGAGGGAGAAGCAGGCTTCCCACGGATCAGGGAGCCCGATGCGGGGCTCGATCCCAGCACCCTGAGATCATGACCCAAGCCAAAGGCAATCACTTAACCAACTGAGCTACCCAGGCACCCCTAAACCATCTAAGTTTTAAGTAATTGTATTGTTTTCAGTATTTCTCCATCAATAATAGAAAGGAAAATCAGGTTGACCTGAGAATTCACAGCACCAGTCTCTCCATGCTGCTCTGTGGATGATTGTTTCACTTCTCTCATGTAAGTGCCCAAAAGACTATGGAAGCTCCTTTATACAGGTGGTTACTGGCATCCTGGGAGGGAGCTATGGTCCAACAGTCCAAGCCTTGTAAGAACTAAAATAACAGAACGAGTATTCAACCGCTGCCCCAGGAAGCGTAGAATAAGGTCTTTCCTTCTTTTATTTATTTATTTATTTATTTATTTATTTATTTATTTATTTATTTTTTAAATAAGGTCTTTCTTTTAAAGAGTTAATTCAATTGGGAATTTAGTTGAAATAAAGGCCTGTCGACCTTCTTTTGTCTCAGAAACATGTTGCTAAAATTCCTGTTTGTTCTGTTCTGCTGTTGTTTCTAAAACTTAAATATTGCAAAGAAGATGAGTAAACGAGAAAAGTCTTTCATGAAGCAGATTCCTCATCTGAAAATATTCCTCTTCCTAGATAGTGTTCATAAAGGTAGCTACACTACTAGCAGGTGGCCCCTCATAATTAATTTGATCCCTCATCACCAGTTTGGCAGTTACTATCCCAGTAGTTTTGACTTGTGGTTCCCACTATGTCAACTCAAGTGTGACAGAAATCTGTATGCTGCGACTCCTATCACCTTATACACTCCCGTAGACTGTATGCCGATTTTATGTTAGTGTTGTTTCCAACCAAGTAATTAACTGAGGGCACAAAATCTGTCCTACGAATTTCTTTGCAGGATTCCATCATTGCTACTCAGTAAATGCCACCGGGTTTGAGTCCTTTCTGATTTTCACCTCAGTGGAGTTAATCCATCCACACCCAACTGTGGCAGAACTAGGATGCTAGGCGCAGTAAGACTTAACCAAGTAAATTACGGGACTCTTCAGAAATCATGTGCATGATGGTCATTTCCAGCTTTAAGACAATATCCCTGGGAGGGAGTAAATGGAGATGAGTTAGTTAACCAATTCCACTCAAATCAGACACCTGCACATGTAATATTCCACCTGTGCAGAGGCCAGCTGGTGAGCTTTTTTAAAATCATCATATGTGACAATTCACATCTTAATCTCAGGTTCTCCCACAATAAATGATCCCAACAGCCAGCAAATCCAAGCAGCAGTGTGTTTTCTAATGGGTGGAGTGTCTGGTGACAAGAAATTAATTCCCCCTGTCAGTCTCTTGGAAGCAGCTCTTCAGCTAAAGTAAGAATTGGACAAAGTAGAAGGATTGCTCTTAAACTGGTCAAATGATTTAATATAATGTCTGTGAAGTCGGTTTATCAGAAATCCTTTCACTCACATTGGGGTAAGGAGAAGAGCTAATGACTCTGAGATTTACTTCAAGTGCTGGTTTCGTCTGTGATTCTAGGCCTGGCTCACCAGGCAGAGCTGGATTCTCCTCATTAGGAACTGGCTTGGTGCGACAGTGTTCAGTGCCCGTGGCTGCCATGTCTGCAATCTGTCTCCGGGAGTGACATATGCTGGGCCCGGGTGAACGCATTGGGCAATTTGCAAGAACAGTTGAGAGCAAGAGAAATGATCACTGTCTTCTAGGATTTGTCAAAGTGATACAAATTTCAATGTCTTATGATAATTTTGAGAATAAAAACACCAGTACACTATTTTCTCCATTTGTTCTCATGGGCTGAGATGTCAGCACTTAGCTCCTGCTTCATGAAGTCTTCCAGGAAGTCTCTGGAAGTGACTCAGACCACTCTTCTCCAATTTCCCATTGTGCCACTCATTTTGGACACAGGCTAGTGGATGTTCTTACTCAGTTGTTTAACAGATGACATCACTATCTAAACAAAGAGATGCTAACTTTCTCCTGGACTGGAACTAGGTGTTAAAGCCCTGTGTTCAATAAGAATAGGCCTGCACTTCACACCTCTCGTATTTCCCGAACATAACAAAATTCCTGGCCCTCTAGTAATCCCACTTTTGCTTCCAGCCACTACCTCATTCTTCTTTTTAAAATAAAATTCTTTAAAAAATTTTCAATACACATTATTTCTAATTCTTCCCCTCTGTTCGCCATTGGACCACCTCCCATTAGGCGGTGACTACCACCCTTCCACCAACTTCTCTTATCAAGGTCAGCATAAACTTCTACGTTGCTAAATCCAAAGTTCAGTACTATGTCTTCCTGTTCCTTATCAGCTGCCTGTGTTAGAGCTGTTCATTCTCTCCTGAGTGAATCCACAGTTCTCGGCTAGCTCCAAGGAGACCATATTCACCTGGCATCTCTCTAGCTTTTCCTTCTTTGTCTGTCTCCTTGGCATGGTCCTGCTCATTCCCCTCAAGCATTAAGTACTGGAGCACTTTAGGGCCTCAGCTCCTTCCATTCCACACTGCTTCTCTGAATTATGTCTTTATGAACCTCTATATCCTGCTGACTTCCAAATTGACATCTCTGCCTACATATGTCCCGTAAACTCCAGAGTTGTTTTTCCTTCTTCTGTTCAACTAACCACTTTACACCTCTATTCAATATTAAACTGGCATTCAAATTAACGTGTTATAATCTGAGCTCCCGATTACCAACTCCCCAAAATTGCTGTTCCTAATTTGTCTTTCACCTCAGTGAATGGCATCTCCTATCATCCACTTGTGCAGGTCAAAATTTTTAGGGTCATTCTTGACTTTTCTATGTCTCTCAAACCCATCTATTGGCATGTAATTCGTTAGCAAAAAATTTAGCTTCTACCATCAAAATATGTCCACAATCCAACCACTTACTCTCATCTCTACCTGCTATCACTCTGTTCCAAGCCCACCATCGATCTCTCACCTGGTTTATTGTCAAGGATCTCCTCAGTTTCCCTGATTCTGCCTTTGGCCCCTTTTAATCTAATCTCCACAGAGTAGTAGACATTGTTTTATCTGCAAAACCTAAGTCAGTTCATGAGACATGAACTGCCCAATAAAATGTCATTAAATAATTAAGAAATAAATACAATAGTTGCTTAGTAAACATTTGATTATAATAATTAATTACCTAGCAGATTAATGAATGGCCAGTTCCTTGATATCTGATCACTCCTGATATCTGATTGGTTTCCTCATCCTCCACCATTCCCCAGGTCTGATCACCCTGGCCTGCCTTCAGTAAAAATCCTGTTAGATGGGTTTAGCCAGAATCCCCTCTAATCCCTAATGTTTCCTCTTAATAATTTTCCATACATCAAACCCCACCCTACTCCTTGGCTATAACTTCCCATCTGTCCATCTTGTATTTGGAATTGAGACCAGCTCTATACTGAGGTCTCTTTTCCCCTATTACAATATTTCTAAACAAAATTTGCTTTTATCACCTTAACTACTGTTCAGCTCTGATTATTCTTTTATACTGGTAAAGACAAAAGGCAGACTTACAAATATTTCCCTAGCAGAATAAAAAAGCCGGGCCTAAAACAACTATATAGATGTCCACAGGAAGTGGTGACTTCTCTGAATGTCTACCCCCTTCCCAATTTGATTAAGGCAATTGCTGAGCCTCATAAGAGATGGAGAGAGAGGATATTGCTTGTGGGCTATAATTAGTGTCCATATCTACCACAATTTTGGAAACAGAAAATGGACACTAAGAAAGAGAGTAAAACCATCAAGGCAAGAAGACTGAGGAATAGAAGATGTGCTACACTTAAAGAAAGGTCATGTATGATGAGGATGTAGATTGCTCAGAAGGTGCCTTTTAAAATATGGCTTCACCCATTGTACTTATGAAGCAGAGTTTGAAAATAATTGTATAAAGTCAGTGTCTCCTTAACTTCCCTTTGCCTTCACTCATTTCATCAATTAAGAAATAATTATTAAAGGACAACTACTCCTATTTTAGATGCTGAGCAGACATAAAAACAACTCATAAAACTTACTTTTACTATTTAAAAATTTTCACCATCAACAAGTTCAAAAGCAGT
Source organism: Halichoerus grypus (assembly GCF_964656455.1). Classification (NCBI taxonomy): domain Eukaryota; kingdom Metazoa; phylum Chordata; class Mammalia; order Carnivora; family Phocidae; genus Halichoerus; species Halichoerus grypus. Next base: position 96,171,851 of record NC_135715.1, read on the forward strand.
ACTTAGACCATCAAATCCAAATTCTCAAAAATCCCAGGTTATTTTGGTCCATTAAGGCTGCTATAACAAAAATACTATAAACTGAGTGACTTATAAACACCGAACATTGATTTCTCACACTTCTGGAGGCTGGGAAGTCCAAGATCATGGAGCCAGCAGATTTAGTGTCTAGTAAGAGCCCACTTCCTGTAGGATGGCTGCCTTTTCACTGTAATACCACTGGGCAGAGGAGGCAAATTAGCTCTCCAGGTCTCTGTTATGAGGGCATTAATCCCGATCATGAAGACTTCACTCTCATGATCAAATCAACTCCCAAAACCCCACTGTCTAATACCATCACCTTGGGAGTTAGGATTTCAACATATAAATTTCAGAGGGACACAAACATTCAGACCACAGCACAGGCCAATGGCTTCCTAATCAGTAGATCTATGCACCACTTTTCAGGACTTAGAAAAGAGGAAATATTTATGGATATGCATTTAATTGTAATGTACCTGTTGCTTGGTAGGGCCATTCTTTCTCTTTTTCTCATTATGGAAACACATAAATAAGTGCAAGGTATGCCTCTGGGAGCCATTTATAGGTTTTGTTAGGGTAAACTGATATTAACATTTATGTAAGAGATATCAATGGTATTCTTTTGTCAGAAAATCCCCTTTCTATATATAGCCCAAGGCATTACTCCGAGAGCTGCAAATGTATTCTCTTCAAAAGCATGTCAGTCTAGAACGGGATAATCCATATTTGTTGAATCCTGGAAGTGCAAGGGGAGAATGAGTAAAAGCAGATGCTACTGCTGTGGAGATACACACATGCAAGTAAGCAGAAATTAATTGCAGCATGTAGATAAAATAGATACAATATATTTAATTATCTCTAATGCTCCCTGCCATGTAAATTATTACAAATCTATGAAGACAATGTCATTTATTAGTACAGGGATTAGGAAAACATCTCTGCAATTTAGATTTATCTGAGCATGGGAGAAAGCTTATGTTATTCCCATTATACACTGGCATTCTTCCAATTAGTTTCCACACCTTTGAGAATTTTCACTGACATATGCTTAGGTAAATCTTTAGGTAAGTAGCCACAGTTGGAATGATAAAACAAAGTTTGTTTGTTTTTAATTATAGGTCCAGGGTCCAAAATAATTTTGTCTGCCTATACCAAATTCTAAAGTTACTACTGATGAATTTGGATCCAAGCATCTAATGAGAAATTATTTAAATAGGTTATATAGCAAAGAGAAGGATCATCAGTGATAGCTTGTCTTAAGGTTAGTCAACAAATTTTAAAAGCCACTTGTTCTCCCTATTACAAAATTTCTCTCTGTGTCTAAACAAAATTCTTCTTTGTGTCTAAACACTTTCCACTAACCCATAGAATAGAGAGCACTCTTGGAGTTTGCATCTAAGTTTCAGTTCATGAACAAGGTTGCTATCCCCCAATCCAAACAGTTCACACTCAAGTAATCCTAGGAGTTATTTGAAGTCTGTAAATGTGTGCACAAATGGCTTAGAGACCAAGCATCCATAGAAGATAGGGGATTTTTGTGGTCCTTGAAGAGAGAACATCCAAACCAAATCAGAACAGGTGTTGGCTTAAAGGCAAAAACTCAACATGCAGAGGTGACTGGGATGGCCTTGTTGGGCTATGTGTAAATGAGTAAGCGGAGGGAACTTGTCCACAGGTGAAGAGATTTGGGGAGGTACCTAGAGGTAAGCAGAGAAGAGAGAAATGGGGAACGTGGTGTAGGTTCCTGACTTTCTGGTTCATGTGCATGTATTTTGTGCCTGGTTCCTTGGACTTGTGAAATCACCATCTACCAACAGTAAACCTTTCATTTGCTACTTCAGTTAATTTGAGTGAGCTTATGTTCAAAATACTGTCTTTAAAAAAGAATCTTGACTAGAAAAAGATCTTGAATTTGCATAAGTAAGAAACGTGTAGTAAGATACTTCATGTAGAGAGACAGAAATAAAAGACAGATACAGGGAGATGGGAATTTGCAAAGCGTGTTTGAAAATATGACGGGTGTATATTTATCATGAAAGTAACTAATATGGGGCAGTTTTTGACAATAAGCTTACAAATAAAATTTGGAGACAGATTAATACTTGGTGGATTTGTTTGTATTGGATTCCCCCAAGCAGAGGTGTCTACAAAGGTTTTGAAGCTGGTGAATGGCACAATGGAATTGGTTGATACTTGAAAGAAAGGGGCTTAGAACTTTTTAATTGAGTTGGCATATCAAGATTATCCAAAGAGAAGTGCTGTCATGCTTTGGGAAAAAGAAAAGAAATGTAGCAATCAGAATTTGAACCGATGAAGTGAGGAGGGCAGTACGTCAGGTCAGTTACAGTCTGTAGAAGTAGGAGAAAAGAAACAGATCCTGAGAACAAGGGATTTGAGTCAACACACGCTTGAGGAATTTTTGTTTATAGAACGTTTACAATGGAAAGGATCATAGAAATGGTTAATATCAAGAGCCTTTTCAGAATCTGGGAAATTCCATATTGGAAGGGAAATGAGGACAGATGGAGACACTCTGAGCCCAGCTTCCTGAATTCAACTAAAGTGGTTCCTATTTCATTTGGTTTCCATCTTGAGGTTATACAAAATGTTTCATTTTTAATGGTGCCATTAATTTTAAATTTAAACAGTATAAATCTGTCCATGTTCTAGGGAGAAAATAAGGGAACCCAAGTAACCTGTGTTAGAGCCAAGTCCTTTCATGGACTCTGGAGTCCTTTGCAGAGACTCCTCTTCCAGGGCCCTCATTCTTGACTTTAGATCGACTCCTGTTCTTCCAGCATGCCTGTTTCAAAATGACTATAAATACACTGAATAGTTGATATTTATAATTATAGTAAGAATTTTATTTTTTCCTCTTTTTCTTAGATATGTAAAACACTTTTATTTATAACATCCCATTTGGCATAATTTTTGAAATTGTTTATGTGGACAAAATCATTTGCTTTCTCTTTGTAAATGAGAAAAATAAGTTGGCAAATCAGCTAAATTTATATAGGACATTACTGGGTGCAGCAAATAAACTGCTAATTTTTTGTGGGATAAAAAGGAATATTTCATTTTCAGTTCTCAAAATATAGGGATCTTGGAGGGTGACAATGAAATAATGATGGAAGATGTCATTTATCTGGATATCCCAGAACCACATATGTAGGACAATATGAAAAATTCTCCTGGTAAATGAAATATCAAATGATTTTAAATGGCAATTAAAATGCTCAGTTTCAATTTTCTTAGTTATATTCTCATGCATTGCAATCACAGCATATTTTCATTTGTTTTTTTTTTTAATTTTTTTATTGTTATGTTAATCCCCATACATTACATCATTAGTTTTAGATATAGTGTTCCATGATTCATTGTTTGTGCATAACACCCAGTGCTCCATGCAGAACGTGCCCTCCTCAATACCCATCACCAGGCTAACCCATCCTCCCACCCCCCTCCCCTCTAGAACCCTCAGTTTGTTTTTCAGAGTCCATCGTCTCTCAGAAATGAAATGTTCAAGGCAATGAGGAAGGGCAACAGAGCAAATTACCTAATTTATTTTTAATACAGACAAAACAGATAGAGTGATATTCAAAGAGAAGAAAGATAATAGAGTGATATTCAAAGAGAAGAAAGATGGAAGTCCCAGTATACATATGATTATGTTTGTGGGGGTTGGTAAGCCTTGGAAAGTCTCTTTGCCTGTCCACCTCGAGATTGTCAACTCACTCAAACCTAGCATTTTTTGAAACATCTGGAGGTTTAGTAACTATCTGTGTTTCCATTTCAACAACAACAACAGAAATCAACAATTTAGGGTCAAATATGTTGCCTTGCCCTTTATCGATTTTTATGGTATAAGTGCCCAAAATGCAATCTTGGGCCCATTTGACAAACACCCTCTGTCTGCAGTCCAAATACAACTCTCCTGCATACATTAATCTACAGGTCCACACATTCAACACACAACACCACTCTAGGGGATTTGTTCCCGCTGACTGACACTACCTTCACAGAGACAGAAGGAAAAAGTATTGCCACTATAATATTCCCTGCCTAAGGGCTCAGTTGAAATTCTCAGACTCTACAACAGGAAAATAAAACAAAACCAGTATGTGAATATTGTTTCTCCATCTTTCTCTACATATTCATGACCTCTACCGCTAATTTTGAGAAATAATTATACATTGCATTGCTGTTACTTAATTCTTTTCTTTTTTTTAAAGATTTTATTTATTTATTCGAGAGAGAGAGTGAGAGAGAGAAAGAGCACAAGAGGGGGGAGCGGGAGAGGGAGAAGCAGACTCCCTGCTGAGCAGGTAGCCCGATGCGGGACTCGATCCTGGGACTCCGGATCATGACCTGAGCCGAAGGCAGTCACTTAACCAACTGAGCCACCCAGGCGCCCTGTTACTTAATTCTTACATGTAAAACTTATTCCTGAATTAAATTACATCAAAAATCACTCCTCACTTCACGTTTTATATTTTCTCTTATAAACCTCCAGTGTATAACAATGTGTTTAATGGTAACAGATAATCATTGTTTGGTGCTGAATGAATAAAGGAGGCCATGAAGGCTTATACCATACCTTTCTTTACACTGTTCATTTTTATCAACTTCTTTCTTATTTTTTCTTCCTCTTTTCTTAACCTTTTTCTTTAATTTCAAGATGGAGTATATCAAAACTACATGGTAAATATTGTAAATATGTAATAGGTCATATGCAATGCTCCTAAAGACTAATTATTTGATAATTTATTGGTACACTTGAGAGTTATAAGTAGGTACATTGTCATAGTTAAAATATAACCAGACTAAGTTAATAATAATAAATATGAATACTTATTTTGGATATTACTAATAAAAAACTCTCAGCCCCACAATTCTGATGATTTAATTTCTTAATTTCTTCTTTCCCCAAATGTTAAGTTTATTGAGGCATAATTTATATAGAGTGAAATTCATAGATCTTAAGTGTATAGTTTGATCAATTTTAACAGATGAATACATCTAGTTAACTACTCAATAACCTTATTAAGACATAGAGCACTCCATCACTCAAGAACTTTCTTCATACCTCTAAACTAAAAAGCTTTTGCACGGTGAAGGAAACTATCAGCACAACGAGAACAACCTACTGAATGGGAGAAAATATTTGCAAATGATATATCCAATAAGGGGTTAACATCTGAAATATACAAAGAACCTCTACAGCTAATTATCCAAAAAAATCCAATTAAAAAGTCAGCAGAGGACCTAAACAGACATTTTTCCAAAGAAGACATTTAGATGGCCAACAGGCACATGAAAAGATGTTCAGCATGGCTTATCATCAGGGAAATGCAAATCAAAACCACAATGAGATATCACCTCACACCTGTCCTGTCTGAATGGCTAGTTTGAAAGAGACAAGAATAACAGGTGTTGGTGAGGATTTAGAGAAAAGGGAACCCTCACGCACTGTTGGTAGAAATGTAAATGGGTGCAGCCACCATGGAAAATAATGTGGAGGTTCTGCAAGAAATTAAAAATATAACTACCGTACAATCCAGTAATTCCACTTCTGAGTATTTATCTAAAGAAACGAAAACACTAATTCAAAAAAACATATGCACCCCTATGTTCATTTCAGCAGAACTTACAATAGTCAACATATGGAAGCAACTTAAGTGTCCACTGATAGATGAATAAATAAATATATATTACTCAACCATCAAAAATAATGGAATCTTGCCATTTGTGACAACACGGATGAACCTAGAAGGATTTATGCTAAGTGAAATAAGTTAGCCAGAGAAAGACAAATACCACCTGATTTCACTTACGTGGAATCTAAAAAAACAAAACAAAGGAACAAACAAAACCAAAAAGAAACAGACACATAACCCAACAAACTGATGGTTGTCAGAGGGGAGGGCTATGCAGTGAACAAAATAGGTGAAGGGGATTAAGAGGCTCAATCTTCAATTATAGAATAAATAAGATATGAGAACGTAATATGAGAATAAATAAGATATGAGAATAACATAGAGAATGTAGTCAACAATACTGTAACAACTTTGTAAGGTGACAGATGCTAACTATACCTATTGTGGTAGCCATTTGATAGTGTGTATAAATACCAAATCACTGTGCTGTACACCTGAAACCAGTACATATCGTATGTCAATTATTCTTCAATAAAAATTTTTAACCTCATTCAGTGAGAAGTATTGTCCTTTTCTTTTTTTTAAAGATTTTATTTATTTATTTGAGAGAGGGAAAGAGGTCATGAGGCAGGGGAGGGGGGCAGAGGGAGAGGGAGAAGCAGACTCCCCACTGAGCAGGGAGCCAGGACTTGGGGCTTGATCCCAGGACCCTGGGATCCTGACCTGAGCTGAAGGCAGATGCTTAACTGGCTGAGCCACCCAGGTGCCCTTATATTGTCCTTTTCAATTTAGTTTTGTTTTAAGATTCTTGCATTTATGTTTATGAGTGGTATGGACTTATAATTTGCTTTTCCTGCAATATTTGTCTCATGATAGTGTCAGGGTGATGCTTGTCTCATAAAATGAATTGGGAAGTGTTCTCTCCTACTTTGTGAAAAATTTTGTGAAGATTCATGTTATTCCTAATGTGCTATTTGGAAGAATTCAAATGTGCAGCCATTGATGCCCAAAGTTTTGTTACTGGGGACATTTTAAAGTATTGATTACATTTATTTAATAGATGTGTTATTTAATTTTTTTGTTTCCATTTGGGTTTATTTTGATAGACAAAGTGTGTTTTGAAGGAATTCACTGGTTTCATCTAGGTTGTTAAACTTAATGGTACTGTTGTTCATAACATCATCTTACATTTTAGAGCCTGAGGGATTTTTAGTCGTCTTTGCCTCTACATTTTCTTGTATTTTTGATTAATGATCTCGCTCACTCGCTCTCTCACTTACTAAGGGATTATCATTTTTATTAATGTGATACTCTTTTTTTTTTTTAAAGATTTTATTTATTTATTTGCGAGAGAGAATGAGAGACAGAGAGCATGAGAGGGAGGAGGGTCAGAGGGAGAAGCAGACTCCCCGCGGAGCAGGGAGCCTGATGCGGGACTCGATCCCTGGACTCCAGGATCATGACCTGAGCCGAAGGCAGTCGCTTAACCGACTGAGCCACCCAGGCGCTTCAATCTTACAAAAGCACAAATGTCCAGATACCTCACAAATTTTTATCATTCTCTCATTGTTCACATACTTGAAGGTGTGAATATGGAATTTTAGGATAACCATTTTAGGCTATCCTAAAGTTTCTTCCTATTGCAGACATCCAACTTGGAAGTATAAAATTTAAATATAGTCACACAGAACCAAACATCAAATGCTTCAAGAAGAATATTGATGTTCATTTCTACTCTGAGGGTTAAGAACTACACAGTAAGCAATACTTCTGCTACAGTGGACATCAATGTGTGTGAATAAAGCACGCATTGAATGGAACTAAACTTGGAATGGAAATGGAAAACCACTTTGACTTATTTCTATAGCCAGTGCAACCAATTTCTCATTTTTGAGAGGATGTAGAAGTGGGCAATGGGTTCGTGTTAAAATATATAGTAGCAGAGGGACCTGGGTGGCTCAGTCAGTTAAGCGTCTGTCTTAGGCTCAGGTCATGATCTCAGAGTCCTGGGATCGAGCCCCATACCAGCTCCAGCTCAGCAAGAAGTCCACTTCTCCCTCTCCCTCTGCCCCTCCCCTCTCCTTCTGGGTCTCCCCTCTCCCGCACTTCGTCCTCCTCCCTCTCCCCCTGCCCGTGCTCACACTCACACTCTCTCTCTGTCTCTCAAATGAATAAATAAAATCTTAGAAAAAAAAAACAAACCATGTAGTAGCAGAGGAGGCTTCACAGCTTTGGAATGATTCCCAACATATTCATAATCCTATAAATTATGTACTTTAAAAAAAAGAAAGAGGGGAGGTGGGTGGGGGGATGGGTGAAATAAGTGAAGGAGATTAAGAGTACACTTACCATGATGAGCACCGGGAAATGTATAGAATTGTTGAATCACTGTACTGTACACCTGAAACTAATATAACACTGTTGTTAACTATACTGAAATCAAAATAAAAAGCTTAATAAAAATTTTTTAAAAATGAACCTCTCTGTGCCCTTAATATCTGCAGTTGACTCATTTGTTTGTTTTTGTATCCTTGGTTTATTCACACATTCCTTCAACATATACATTATATTCCAGGAGTGAGGACAGATGGAGTTAAAAGATAAGCCTTCTTCTCTGTCATTAATTGGAATAATATATTTTAAGTCTTTTAGAAATTTGATTTATTATATCTAAGTGAATATTTTCATTTGTCAGGTGTGAGGTTCTAAAACCTAAAGAAACCTATCAATGAACTGTTCTCATATCTTTTTCTAAATTTTGAAAATTAGCCAAGTGATCACTATAAGGTAGAGTGAGTCAAAACAAGCTGTTGTTGAAGTAACAGAAAGCTTTTAGTAATAATAATACATTGTAAAATTATATTGTACTTGGCAGCAATTGTTAGAACCATATGTTAAAACATCCATTTAAAATGTTCTCACAATGATTTTTGAGTCAGAAACATGCCCCAGTGGTTCTTTCCATTGTTGATCTTGATCTCTCTATATACGGCAGAAGTATTTATTTCTTTTAGAAAGACCATTAATTAGCCAGATCCCAATTCAGGGAGTGAGAGTGTACATCTTGAAGTTCTTATGTTTTATTTCTATTTTTATAGTTACGAATTCATGGTTGTAGACATTACAAAAATTCTGTAACACAGAGAGAGAGAGAGAGGGAATGGGGAGAGAGATTGAGGGAAAGAAAAGTGTAATAGAAAGGAAAGGAAGATAAAAGGAAAAATAAAACCAATAGGGAATAAGCCAACAGGGGCGGAGAGAGACTAATCTAATACTGACAATAATCTGATCCTTTTTAAAACCCAAACTGGAGTGTCAGTTTTAATTTAATATATCATCTTCATTCTTATGTGTGCTAAAGGGTCTATTACCAAGCATTGTCAAATTTTGGCCCATTACCTAATAAAGATGAAGTTTAAAATCCTACTAACTAATCAATACTTGCCTCAAAATATTCTTGGATGAATCAAGTTATTGCTGGATCTATACTAGTTGAATTTATATATTGCACTTTACATTTGCATCTTATCACAATTTATCAACTCAGTCCAAGATACTACACTTAAAAAAAAATCTCTTTCCACGGGAGAAACATCATCAGTCTTTGGCTACTCCTTTTCTTGTGTGGTCTGTGATTTGCTAATCTTCGTATTTGCTACTTTCTGTGAGATTGGTTCCAAATTAAAATATGTCCTTCATGTTGACATTTCTTCTAAGCCACGTTGAATGCCCAAGACCACTTAAGCTCTAACATAAAATTTTAGGAAAGCAGCTTGAAGATGCTTTATTTTAAAATGTCTCTGTAGGTTTGAATGTTTAAGAAGTGTCTCATATATCTCAGTTGTAATTCTTTCTTCTAAATTATGAGCACTTGCTATTGATTCATCTGGTTTCCTTGGCTAAAAAATAAGGACCATAAATACCTGTTTTAGTATAAGGCATCAGAAACTAAAAGTTCATGAATGATTTTGACAAGAATAATAAAAAATCAAGAGCTGGTGAAAAGGTGTTAATAAATGCATGAGCAGAAAGAAACAAAGCAAAACTATGAATTTAGAAAAGAATTTTCAGTAATTGGGGATAATGCAGTTAATTATTTGGTAATACAAAGGAAATGCACCATATATAGATCAAGGAAGGCAAACATTAACATTTTCAAGGGGCTATTAAAGTCACAGGAAGGGCTTGACAAAATGCAGATTTCCGCTACTTCAAGACCTCCTGAATCAAAATCTCTGAGGGTAGACTCTGAGAAAGGTATATTTCAAAAAATGTTCTCAGGTGATTTTGTATAAAATCACAGCAAAACGTGAGAACATATACTATGGAGCATAATTATACAGAAAAACTCTGAGGCATTATATTATTTCTGGATTGGGAAGGAAGAATGAGAGAAATAGTTGTCATGTATTATTAGTCTGTTATGTGCTGTCATTGGATGATGAACTTTTTATACTCACAGGTTCCCATATAACCGGACCACAATTCTATGTTGTAGAGATCAGCAATTCAATATTAAAGATGAAGATCCAGGAGGTAAATTTTTTTTTTATCTAAATCACTGCTATAGGAAGGTAGAGAAATGGAATTCATACTCCGATTTACCTGACTCTCTCATTCTACTCTACCACACTAAGTTTTTCTTCACCAGTACTTACAAAATGAATATTTTAGAAACGCTGTTGCAGTGATTTCGTATCATGTCTAGGCTGTGCTTCAAGATGAAGAAGAGTACATCAGCAATTCTGAGGAGCTTAGTCACCAGATGCTTTTTAAGACCTTCATCCATTTTAAAAAGCCCTTTAGGTAAAAGTATCTTTCTCAGTTAAGAAGGTTTATACTAGGGCACCTGAGTGGCTCATTCATTAAGCGTCTGCCTTCGGTTCAGGTCATGATCCCAGGGTCCTGATATCGAGTCCCACATCAGGCTCCCTGCTCAGCGGGAAGCCTGCTTCTCCCTCTCCCACTCCTGCTGCTTGTGTTCCTGCTCTGGCTATCTCTGTCTCTGTCAAATAAATAAATAAAATCTTAAAAAAAAAAAAAAAGGAAGGTTTATACTAATATCCCAGAAAGACTGATCCAGGTTGTACACCAGCCAATTACGTTATGTGTTGCTCTCCTTATAATCCAATAAAACCTTGCTGTTTAGAACACTATGACTTTCCCATCCTGCTGTCTTTCTCTCTGTATTCATCAACAGTTTTGAATTTTGGGTTGTGGCTTCCCTGTATTATTTTTAAAGAAAAAAAATAGGGACATCAATTTAATTGAAACCAGTAAAATGAGAGATTCATTACCATGATTTTATTGAAAAGCAAGAAATAAAATGTCCTTGGCTTTAGAGCTAATTGTCCTTTCAAGAGATCTTAAGATCTTTGGCTGTGGCCATGATAGTCACTACCTTCTAAAAATTCAGGAGAAACTCAGGAGCCTATCCAAAGGTGTGAGTTCCTATCTTGCAATCATTGCTATAGCAATTTATTAGTCAGTCTGAATAAGGCAGCTCTGTAACTCTGTAACTTTGGATGTTCAACAAACAGCACCTTCTTCCATAGTTCTTGACTACAGGTTGGAGAGCGGGGTTTAAAGGCAACACTGAGCTCTCTTGTGTAATTGTATATGACTGCATCCTCCAAGCTGGAGAGAGCTGAGCTATGGACCATCTCTGTCCAGACCTCAAAAAATTGCTATTTATGCTTTATTGCCCGTCTTCCTATATCTAATGGTCTCTAGTGATTATCATATGTTTCAACTTTTCCATTTTCTATATATCTTACCAATAGGGGAATGGTGGGAGTTTGAGTATCTGGGCTTTCATGAAGGTGAGCCAGTCAGATTTTAGATATTCATTCCCTAAAATTGGCTTTGAAATCTGATATTCCCTTCCTCCCTCTTTTCTTTTTTTTCCCTTCCTTCCTGCTTCCCTCCCTCCCTCTCTCACTCTCCCTCTCTTTTTCTCCCTTTTTTCCTTTCTTTTTTTCTTCCATAATACACTAAATGAAATTTATAGCCCACAAATTAGGTATTTACTTGGTCTTCACTCACAACTTATTGACTAGACAATAACTCATGGATGTATTTTATTTGCTGTTTGTATTTTGAGTTAGTGATAGTTTTTCTGGCCTCTATAATCTAAGAAAACATTTGCTCAAACAAATTCTGATTTCTTTTTTTTTAAGATTTTATTTATTTATTTGAGAGAGAGAGAGAAAGAGATTGAGAGCACGAGCAGGATGAGGGGCAGAGGGAGAAGCCAACTTCCCGCTGAGCAGGTAGCCTGATGCAGGGCTTGATCCCGGGACTCCGGGACCATGACCCAAGGTGAAGGCAGACATTTAACTGACTGAGCAACCCAGAGCCCCAAATTCTGATTTTTTAAATGCCAATTTGCTTACACTAATGATATAGTGTGATATTTCTCTCTCTTGAGGGAAAATAAACTAGTTAGAATTCATGACTTTAAGGATACCTCTATTTTCTCTCATTCTCTACATACCCTAGTATTTCCAGGAGGAAAGGGGGATACTTACTCATGGGAAATCATTCTCAATTCCATAGTCACCTACCACTCATTGGCCACTGTGGTTAAGGAAGTAATAAGAAATATTAACAAAAATGTCTATGGAAGGAAGCTCATTGCAGTAAAATTTATACTGATCTATAATGATAAATAAATGTGTAGCAAGAGTAATGTTTAAGTAATCTATGACATATCCAAAATAGTGTATTTTGCATTGATTAAAATGTTTTTGAAGACTTGTTTATAATGTGAGAAAAAATTAAGTGATTGGTAAAAACAAAGAGACACAAAATTATAAATGGGGACAAAATAAAGGCTTAAGGAAATGGATCCAAATACAAGATTTATATGTCATTTTGAGCTTATGTCTGACATAACACTTACAGTCATCAGCCACATTGGCATCCTCAATCATTCTTTTTTTTTAACTCCCACTTTTTTTATTCTTATGTTCAATTAGCCAGCATATAGTACATCATTAGTTTTTGATGTAGTGTTCAACAATTCATTAGTTGCGTATAATACCCAGTGCTCATCATAACACATGCCCTCTTTAATACCCATCACCTGGCTACTCCAGCCCCCACCTCCTCCCTCCTGTAACCCTCAGTTTGGTTCCCAGAGTCCAGAGTCTCTCATGGTTATCCTTAATCATTCTTGAACAAATCGGGCAAATTCTCACTCAGTGCATTGACTTTTGGAATGTTCTTCCCCTACTTATCAGCTTGACTCACTTTCTTCAGGTCTTCGCCTAAATATCACCATCACAATACTTTTTCTGTGATCACTCTTTAAAAACTGTAACCTCAATCCCTCTTTTTCTTCTTCTCTATTTCTCTTCTTGATGCCCAATTCTTGTCAACTAGTTGTAGCACATATGTACCTAATTTCTTCTTACTCATTTTTCCCCATAAGAATATACCTCTCATGAGGGTGATGATTGGGTCCATTTTGTTCTTGTTCTCTATTCTATCCCCTGCTACGCATTATTCGCATTATTGCCAGGCACTTTGTAGACTGTTAATAACTATTTGTTGAATGAATTGATAAATAAATGAGCTAATTTTGTTTATATGCTTTGCTTTATACTTTTTAAATTTAAACTTTGAATAATTTTGATGTTATATTCTACCATTAAATTTTTTTAAAAAGATGTGAAAAAAATTTTTTGAGATGAGTTTCATTATTAGGGCTGTATCTTCCTCTTCTTTTTCCTCCAGTCACTAATGATAAGAATTTTGTTGTACTGTAAAATGAAGTACTCCAGGTTTTTTTTTTCTAATGCTAGAAATGAAAGGAAATCTAAAAGAAAAGTGTTTCCTTAAAACAGAGATGTTCGTAAGTCTTATGAGTAGAGAGAATTGCCATGTACATATTACAAGGGCATTAACTAGATTAAGAAGAATTGAAAGAATTAAGTTATCTATTAAGAATTTGTTTTCAGGGCACCTGGGTGGCTCAGTCAGTTGTGTCTGCCTTTGGCTCAGGTCATGATCCCAGGGTCCTGGGATGGAGTCCCGCATCGAGCTCCCTGCTCAATGGAGAGCCTACTTCTCCCTCTCCTCTTCACTCCTGTTCTCTCTCCCTCTCTCAAATAGATAAATAAAATCTTTAAAAAAAAAAAGAATTTGTTTTCAAATGTCTAGAAACTTTAAGAATGCTAGACATTTTATAAGTTCAGTACATAAACTCTGCAAAGATTTAAATGAATTATACAAATATTTGAAATGCAAAATAAACACTTCGGTACAAAAATATAAAGAAAATGGAAAATTTGAAATGAATGTTTAATTAGATGTCCATAAAAGACAGCAGTGTTTCAGCCTCCAACTCTTTTGCTCATTTACTAGCCACACTTTTAACATTATTACTTTCTATTAATACCTAAATAAAACAAAGACATAGCATTATTACTTTCTATCAATACCTAAATAAAATAAAGACATAAGCCAATTTAATCTGGATTTCATTTTATGGTCAATTATTCACTATGATCTCTAGCATTGCTTAGGTTACCAGTCACTGCTCCACCTACATATACTGCTATCTCTTTCTATTAGGAGATTAAAATTTTATTTGTTTTTGCTTTTGTTAAAAGTAAAAACAGTCAAATACTCCTCGGGACTTATCCAAGAAAAATTTGAAGTAAAAAACTTGGAAAAGAGAAAATGCAAACTAATCCATAGAGGTGAGAAGTAGAGGTTGATTTAAAAAATGCATGGGGGAAATTTGGGGGTAATGGAAATATTATGTATCTTGATTGCTATGTGAGTTCGTAGTGTTTACATTGACCAAAACTCGATAACTGTACGCATAAGATGGGTGCAGTTCATTTTACGTAAATTGTATTTTAATAATGTTGATAACGTTAGAAGAGAACTTTAGAAAACTGAGTGAGGTTAAGGATAACACTGTAATTTGCTTCAAACATCGTTTTCTTCCAGTCAATTCCCTATTCAAAAGCCACCAGTGTCTCCAACCTCACAATACTCTCTATAGCTGGCCTCAAGCCAAACTTATACAGCCCCATCTCTTATCATGCATCTACACAAACCCTTTATTCTAGAGAGCCAACTTTTTCACTCCTCCCAGTATATGCCTTCCTCATTCCTAACATTCCCCTCTTCTTCATATCATTCCTTCACCTCTGCCTGCAATCCTCTGCACTTAGCCAGTAAATACTTGTTCATCAAATCACCATATCTGAAATTCCTTTCTCCCCCTGAAACCTCCCTGGATCCCAAAAAGGAGTCTTTCTTAAAACCTTATCCTGAAGATTTTATCTCCAATACTTTTCTATATCTATAGTTTACTTATTTACTTATTTACTTATTTATTTGGCTTTTAATGCATGCCTCATTATCCTAAAAGGACTTTAACCTCTCTGATCTCAGATACCTCATTTTCCTGCTATTAAATTCTCCCGTATGTTCTGCATTTTGTAGATGCTCATTCATTATCCATTGATTGATAACCTACATGCTATACACAGCTTTACACTGCATGGAAATAAAAGATGTCAAGGAGCCAAAGATATATCGTTTCTACTTTTGCAGATGGGGAAGGTGGATAACTATAATTAGGAACAAAGGAGAAACATAATGAATCAATTTGATAGCAAATAATAACACAAGAAGATAAGTAGGCTTTCCTTTTCTCAGATAGTTCAATGGAACAATGTAGATGAAGAATGATGGAGGAAGAGATAAAACTATTGTAATTACAGTTGCCTTCAATTTCATCATATTAATTCAGAAACCCTGGCAACTGTGCTCCACAGGAGACAGAAAATGATGGATGTGGCAAATTACCACTTCCTATAGCCATGTGGGGGTATTTCTCAAATTGATTCTTATCAATGGACAAAGCGGGACCAGAAAATTAGTGTCACTGAAGTGAAACCTTTTCAATTTAATTATATCAGGTAAAACCATGAAATTGAAGCCGATTATTTACAAAACACAATTTATAACTTTGAAAAGATTAGCCAGAAAAATAGTTTAAGAAAACAGATGAGTTATACACATTGGAGGATGAAAGCTATAAAAAATAATGTATGTTGAGCATGTACATTACTTGGAATGATCTTTATTCTCCATAGTTTTTTTTTTTTTTTTTTTAATTTGGAAAAAAATTGCATCATCTAATTGCTAATGAGTATTTGCTAAATACCCAATGTGTGTCAGATACTGGTGAAGTCCTGTGGTTGAGTTATGAATAAGGCACAGTTCTTTCCATTAAATAAAGTTAGTGGGTGATTGAAAAGAATAAGTGAGAATTTTAATAGAGGGTGGTGAGTCCAATGATGCAAATGAGTGCAGTGATACGGGAGCAGATAGAAGAGGCTGGAGTGCAATTGGAGTCAGGAATGTTATCTCACAGTAGGGTAACATAGGAATGTTGTCCCCGATAGCAACCAGAACAAAGGATGTTAGGACAGGCCTGTCAGAGGGAACAATATGTGTACAAGAATAGGGTCATGCGATATCATATTTGTTTAAGATTTATTTGTAAGAACTATGAACCTCGGGTGTCTGGGTAGCTCAGTCAGTTAAGCGTCTGCCTTCGGCTCAGGTCATGATCCCGGAGTCCCGGGATCAAGTCCCACATCGGGCTCCCTTTTCAGCGGGGAGTCTGCTTCTCCCTCTGTCCTTCACTCTGCTTGTGCTCTCTCTTGCTCTCTCTCTCAAATAAATAAATAAAACCTTTTTAAAGAAAAAAAAAGAACTATGAACCTCCTAGAAGAAAACATGGGAATAAATCTCCTTGACATGAGTCTTGGTAATGAATTTTTGGATATAATACCTAAAGCACAAGCAATGAAATAAAAAATAAACAAGTGGATTACATCAAACTAAAAAGAAACCATCAACAAAGTGAAAATATGACCTATAGATTGGAAAAAAAATATTTGCAAACCATATAACTGATAAATGGTTAATATCCAAAATATATAAAGAACTCATGCAACTCAATAGCAAAAACCAAATAAATAACAATTAAAAATGGGAGAAGGGCCTCAGTAGTTATTTTTCCAAAGAAAATATATGAAAGTCCAACAGGTTCATGAAAAGATGCTCAACATCACTAGTCACAGGGAAATGCAAATTAAAACCACAACGAGATGTCATCTCATGCCTGTTAAAATGTCCATCATCAAAAAGACAAGAGATAACAAATGCTTGTATGGATGTGAAGAAACAGGAACCTTGTGTACTGTTGGTGGGAATGGTGTGGCCACATGGAAAACAAGATGGAGGTTCCTCAAAAAATTAAAAATAGAACTACCATATAATCCAGCAATTCCACTTCTGGAAATATATCCAAAGGAACAAAAACAGTAACTTTAAAAGATATCTGCACCTGATGTTTATGACAGCATTATTTATAATAGCCAAGACATGAAAACAACCTAAGTACCCAACAATTGATGAATAAAATTGTATGTGGATATGTATGATAAATAATATACATATATAT
This sequence comes from Halichoerus grypus, assembly GCF_964656455.1. NCBI lineage: Eukaryota > Metazoa > Chordata > Mammalia > Carnivora > Phocidae > Halichoerus > Halichoerus grypus. The sequence goes on from NC_135715.1 coordinate 96,189,029, forward strand.
ACATATAGATAGCATATATATTGTATATACCATTTACAATATATATAATGAAACTATATAATGGAATATTATTCAGCCATAAAAAATGAGGAAACCTTACCACTTGCACAACATGGATAGACCTTGAGGGCATTATGTAAGTGAAGTAAGTCAGACAGAAAAAGACCAATACTGTATAATATCACTTATATGTGGAATCTAAACAAAACAAAAAAATCCCACCAAACTCATAGAAAAAGAGATCAGACTTGTGCTTAGCAGAGGTGGGAGCGGGGAAGGTGTAGTTGGAGAGGAGGGTGGTCATAAGCTACAAATTTCCAGTTATATGCTATATAAGTACTAGGAATGTAATGTGCAATGTGGTGACTACAGTTAACACTGCAGGATGATATGTAGAAAAGTTGTTAAGAGTAAATCCTAAAAGTTCTCATCACAAGGCTGATTTTTTTTGTTCTTTTCTTTTTATCATATCTATATGACATGATGGAAGTTAGCTGAACCTATTGTGATTATTTCACAATATATGAAAATCAAGCAATCATACTATATACCTTAAACTTGTAGAATGATGCATGTCAATTATTTCTCAATAAAGTGTGTGGGGGAAATGTGGTATATATGTACAATGGGATATTATTCAGCCTTAAAAAGAGAAGGGAAGCCTGCTGTATACAACAACATGGATGAATCTGTTGGGCATGATATTAAGTGAAGTAACAGACACGGAAGAACTGATAGTACATGAGGTATATGAAAGGGTCAAATTAATAGGGTCAGAGAGTAGAATGGTGGTTACCAGGGGCTGAGGGAAGGGGGAAATGCCAGTTGCTATTCAGAAGATTAAAGTTTCAGTTATGCAAAGTGAGTAAGTTCTAGAAATCTGCTGTGCAACATTGTGCCTTTAGTTAACTACACTGAATTGCATGCTTACAAATTTGTATAGAGTGTTCCATGCAGGGAATTCATTGTTCAAATTATACAGTTCAAGGGGCCATCATTTACAAAGGAAATGGCTTCGGCTATCTAGAGTCTGCCATCATGTAGCTATATGACCTGGAACATACGGTTTTCAGCATCCTGGGAAGACAAAGCATAGAGGTGGTGTACCAGTTTTTAAATACTTTTTTTAAAGTCTCCTGCTGTGTTCTTACCATGGTAAAAAAAAAAAAAAAAAATATGGGAAAAATGTTAGAGAAAAAAATGACTTGCCTAAAGTCATGCAGTTATCAAATGACAATTCTGAAGCAGGCACACATATGCACACACATAAACACACACATACACAGATTAATTTGTAAGCCTCTATTGATTCCTGTTGTAAACTAAGCTAAGCTAGTTTGGCTGGTCAAAATCAGTATGTCCTCTTACGTGACTATGGATAGTCTCTGATTTGGAGAGTAAGGAAGGAGCTACATGTCTTTTTGTCCAGGTAGGATGTTCAAGTGAATGCAGTGCTTGGTCCACATTTTGTTACACAGATAATCATTTATTATCGTCATGCACAAAACTGGCTACTTTTGGAAGCTAAGCTTTGTGCAATTCCTGCTCATTTTCTTTTTCATTTAATGACAAGTACTTGCATGAAAAATTCACTCCAATTCAAATGCAATGATATTCTGATGGAAGAACCAGTCAACGTTCTGGATAAATCAGGTTCAGAATTTTCCATTAAACGAAGTAGTACATTATCAAGTGGAGATCTACATTTATGCTGCTTCAAAGGTATTCAGTTTGTAAGTTAGCCAGATCCTGTTTCTCATTCGCACTTAACAACAGAAAAGTTTGTCTAAATCTTTAGCCAATCTTGTGTCTTTAATATTTGTCATTTCAAAAAGAAAATTTAATTCTAAACCCAAATTATGCAAATTTTGTACCTTCTTGTGCCAATTTAGATAATGACTTGAAACATTTTCCATAGGTGTCTTAGGAAAGTGAATTGTTGAATAGGATACTTCAAATATTAAGTAACTGCCCCTGGGTTTAGATTAAAATTAACTGACACACATACATTCTCCTGCCCCTACAGAATTACATTAAGCTAAATAATAGACAACAGTTCCTCAATAACAAAGTTTCCTGGCTTCGAGGTAGTTCACAAGGCAAACAGACATGTATACCACTAACTATAGCAGGTGATAACACATAAACACTGCTGATTTGACCATAGTTCAACTATAACACAGAGAAGAAAAATATTAAAGTCTGACTGGAGAAGAAGCTGGAATTAGTAAAGCTTTCAAAAAAGGACATGATACTGGGGCGCCTGGGTGGCTCAGTCGTTAAGCGTCTGCCTTCGGCTCAGGTCATGATCCCAGGGTCCTGGGATCGAGCCCCACATCAGGCTCCCTGCTCCGCGGGAAGCCTGCTTCTCTCTCTCCCACTCCCCCTGCTTGTGTTCCCTCTCTCACTGTGTCTCTCTGTCAAATAAATAAATAAAATCTTTAAAAAAAAAAAAAAAAAGGACATGATACTAAATTGGCTCTTGCTTTAATAAGTAGTATTTCAACAAGGAGAAAAAGAAAGTTTCAGACCAAGGGAATAATATGAATAAAGCAAAAGATACTAAGGTTTCAAGCTACAACAGTGGTGGCAGGAGTGAAGACAGTTTCATAACACTTTCCTTTTTTTCCACGTAAGGGTATAATTGACAAATAAAATTGTATATATTTAAAGTGTACAGTGTGATGATTTGATATATAACATACACACTGTGATATATTTACCATAATCAAGAGGATTATTAAAACTCACTCTTTTTGTTTGGGATTGACCAATCTGGCCTTAGGGTGGGAACCTCAAGGCACTCCACCCATGGAACCTAATAAAGACATATGTCCCGGGCTCTGCCATTCTCTCTGTCTGCACCCTGCCTTGATCTCCCCATGTGGCCCCTCAAGACATTCTGTACTTCTTGCAGGAAGTAATTAGACTGCAAGTAATAAACTTCTCTACTTCAATTCCCTTGTGGTCTTTTGTTGAACCATGGCTCACCATCTGACACCCTGGAGCTCTACTTAGTAAACATTAATTTAACAAAGTCACAACCTTCTCGGTATTTCACTGGGCTACTTCCTTTATTAAAAGGTGCAATTGATGAGATAAATGACAGGTGGATACGCTTTCCCCACATTCAAAATGATATTTCAAATTTATATATTTGTTTGCAAAATATCTGAAAATTGCTGTTCAGATTTTAATAGGCAGGTGGCCTACTCGCAAATTAACCCCCAAATCTCAATGGGCTAACTTGACGAAGTTTATTTCACACTCACATTATACATCTAATGTGGGCTGAAGGTTATTTCACAGAGTTAGCGTAGAGTCTGCCATCATGTAGCTATATGACCTGGAACATATGGTTTTCAGCATCCTGGGAAGACAAAGCATAGAGGTGGTGTACCAGTTTTTAAATACTTACTCTCACTGTCCAATGACCAGAACTAATCACATGTTCCTCTCCTAACTGTAACAGGGGCTGAGAAATGTAGAGCTGTGGATAGAATATTTGCTGAGCAATACTATCATTGACTTTTATGGATGAATTAGGAATTGGTGGGAGTTGTATAGAGTGTTCCATGCAGGGAATTCATTGTTCAAATTATACAGTTCAAGGGGCCATCATTTACAAAGGAAATGGCTTCGGCTATCTAGAGAATGGCATAACACTTTTTGAGGCATGGCAAAATTTTGCCCCAGAGACACTTGATCAAGTGCAATTTGCAATTGAGATTGAGACTCCTCTGGGAGAATTCAGCTCCTAGATGGAAGGGATGATTGGAAGTTAGCCTCAAAGTTAGGAACGGGCGTATCTCAGAGACTGTCAGGCTTCTGTCAACCTATTCCTACTCTTACACAGCATGCTTTGTGACCAACCTTATGTACAGGGCCAAGTAGGCCATATGATAAGTGACCTGGAAACTTTTAGGAGCCTTGCATGGAGTTAAACCTTGTGTTTGACTGCATTAACACTATCTTCTTGTCAACTAATTTAGATAAACATTGTGTAATTGCACCTTTTTGTTTAATTTTTGTTTTAGTTTTAGTTTGTCAATCAACATACAAAAACTATATTTTAGGCCTTTGAAACTTCAAATATTTTCCCTATGTTCTTAGTAACTGATGATGAGAAATGTGGAAGAAAATATTCTGGAAGAAAATATATTCCTATAATTGCTTCTGTGAATGAAAGTTTAAAAAACAATCTTCAAGTTTTTTTATTCTGTGTGTGTTTACATGGGCACATTCATATCCACATGCATACCTGCAAACAATCCTTTTTGCCTTGAAAATCCTAGATCTTTCTGCTTTGTTTAAGCTTAATACAGCTCTGAATGGCCTAGCATGACAGTGTTTGCAGAGCCATGCCCCTGAACATTTTTCATTTCATACATCATTTACAACTGGCCCAGGTGATCCCATATATTCTGGACCTATATTCTTTCACCACAGGAAGTTAAAGTAAAGCACATGTTTATCCATAAAAAAAAATGCAGACCAATCATGCACTGCCTCTTCTTTTCTAGCATTCCACTTCACCCCATCAGATTGCTAGCTAACTGGAAAAAAGAAAGGTTGATGCTCCTCCAAGATATAAACCAAATTTCAGATTTCACTACTGCCGCTTGTTTATATGGAGGAATTCATCTCTCTCCTGCATTCTGACTTGCTGCCTGAAAACTATCACTGAAAAAAAAGAAAAGGTTGAGAGATAAATACCATCAGGCCAATTTCCAATCAAGCATTCCTGTGCCCACAGTCCCAGAGTTCAAGATAGTCTTTTCCAAGTCAACAACCTAAAATTACCATGACTAAAGGGGCTGCCTTTCCTTGTACGACTATAAGGATTTTAGTCCAAAAGCAAATTTTAGCAATGATGTAGAAGTGAAGCACATTAACAGTGAGAAGCTTGGAGCTTCTATACTTCCTAAAACAGACCCTTTATTCATCTTATCTGCTTGGGGATTTATATGTACAATTAAAAGTAGTTTGGCTCATGGTGATTTGGTTAAGAAAAGGCACCTTCATTTTAGAGGCTGTTCAAAGATTAGAAAGGCTGGTAGAGTATGTTGAAACTGCACAATTCATAGATCTTTGTGCTGTTTTTTTCTACACTCTTATACTCAGACCCCCCAATGAACCCAAAACAAGGGAAATTTATGAGACCTTGGATTAACCAGTGGTTTCTTCAATGTGATACCTAAAGCTCAAGCAAACAAAGAAAAATAGATAATTTGGACTTTATTAAAATTAAAAACTTTTGTGCTTCAAATAACACTATCAAGAAAATGAAAAGACAACCCACAGAGTAGGAGAAAATATTCATAAATCATAATCTGATAAAGGCCGATATCAAGAACATACAACTCAACTGTAAATGGGCACTAACCCAATTGAAAAATCGGCAATGATTTGAATAGACATTTCTCCAAAGATGATGTGCAAATGGCCAATAAGCACATGAAAAGATGTTCAATATCATTAGACATCAGGGAAATGTAAATCAAAACAATAATGAGATACCACTTCATATCTCACTGTTGGCTAGAATGTGTAGAAATTAGAACTCTCGTACACTGCTGTTGGGAATGTAAAATGGCAATCATTTTGACAAACGGTTTGGCAGTTCCTCAAAATGTTAAATGTAGAGTTACAATACGACAACAGGAACAATTCTACTACTAGTTATATAACCAAGAGAACTGAAACCTATTCACACAAAAACTTGCACAGGAATGTTCATAGTAATATTATTCATAATGTCCAAAAAGTAAAAACAATCCAAAGATTCCATCCATTGATGAATGCATAAATAAAATGTAATATATCCATACAAAGGATTATTAAGCTATATAAAGGAATGAGGTACTAATTCATGCTACTACATGAATGAACATTTAAAATAATATGGTGAGTGGAAAAAGCTAGAAAAAAAAAGCCACAAATGGTATGATTCCACCTACACAACATGTCTAGAATAAGCAATTTTATAAAGACTAAAAATAGGTTAGTGGGGGTGTTATGCTGAGTGAAATAAGTCAATCAGAGAAAGACATGTATCATATGACCTCACTGATATGAAGAATTCTTAATCTCAGGAAACAAACTGAGAGTTGCTGGAGTGGTGGGGGGTGGGAGGGATGGGGTGGCTGGGTGATAGACATTGGGGAGGGTATGTGCTTTGGGGAGGGTATGTGCTATGGTGAGCGTTGTGAATTGTGCAAGACTGTTGAATCACAGATCTGTATCTCTGAAACAAATAATGCAATATATGTTAAGAAAAAAAAAAGAAGATAGCAGGAGGGGAAGAATGAAGGGGGGAAATCGGAGGGGGAGACGAACCATGAGAGACGATAGACTCTGAAAAACAAACTGAGGGTTCTAGAGGGGAGGGGGGTGGGAGGATGCGTTAGCCTGGTGATGGGTATTAAAGAGGGCACGTTCTGCATGGAGCACTGGGTGTTATACGCAAACAATGAATCATGGAACACTACATCAAAAACTAATGATGTAATGTATGGTGATTAACATAACAATTAAAAAAGTAAAAAAAACAATAGGTTAGTGGTTGCCAGGGCCTGGTGGTAGAGAGAAATAGAGAGAAATGGTACTTCCACATCGATATGAAGTTCTTTTTGGGTGATAAAATATTCTGGAATTACGTAGTGCTGATGGTTACCCAATCTTGTTAATATGTAGAAAATCACTAAATTTCACCTTCTAAAACAATGAATGTTATTGTTTGGATTATATCTCAATAAAAATAAAAAAATTAAAAAGACTTGACCCTGCTGCCTATCTAATTATTTACTTATCAATATCTGGTGTCTTGTGTAGTGCCTAATATTTAGTAGACATATAATAAGGTTTTGATAAAACTCCCTTTCTGCTGATTTTTTTTTATTGTTTCCTCTGGTAGTGCCCCCTTATACTTTGTTTTAACTCCCGAGATGTCCATTGTACCTTTCTCAGCCACTTTGGTCTAACCAGAATTTTTCTATCTCACAAATTTAGTCTTTTGTATCTTTGATGTACATTCTGGGAAGGAAGGGAGGAAAGAAGGAAGAAAGAGAAAGAGAGAAAGAGAAAGAAAGAAAGAAAGAAAGAAAGAAAGAAAGAAAGAAAGAAAGAAAGAAAAAAGAAAGAAAGAAAGAAAAAGAAAGAAAGAAAGAAAGAAAGAAAGAAAGAAAGAAAGAAAGAAAGAAAAAGAAAGAAAGAAAGAAAAGAAAGAAAGAAAGAACAAACTGACTCATTAACTCATAAAATAAAACTATCCTGATATGTTCCCGGGAGAATTGGTTCGGATTCCTTCTATCTAAAGAGGGTCTATCATTCTGTGATAATTCTGTCTCCAATTTAGAATTTCTCCCACCCTTCAGTCATTCAAAAAATATGATCAGAAAATGCCCACATTTTTTTTTTTTTAAAGATTTTATTTATTTATTTGAGAGAGAGAGAGAGCACAAGAGGGGGGAGTGGGAGAGGGAGAAGCAGACTCCCTGCTGAGCAGGGAGCCCGATGCGGGACTCGATCCCGGGACTCCAGGATCATGACCTGAGCCGAAGGCAGTTGCTTAACCAACTGAGCCACCCAGGCGCCCGAAAATGCCCACATTTTTAAGACCTAGATTTATTGTCAAAGTTGTTGTGGCCTGGGCACAGATCTCCAAGCATCAACAGTGTTGTTCCTAGAAGTGGAAGACCATAAGCAGGGAGAGGTGGAGAAAAAAATAAAACAAACCATTAATCAAACAACACGACTATATAAATACATTTCTTAACTGGAATCAGAACTGGAATCTTATTGCAAGATGCAGCCTTGCTGAGAAAGACTTGAAGACATAATAGAGTACAGAATTGGCTGGGATGTGGGGGTTAAGAAAGAAGGAGCTGAGTCTCAGTAGTGATTTCCAGCTAAGTTTCTTTCCCCAAGATTTGATTAGCCTAGATGATTACTTATCCTGGGAAGTCATTTTAATACTCTTGGTCACCATTCTTGACCTGTCATTTGATGAAGTTGATTAAGAGAACTGACATAAAGAATATTTAGGTCTAAAATTTACCAACTTTCTTAATTTCCCAAGGTTCTACTGTCCTCTCAGTCAAAACTTTCATTAAGGACAAAGTGTGGCTCAAGGCTGGTGACACACATAAAACCATTAAAGGAAAGGTGAAGTTCAGAACAGTGAAGGGTCTGACATGCCACATCTAACACCCAGCTGCAAGCTAACAAGTTAGCGTGCTGGCCACACATGTAAAGAAGGAGAAGCACCAGACCTCTGAGTCAGAGCACCTTAGCCGTACTGCTTCCCAAGCTCCCGTGCCCCGTGGGACAACACACTGAGGGCTTGTGTGCGGTGAGGGTTGACACCACACTGCTAACCCCAAAAGTAGGAGACGACAGAGCTTACATGGGGTACAAATCTGTTCTTCTTCCCTGGGTGGAGGGAGAAAAAGAGAGAAATAGAGAGAAAGGATGGTGGGAGAGGGAAAGAGACATCCTTTTACTCTGGAATCCTTTGCAAGGAAAAGGCAAGGTCCCCCTGCTATATACCACTTGGAATGTAAGCAAATGGCTCTGGAGTAGATAGGTGTTTTAAGTCCTTCTAACTTCTGAAGCATGTTTACCATTCAAATCCTTTAACTCAGGTTACAAGTATTCTTTATTCAGAAAACCCAGGCTTTTCAGAAGTGTGAAAATATGCATGGAGAGTTTTTCATCAACAGAAGGCATTAGGATTTCCTGAGATTTAAAATAAACAGATTGCAGGGATTTGGCGTTGTTTATTTGGAGGTAAAGAAAAAGAAAGGAGTTTGCCTTTTTTTTTTTTAATTAATTATTTATTTATTTATTTATTTTAGAGAGAGAGAATGAGAGACAGCACAAGAGGGAAGAGGGCAGAGGGAGAAGCAGACCCCCTGCTGAGCAGGGAGCCCGATGTGGGACTCGATCCTGGGACTCCAGGATCATGACCTGAGCCGAAGGCAGTCGCTTAACCAACTGAGCCACCCAGGTGCCCAGGAGTTTGCCTTTTTATAAACAAACTCAGTCCACTAGAGCTGAACCAAAAGATGATATTTTGTTGAGAAACACACAATAACAAAATAAATGATAATATTAATGGAATGCTCAGGAATTCCAGCATGTAAGTTACTAGCATCATCTGAGACACAATTTTTGTGATACGTTTGGAAACATTTTGCATATATAAACCTATTTGACATTTTTCACACTTAGTGCAGGAGTGCACATGGCTGAGGGTATACTATGTTTTCTTGTCTTGATGACTTATCCAGTGAGATGTCATATTATATCTGATCTCGACTTCTATTTGGGCATACCTCCCTCTGCTCCCTTGTCTTAGTGGCTCCATATTATATTACAAATAGAAACAGGCAACATCCCTAGGAAAGCCAGACCCATCCAGGTCTCAATGACACAGAGTCTGTGCAGTTGCCATTATTGGTGAGTCACACTGATGATGTAATTGATCAAGCTGAGTACCACGTCTTGCCCTGAAACCTTAACCCTGGACTTAGAGATATTTTGATCCATCCATTTCATACCTCCAGTGTTCTCTTTGAATACACTCATTACTGGTAGTTGATTGATCTGAATCTTCTTTTTGGCTGCTGAATAGTGCTTGGTCTTTTTCAAAGGATCAATGCCCATACCTTTGGAGCAGATGTTAATGATGTCATTGTCAGGCCTGTGGCACACTACTATCCATTCTTATTCACCCACTTGGGATTTAAACACCTCTCTCTTCCTGTTTTTGATTTCTGTGCTATTTTTGAGAGGGTACTATACAGTCTTATTTTCATGAATCATTCCTGTTGCTTTGATTCTTATCTTCTTCCAAGCTGCCATCAAGTTCCCACTGGTGGAGGCAACAACAAAACATAAATGATAAGGAGTATTGGCTTTGTTCCTGAAGAGTATTAGCAAATTTCATCATCAGACTCCTCCATAATCCCAAGATCCTTATTTATAGGAACAGCCTGGTAGGGTTCAAACTAAACAGGGTGCCAAGTTTAGTTACCCCACACCAAATTTTATAACCAAATTGAATTGGCTTTCTCTGCAGAGATTGCTTGAATCATTGATGCCTAAAACACTCATGGACCTGTCCAAGGTGTAGGATTCTTCTAGGGGTGCATATGATTTTTATTCATTCTTGTAATGAAAGGCTTGGTTCTTATAAATTTATTCATTTCCTCAAGATGGTTATTAGCAAGATGGGCAAAGAACATTTCAAACCTGTCTCTCCTAATGGCATTTGTGACTAGGCTGTGATGTATATCCAGAGAATTGTCTCAAAACAAACTCCTCTTCAGGTATAGAACATACCTACTCACAATCAAAACACCCAAAACAGGCTTCAGTTTCTTGAAACGAGCCTCAGGTATAGCTTTTTTTGAGTACCATAATTGATTTCATTCACAATGACGTTAATTGTTTCTTCATCCAGAAATAATTTAAACAGTCCCTTGGAACAGAGATACTATTGAATTTTTTAAATCTAAAAATCTGGCATGGATCACCTTGGAAAGTCTGGACTGATGTCTCTTCTGGTCTTCTTTAGAAGAACTCTTGACTCTTTTGGCTTCTTTCTTGCAAGTTCTATCCCTGGGTCAGAGATGCTGCCACCTGGATGGTAATCCATTGGAACTACGGTACCTAAAGTATGGTGCTTTGCAGGTTGCTCACATTGCCTGCTTTCTCTCCTCCCGTGTCTTCCTCAGTATGGTCTCCTGTGGTGTTGTCTAAGGGTTGGGAGGAGTGTGGAGATGTAGATGGACTGGTCCCTTGAATGGGGGGCATCTTCTTGTAGTGCATTCAGAGTATCTATCAGCTTCAGAGGTCAGCCAGAAATGATGGCAAGGCTCTTGGGTGATAGGTCCTTGAAATATAGGTTGTAGATTATCATGGAAAGAGAGGTGAGCCAAAATTGGGCAAACTAGACATTATTTTTAAGAGCTACAGACTCAGGAGAGAATGCTGGTCTTCTGGAGGCCCAGCACATCATTGCGATGGTTCCATTTAGAATCATCCCTTTGGTTGCTGCTGAGTTGAAATCACCATACAGATTCAGGATTATCAAGGTGTGGCAGTTCATTTATTTAAAACTTTAATCACCATGTCTTATACATATCTCTATACTAAAAGAGCTTATAAGAGTTTAGGTAAAAGAAACTGAATGAACTGAGACATCAGGACACAATACAATTCAATCCACCCAAGTATAGACCAGAATACAGTGAAAGTTTGAGTGTGGATATAGACTTGAGTTTACAAGTTTGCATGGAACACAGGTTTAGGGTGGTTGGCAGACTATTCAGTTCTTGGAAACATTAAGTCATGTTATAGGGAAAGAAAGGCATATTGGTTATTTCTCAAGAAATTACATCCTTCTTCAAAACCTGGCCTAAATCCAATCAGGCCTACCAAAACAAAAGTCTATCCATTGAACACTGTGAGTTTATAAGAAGAGTGAAATACAAAATCAGCTCCCTAAGGGTAAAGTCAAGACTGTTGGCCAAAGAAGTCTGCTATGTGAAAATGATGATCAAGGCCAATTCTGTTTGTAGAAATTGCCTCTTTTCCCTTCTTTCCTTCCCTCTCTCTCTGTATATATTTCTGATTTGTCCCACATGAACTGTGTGATTATATGATCAAGGGCAACTCTCTCAACCTTTTTGTGTTCTTCCATCTGGAAATGCTAGAATTAAACTATAGGATTTTTAAAACTCTCTTCAATTCTAACATTTTACACCAACATCAAATAATTAAGCATTGGCCCATTTTCCAACAACCCAAATTTGAATAGAGGAAAACTAATGAATTGAATACCAGACTGATAATACTCTATCTGTACTTAGTATTGATTCCAGGAGTTCTCTTATTAGGTATTGTGAGATATGGGCTATTATAACAAAATAAGGAAGAAAGATGAAGGAATTCATCTCTATATTTTGCAATACATTGCCTTTATTTGAAATAGTTTTCAATGACTTCTCATATTTTTCCATTCCAAAGATAGTCCCCAAACAAAACTAAACATTTGAGAAAAGTATTTTACCATCTCAGAAAAAAGAAGAGGGAGAGAGACTCATTGCTTTCCACAGATTTCCTCTGGAAGCAGAATTTCATGACAAATCTACAATCCATCCTGACTTAAGGGAAAAAAAAAAAAAATATATATATATATATATATATATAATTATTTTCAAGTACTTACTAGGTAGAGATCACTGCAAAGGGAAAGGTAAGGAACACTAAGGATCATTAAAGACACCCTTGCCTTGAAAGTCCTGAAGATCCATTTGGAGAGAGAAAACACATTCATAAAAAAATAGCAAACAATACATTGTGTGAGGCGTGACAATAAGCCCCATAAAAACACACAGAAACAAGCCACGCAAAAACGGGAAGTGGGGCACTCTAGATCCCGTTATTCCTGGCCCAAGATTTTCAGCAAAAGACAGATTATGGAGACAAAAATATTGTGCACCAGTATGAAAAATCCCCCCCAAGAAATCCCTAACCTCTGTTCTCCTTCATCACCCTCAATGACAATGCCCAAAGTGAATCACATCTCTCCAGAGCTTCAAACTTTCCTTGCCAGAGTTACAGAAGTGGCAGAAGACTTACCTGGAGGCGGAAGCGGTGACTGAGCCCCGGGATTACTGGCTGCAGCCACCAGCCCAGCCCAGCCCAGCCCAGCCCAGCCCTGGACCCGTGAGCATTACAGCGGAGGGGCGTGGTCCGAGCGGAGCACCTGACAGCCTCCTAGCGGACAAACTTCTGTCTCCGGAGGGTTTGAATTCAAAGACAGAAGTAACTCACCTGCCAAATGAAAAACGTTCTGATTGTTATCAGCCAAGGGAAAACAAAACAAGGTGTGCAAGTAGAAAGTTTTACCTTCTTTTTCTTCCTTCCTTCCTTTCCTTCCTTCATTTTTTCCTATCTTCCCTCCCTCCTTCCTTCCTCTCTCCCTCCTTCCCTCCTTCGCTACCCCCTTCTTTCCCTCCTTCCCTCCCCCCTTCCTTCCTTCCTTTCTCCTGCCTGGTTGGCAAGCCTGCCTGCCTTCCTTCCTTCCTTCCTTCCTTCCTCCCTACCTTTCCCTCCTTCTGTCCCTCCTTCCCCTCTTCCTTTTTTCCTTTCTTCTCCTCTTTCTCTCCCTCTCCTTCCACTTCCTTCCTTAAATTAATTTAAAAATCTTCCAGTAATCCATAGGTAGAGAAAAAAAAGGCAGCGCTTCTTAGGTAGTTTGTCATTTCAGACAAGCTAGCCTCTTAGGCCCCAAGCACCTTGCCTGGGCATCCAACAAAGCCAGCCAAAAAAACAAAGTTAAAGAAAATTGAATGCTTTTGAAGGTCAGCAAAGCCTATCAGGGAGGCACTAAGAAGACATCAGCGGCTTTTTAAATGTGTTCCTGAAAGCCATGCACTCCTTCCCTCACAGAAGACGGAAAAGCTCTTTGAATTCCATGGGAAAAGAAACCCTTATTTCAAAAATAAACTTTGAAGTTGTTTGAAGATGAAAGAGGAGACTTGCTTCTGAGCCGGAGCTGAAGCAGTGGGGAGGGACTACCGGTATTTTGAAATGTGCTTCAGAGAAACTTATTAGAATTTAAAAGGACTGTGCAAACACCTCCCCTATGGCTCTGTCCCACTGAAAGCATGTGACAGGGTTTTCAGAGCATAACCGAGGCTAAGGTTGATGCTGACTACTATCAAAGTCTTATTTGATTATACAAAATGATTTCTCATTCAACTGAAAATATAAAAAGCAATTATTTCAGAAACTTACCTGTGAACTGAACTCTACTCACTCTCTCGATGTGATTTAATATTAGAGAGACAAGAAGGGAGCTGCATTGCATTTAGCATGATCATGGTACACCCAACACATTACAAACAAGGTTCCCTTTGACAGTCCTTTGCTTTGCTGGTTGGCTCCATCTGGAACCATCCTAACTTATAAAATGATAAATAGACAACTAACCTTGTGTGGTCAATCATAAAAAGCTCTTTGTATAGGCTCCCATTAATTAATTGAGCACTTACTATAACTGAACTCAAGGAGTTCACCAAATGAGGTACATCAAATTGAACACAACCCAAGCTAATATTGAAAACAAAGAACTTTTTTAAAAAAGATTTTATTTATTTATTTTAGAAATAAAGAGAGCGTGTGCGCTCAAGTGCGGGGAGGAGCAGAGGGAGAGGGAGAGAGAGAGAGAATCCCAAGCAGACCTTATGCTGAGCGCAGAGCCTGATGCAGGGCTTGATCATGACCCTGAAATCATGACCTGAGCCCAAATCAAGAGTCGGACATTTAACCAATTGAGCCACCCAGGTGCCCCTGAAAGCAAAGAACTTTTATTTACTTGTCGGCTCAGGTCATGATCCCAGGGTCTTGAGATTGAGCCCCACATTGGGCTCCCTGCTCTGCGGGAAGCCTGCTTCTCCCTCTCCCACTCCCCCTGCTTGTGTTCCCTCTCTCGCTGTGTCTCTCTCTGTCAAATAAATAAATAAAATCTTAAAAAAAAAAAAAGGAGACAGGGATATAGTTCTGAAAGCATTGTCTCCCTGTGGGATGAGTACAGTCAGCTTCTATTCAGTGTCCTAGGGGGTGGGGGCAGAGGGCTGGCACAGGCACTTTTGATTCAATTGCACATGCGTGGTATGTCAACATGCTAGTGCATACACTGTATGTTCAAAAATTAGGGGAAAATTCTTCCCATAGGAGGAGATCTCAGTATTATAACGAGCCAAAGTTCCGTTCAGGGGGGCTTCTGCACAGGTCCTCAGCTCCAATCTGGCTCAAACTGACTCATGTAAGCGGCTATCAGGGGAGACAAATCTAGCAAGGGGCTATCAGGTGAAACACCTTGTTGGGTGTCTCCTTGGCTGGAACTCTTGGTTCCACAAAACAAAACACATTCCTTCCTTTGTCCCTTACACTCCTCCCTTCTGCAGGTAGGTTTCAGCTAATAGCTTTGAGTAACTTCCTATTGTATCCTAGCCATGTTTTAGATCATATATATTGATATATATATATATATAAAATATATAAATTTGTACCTATATATATTAAATATATATCTATATACTATATACTAAATATATATAAATACTATATACTAAATATATAAATACTATATACTATATACTATATGCTATAGACCTATATATCGATATACTAAATATATATAAATATATACCTATATATACTATATTTTATGTACTATATTTTCATATTTATATGTGTATGTATTTATACATATATCAATATAGATACTATATTCCAGGTAAAAATACATACACACATATACATGTATATATTCTCTCCTCATACCAGTCTTGAAAGGTAGATGTTATCAACCCTATTGAAAAGATGAAGAAATTGAGATTCAGTGAGATCAAGCAATTCCTTCTAATACAATCAATTGTACAGTTAGTGGGGAAAAATTATCTTTCTACCTGCTAAGATTATTCAGAATGTATATAAAGGTAAATGGGATAGTTTTGAGTATTTTTCACATTAGAATATATTAAATTAATAATGGTGAACTATCCTGACAATGTATTACATATATTGTAGTATTTATTTATAGTGCCTTCACCTGGATAATTCAATATTTGCATGAGTCCACACATAAATGATCGGATTTGTGTATGAAAGAGCACAAGATGTTCAGGTTGTTTTCTAAATTATTGATTATTGTTAAAATGTGCATACACACAAACTATAAAAATATCCTAGCTGTGTTAACTCTCCCCTGTGTAAAAGTTAACTTCTTAAAATGATATACGAAGACTCCAAACTGTGGACTCTATATGGACTTTGAATCTTATCTTCTAGAATTCCTTAGTCGGCCCTTTATTCTTTACTAACACCAAACTGCTAGCACTTCTCTGCACTTGAGATATTATTGCAAGACTCCCTATCTTTGTACATGCTGATTCTGCACCTGGAATACCCTCTTTCTCTAAGGCTTTGCTAACTCCATCTAGACCAGCCCAGATGTGTGCTTTAAGGAATTTATTTCATCATCATTGAGTGTTCCTTGCTTTGTGATACTCCGATCGTTTGTACTTTCCTACTTCAAAGCATTGTCCCTCTACCTTATACTTGTTCACTTACTTGACCATCTTTCTCATGAGGCACTTTGTTCCTTAAAAATAGAGACTATCTTATTCTTTTGTGCCTACCTGGCACTTAGTACAATGTATGGCACATTTAATGGTCATGGAGTGGATGGACGTGCTTGATTCTGCAAAGACAGATCAAAGAAGGTATGGGCTTTACCAATAAGAAGCTCAAATCTAAACTAAGGATTATACCCTTGTTGTATTAGCAAAGACAGATGTCTCAATTGAATAAGACTCAGAGCAGAATTGCTATGTATACTTGAAGATGAAAGCTATGGGTCATAAAACGCTTTATGTTGGTGAGATACTGTACAGCAAAATGGATTATGCAAAAAATGAACTTTATCATCTCCACAGCCTCTATCTTGGGCAAAAAATGTAAAATGCAAAACAGACATTATAATGACAATGAGTCAGAGACAGAGGAAAAAGCCAAGACAGAGAATTGTGTGTGTGTGCACGCATTTGAATAATTTGGAGAACTTTTGAGAGGCTCACAGTACATAGAATATCTATTACGACTCAACAGTTCTCTCATTTAGCATGAAAAACACAATCTCTCTATGTTATGCTGCCAATATGATGGTGCTCAAGAGGGAATACACAGATTGTCAACACTGCTGGTTATTCATGTCTGCAAACCAGCCAAAGATAAAACATGTGCAGAACGGGAAGGATTGAGTTTGGGGACTTTACAAAACTATCTTTGCTCACTCACTGATTAAAACTGGTGGGTAAAAACACATAAGCCACGTAAGTCAAGTTAGGAAAGCAACTCAAAGCAGATTTACAGAAGTTAAACAAGGAGCCTTTGGAGGGAGAATATTTCAAAGCAATCTGCTTAGTGAATTTTACAGCCTGGGGTCCTGACATCTGTAGACAGCCAAATGCCTGTAGGAAACTAATGAGGAGAACATACAAATTAACAGCACACAATCTAAATCAATAGCATTCCTTGCGAGATGTAAAAACATCAAAAGGCAAATGGGGGTGAAAATAGATGAAAATTATTCTAGCTTTCTCAAAAGCATTTTTCTCTACACTTATGCTATGGGGATATAAATATCTCCTTTAGAGAAGTTGACACTTTTTCTTCTGTAATAAAGATGATATAGTAAAGAACGGGCTCTGGAATGAGATAGACCTGGACTCGATCCCTTGTCCTCCCCACTACAAAATGGGTGTCTTCCTTGAGCCACTGATACTCTCCTCTGCAAAGGGAACAAAATGACCCCTTCCTTTCAGGAATGTGGTAAAAATGAGAGATAAAATTTGCAGCATTTCAAACACAGTAAATGAAACTTGGTAAACACAAAGAACAGTAACTGTTAATATAACCATCTTCATTATTCTAAGAGTTTAAGAATGTTCTGTTAACACCATCACCAAAAATTGCAAGTCCCTAGCCTAAAGCACCTATTTTTTCCTCGATGAACTGAAACAGCAGAATGTAATCTCCCAGACTTGCCTAAACTGTCCATTCTTCTTGTTAAACTCTAACTTAAAGAATATTCATTTCCAAACTTGTTTATGTTTATGCCAACTGATCAGCGACATTTGACTTGGCCCTCAATTACATTCTTATTTCCTTGTTCCCTTTTTTGCTTGGCCAACACCTAAATCCTCTCTTTGCTGTGCTATGTTGGTGGTCTTTTTTCAAGGACCCTAGATAGTCTCATTATTTCTACTAACTTTTATAATAGCCACTGACAACAACAACAATTCAAGGCAAGCTACCCACAAACAAGAGTGATTTTAATTATTTATTTGTATCGGTGAAGACTTTTAATTTGTCAAAGGCTGTTAGCGCTTCTTATCTATTTTGACGTGTCAATATGGTCCAAAATGGCTGCACTTCCTACTGGTGTCCATTCCCACCTCATTTCTTCACTTGAGCATGTTCACATTAGAAGTGGCACATCATCAACCAGGATTCAGTGGCAAGGAGGGATAGCTTCTAAAATGACATTTTGCTTGCTTTGAAGGTTTAAGTTTTTTCTTCCTCGTAAAGATCTAATCATTTGTGAAGCATGGTTGACCCTGAAATTCTTTTTTTTTTTTATTTTTGGAAAATTTTCACCACAAAACGAATTGGAATTGATTAACTACTTTCTACAGTTCTTATCTGTACCTCTTGCATGGTACTTACCGTGTGTGGCAGAGTATCTTTCTCGATGTGCGCTCAATGTTGTTCTTATGTGCTGCTTGCTTCTCTGGGGAGGGATGTTCCGAGTGACTGGTTAGTCCAATTCCATTGCTTGTTTAGGATGATGATGATGGCGATTGTGTTGTTGGATTATTCTACAAGATCTAAACTTTTTCCAGAAGTCTCAAGAATCTATCTCATATTACTCTTAAATATATGATTACATGTTTGTGCATGTTTAATTTGTTGTTTAGATTTATTTAAAGCAAATTAATGGTAATACTAAACAATTTGAAACATACAAAAATATATAAAGGACCTTGAAGCTAATGCATAACACCCATAGATGACCATTCTTACTATTTACATCGGTATATAAAATATAAAGCAGTACATTTCATATATATGAAACAGTAATGAAACAGTGATTGCTTTTTACACTGTTTGTAACTAGTATTGCAGTTGTTTTGAAACACATTACTGTTTGAAAACCGTAATGACACAATATTAACAATTTGTTCTTAAAACACAATTTTTAATGATTTTTAATGATTGCTTATTTTATTGTATAAGTACACTATTGTGAGCTGAATTATTCTATTCAATATGAGTGGGGAAAGCACATTCTCTTCTGTCACTCGTGAAGGACATTCCTCCTGCTTATCCTCAATGGAGGAGGCACATTGATATGAATATTTTCAGTCTCCATCTCCCAGAAGTTAACTATTGGGTCCTGTTTTCAAAGTTAGTGGGGTCATGGTGTTAAAGGTTATTATTTCTGGAAGGAATTGATTCTTTTTCATTTTGATCTTGCAGAGCCCACTGGCACACTTTCTCTGAGTTTCCTTGCTCTAAGCACTTTGCTATAAAATCCTGAGGCAACATCCTTCTATGGAGGTGGGAAAGTTGGCTATGTCTGCAGTCTTTTGTCTACAGCTCTGAGGTAGGTAACTCAAGGATTGCTCTCCCAGGCTATTCTGAAGACCAGGATAAATTAGAAACTAAATTCTCCAATCTGGTCATTATCTGAGAGCTTTGCATTTAGGGGGAGTGGTAAGAGGTCATCTTTTCAAACATTGCTAAAGATAATATTTTGATCTCTGTTAACAAGTGATTATTTGGTCTGTTCTATTAGTTAGAACCAGAAGGAGAAGGGACTTTCCCTTCCAGCATATTGATACAAATGAATATCAAAAGGCAAACTTGGAACCTAATGTCATAGTTCAAATTATTTTATGGTGATATGATTTATAAACAGCAAAATGCACAGATTTAAGAGTACAGTTCAAGGTGTCCATCAGAAAACTCGCACCACAATCATCGTAAAAATGTCTTTATGACCACTTCCAATAAATGTCCTGCCCACAACAGGAAGCTATTATTCTGATTTCTATTGCTATAAATTAGTTTCACTTTTTCTTGGATTCATGTAAGTAAAATCAGATAGTGTATACTGTTTTGTGTATCTTCTTTCACTCAACATATTACTGAGATGTATCCATGTTGTTGTATGTATCAGGAATTTATTCCTTTATTCCATTGAATATGTGGAAATTAATCCATTCTTTTGTTGGTACATATTTGTGTTATTTCTAGTACATTCCTGTGCATATCTTTAATAGATATATTTTTTTCATTGCTCTGGATAAAGACTTAGAACTGGAATTGCCAACGGGCACCTGGTGGATGGCTCAGTCTGTTAAGTGTCTGCTTTCGGCTCAGGTCATGATCCCAGGGTCCTGGGATCAAGCCCTGAAATCCCAGGGTTCTGGGATGGAGCCTGCATCACACTGGGCTCCTTACTCTGCGGGGAGTCTGCTTCTCCCTCTCCTTCTGCCTGCCGCTCCCCCTGCTTGTTCTCTCTCTCTCTCTCTTTCTGTCAAATAAATAAATAAAATCTTAAAAAAAAAAAAAAGAACTGGAATTGCCAAATCATAGGGTAGTTGTAGTTTTAACTTCCTTAGAATTTGCTACAATGTTTTCCAAAATGATTGTAACATTTACTTTGCTGCCAGCATAAATAAGAGTTCTGGATGCTCCAAATCCTCATGAATATTTGTCAGTTGTTTTTATTTAAGTCATTCTAGTGGGTGTAAAGTGGTATTTCCTTGATTTTATTGTGGTTTTAATGTGCATCTCTATAAAAATTAATTATGTACGGTAGAAAGAATTGAAGGGAATTTACATTATTATAACTAGAAGACACTGAGAATGTAGAGCCTAGAGAGGTTAATAACTAATTGTAGGTAAAACACAGGAGAGACCAGAGCTGATGTCATATTAGTGTGAAATCTTTTTAATGGACTAATGACTAGAAAGTAACATATTAGCCACTCTTTGAGAAGATAAATTATAAAGCCAGACATGTGAGTAATTCCTTAAAAACAGATCAATGTTATTTAAAGGGGAACTTGGAGCAAATAGCTTGGAACTAAACATATTTTATCTGCGTAGGCCCTAGTTTTAAATCCAGTCTTAATGTTATAAAAATGATAGTCTAAAATGAAATTTTACTTTATACATACCATTAAAAAACTCAGCAAAATATTTGATTTTTGAGATGGCTGCAATTTGTTCTCTCTTGGTTTCCTGCTCAATTGTTTGCAATAAGCCTATACCAAATACAAATACTTCTGACAGTTTTTAATGCAAGATTCAATGTGAAGCTTTGTTTCTTTCACAATACACTATCCAGATTGCATTCAATTAGGAAGTGATTATGTAGTAAAAACATTGACACAAGGAGGCTCATTTTATAATTTTTCTTCCAAATGAATTTTGAAAACATTTGTGAAGATTACAGATGGGGAATGCAAAATTTTGTGTATCTCTGATTATCCACTGGGTGGCGTGCCTGAGTACATATATATATATATATATATATATATATATATATGTGTGTGTGTGTGTGTGTGTGTGTGTGTGTGTGTGTCTGTCTGTCTGTCTGTCTGTCTGTCTAAGGAAGGGTATCTATCCATTAAGCCTTGAGGATGGCAGGAACCATCACCTATGTAGGTTTATCAGTCAAACAAATCAACGTTAATGGTTAATTAGCAAGCTGTGAAGTGTCAAGTGGTACTTAAGGTCTTCATTTGTGAAAGGACAAATATGAATAAGGAGATATCAAATGGAACTGGAAGAGTCATGCAATTGGCTTTTTGGGGAGGTGGGGGCAGTGTATGATGGTTTTTCCTTTCAGGATTGGGGAGATAAGCAATTTTAGATGGAAACAAGTTACATTAAATGCTAAGAAGACATGATTTAGGAATGAAGAGACTAGAGGAAAAAATTAAGAATGGGTTTGAGGGCACATATAGAAGGCACTTGGAAAGGTGTTTGGTAGCTAGTGAGTAGGCTATTTTGACTATGTTTTCCTAACATATAAGTGAATATTATATGACTAGTTTTTATTGCTGTGGCTATTACCAATATGATTTTCCCACAAAACAGCCAAGAATGAATTTATAAATAAGAACTCAATGTTTTATTTTATGAAATATGTATGTGTATATACATTTATTTATTAATACCAAGAATTTTATATATGGGGGTGCCTGGGTGGTGCAGTTGGTTAAGTGTCCAACTCTTGGTTTCGGCTCAGGTCATGATTTCTGGGTGGTGAGATGGAGCCCCCCATTGGGCTCCACACTTAGTGTGGAGTCTGCTTGAGATTCTCTCTCTCCTCCTCTTTCTGTCCCTCCCACTCATGCTCTCTCTCTCAAATAAATAAGTCTTTTAAAAGAGAATTTTATGTATAGAATTGTTAGAAGCTTAGAATCAATATATATATTTTTACATTCTCCTGGATAGTTTTAGACTGAAACTAATAGCTAATCTTTGTCTCAGACAGGTATCTATATAAATAGTCAATGGTGATTAAGAAGATGGGTTTGATTCTTTGTATTTAGCATACCACATATTTTCTCATCTTTAGTCATTGTTTTCTGAAATATTGACATATATTGATTTTATTAAAAAGATAAACACAGGGCACATATTGCTAATTTGTGTCAAAAGAATCAATGAGGTGGCCTAATATAAAATTACAGTTGATCTTTAAACAATGCAGGGGTTAGGTGCATCGAGACCTTCCACACAGTTAAAAATCCACATATAACTATTGACTCCCAAAAACTTAACTACTAATAGCCTACTATTGACCAGAAGCCTTACCAATAACATAAAGAATCGATTAACACATACTTTGTATGTTATATGTATTATATACTGCATTCTTACAACAAAGTAAGCTAGAGAAAAGAAAATGCTATTAGGAAGATCATAAGGAAGAGAAAATATGTTTACAGTACTGTAGTATAAAAAATCCACATATCAGTGGACCTGCAAAGTTCAAACCCATATTGTTCAAGCGTCAGCTGTAATTCAAAAGTGGCACTATCTTTTTGGATAGTTTAGGCAATTCAACTCTTAGATATCTGGAATTCTCCATATGCAAACTATTGTGATTTAAGTTATATACTAACTTATTTCAAAACCCGTGGGACAGAATTAAGTCATATTTTCAGTGTATTAGTTGGATATGAGATTATTCCCGCTTGCAAACCAGAGTAGAAGCTCCTTAGATCTCCTTTCCCCTCAAAGTTACCAAGTCCATGTCTAAAATTTCATTCATTTACTTATAAATCTCAAATTCTTTAAAAGCCAATATACTTTAGTTTTACATAAAATACTTCATTATTGGGTAAACTTTAAAAAGCCACATTAAAATGATAAAATATAAGACTATAGATATATTAGAGAAATAGTAAAACCAAGTACCTGTCTATACTGCATGCGAATTTATAAGTATCTCAAAATAAAATGTTCAATTAAAAATTGTTTAATAAAGGAGGTACTAAATGAGAAAACAAAACCAATGAAAATAAAATCAAAATCATTGTAAAGATCACAATAAAAAAGCTGACATAAAACCACCTTAAGATACCACTGCATAGCCACCAAAATGGTTACAATTTTAAAAAATAAATAAAGATTATTGATACAAAGTTATAAGCGATGATATGGAAACACTGGAACTCTCCTACAGCACAGTTGGGAATAAAGAAGAGGGGGAGATCGGAGGGGGAGAAGAACCATGAGAGACTATGGACTCTGAGAAACAAACTGAGGGTTCTAGAGGGGAGGGGGGTGGGGGGGATGGGTTAGCCTGGTGATGGGTATTAAAGAGGGCACGTTCTGCATGGAGCACTGGGTGTTATACGCAAACAATGAATCATGGAACACTACATCAAAAACTAATGATGTAATGAATGGTGACTAACATAAAATAATAAAATTAAATTTAAAAAATTCATTACAGATACTTTGTAAGACTATCTAGCAGTATTTACAAAATGCTATGCTTTTCTGGGTTTGAGCTCAAGAAAATAAAGGGCATATGTCTACCAAATTATAGGTGCATAGCAGTTTTATTCACAATATGCAAAGAGTGGAAACTATACTAATCTCCATTAATAAAAGAATAGATAAATTATGGGAAATTTCACACAAGGGACTGTTATACAGCCATTAAAATATAATAATTACTGACTCATGCAACAAAATAGATGAGTTTGATACACATTGTCATTATCATCACAGCAAAAATGTCATTGCTAAAAAATATATACCATATTGCCCCAAATGTATGAAGTTCAGGGACAGGTAAAATCAATTGATAATGAAAGTTAGAATAATGATTACCTCTTGGAGATATTACTGGTGATAAATAAGCTCAAGGGAACATCCTAATGTGCTTGAGTAGTTACTGGCTCTGGCTTAATTCTATACACTTAAGATTTGTAAATTTTACAAACTTTATTGTATATGTTTTATAGGTTTTTTTCAAAAGCCTTTTTTTTTTAACATTTTACTTATTTATTTGAGAGATAGAGAGAGCACATGAGAGGGATGAGGGGCAGAGGGAGAGGGAGAGGGAGAGAAGCAGACTCCCTGCTGAGGCAGGGAGCCTGATCCCGGGCTCAATCCCAGGACCCCAAGATCATGACCTGAGCCCAAGGCAGATGCTTAACCAACTGAGCCACCCAGGCGCCCCTAAAAAGCCCTTCTTAATGAATAAATAGGTGTAAGCTACCTAGAAATCAAATACAGGAAAAAAAATAGATGCCATTTCATGTGATCAAATGTCTTATAAAGTTTTCATTATAGCAATTTTTCTTACCTCAATTGAAGCATATTATTAATCGTTTGTGAGAAATTACTTTCAATTATAGAGAAATAAAACTCCCTACATGCAAAAAAAAAAAAAAAAATTCCACAATCAGGATATAATGTGGGAGAGAAATTCTACACCGCTCCAATTCTTGAGGGCATTACTCTATTACTGCACAATACAGTTAGTATGCTTGCAATGACAATTCTGTCTCAAGGTTAATACTTTTTTAAATGCTCAGCTCAAGAAGGTAAGAAAGGATGTAATACATTTTAGAAAATTTTCATCAAAGAGAAGGATAGCTTGAGGGGTGTGTTTCAGTGTCTCCAAAAGTTCACTTTGTTTGCATCCTTTCTATGCTTGGGTGAATAAGGTTTCCATAAGGTTATCTGCAACTCAAAAAGGTTTGTTGCTTGGAGAAATAGACGTTATTACCTAACTCCCTGGGAGTTCTGAATACCACTTTATGACATGGGATTACACAGGAGTCTAAAGTAGCTAGGTTTTTACCTTAGCCATTAGGAGGGCTTAGGAGGACTCCAAGTATAACCTTTGTATAATTTTGTTCATTGTATTTGATCTATTCTGCTAGATGGGAATGGAGGGAGATTTTTGAAAGAGAGAAAGAGAGAGAAAAAGAAAGAGAGAGGACGTAAAGATTTACAAGTGTCAAGTCAACTTCTCCCATCTACAAAAGGACTTCAACAGCAGGGATGCATTCCACTGACATAGGTTTTTTAAGACTTCAGGAGATTCAGAGGCTGCAGGTATTCATAGAAACATCCTTTCCTGGCCCTTCCTCATCCCCGGGGTGTGGGAGAGAGGAATTTAAAGAATTGCTGACAGGATAAAGGATACAAGAAGAGGACTGAAGATCACACAGGGCAAAATGCAGGGAGGAATCTGAGGTCTGCTGTTCTTCTCCAGTAAACCAGAGGGCTGATATCACACACCTGTCACATGTTGTCTCAACAACTGATTTCTGAGCTTCTAGACACAACACCTGAGCCTGGTAGCATGCTCGAGTTATGCACACTATGTGGGGACTACTTGTCCTTTGACTGATGAGTTACCAATTGGAGGTTGTTTGAACTTGACAACTCAGTGTCAGGAACAGTGAAGATTAGTTAAAGATTAAAGATGAAAATAGCTTTCCCTCAATTTACCACCATCTACTCCATTTATTTTATTTTATTTTTTAAGATTTTATTTATTTATTTGTGAGAGCGAGTGAGAGCACAAGCAGGGGGAACGGCAGGCAGAGGAAGAAGCAGGCTCTCTGCTGAGCAAGGAGCCTGATGCAGGACTCGATCCCAGGAATCTGGGATCAAGACCTGAGCCGAAGGCGAATGCTTAACCGACTGAGCTGTCCCCAGACGTCCTTACCCTATTACCTATGAACATTTCAGTTGTTTCACTTTTTTGCTATAATACCCAGTGCTGCAATGGACATTTTGTACTGATATTCTGGGATTGCAAGATTACCTACATGTTATGAAGTTAGGAAGGGAATTTATAGATTTTATTGTATACATATTTTAACTTTTCCAACATAATGCCATTTTCCCTGTTTTTTTTTTAACAATGTATATTCCCACTAGCAGTATGTGATTATTTTTCTTATTCTCTACCTACACTACATATTGTCAGACTTCATCTTTGCCAGTTTGCCAGATGTACAAAGCTATTTCACTGTGGCTTTAATTTGAAAAATCCCTGATTATTTTGAGATCGAGCATCTTTTTATATATCAATTGGCTACTTGTGAATGCTCCTCAGTAAATTACCCTTCCAAGTCTTTTGTTAGTTTTTCTATTTTTCTGTTATTGATATGCAGAAGTTTTTTTTTTTCCTCTTATATGTTCTGGATGAGAATTCATTGTCAGTTATCCATGTTCTACATACCTTCTTCCATTGTGACTTGTCTTTCCTTGTTCTTTTGTGTGATTTCATTAGCAAGTTTGTTTGATTTGAATAAAAATTAATACATAGTTAAATCTATTCTTTTGTTTTTAGTGTTAAACTGTCCTGTTTAAGAAATACTTCTCTACCCAAGGTCTTGAAATTCTTCCACATTGTCTTCTAAAATTTTAGTTTTGTTTTGTCATTTGAATCTTCATCCAACTGGAATTAATATTTGCATATGGTAAAACTAGGGGGACAAACTTCATTCTTTTTAATCTACATAATAATTATCCTAGTAGTTTTATTGCAAAGCCCATCCTTTAATCAATGATCTTCATTATGAGTTCTGTCATTCTGTGTTCTGATGCTCTAATTGTTTTACATTATTCTGACTACCCACATTCAATGACATGCTTTCTTCATTACTACTGATTTATGATAAATCCTTGTGACAAATTTACATTCCTGGTTCCTTTCCAGGATTCATCTTATTTATTCCTGGATCTTTGTTCATCTACATCCACTTTAGAATCTACAAGTAAATTTCAAAAAAAAAAAAAAATCTATTGGGTTTTGGTTTGGATTGAATTAAATGTGTAGATCAATTTTAGGAGAATTGAAACATTAAAATTTTGTTTTCTAGTCAGTGAATACAGTCTATCACATAACTTGTAATGCGGTCTCCTATAATGGCTCTTAATCATTAAAAAAACCTGTTAGTAAATTTCTTACACATATGTTTTGAGATTTATTGCTAGGTTATTTATATGTTTGCAACAATTATAATGAGTATTTTATTTTATTTTATTTTTTTATTTTTTTAAAGATTTTATTTATTTATCTGACAGAGAGAGACACAGCGAGAGAGAACACAAGCAGGGGGAGTGGGAGAGGGAGAAGCAGGCTTTCCACTGAGCAGGGAGCCCCATGCGGGGCTCGATCCCAGGACCCTGGGATCATGACCTGAGCCGAAGGCAGACGCTTAACGACTGAGCCACCCAGGCGCCCCGATATAATGAGTATTTTAAACTACATTTCTCTGTTGTCTTATGGCTGTAGAAGAACCAATATAATTTCAGACATTGATTTTTTTAATCACAAATTTTAGAAAATAATTTCTATGATCCTGGGGTCCTGGGATCGAGCCCCGCATGGGGCTCCCTGCTCAGCAGAGAGTCTACTTGTCCCTCTCCCTCTGCCTCTCCCCCTGCTAGTACTGGCCCTCTCTCTCTCTCACTCTCAAGTAAATTTTTAAAAATTTAGAAAAGAATTTCTAAAAATTCTAATAATTTATGGTAGTGCTTTAGTTAATCATATAATCATACAGCCATATAATCTATATAATCATATAATATATACATAAAGTTTTATTTATTTTTTCCAATCTCCATATTTTATTTATGTTTTTATTACCTTAATTTCTAATCTGTCACTTCCAGTTCATTGGTGAATAGAAGTGTTGATAGGCAACATTATCTTATTCCTATTTTTTTTTTAAATTTTCAGTTAAGTTATAAAGTGTTCGTTGTGGGCTTTTTGGTGACGTAGTTTATAAGGTTAAACATTTATTTTCTATTTTTAGTTTACTGACTGGTTTTGCCAAGAGTAGTGTTGAATTTTGTCAAATGTCTTATTGACATCTACTGGGATGAAGATAGCACTTTTCTTTTAAAGTACAAAATTATCTTAATAGGGATTTTTCCAGCTTTGAGCTAAGACAAAAAAAAAAAAGTAATATGATTATTCTTATATGTATTTTGGTAAATATCTAGGATACACACTCAGAAGTGAAATTTCTAGGTTATGGTTAGTGTATCTATACGTTTAGAGTATGTCCAACACTAATGATAGTACCAATTATCTAAAGTGGTTAATCGATTTGCACTACTTATTAGTAGTGAATGAAAATCTTATTGCTACAAATTCCTACCAAAGCTTCATAATATCAGTCTTTTCAATTTTCACTACTTTTTGATGGGAATGTAATGGTATCTGCTTGTATTTGTCATTTTAATTTCCCTGCTTACTAAAAAGCATAGACACATTACATTAGTATTTCTAAAAAATGTAGACACCTGCCATGTTAATGGATCAAAAAACTATCATTAAGACATAAATCCTTCCCCTATTCATCCATAAACTCAGTGCATTTCCAAAGTAAATTGATCATTACACCACAGCATGGGCCATATTGGTCTACAAGTATATTAAAGAATTAAATGAGTACAGTAAAATTATAAAGGTAATAATAGAAGATATAAATTAGGAAGGATTTAATAAAAGAATATTATTTTATTTTTAAAATTTTATTTATTTATTTGACAGAGAGAGAGCACAAGTAGGCAGAGCAGTAGACAGGAGAACAGGGAGAAGCAGGCTCCCTGCTGAGCAGAGAGCCCAACATGGGGCTCAATCCCAGGACTCTGGGACTCTGGGATCATGACCTGAGCTGAAGGCAGATGCTCAACCGACTGAGCCACCCACGCGCCCCTAAAGAAATTTTAATAAAGAGATTTAAAAGCACAAAGCTTGAAGAAAACAGTTGATGGATTTGAAAGGATACAAATAAAGTATTTCCAACAAAGTTGGACAAAGAACAGCAAATGTAAAGTCAGCAGAAGAGTGGAGAATACTTTACACTGATTACAAATGAGAAATAACTAATCCTTTTACTTTGCTAGGAACTCCTATAAATCAGCAAGCAAAAGACAGAAAATACAATAAAAAATGGGAAAACACTATGAAGAGGCACAATTCCCAGAAGAAAAAGAAAAAAAAAAAACAGTTAAAAAACTATTGCTATTGATTTTTTATAGAGGCTATATTGTTAGGTACATATATGGTAATGACTGTAGAATATTCTACTTCCAGTGTTCCATTTACTATGGGTTAAGTTTTTCACATATTATGTTTTCAGACTTAAACTCTCTTTATTTCTTATATTTAAATTACCACCCCCACCCCTTTAGCTTTCCTTGATTCACATTTGGTGACATATTTTCTTGTCTCTCCATTTTATCTGCAATTTTTTGCATTCTTCAGATATTTCATTGTTTTTCTTTGAAAGCTTCATGTTTTAAGGACCATGCATGACTTTGACCAGTCTGTGGGACAGAAACCAAAGTGAGGCACTGGTCTGTGCTCTTCCTGGTGTCTGTATTAGGGAGGACAACTCATGGGAAGGAATCCCTAGAGTGACATCTGGACCAAAATACTCACATGCTTCCCTGACACCCAGTGTATCCTGCCCTTCAGCACACTGAAAGTACTTCTGCCTCATCTCTGCCTTGTTCTATAGATGGCCACCATGTGCTGACACTGCTCAGTTCAGGACACGGGAAAGGCCCCGGGAAGAGGGAACACTCAGTAGTAGGACTTTCCATTTGCTCCCATCCTCGGTTTTTCAGCCTGGTTGAGTTCTAGCACAGCCCTGAAGTCACCCACCTGCCTCTGGCTGGCACCGGCTATCACTGCTGCATTCCTACATTCCATGAGGGTGGAGGAAGGCCAGGGCTCATCCAGGATGATAAGACCTGCTTTCTTTCAACATATGTGACACCTGGTCATCTCTAGGCTGCAATTTCCCTTATATGTAAGGATGCCTCTGGCTTCTACTTACCCAAGGGTTTTCAGTGATAAAATCTGGGGTGACTCTCAGAGTGTGTTTCGCAATTCTGTGGTCTCTCCCCTCTTGGGTTTAGGGCACGATCTAGCAACTATGTCTATCTTCCTTCATGCTCTTCATCGTGGTACTTGCTGCATTGTTGTGTCATAATTATGTAAATATGTCTTCTCCACCTGTCATCTGCATCCTGTTAGGGGTCAGGCCTTCCTTGGGTTTTTCCTTAGCTTATAGATCAGGTTTTGGAAACAGAGTGGGCCTCAACATGTTTCTATAATGAATGAGAAAAATGGAGTTCAGAGAAATGAAGTAACTCATCCAAGTTCATACAGAGGCAGAACCAGGGCAAAAACACAAGTTTCTTAAATGCTAGCTTAGTACCCTTTATGCTGTATCTTACTGTTTTTTTTTATTTAGCTCATTTCAATTCAACTTAATACAGTTCAATATATTCAGTAACAGAAGGCAATCTGCCAGGTATTGTCAGATGCATAATATGACACTCCCTTGATCCCCTAACAGAGGTGGCAGGATATTTCAATAACATGCATCTACACATTAGTAAATTATATATACATTTATAACAACAATCAGATTAGAGATAATAAAAGTAGCCTAAAGAAGTACACTTACAAATTTCACCTTTAGCTAACATGTATTTTTTAAAAGAACAAACTAAAATGGAACATGCATATCACTGCCTCAAAGCAAGTCATATTGAAATGACTACATGTATTAAATCAACTTTATGACTACACACACTGCATTTTTTTTCATTTTCCACTAATTCTTTTAGGTGTGAAATGACTTTATATTTGAATTATTTTACTTATGAGTAAAAATAAATATATCAAGTTTTGGGGAAAAAAGTCTAAATTTTGAATATGTATTTTTCTTTTGCCTTCTAAAACTAATATTAAGTGTAATTTACATATAATAAAATGCACACATTTGAAATATACAGTTTGATGGATTTGACAGGCCAATATACTCATGTAACCACTGTGTTTCAATCAACCACCATTGCCTTCCACCCCAGGCAACCACTTAAGTGATTTTTGTCACTGTAAGTTACTTTTGCTTGTTCCATAACTTTATATAAATGCAATTATGCAAGACGGATTCTTCTATATTTGGTTTATTTTGCTCAGTATAACGTTTCTCTGAGATTTGTCCAAGATGTAACATGCATCAACACTTTATTCCTTTTTACTGCTAAGTACTACACCATGGTAGGATATTCCACAATTTGATGATCTACTTACCAGTTGATGGGCATTTTTTTTTTTTTTTGGTCCAATTCGGGGTTGTCATGAATAAAATTGCTATGGTTATTTGAGTACAAGTCTTTGTATGTACACGTTATTTGATTTCTCTTGGGTAAAGAAACACCTAGGAATTGCATTTTTCAGTCATATTGTCAGTCTAGATTTAGCTTATAAGGTACCACCAAACTGTTTTCCAAAGAGTTGTACCATTTTTTTCCAGCAACGTATGGGAGTCCTACTTCTATATCCTTGCCCGCGTTTGGTATTCTTGAGACTAGTCTCAACTGTTCGTAGAGACAGACAATATTTTTCAGGTTGGCTAGATGACTATCAGGAGAGGCCAAAAATGATATAAGCTTGGTGATAAAGGAGGCTTTGTGATTTATGAACACAATAGCTTCTCACCCAAGTGTGAGTATAGGAGGAGAAACATGACAGAACTGATCAATTGTTCCTAACATTCCAAAAAAGCAGTTTGGGGATAAAATTTTTTTAGTCAGTTTTGCAGCAAGTAAAAAAAAAGGTCAATGTAGTGAGTTTTTAATACACTTAATTTTGAAGCTATGTGACTTATTCTGATATTTTGTTCTTCCTTTTTGTTATTAAATTTTTTTCTTTTTTATGGCACCTCGGTGGCTCAGCTGGTTAAGCAACCGACTCCTGATCTCAGCATAGGTCTTGATCTCAGGGTCATGAGTTCAAGCCCCATATCAGGTTCCATGCTATGTGTGATGCCTACTTAAAAAAAAGAATTATCTTTTTTTTCCACAGGGTGATGGGTGATATATATTAGCTTTTACTTCTTTTTATTCCTCACTTTTCATAAATCCCCTGAAAAACAAGATTAAAAGATGGCCTCACTTAATTAAGTAAGTAAATAAGTAAGAAAAAAATAATTCTCAAATGTTATTCTTTTATGAAATCCAGATTCTGGGAAAGCTTCACATAGGTATTCCATGAAGGCTCCGTGAAACTGCTTTCCCTGCTCAAGCTCAGAATGAACTGATACTTACCAAGTTCGAATAATTTAGAGCCATAAAATATTTAAGCTGAAAGGGGACTTTAGAAATGATTAATTCCCAATAATTTCTTTGTTTTTAGGGGAGGAAACTGAGGCCCAAAAGGAAGAAGTATCTTGCTACTCAACTTCTTTTGGTAGCTTTGGGAGTAGACCTGATATGGTGGGGGTTTTTTGTTGTTTTTTGTTTGTGTTTTATTTTATTGTTTTGTTTTTATTTAGTTCTCCATGATTGTTGCTACTTGTTAGAATAGTCAGCTACGTGTTACCGTTTCCCCTGTCTCCACAGTAGTGTTACATTTTCATCCTCATGATGAGTGCTAGCATTTTTCAATGGTATTAGACCATGTGTAGAACAGAAATCCATTCTCTTCGGAAAAATCAGTTGTAAAGGTAAAAATAGCCAAGATGAGAAGAAGAATCTCATTTTTTGTCAGTCTTTAGATTTCTGTTTTGGAAGACAGATTATAGGAAGAGGGTTTTTTGATCAAAAACTCTTTGGCTCTCTCCAAGCCAAACACACATGCTTTTGTACAGCTGGACCTCCCCCCTTGAAGTTGGTGATGGTGGTGATTTTTGTTGCGTTAATCCAGTTTTCAAGTAAGATATGATGTGGCTAGGAAGAGTTTGTGAATTCCCTCTCTGGCTCATTTCCCTCCAGGATTCTTCAATATTTTTATGTTTTTTTATGGTTGTGATGAGGTCCAGCCCCTAGACAATGATGTATATAACATTTTGAAGTGGAGAAAAACTAGTAAGATGTAAAATAATAAAATATACAGAGAAAACTTACACTTATCAGATCTCGAGGAGCTGAAATATTTTTCAGGGCAAGTCAAACTTAGGCTCAGTTGCTCCTCCTCACCTCTCCTGCTCAAGCATATTATCCAATGATTGGCTGCTAAACTGTGATCCCAGACTTTCTACTCCTCCATCCTATCCTGTATTAATACAACTGAAGTGTTCCCATGAATAACTTCACAGACCAACACTGAACTGTGAGTGGCTTTCTTCAGTCTTTCTAGGAAGTATTTAAGCTTCTTGCCTCTCCTAAACACACATCTTGGATATGTTCTCAAGTTGAAACATTTTAATTAAGACTTGAGCAAATGGCTGTTCTTCTTTCTCACCATCAAAAACACCACTATCACCGCATGTGTTACATTTTAAGCAGTATAATATGGAAATGCTGTGCAACATGATATTTAAGCCTCAGACTCTGCAGTCCCCTGCCTAGATTTGAATCCTGGTTTTTGCTACTCAGATCTGTGCAAGTTTGGTACACCTACCTGAATTAGTTGGGCTTTGGTTTCCATATCTACAAAACAGGGACAAAGATATATTTACCATACAAAATTTCCATATCTACAAAACAGGGACAAAGATATATTTACCATACAAAATTGAGAATTAAATAATTGCTCAATTTTCAGGGATAGAAAAGAATATACTAGACAAGAATAACAGAATGTCACTTCCAAGGTCAGGTTGCAAAAGGCTATGGCTTCCATGTTGGATGCTTAACGCCCTCATGGCTCTCTTACTCTGGGAGGAGCCAATTGCCGTGTTGTGAGGCAGCTCTGTGGAGAGACCCATGCAGTGAAAGATTGAAGTGTGACAACAATCGGGTGAGTGAGTTTAGAAGCTACTCTTCCCTCAAATCCAGTTGAGTCTTCGAAACCCCCTGACTGTGACCTCATGAGAAACCTTTAGCCAAAGGCATCCAGCTAACCCATGCCCTGATTCCTGACCCATAGAAATTATGAGATAATAAATATTTCTTGTTTTACATCATTGAATTCCTGGATAATTTGATACATAGCAATAAAAACTAATACAGCAAGTATGTAAAATTTTCTGAGTATTTTTCTCCTCATATTATTTGTTATGACATCAATGATTCTTTATCATTTTAATTTTTTTGTATGTAAAAATCACATTATCATGTCAGATACCTTTATTGTATTGATTTTAACTCTTTCTTAATATCATCACTGTCTAAGTACATTAAAATTCCAGGATTTCTTCTTTATTCTTCTCTAGTACCTCCTCTAAGTGGTGACAAGCCATGGTAAATATAACGACAGGAAAAGCTGTCAAAGTCCTAGGCTGGTTCAATGGCTCTAATCTCAGGTCATTTTGTACAGGTCACCCAGGGAAAGAGCTTCCTCCACTTGTTATCCCGAAGGTTCTTTCTAAATGGCGCTACCAAAGAGGAGAATGGGTGAGTCCATGTGGTTATGTGAGTGCATGAACCATTAATCACACAGATTTGAAAAAGTGATTAGTAGGTGAAATAAAATTTTAAAAATATTTTGTACCAAAAGTTTCCACAGGCACACAGAATTAAATTGATACTTATTGTCCATATAGAATTTCTTTTATTTGTGGCTTCATTACTTATGGTTCTGCCCTTTTTAAATTCCTTTCCAGATCTTCCCCCAAGAAAAAACTAGTTATACCATTTGCATATCAGCCTCTTATTTTAGCTTACTCTACAGGTACAGGATTTCACCTAATGTTATTACCGTAATTGGGGATCAATTGGCTGTACAATTAGGAATATAGTGATACAGTGCAAATTTAGCTGACATAGTAACTCTGTTTAGTTCCATAGCCACTGTACTTTGCTCATCTCAATTTGGAGTCACAAAGTTGTAGACATACTTGGATTTTGTGTGTGTGTGTGTGTGTGTGTGTGTGTGTATGATTCCATTTTATTCTAAGCACTATGAATATCTAAGCCATGCTCATAAGCAAACCAATGGATAAATATTTGTGAGTTAAACTCAATGACTTCTTAGTGACTATCATACATTGAATGTTTGTGTCCCTCTCCCCAAATTAATGTGTTAAAAACTTAATGCCCTTGGTGATGGTATTAGGAAGGGGAGCATTTGGGAGGTGACTAAGTCATGAGGGCAGAACCCTCAGTTATGGGATTAGTGTTCTTAAAACAGAGGCCTGAGAGAGCGCCCTAGCTCCTTTGCTATGTGAGGCTATATATAGAAAGAAGTTGGCCATTTATGTACCGGGGAGTACGCCCTCACCAGACGTAGAAGCTGACCACACAGATACCCCTGATACAGGACTTCCAGCTTCCAGAACTGTGAGCAATAAATTTCTGTGTTTATAAACCAACCAATTGGTCATATTTTATTATAGCTACGCTAATGGACTAAGACAGAGACCAATAGTTACTTTCATCAGCTTGATGAAAAAAAATCACCCCTTTCTAGTATGTGTATTCATAACGCAGCCCTTCTAAGAAAAAAATTCCTCCCATTTCAGTTACAAAGGCAAGAAACTGACAAAGAGCATGATATTGGAACCTTGACCGCATGGCCTTTTTAACATTTTATGAGACAACCTGAAGCTTTATCGTCTTGAGCATCTCCATTGCTTCTAAATGTTTAGAAGTATCAAAACTCCTTTAGCAAGAGGCTTTCCCATTGCAAGGCTTCTGTTGAGAGTACAATAGGTAATGCCTTACATAGAACATGAATGCCACTTTTACAGCAATTATGGATGGTTATTACTTTTGATTAAAATTAAATTAAATAGCACTTGAGAAATAAGGAGAGATTTAATTACACTATAAAAACTGTCAGTGTTTCATTTTTAACATCTGTTAGACGTGCATGCCAGTAGCAGTGGTCTGGAGTATTTGCCAGACACCTAGTCAACAAACCACTATGAATCATCAGAGAGCCAAGGCAATATGATTTCAGTGTGCTTTCCAAACCTGATGACTGGATCCAAGTTAAATACATTGAAGGACTTCTTGGTTCTATTTTTTCTTCATTTCGTAGGGGGGAAAAAGTGTTTCCAGGTTTTGTTTTGTTTTTTTTCCACTCTTCATTAAGATGGATTTGATCTGGCATGACCTGCCTGTATACACCAGAGAGCTGGAATTCTGCAGAGAAGGGAAGCTGGTTTCCCTGAAAGGTGCCAAGCGTGGAATGTTTTGTTGCCCTTGTGTAATGTTTTTATAAAGGTTATTTTTAACTTTGATATTTAAAAGGCAAAATCATTGGAACTCTCAGCTCTGGAAAATGTTTTTGGCCCAAAGTTTTGGATCAATGCTAACTAATTAGCAGACAGGCAGGAGGGGCCCAGGCAGGAGCTGGTGATGCATTTCTGGAAAGTAGACTCTTCTTTCAATTATTTTTTCAGTCGTCAATATATGCACCAGTGAACTGGAATGTGACTCTGTAAAAATTAACAGCCTCTCTGGGCCCCTGCCCCTTCATCTGTAAAAAGAGGATCTGGAGTAGATAAGCATTCCTAGCTTTAAAATGCAATCATCTTCAACAGTTATTATCTCAAGGTGGTAGAGTTTATGACTCTTGTCTTCTTAATATTTTTTTTCTTAACTTATGGCCTTTTTCTCTTATTTATTTCCCTTTTGTGAAAAAAAAATAGAGAAAAGAAAAGTTTCCATTTCTGAGTTATTATCTCCCTTTGTATTGTTTTCAAATGTACGTCTGAGACATCTGAGGTCCACTTCTTCTGTGGCCCCCCTCACATTCCTGCAAGGGAGGGACACAGGTGTTTGGCAATCAGGAACCACAGGAAGGTCCCTCCTCTGTCTGTGCTACTGCCCGTCCCCTTGCAGTCCAGTCTGTCCCGCTCTCCTGCAGGTGCTTATGCCTTAGAGGTAACTGGTGCTTTCTTGGACCCCAAGACATCCCTGTGCCATCATGGTGGTCATTAAAGGGTACAGACTCAGTGAATCCATCATGGGTGTATTTGAATCCCATTTCCTGTTTTGTGTTGGGACTTCTGGACTTAATCTCAAAGGCATCTGGGCTCATTTATCTAATTTATATAGCACATATTTACTGAGCATCTTCTGTGAGCTAAGCGTTGTTAGAAGGCCTGGGTATAGAACAATGAAAATAACGTGATCCATTTTCTCCTGGAGCTTATGTTCTAATTATGAAGTCATTTGTGACTCCATGGTCATTTTGTCCTATATGCTCCCCTTTGAGGACAGTTGAGATGAGCTAAAAAGCCATGGGCCTTCATAAATTTCTAGAAAAGAAATAGAATACCGATTTGTGGAATGATAATGGAGGCTGTCATTTATTTGAGTTACTTGAAAGTGTAGAAATAAACCATAATTTTTTTCTAATCCTCTAAATAATATAGTCAGATTGGTGCCACCACATTAGAACAATTTAACATCATGTTACAGGGGAGGAAACTGAAACTAATAAAACTATATCACTTGCCCAAACTTATACAACTTAGAAGCTATATAATCAGTAATTGGACCTAGCTTTTCTAACTTCAAATCCTTGCTTCCACCTTTATACCATTTTGCAGTTGAAATAAACAGCTGGATAAATAATATGAATCGAGAGAAGTCAGAAATTTCTGCCACAAAATATTTTTCTCATTTATTTGATTAATCCTACAGTTACCCACTCTTTGTTGAGGATTTATCCTAAAATTTCCTGCTATGCATAATAAAAGAGAGCACTGACTTCGGAGTCAAATGGTTGGGGTTCTTTTCTCCTTGTCTTAATAATGGATAACACTGGGGCGCCTGGGTGGCTCGGGCGTTTAAGCGTCCAACTCTTTGTTTCTGCTCAGGTCATGATCTCAGGGTCGTAAGATCAAGCCCTGTGTTGGGCTCTGTGCTCAGTGGGGAGTCTGCTTCTTTCCTTCTCCCTCTGCCTCTCCCCTGCTGCTCTCTTCTCTCTCTCAAATAAATAAATAAATCTTTAAAAAAATAATGGATGAGACATAAACACACTTCCTAAGATAAATGTTACTTCAGTGCTTGTTGTATATGTGTTGTGGTAGTGCTCATCGTTAAAACTGTAAAAGGTTTGAAAGTTTTTTTTGTTTTTTTGGGTTCCCCCCCCCTTTGCAAGCTAGCAAGTTAGCCTGCCAAAGTTTCATGGATGACAGGAGCCTCCTGAGTCAGAGACAAATGACTTTATTACCCATGCCACAGCGAATAGCACAAGCTACGGTGTGGCTGGCACTGGTCCCCCTAGCCTCAGTCCCTTCAAGGCCTGTAAAGAGGGGCAGATGGTTCCTGCGCACACAATGAGTCGTGTTATAGGAGTGGAAACCTGAATTTAAGGAAATAGAATATTTTATTCTCATAGTAAACACGCCTTCCTTTGCTCCTAAGAAGACACTGTCTCTCTATTCCAAAGCTGTTCACTATGTAAACATCTCTGAAAAGATAGCCCAGAACAAAGGCAGACAATGCCCCTTCTTGCAAACATGCAGAAATGTGAGAGACCCATTGAGAATTTTCTTCCAAAGCTCACTAGGTAATAGTGTCCCTTCTTTCTGGAATGGCATCTCTCAGGTCTCACCGGCTTCCTTTTTTTTTTTTTTAAGATTTTATTTATTTATTTGACAGAGAGAGAGACAGCGAGAGAGGGAATACAGCAGGGGGAGTGTGGGAGGGAGAAGCAGGCTCCCCGCTGAGCAGGAAGCCCAATGCGGGGCTCGATCCCAGGACCCTGGGATCATGACCTGAGCCGAAGGCAGACGCTTAAGGACTGAGCCACCCAGGTGCCCCCAACCGGCTTCTCTCAAGTATCTCATATGTTTCTGTTTTAGGACACTGTAAACCATATGCCCAGTCTGAATCTATTTTTTTCTCTACTTTGATCTATTAATGATCTATTAATCCTCACCTTTCTGTAGGTTAATTGGATCATTTATTTGCTCCTTCACTTGGGCTCATTTTATGCTGCTCCATTCACCCGGAGGGTAGACTGGTCTGGAATGTCCAATTCCACAATTCACATGCTGGATACTTGGTGCTGGTCTTGGTTCTCCTTCATGTGGCCTCTCATCCTACAGTAGGTTCAACTGTCTTTCTTTCCTGGTGAGTTCAGGACAACATTCCATGAGGAAGAATGCAGAAGCCTTCTTACACAACATGACTTCTGCCACATTCTGTTTGCCAAAGCAAGATACCAGACCAGACCAGATTCAAGGGGATAAATAAATAGAGCTCATCTTTTGATGGGAGGGACTACAAAGAAATTATGGCCATAAATATTCTATCCCTAGTGAAAAGCTAATGAATAAATACTTCCCTATGAGTTTCAGTAAATCACTACACCTCTTTGGGATTTCATTTCCGTATAAATAAAACCCAATATAAATTTAAATGACATTCAAAGTTCCTTTCAGATCCCAGTATCTAGGCTAAGATACTTTCTAAAGTGCCATTTTCTGAGACTAATTAGACTGAGGAAAAAGTAGAAAGAGTATGTGGACATTGAGCTACTGAGGGGTGTGTGTAACTTGCAAGTAGTTAAGGGCATATACCTGCATTATTGGGGGAATACTACAGATGTCCACTGAAAGGGAACATGGGGAAAGAGATGAGGTAAAGACAATCTAAGTATTCAATAATTTTGTTCATTGTGAGTTATATAAGTTCAATTACATCTAGATGGTTCTCAACACAACTGTACAACAAGGAAAGTTAGATTCTGTATTTCTCTGGCTCTCCTCTCCTTAATGTAAAGAGTTACATTTAAAATAATTAGACATCCAGGGTGCCTGGGTGGCTCAGCTGGTTAAGCAACTGACTCTTGTTCTCAGCTCAGGTCTTGATCTCAGGGTCATGAGTTTGAGCCTCACGTTGGGCTCCATGCTGGGCATGGAGCCTACTTAAAAATGAAATGAAATGAAATGAAATGAAATGAAATGAATTAACTAGAATGTGACTTGACAATAGGCCTTTAAAAATGGCAGGAAGTTCGTATCAAGACCTTGATGACTACTAAATTTGCTGTTACTAATAGTCTCTGTGTTTCAGGATCTTTAGGTGCTAAGGATGTAAAGATAATAAGAATAAATTCAAGTAAAGCCAATTCACTGAAAAATCAATTTGTCTGCTGATTAAAATAGCAAATGAATAAATTGTCAAATTGATTAGGATCTTTTTCTCTAAGTTTAATTATTCATTGCCTTTCAGGCTTTTAGCTGTGTAGTCTTAGTCTAGCTTGGTTTAATGTCAGGTCATGCATGTTGCATATTTCAGCCAGCATATTTTATATTTAGATACATTTTCCGATATGTACAAGTACCTATCTTTACATTTTTAAGCATTTTTCCCCCCTGCCTCTGCATTTGTCTGCTTCTTGAGGCACAACAGCTGAAGAAATTGTCCCAGTTTCTCTTTAAGGTATTTGGTATGTTTTGTAACTAAGGTCACTTGGGAATTGATCATATGGCACATTATTTTTCTGCAAGTTAGCTTTTGGAAAATTGGCTTTTGACAAATTTGTCATTTTGTAAATAGGTTATTTGACATATTTGTCACTGGATGAGTTGGTCATTTGCTGAGTTTGTTATTTATTGAATTGGTCATTCCAATAACTGGCTATCATTTACTTGACCTAGAGCCAGGCGTGTGCAGGAAGGAGCCAGCAGGCCCCAGCGCATGAGACCTGACTGTGCATGTCTTCCAAACTTCAGGTTCAGTGACATGAAATCGGCCATGGTGGGAGTGTTTAGACCACAGAAATCTGCAAACACTAGAAATAAGGGCTCTTTTCTTTTTGGAGAACCAGTTTACCAAAATACCATTGCCTAGAGCCCATCAATTCTTAATAGTAAACCAGTTAAAGTTCTAACTTCCTATGAAAACTTTCTAAAAAAGAATATTCATGTATTCAGACAATTACCAAAGAAGTTACTTTGGTATATACTCACCAGTAGGTAATAACAATTATAATTTAATGATAAAAATACAGTCATTAACATTAGCCTCTTCTCTGTATCAAATAGAGGTCACTTATATATGTGTGTTGTCCCATTCAATCTGGAATATGAATAAAAGGTATTATTATACCCATTTTATGAGTGAAAAAATTGAGGCTCAGCAAGAACCAAAATCTAATTTCAAAATTATTTTTCATTTGGTATCATAGCTTTCTGGGGCTAAAATTTAGAGGTTTTACCTCTAAAAGACAGTGATCTCATTTTTAGGGTAAGGAGATTAGGGAACTCAAAGAAAGTTAAATGTCATTATGACTGTATTGACTGAGACTCATATTATGATATAACCTGTATCAATTCACGATGATTCAAAAAACTGTACAGAGAGACTAACTTTTTGTGTCTTTGCTGCAGTCTGTTAGAATGTACCTTGATGTATAAACCATTAGTTTTAATTTTCTAAACATGTGACACCCACCCCTCCCCCAGTGATATATTTCTGCACCAGGAAGGGACTTCTGAAAATGAAGGCTGCTCAAAAAAGCACATTTGAGAGTTAAGTGATACTTACTTGTATTTTGAGATATATTTGGTAATGGGACAAGTGTTTACCCCTCCCCATTGATCAATAAATAGATACCTCCAAGGACTTTAGTAATTACCAGCCATTTCATGCAGAGAAATATCACTTAAAGTTACCTACACCTTGGGACAAAAGACATTTACAGTGAACTCTGGTATGGAACCACCAATTGGTGAAAAATTATACAGCATGCCTGAAAGTAAGGGAATTCCTATAACCCACATCACCAAATGCCATTCCGCATACAGGCACAATGAACCAGATCATTTGCTAGCAGCCCAGAAGCTTCCATTTAGTTTCTAAGGAATGGATTAACAGAGCTGGTTACAATGTAGCAGGCTATCAAACAATTAAGATTTTAAAAACAAATTGCTTGAGTCTTCTGTGCTGTTTTCCTAGTCAATCTTTAAAATCTGTGATAAACTTGGAGGATGGGAGCAAGATGGCAGAAGAGTACGAGACCTAGATTTCATCTGGTCTCAGCAATTCAGCTGGATAGGCATCAAACCATTCTGAACACCTATGAACTCAATAGGAGATTGAAGAAAAGAAGAGCAACAACTCTCTGAACAGAAAAGTGACCATTTCTGGAAGGTAGGACGTGAGGAGAAGTGAATCCAAGGCGATATTCAGGAAGATAGATGGCGAGGGAGGGGGCCTCCGTCGGCCACTTCTGGCAAGTGATAGAGCCTCTGAGCACAAAATCGGAACTTTTAGAAGTCAGCCCTGCTGAGGGATGTCACTCCGGTGGCTAAGTGGGGGGTGGAATCCTCATGGGACAGTGTGGTCTCAGGACCCTCGGGGTCACAGAAAGACTGGGGGTGCCTGAGTGCAGCAGAGCTCCCAGGTATGGGAGCAGGGAAGCCAGCTGCAGAGACGGAGCCAAGGAGCGGGCTCTCAGCTGGGGGTTGCCATAAGCCATGATCCGCGGCACAGTCAGGCCACTGCTCCTCCAGCAGGGACCCAACAAGCGGCAGATCCGGGGACACCCTCCTTCCTCCCCCGGGAGGAGCGGAACGGGAGCGCTCCTCAGGGATCTGCTGGATTTGGAGACTCCACACCGAGTCGGGTGCCAGAGATAGAAATGCTCGGTCACAGGCCGGGAGAGCACGGAGTGCGGTCGGAGACTGGGGAGACGGGAGTGACTGACTGTTTTTCTCTGGGGGCGCACTGAGGAGTGGGGCCCCGAGTTCTCGGCTCCTCCAGGGTGGAGACTGGGAGGCCGCCGTTTTCACTCAGCCTCCAAAGCTGTGTGGAAAGCTTGCAGGGAACTAAAGCTGCTGAGAGCAAACCCGAGCAGATTATTTAGCCCGGACCAGCAAGGGCGGGGCAATTCTGCCTCTGGCAAAGACATTTGGGAACCACGGCAACAGGCCCCTCCCCCAGAAGATCAGCGAGAACAGCCAGCCAAGACCAAGTTTACCGATCAATGAGAACGGCAGAACTCCAGCGCTAGGGGAATACTGCACATAGAATTCATGGTTTTTTTACCA
Organism: Halichoerus grypus; assembly: GCF_964656455.1. Taxonomy (NCBI): domain Eukaryota; kingdom Metazoa; phylum Chordata; class Mammalia; order Carnivora; family Phocidae; genus Halichoerus; species Halichoerus grypus. The sequence continues at coordinate 96,232,108 of NC_135715.1, forward strand.
TGATTCTTTAGTCTTTCAAAGTTAATTTTTTTTTAACTCTTTTTTTTTTGAATTTTTCTTTTTCCCTTTTTCAACCAACATCTTATCAATCCCTTTTAAAAAAAACATTTTTATTTTTCATTTTTAGAGTCATATTCTATCCCTTCATAGTAGTTACCCTTATTTTTGGCATAAATATATAAGTTGTTTTCTCTTTAAAATTTTGAGATAGTTTCTTCTAACAGATCAAAATATACCCTAAATCTCTAGTGTATGGTTTTGTTCTACTCTCCTGCCTGATCACATTCTCTCCCATTTTTTTTCTTTTTTTTTTTTCAAATCCTTTCTTCTTTCAAACAAATTCTTATCAATTCCTTTTATAAAATTTTTTATAATTTTCATCTTTACAGTCATATTCCATCCCTTCATCATATCAAACCTTATTTCTGTACATATATAACTTTTTCTTTCTTTAAAATTTTGGGAGGCAGTGTCTTCTAACAGACCAAAATACACCCAAAATCTAGTGTGTGGCACTGATCTATGCACCAGCCTGATCATATTGGATCATATTTTGTTTTTTTTTGTTTTGTTCTGTTTTTGTTTGTTTTTATCTTTATCTTTTTCTTTTTTTTTCTTTTTCTTTTTTCTTTCTTTCCCTTTCTTTTCCCCTGGCTTCAGGTCTTTTCTGGTTTGTTTAGAGTATATTTTCTGGGGACGTTGTTACCCTGTTAGCATTTTGTTCTCTCATTAATCTATTCTCCTCTAGACAAAATGACAAGATGGAAAAAAATCACCTCAATAAAAAGAACAAGAGGTAGTACCGACTGCCAGGGACCTACTCAATACGGACATTAATACGATGTCAGATCTAGAGTTCAGAATCATCACTTTAAACATACTAGCTGGGCTTGAAAAAAGCATGGAAGTTGTTAGAGAAACCCTTTCTGGAGAAATAAAAGAACTAAAATCTAACCAAGTCAAAATCAAAAAGGCTATTAATGAGGTGCAATCAAAAATGGGGGTGCTAACTGCTAGGATAAATGAGGCAGAAGAGAGAATCAGTGAGATAGAAGACCAAATGATGGAAAATAAAGAAGCTGAGAAAAAGAGAGATAAACAACTACTGGATCACGAGGGCAGAATTTGAGAGACAAGCGATACCATAAGACGAAACAACATTAGAATAATTGAGATCCCAGAAGAAGAAGAAAGAGAGAGAGGGGCAGAAGGTATATTGGAGCAAATTATAGCAGAGAACTTCCCTAATTTGGGGAAGGAAACAGGCATCAAAATCCAGGAAGCACAGAGAACCCCTCTCAAAATCAATAAAAATAGGTTAACACCCCGACATATAATAGTAACACTTACGAGTCTCAGAGACAAAGAGAAAATCCTGAAAGCAGCTTGGGAGAAGAGATATGTAACCTACAATGGTAGGAACATTAGATTGGCAACAGACCTATCCACAGAGACCTGGCAGGGCAGAAAGGACGGGCATGATATATTCAGAGCACTAAATGAGAAAAATATGCAGCCAAGAATACTATATCCAGCTAGGCTGTCATTGAAAATTGAAGGAGAGATAAAAAGCTTCCAGGACAAACAAAACTAAAGGAATTTGCAAACACGAAACCAGCCCTACAAGAAATCTTGAAAGGGGTCCTCTAAGCAAAGGGAGAGCCTAAAAGCAACATAGACCAGAAAGGAACACAGACAATATACAGTAACAGTCACCTTACAGGCAATACAATGGCACTAAATTCCTATCTTTCAATAGTTACCCTGAATGGAAATGGGCTAAATACCCCAATCAAAAGACACAGGCTATCAGATTGGATTAAAAAACAAGACCCATCAATATGCTGTCTGCAAGAGACTCATTTTAGACCCAAAGACACCCCCAGATTGAAAGTGAGGGGGTGGAAAACCATTTATGATGCTAATGGACATCAAAAGAAAGCTGGGGTGGCAATCCTCATATCAGGCAAATTAGATTTTAAACCAAAGACTGTAATAAGAGATGAGGAAGGACACTATATCATACTTAAAGGGTCTATCTAACAAGAAGATCTAACAATTGTAAATATCTATGCCCCTAACATGGGAGCAGCCAATTAGATAAAGCAATTAATAACAAAAGCAAAGAAACACATTAACAACCATACAATAATAGTGGGGACTTTAACACCCCCCTCACTGAAATGGATCATCTAAGCAAAAGATCAACAAGGAAATAAAGACTTTAAATGACACACTGGACCAAATGGACTTCACAGACATATTCAGAACATTCCATCCCAAAGCAACGGAATACACATTCTTCTCTAGTGCCCATGGAACATTCTCCAGAATAGATCACATCCTAGGTGATAAATCAGGTTTCAACTGGTACCAAAAGATTGGGATCATTCCCTGCCTATTTTCAGACCACAATGCTTTGAAACTAGAACTCAATCACAAGAGGAAAGTCGGAAAGAACTCAAATACATGGAGGCTAAAGAGCATCCTACTGAAGAATGAATGGGTCAACCAGGAAATTAAAGAAGAATTTAAAAAATTAATGGAAACCAATGAAAATGAAAACACAACTGTTCAAAATCTTTGGGATGCAGCAAAGGCAGTCCTAAGAGGAAAGTATATAGCAATACAAACCTTTCTCAAGAAACAAGAAAGGTCTCAAGTACACAACCTAACCCTACACCTCAAGGAGCTGGAGAAAGAACAGCAAATAAAGCCTAAACCCAGCAGGAGAAGAGAAATAATAAAGATCAGAGCAGAAATCAATGAAATAGAAACCAAAAGAACAGTAGAACAGATCAATGAAACTAGGAGCTGGTTCTTTGAAAGAATTAACAAGATTGATAAACTCCTGGCCAGACTTATCAAAAAGAAAAGGGAAATGACCCAACTCAACAAAATCATGAATGAAAGAGGAGAAATCACAACCAACACCAAAGAAATACAAACAATTATAAGAACATATTATGAGCAACTCTATGCCAGCAAATTAGATAACCTGGAAGAAATGGATGCATTCCTAGAGATGTATCAACTACCAAAACTGAACCAGGAAGAAATAGAAAACCTGAACAGACCTATAACCACTAAGGAAATTGAAGCAGTCATCAAAAATCTCCCAAAAAACAAAAGCCCAGGGCCAGTGGCTTCCCAGGGGAATTCTACCAAACATTTCAAGAAGAATTAATACCTATTCTTCTGAAACTGTTCCAAAAAATAGAAATGGAAGGAAAACTTCCAAACTCGTTTTATGAGGCCAGCATTACCTTGATCCCAAAACCAGACAAAGACCCCATCAAAAAGGAGAATTACAGACCAATATCCCTGATGAACATGGATGCAAAAATTCTCACCAAAATACTAGCCAATAGGATCCAACAGTACATTAAAAGGATTATTCACCACGACCAAATGGGATTTATCCCTGGGCTGCAAGGTTGGTTCAACATCCACAAATCAATCAACGTGATACCATACATTAACAAAAGAAAGAACAAGAATCATATGATCCTCTCAATAGATGCAGAAAAAGCATTTGACAAAGTACAGCATCCTTTCTTGATCAAAACTCTTCAGAGTGTAGGGATAGAGGGCACATACCTCCATATTATAAAAGCCATCTATGAAAAACCCACAGCGAATATCATTCTCCATGGGGAAAAACTGAGAGCTTTCCCCCTAAGGTCAGGAACGCGGCAGGGATGTCCACTATCACCACTGCTCTTCAACATAGTATTAGAAGTCCTAGCCACAGCAATCAGACAACAAAAAGAAATCAAAGGCATCCAAATCGGCAAAGAAGAAGTCAAACTCTCACTCTTTGCAGATGATATGATACTTTATGTGGAAAACCCCAAAGACTCCACCCCAAAACTGCTAGAACTCATATAGAAATTCAGTAAAGTGGCAGGATATAAAATCAATGCACAGAAATCAGTGGCATTCCAATACACCAACAACAAGACAGAAGAAAGAGAAATTAAGGAGTTGATGCCATTTACGATTGCACCCAAAACCATAAGATACCTAAGAATAAATCTAACCAAAGAGGCAAAGAATCTGTACTCAGAAAACTATAAAATACTCATGAAAGAAATTGAGGAAGACACAAAGAAATGGAAAAACGTTCCATGCTCATGAATTGGAAGAACAAATATTGTGAAGATGTCAATGCTACCTAGCGCAATCTACACATTCAATGCAATCCCCATCAAAATACCTCCACTTTTTTCTAAGAAATGGAACAAATAATCCTAAAATTTGTATGAAACCAGAAAAGACCCCGAATAGCCAGAAGAATGTTGAAAAAGAAAAGCAAAGCTGGCGGCATCACAATTCCGGACTTCCAGCTCTATTACAAAGCTGTCATCATCAAGACAGTATGGTACTGGCACAAAAACAGACACATAGATCAATGGAACAGAATAGAGAACCCAGAAATGGACCCTCAACTCTATGGTCAACTAATCTTTGACAAAGCAGGAAAGAATGTCCAGTGGAAAAAAGACAGTCTCTTCAACAAATGGTGTTGGGAAAATTGGACAGCCACATGCAGAAGAATGAAACTGGACCATTTCCTTACAGCACACACAAAAATAGACTTCAAATGGTTGAAAGACCTAAATGTGAGACAAGAGTCCATCAAAATCCTAAAGGAGAACACAGGCAGCAACCTCTTCGACCTCAGCCCCAGCAACTTCTTCCTAGAGACATCGCCAAAGGCAAGGGAAGCAAGGGCAAAAATGAGCTATTGGGACTTCATCAAGATAAAAAGCTTTTGCACAGCCAAAGAAACAGTCAACAAAACCAAAAGACAACCGACAGAATGGGAGAAGATATTTGCAAATGACATATCAGATAAATGGCTAATATCCAAAATCTATAAAGAACTTATCAAACTCAACACCCAAGGAACAAAGAATCCAATCAAGAAATGGGCAGAAGACATGAACAGACATTTTTCCGAAGAAGACATCCAAATGGCCAACAGACACATGAAAAAGTGCTCAACATTGCTCGGCATCAGGGAAGTCCAAATCAAAACCTCAATGAGCTACCACCTCACACTAGTCAGAGTGACTAAAATTAACAAGTCAGGAAATGACAGATGTTGGCGGGGATGCGGAGAAAGGGGAACCCTCTTACACTGTTAGTGGGAATGCAAGCTGGTGCAACCACTCTGGAAGACAGTATGGAGGTTCCTCAAAAAGTTGAAAATAGAGCTACCATATGATCCAGCAATTGCACAACTGGGTATTTACCCCAAAGATACAAATGTAGGGATCCGAAGGGGTACGTGCACCCCGATGTTTATAGCAGCAATGTCCACAATAGCCAAACCATGTAAAGAGCCAAGATGTCCATCGACAGATGAATGGATAAAGAAGAGGTGGTATATATATACAATGGAATATTATGCAGCCATCAAAAGGAATGAGATCTTGCCATTTGCAATGACATGGATAGAACTGGAGAGTGTTATGCTGAGCAAAATAAGTCAATCAGAGAAAGACATGTATCATATGACCTCACTGATATGAGGAATTCTTAATCTCAGGAAATAAACTGAGGGTTGCTGGAGTGGGGGGTGGGGTGGGAGGGATGGGGTGGCTGGGTGATAGACACTGGGGAGGGTATGTGCTATGGTGAGTGCTGTGAAATGTGCAAGACTGTTGAATCACAGATCTGTACCTCTGAAACAAATAATGCAATATATGTTAAGAAAAAAAAAAGATAGCAAGAAGGGAAGAATGAAGGGGGGGACATCAGAGGGGGAGACGAACTATGAGAGACGATGGACTCTGAAAAACAAACTGAGGGTTCTAGAGGTGAGGGGGGTGGGAGGATGGGTTAGCCTGGTGATAGGTATTAAAGAGGGCACATTCTGCATGGAGCACTGGGTGTTCTGCACCAAAATGAATCATGGAACACTACATCAAAAACTAATGATGTAATGTATGGTGATTAACATAACAATAAAAAAATTTTTAAAAAGTCTGTGATATACTTGTTTGATATCATTGCTTAAGATTGGTTCTGTATATTTCTTCTACAGATTTAAATGTTCAGAGAAGAAAGAGTTCTTGCTATTTAAAAATTAAAATCAAGCCTTGGAAAGAGATCAGTTTTTAAAACCCCTGATGGTTTTCCAAAGCAGTTAAGAGGTATTTAAGCAACTGATGCAGTTTTCTTTTTTTAATCCATATATAAGATTAACAGTAAGTCATAAGTAAAGTATACTGAAGCAGCTGGAGATGTAGCTTGGGGTGTAATAAAAGAGAATTGTAGAAAATATGGGCTCAGAGTCTCATATCTTCATCTCTTTGTTTTATTTTCTTGAAAGATTAAAGAAAAATAGTTAGGAAAGAGTTATCTTTTCTAGGGAAATTAGCAAGTTACTAAAAATGAACATTAGTTGATGGTTTTAGGCAATAATGAATATTAATAATTAGGCAACTATGCTTTCTATTTGAATAAAGACTTATATTTTAATAGAACAAATCCTTTTATTAAGTAATTATTGCCACATTCCTGTTCACTCAAATGCCTGATTGGGAAAACAGAGCCTACCATTGAAAGACAAGACACATTTCATGGCCTTCAATGGCATTGCCATTGTAACACATAAGAAGTGACATGAAAGGCTTGCAAACTCCAGTCCATAAACTCCAACCATCGTCCCTGCAATTCTTAAAGAATTGATCTGATTTAGATAGAATTTTCCATTTATCAAAAAGTATATGCATTTTCATGCCCAGCCACTAACTAAAATTCAGAAATTACTGTATTAAAAGATAAATAAGAAATGACCCTAAATGAATGTATAAATTGTATGAGAATAAGGATGTTCTTTCATTTATATTTCCAATGTGTCTAATATAATGCCTTGAATTTAGTAGGAGATTAGTATATCTTTATTGGTTGATTTACTTACTTTCTTCCCATATTTCTAAGTTGTATTTGATCATTTTAACATTAGAAAACAACTTCTGAATTTATTCCCCATGCGAAGTCAATGACTTGCATTGAATGCAATGTCTTTTGAGAATTGGGTTTGTCTCAAAGCATAGAAATTATAGGAAAAAAAAAGATAAAAAAAATAAAGGTGAAGAGTTTTGCTAATAAATACAGAAATAAAATCTTGTGTGCATCAAAATCACATCTATATATGCATATTGTGCACAATATATATAAAATAACAAAAAATAAGAAAAAGTGAGTCAAAACCTGGGGAAATGATTTGTTGCTAAATCATGTTAAACGGAGTGTTTCAGAACCTTGCTACTTGGAGTGTGCAAAGGACCAACTATATTAGCAGAACTTGGGAGCTTGTTAAAAATGCAGATGCTCAGGCTTCTTCTATCACATAGAAAGCTTCATTGTAATAAAGTCCCCAGAGGATTCATTTGCACCTTAAAACTTGAGAAGCAGAACTTCAGAGAGCCGGTCTTTAGACCTACTGCTACATAGCAGACCTGGCCCTACCTCTTCTCAGGCTTGGGAGTTCAACCCACCCTTGAATTCCGTGAAATGCTCAGCATCCTTGCAGCAAACCCATTTTTTTTTCTAAAGCTAACTTTTTACTTGTAATAAAGTTAGCAAATAGAAAATATAATGTTTACTAATAAAAAATAATTAATTATGATATATGCTTTTGTTTTATATTAAATTTACCATAGGAATTATGTAAATAAACAATATTGAATGGCTTCGGTTGTAGCTTCTTTAAGCAAACACATTGTAGTAAGAGAAAGAGACACGTCTCTGAATTTAAACACTTTTTTGTTTTGATTTGCCAATTAGCTTAGCTATATGCTTTTCAAATTATTTACTCACTTAGCCTTGGGTTCTCCAGTGGATAAAGTGGAATAGTTTATGACAAAGACTTAAATAAATATTAAATTAAAAAAATATTTATATATACAAAAAGTCCCTAGCACCAATCATGAGACATGTAAGACATATAAGGGGATTTGTCTCATAAATTACTAATAGGAGCAAGTTAAATAAAGTACATAGACATAAACTAATGTAAAATGTTATTAATAATAACAGACACGATATATTGAATGCTTGCTATATGTAAGGCAATATTTAGAATTTTGGATGCATTAACATCTTTAATCCACAAAACCACCCAAGAGCTAGCTAGGGTCAATAAAACAATTGAGCCTCTTTTACAGATGAGGAAAAATGCAAGGTTAGTAGCTTGACTAAGGTCACACAAGTAACAGGTGATGGGATGTATTTAACTCTAGGATGGAGGATGATAACCTATAGCCTTTGGGCCAATCCTAGTCTGCCGATTGTTTTTATATGGGGAATTGCTCTTATATATTTAAATGGATGAGAAAAATTTAAAGGAAACAATTTTGTGACGTGAAAATTATGTGAAATTTAAATTTTACTGTCCATAACTAAAGATTTATGGGAACATAGCCACACCATTTTACTTACATATTGTCTATGACTCAACAGCAGAGTTGAGTGGTTACAATGGCGATCTTAAGGACTATCAAGTCTAAAATATTTACAGTCTGATCCTTTACAGAGAAAGTATGCCAAACCGTGCTCTAGGCAGTCTGACTCTATGGAGTCAGCCAATGGAATTAATCCTTTACTGCCAATTGACTCACCGAATCCTAACACCAATTGTCCTTTTGAAATTCATGTTCCCAATGAATAACGGAAGAAGGAGGGGGAGGAGGATGAGAAGGGGAAGAGAGGAGGAGGGGAAGGGGGAGAAAGGGGAAGAAAAAGGAGAGAAAGGTTGCAAAGCATTTTTATGACAATTTCTACATGGCTGTTATATTTTCAGAGGGCCAGTCTTGGTAAGGAAGAGGAACACCCAAAATGCTCCTTTGGCAAGTCAGGTCAAGTCCCTACCCCGAGTGTAAGAGGCAGGGATTATCTGGCTTTACCAGGTGATAGAGTCTGTGGGAAGAGAAAGATGAGTGCTTTGGTGAGGGGGGTGAAGTGTGTGTGCAGGTCTGTGTCCTTCCACTCTCCCAGCACTTCCCACTTGCACATCTCAGGACACTAGCACCCACTTACCCTCTTCTCTCCTTCTCTGAAGGTTCTCTTATAACTTTTATTTTCTCCATGTGTAGGTGACAGAAGCAGCGTTAAGTATGAAGTTAAAATTTTGTGTTGGGTTAGGGGCGCGTGGGTGGCTCATTCAGTTGAGCATCTGACTCTTTTTTTTTTAAAGATCGAAGAAATTTTATTTTTTTAATCTTTGTAGAATGATTTTTCAATTAAATATTTTTTTATTATGTTATGTTAATCACCATAGATTGCATCATTAGTTTTTGATATAGTGTTCCATGATTCATTGTTTTCGTATAACACCCAGTGCTCCATGCAGTACATGCCCTCCTTAACACCCATCAACAGGCTAACGCATCCCCCCACCCCCCTCCCTTCTAAAACCCTCAGTTTGTTTCTCAGCGTCCATAGTCTCTCATGGTTCATCTCTCCCTCCGATTCCGCCCCCCTTCATTTTTCCCTTCCTTCTCCTAATGTCCTCCATGCTATTCCTTATGTTCCACATATAAGTGAAACCATATGATAATTGACTTTCTCTGCTTATTTCACTTAGCATAATCTCCTCCAGTCCCATCCATGTTGATGTGAAAGTTGGGTATTCATCCTTTCTGATGGCTGAGTAATATTCCGTTGTATATATGGACCACATCTTCTTTATCCATTCTTCTGTTGAAGGGCATCTTTGCTCTTTCCACAGTTTGGCTATTGTGGACATTGCTGCTATGAACATTGGGGTGCATATGGCCCTTCTTTTCACTATATCTGTGTCTTTGGGGTAAATACCCAGTAGTGTAATTGCTGAGCCATAGGGTAGCTCTATTTTTAATTTTTTGAGGCACCTGCACACTGTTTTCCAAAGTGGCTGTACCAACTTGCACTCCCACCAACAGTGTAAGAGGGTTCCCTTTGCTCCACAACCTCTCCAACATTTGTTGTTTCTTGCCTTGCCAATTTTTGCCATTCTAACTGGTGTAAGGTGAGCATCCGACTCTTGATTTCAGCTCAGGTCATGATCTCAGGGTCATGAGATCAAGTCCCACATTGCATCGTGCTTCACACTCAGTGGGGAGTCTGCTGGAGATTCTCTCTCTCTCTCTCCCTCTGTCCCTCCCCACCATGCTCTCTCTCTCTCTCTCTCTCTCTCTAAAGAACTATGCCCCCTACATTGCCAATACCTATGGCCAACCTTGACAAGGTTTGTGTCTTGCCGTGTATTCTCTTTCATAGAGAGTCAACACCCACATTCAAGAGCCTACTTGGTAGCTCTGTTATCAGACCTTATGACCTTGCACTGGGAAAGTGCCTATGCTGTTGTTTCAGAAAATTTTCCCTTTTTGTTTCTGCTGCTTTTATTTTGAACTCAGGAACTTAAAAAATAAATAAATAAAATAAAATTGGGGGCACCACGGTGGCTCAGTTGGTTAAGCGGCTGCGTTTGGCTCAGGTCATGATCCCAGGGTCCTGGGATCGAGCCCCGCGTCGGGCTCCCTGCTCAGCGGGGAGCCTGCTTCTCCCTCTCCCTCTGCCTGCCTCTCTGCCTACTTGTGCTCTCTCTCTCTCTTTCTGTCAAAAAAAAAAAAAAAAAGAATAAAATAAAATTGTATATATATGTATATGTATATATAAAATTTGGGTATATGTGTGTATCTCTTTTTTCCCTGAGTGAGAAGTGAGAAAATTGCATGACTAGTTGGCTTTAACTTGAAGACAAGAAATTTATATGGGCAAGACTGCACCATGTGCAGCCTGTCACATTCTTTTCCTTTGTTTTATGTATTGCAAATGCAATCACAATAGTGAAATGTGATTTTCATTCGAGTGTCCTGAGGCAAAGCCTATAATAACGTTCTCCTTCTGTTACTCATATAAGCCTTAATGGAATGGGTGACACTTCTTGAGGAAATCCAAGATCCCTTTGTGTTTGTCTCTGTTGATTAGCCAGCTCTGGAATGTTAAACAGCCTTTGGTCTGGTGACAGCTGCCCACATAGGAAAATGGTTCTAAACAAAACAAAACAAAAAAAAATGTAAACAAATAAACAAAAATGCACTTTACTTGCTTTAAAATTAAGCTTATTGGTAGTTTAGATTCTTCACCACGGCTCAAGCACTACTGTTAGGGACTCTGCTTCCCCTTCGTGCCTCTGCCAGCTTCAGCTAAATGGCTGATAGTTCTGTTTCATGTTCTTAGGATGTTAATGTTTATTTTATTTACTTCTTTAATTTGACTTAGTCTCTCTTGCAAATTCCTGGTGGACTCTCTTCTCTCCACTCTGTAGTGAAGTCTGGTGATTAAGGCTGGGTCATTACCGTGTTCTTTAAAGGCTAACAAATGCACTTCCCCATGTTCATATCCCACTTCAGAGCCCTAGTGTTAAAAACATCTTCTGACAGATTGTTGTTTGGTTTTGCCTCTGATAAACCGGGTCCCTCAAAACGAGAGACAAAAGCTGTCTGGTATTTGAGTAAAAAGGCTTTTGCTCCTATTTTCTGAATTTGCTTGTATTCCTGCTTTGGGTGACTGTTTTTTGCATTGTCCACAGGCTGACCTAGCTGGTATTCTTTGCCTCCTTTGTATCTGGGTCTTTCAAATTATTTTCACAACATACTGCTTATTCCTAGATCAGAGGCAAGGGTGGGGGAATGGTTTCACTGTAGATGTTTTCTCTGATCAGCTGCTAATGACTGCTTTGTATTTATTGTGTTGCGAAGCTCCTGAGGCCACAGCAGAGATCTTGGCAGAAATGTTGCTTGAGGTTTGCCACCTGCAAAGTTTTTGAAATAGTCGAACTCTGTCCAGGTATTTTTCAGTCCTGTTCAATAAAATATTTAGGGGCGCCTGGGTGGCTCAGTCATTGAGCGTCTGTCTTTGGCTCGGGTCATGATCCCAGGGTTCATGGGGAAATGGTTTATAAAATGTGAGGTGGAGAGTGGAACTGCTTGGCATAAAGAGACTGCTCAGCACATGGAGTGGACTCTTGGCCTCTCCCAGTCTTTATTCCCTCCTGAGGCTGTAGCAATGGAGCCTGTGTGGGGCTGCCAACTGCTGACCTTTTTTGTCCACAGATCTTTCTAATTTTATCACATATTTATTTGTTCAATTTTGGTTTTCTAGTTGCTTCCACTCTCTTGGCCACGTAATCAATCACATGGTAGTCAACGCAGATACGCTGGCCCCTGGGGGTGGAGGAGGCCTGTCCTTCCCAGGACTGCTTAGTCTTGAAGTCAAGGACTAGTAAGCTCACATGCCACATTTTATGTTTGGTCTCTGTCTGATTTCTATCTTCTGATCCTTTTTTGCTCTCTTAACTACTTCAGAATTCAAGTGCTCATGAAGAGATCTTCTTGACTTGGCAACTAAAATTTCTTGACTATATTCCCTCTAACAGTGTTTGTCACCTGGGTTGATTTTGCTCTCCAGAGGACATCTGGCAAAGTCGAGACATTTTTGGTCATCACTGCTGAAGAGTGGCTGCTCCTGGCGTCTAGTGGGTAGAGTCCAGGAATGCTGCTAAACATCCTACAAAGCACAGAATGAAACTTCACAACAAAGAATAATCCAGCCCCAAATGTCAATAGTGCTGAGGTTGAGAAACCCTCCCCTAGAATTTAAGAAAGAAGAGTTGTTTTAAAGGACATTGTCAGAACTCAGCTCTCATACAGTTGTGCTGGGAAGAATAAAAATGAGAATCAATAACATCCAAGTCTAGAAAAAGTCCCTGCCCATGGAGATTATATTCTAGTGGAAGCAACTAGAAAACCAAAATTGAACAAATAAATATGTGATAAAATTAGAAAGATCTGTGGACAAAAAAGGAAAAAAAAAAAGACGGGGTGTGCCAGGTGAGGGAGTGGCAGGGACAGGTGGAGGTTTGACACTTTACACAGACAGTCCCTGACATACAATGGTCTGACCTAACCAGTTTTCAACTTTATGATGGTGCAAAATCAGTACACACTCAATAGAAACTGTACTTGGAATTTTGAATCTGGATCTCTTCCTGGGCTAGCGATGTGGCCGGATGCTTTCTCAGGATGCCGGGCAGGGTGGCTCCCATTCAGCAATGCGATCATCAGGGCAAACAACCAACCAACACACTTAGAACCATTCTGTTTTTCACTTTTAACTCAGTATTCAATAATAAATTGCATGAAACATTCAACACTGTATTATAAAGTAGACTTTGTGTTAGGTAATTTTGCCCAACTGCAGCTTAACATAAATGCTTTGGGCACATTTAAGGTAGGTGAGGCTCAGCTATGATGTTAGGTAGATTAGGTGTATTAAATGCAGTTTTTTTACTTATGAAATTTTCTACTTATGATGGACTTATTGGGATGGAATCCCATCTTAAGTCGAGGAAGATCTGTACAGTGTAGTTAAGAACACTTCACTGAAAAGGTGACATGTTACTTTTCTATTTCTCTAGATCGGATTGTTTTTGAGTTAAAAATTCCACATTCAACTACCTTCTGTCCCCATTTAGGAAAAGTATGTTCTGGGGCGCCTGGGTGGCTCAGTCAGTTGAGCGTCTGACTCTTGGTTTCAGCTCAGGTCATGCTCTCAGGGTCCTAAGATCAAGGCCCACACTGGGCTCTGTGCTCAGTGTGAAGTCTGCTTGTCCCTCTCTCCCTGCTCTTCCCACCACTTTCTCACTTGCTCTCTCTCTCAATTAAGTAAAAAATAAAATCTTTGAAAAAAAAAAGGAAAAGTATGTTCTATATTTCTCCTTTAGTGGAAGCTATGCTATGCTGCTCAGATCCGCCTTCAGAAGTGAAGAACCAACTGACCCAGCTCAGAAGATAGTCCTGAGCTAATAAAATCAACTTTGACCCCTACCTCATATTAGAGGAAAATGTTAATTTCGAATCATTCTTATTATTATTCAAACTAGTAACATTTCCAATCACACACTAGCTACCAGGCTCTGTGTGGTATCAACATGGTTGTTAGCCAAAGAACGGACACTCAGAAATGAATAGGAATTTTGTTTTTTGTTTTTTGTGTTTTTTTTTTAACATGCCTGACTATTTTATATTCTGGAATGCTACAACTATTGTACGGGAGATGCACAATAAATGGTAGTAGCTCTTCCTTTCCTTTAGAGCAGCAATTAGCAAACTATGGCCCACAGTCCTATCCCCCCGCACTGTCTATTTTTTTAATGAAAGTGTATTTGAACAAAATAATGCCCATTTATTCGTGTGTATTGTCTATAGTTCCTTTTGTGCTATGATGGCAGCGCTAAGTGGTTGCTACAGAGACCATGTGCTCTGCGAAGACATTTGTCTGGCCCTTTACAAGAAGAGTTTGCAACTCCTGCCTTAGAGCATGACGGAGGGGTTTTCATTAATTAAGGAATAACAGTCCAAGTCAAGTGCGAATCACTTAAACCAAATAAAAGTGTTTTGCTGTAGAGACTCTTTTTGTCTTTCATCCTAAAAAAAAGGACACAGTCTAATCGTTCTTAAGGAAAATGCAGTGGAGAAGGGCAATAAGAATATCTAAACAAAATGTACATAGTCCCCGGTAAAGTTTCTCTTTTCCTGCACTCATTACACTGGAGCCTAGGGAAGAAGGGCACAGGAGATCCTTTACACTTTTCAATAAAAATAAAAATATGAAAAATGTTCATTGGGATAGAGCATAGACCTAAATATGAGAGATTAAAAAACAAAAACCTACAGAAGAGAGCATAAAAAAGTATCTTTTAGACTGTAGAGGAGGCAACGATTTCTTTAACATGACACAAAAAACATGGGCATTAAGGAAATACAAATTATTTTGATTAATTTGGTTTCATTAAAATTAAGAATTTCTGCTCATAATAACATGCCATTCAAAGATTGCAAACACAGGTCACACACTGAGCATATTTTTATAACGCATACACCTAATCATGCTCTCTTTTCCAGAATTTGTGAAGAATTGCTGTCACTCAATTCACAACTCAACTCAAACACAGAAATGATAAATACATTTCTAATAATGACCTTCACTAGCTAGAACTGGAAGAGGCTTCAGGGATTATCTATTTTAGTGTCTTACAATTATGGATCTGATTGGTATAAGTGCCTCAGCGCCCAGGTGATTCGTGGTGATGAGCATCAGGCATATGTACCGTTTCCTACCTGTCACTCCTTCGTTCTTTCATTTTTATCTACTTTACATATTGGGCTTGTTCATGAGATTTGGTGTGGCAAACTGTTAAGACTGAAAATCACAGATCCTTTCAATACCCCGGAGATCATTAGATGCAGATTTAGACATGCTTAAACATTCTTACCTTCGATATGGCAATGTTTCTACAGCTGATGCTTGCTCAACCCTCTCTCCCAGCAAGAAATCCATATGGAAGGGATCAGATAATCAATCCATATGGATTGATCAATAATCAATCAAAAAATGTGGGATTGGGGGATGCCTGGGTGGCCCAGTCGGTTAAGCGTCTGACTTCCTCTCAGGTCATGATATGGGGTCCTGGGATGGAGCCCACCTCCCCCTTATAAGGCTCCCTGCTCTCCAGGGCGTCTGCTTGTCCTTCTCCCTCTGCCCCTCTCCCTCCGCCCCCCTATCCCCCGCTTTGCACTTTGCCTCTCTCATTTTTTAAAAAATGTGGGATTGGAACGGAATGGAGGTGCTTTAATATAGTATAAATACATCTAGAAAAAGGATAATTATCAAAATGATCTCTGAGAGACTGCGTTTTATTCATTTAGGGGATGGAAGTAGGGTAGCAGCACAGGCAAAGAGACATTATATGAATGTAAGGGTTTGAGATGTGGAGCCTTAGGGAACCAGGAAGCTTGAGTAGTTGGTATAAAAACCAATGGATTGGTGTTGAGAGGGTGTTTATGTGGCTTTAATAGACCCTTTGTACTTACAGGATTTATATTATGCCTCCATCTCTTTGTGAATTATTATAAAATTCCGTTAGGTGTATAAATTATTTTATTGAGGCATAGAATGAATTATGGAAAGCTCACATATGAGAACAAGTTATGTAGCACTTGAATAAATCCACCCGATCATCAAACAGTACCAATTCTAAGTAAGGTTTCTATTTCTCACTTAACATATGATCTCATTTAATTTTTTTTTTTTAAGATTTTATTTATTTATTTGACATAGAGAGAGACAGCGAGAGAGGGAACACAAGCAGGGGGAGTGGGAAAGGGAGAAGCAGGCTTCCCGCCGAGCAGGGAGCCCGATGAGGGGCTCGATCCCAGGACCTTGAGATCATGACCTGAGCCGAAGGCAGTTGCTTAACCAACTGAGCCACCCAGGCGCCCCTGATCTCATTTAATTTTAAAGGAAACTATTTTATTGGTCAGGATAATCAGAAAATTGTACATTATAATGCTTGATTTGCAGATTCTTGAAGGTCTTCAAACATATTCATTGGAAATTCTAAAGAGATCCCATAATGTAAACAACATACTAATGCCAAAGATTTTAGCTACTATAGATTATCAAAAGTGTGTTTTTGTGTGTATTTGTCGGTGGAGGCGGTTAAACCCGCTATAAGATGGACATCTGATGATAATGCCTTTTCAATTAACTTTCTTTATAGCGATGACAATCAGGAATAGATACAGCTCACAGACAATTCCAAACCGGTTCTCTGTAATCATCTAGAGTTTATTTTCTTAATAACTGTGAGTCTAGATTAATGTAGATTGGATCACCAGCTCTTAGAGTTCCAATAAATGATTGTCTTACCAATCAATAGCCATGGCATTTCTGAAATAGGCATGACAAATCAAAATATATGTTTTTTTTTAAAGATTTTATTTATTTATTTGACAGAGAGAGACACAGCGAGAGAGGGAACACAAGCAGGGGGAGTGGGAGAGGGAGAAGCAGGCTTCCCGCTGAGCAGGGAGCCCGATGCGGGGCTCGATCCCAGGACCCTGGGATCATGACCTGAGCCGAAGGCAGACGCTTATGGACTGAGCCACCCAGGCGCCCCCAAAATATATGTTTTAACAATATGGCAGCATCACAGAGTTAAGTTGATTTAAATAAGAGAGAATGTCATACATCATCTTGTCAAATCCTATAATCACAGTAATGCATCAGATTTGGAAACTTATGAAAACAACTTCATGGTTTTATAGCCTGTCCTTCATAGACAGAAACTGAAATTTCTTTAATCAAGTAAAAAAACTGCAAGTGCTTACATGTATATGGCTTATATTAGGTTAAAAAAATTCTTGCCACCTGTATGTGTTTGTCTACATGTTGAATACTCATCTCTACTGATGGACTCTGGCTCAGACACAACATTTAAAGGCATGCATCTCTTTGTGTTGCTTGTCCTTCAGCATGCTGATTCAGCATATCTGGGAATATTGCTTCGGGAATGCATTATTTCTGGAAATATAGTCAGCATGGTCCAGAATGCTGATTCAGCAAACTGATGATGAGCTGTGTGGGGAAATGTGAGGATTTATTGCTGCTTTTAAGATGAGGGCCAAATCTTTGGGATGAGGTAAGGTCGATAGTTTGCTTGCTATTAGTCCATTTGTGCAGTGTACTGGAGATATAAGGTATGATAGTTGAGATAAATGTAGTTATAAGCTCTAAAAGAAGCTACCTGGGAAGCAGGTTTCTTATTTTAACTATTAAATACGTTTTATGGCTTAGCTCTTTGTTGTTTTCAATTTCATGTTTAAATAAATCAGAAATTATATTATACTTCTTGGAAATGTGCATATTTCATATTTGACAACCATTTACAGTCCTAAGTAACCCAACATACATTTTATGTTTCTGATAAAAGGATAGGAGGTTAATTTTACCAATGCCATATTCCCTCAGCAAAGTTGTAGCTATAATTTTGAACCATTAAACATAGAAAATATCTTAGAGATTATGATTTTGTGTGAATGTAATCTGTGGGAATTAAGGAAAAGACCAGTGTGTTCAAGAGAGGTTGAGAAAGCCATAAATAGGATTTGGGTTGGACTTTATGCTGTGTCTTTTGCACAGTATACAATTAATAAGAATTTTCAAATTTAATTTCAAAAAAGAAAAAAAAAAATCTGATGTTCCCAAAGTACAACTCACATTATCAAGCACTGCTTAAAAGCAAGTTAAATTAAAATGAAATTAACACCACTAAGAAATATAAACATACAACTGATGAATCACTGAACTCTACCTCTGAAACTAATAATACACTGTATGTTAATTATTTGAATTTAAATTTTAAAAATTTAATTTAATTTAAAAAAAAGAAAGATAAACAACCAAAAGATAGATGATATAGCACAAGGCATAGTAACTCAGACTACTACCAGATTTAAAACATGTTTAGGAGTCAAATTCAAACACTAGCTTTCCTTGATCAAAAATTAGAATAATTAGGAGTTGTGAAAAGACCAGAGACACCAAACACACTGGATAGTCCTGCTTGGAAATTAGAAAACCTGCCAGAGACCTTAGCTGGATGAAATGATGAGCCATTAGTAAGAAAAGGTGAGAAGCTAAATAAGATATATTTTCAAGGACTATCTTGTAGAGCATTGTAAATTAACCCTAGTATGAAGAGCCTGGGACCTATTTTAACTTTTTGAGTTGAGAAACTAAATGGTAAGTGGAAAGTTAGAAAGCTGATTTGAAGATTTGAAGATAAGATATGAATATGAATGCTGGAGAAAACCTGAGAATTGTAAATGTTAGGCAAGAAGATTATTTGGAATCTAGTTTAGAGATGACCTTCAATGGTTTTGAGAAATGGGAAGAAAGTGAAGGGTAGCAGAATATCCCTCTTTGGCATAAGGATTATTCTGAGAAACTGCAGACATAGAAGAAACTATGAAAACAGAGGTGACCCTTTTGTAAGGGAACTTCACATTTACAAAGGAAATCTCCGTTTGTAAGCTTATCTCCTTCTCTGTACCAGGAAGAGAAGGATGACTCTAAATCATAAGAGATTCTCATCAATGACAAAGGCAGGACTTAAATCTGTGTAACAACTTTAGCCTTATTTACCAAGCTTTTCCTGGTAACCTCCCATAACTGCCCCCGCCCCCCCCCCCCCCCCCCCGTCACCATTTTCCTCTTGTCTTTAGCTGAAGGTGGTGTTTAAATTATTGGCTTGGGCCATTCCAGGGAGTTGCTCCATTTCCCTCAGTACCTTCCATGTATACATGAGGTATATATGTTAATAAACTCCGGTTTATTTTTCTCTTGTTAATCTGCCTTTTATTACAGGGGATCAAAGCCAAGAACTCAGAAAGGCAGAGAGAAAATGACTTTTCCTCCCCTACAAAAATTAAAAAAAAAAAGAGTGATAATCCAATGTGAATAATTAAATTATGTTTTAGGAAAAACTATTCTCATAGTAGCAACTTTTATCCAAAGCATAATATGATCAATACCTTTATATATCCTCTGTTATCATATACTAACAAAGGGAGGAGCATTTCCAATTGTTTTGGGAGAGCTATGGATACAAATGCCACCCTTTCTTCCTATTGCCCAACTACTTAGAGAATCATCTAAACAGGTTTTTGCTTTTTTTTTTATTATTATGTTATGTTAATCACCATATATTACATCATTAGTTTTTGATGCAGTGTTCCATGATTCATTGTGTATAACACCCAGTGCTCCATGCAGAACGTGCCCTCTTTAATACCCATCACCAAGTTAATCCATGCCCCCAATCCCCTCCCCTCTAGAACCCTCAGTTTGTTTTTCAGAGTCCATAGTCTCTCATGGTTCATCTCCCCCTCCGATTTCCCCCCCTTCATTCTTCCCCTCCTGCTATCTTCTTCCTTTTTTTTTTAGAATTGTAAGAAAATTATTTTACTGAACATTCTTTTTTTAAAAATTTTTTAAAATTTTTATTGTTATGTTAATCACCATACATTACATCATTAGTTTTTGATGTAGTGTTCCATGATTCATTGTTTGTGCATAACACCCAGTGCTCCTTGCAGAACATGCCCTCTTTAATACCCATCACCAGGCTAACCCATCCTCCCACCCCCCTCCCCTCTAGAACCCTCAGTTTGTTTTTCAGAGTCCATCGTCTCTCATGGTTCGTCTCCTCCTCCGATTTCCCCCCCTTCATTCTTCCCCTCCTGCTATCTTCTTCTTCTTTTTTTTTTTTCTTAACATATAATGTATTATTTGTTTCAGAGGTACAGGTCTGTGATTCAACAGTCTTACACTGTTTTGTTCTGTTGTAATTATTATCCAACTTAGCACTGAACCTATAATCAGGGGTATATGCTCATCTTGGTCTCTTTGTAAAGACAGGCCCTAATGTTGACTTTCTACATGATTTTAGGACACCCACCATCTTGGGAATTAACTCACACACTGATTTTTATCTCTACCTTTCAATTCTCTAGGACTTGGTTCTATTCTGAATCCTGTATCATATAGCTCAAAGGAAAGGGGCTGTAGGCCCCGTCATTTACGTGTCCTTTCTGCGTAGCATTAGAAGAAGGACCTAACTTCTCTGAACCTCATTTAGAATTTCCACAAAATGTGGATAGTTAATTACATCTCTCCCAAGTTGTGACTAAGCAGACTAATGAGATAACTTCAATCTTATTCAGAGAAAGCACTGTATTTATGGTAATGATTATGTTTAATACTATGTTGATACTGAATTTGCTAATGGTTTTTATTTTTCCCTTTTTCTGATATATGTGCTTCTTTCATGCATATTTTCCATTTCAGTCTGCATATAGAATTGTTTCCCTAAGTTTCCCCAAGTCAGTACTTAATGGGGCCAGCAAAATCAAGCCCTATATCATGAGGAAGATAATTCCTTTAAAATATTTCACTTCTGCCATTATCTTCTATCTATCTATCTATCTATCTATCTATCTATCTATCTATCTATCATCTAGCTATCTATCTATCATCTAGCTATCATCTAATCATGTTTCTTCTTTTCTAATTACCTACTAACTCTAATTACTGTACTTCTGAAGCATATAACATATTTATCCATTGTCAGAGTCCAGTCAAAACATGTAGTTGAGGAGGACTAGCTGATGTTCAAAGTTTAGGAATGGATTTTTTTTTCCTTTGAGGGTGTCATTTATCATCAAACCAAATACTATCTTTCTCAAGGGACTGGATAGAATCTATTTGACCCACCAGTCAGCTGAATAAGATATATAACATTCATTATTTTTGAGACATGTATATCAAATTCTATGCCTTTTAAAGAAAGTTACAATTTTATGGTCATCAAGTGAGAGGGAAGTGATTTCTTTTTTTTTTTTTCCTAAGATTTATTTATTTTTTTGACAGAGAGAGACACAGTGAGAGAGGGAACACAAGCAGGGGTAGTGGGAGAGGGAGAAGCAGGCTTCCTGCAGAGCAGGGAGCCCGATGTGGGACTCGATCCCAGGACCCCGGGATCATGACCTGAGCCAAAGGCAGACACTTAACCGACTGAGCCACTCAGGTGCCCCAAGAGGGAAGTCATTTCAATTGGACATAAATAGTTGCCCTTATGTGTTTGCTGAATAAGAAAACAAAATAGTAAAACATCTTCAATTTCAATGTGTTCAATTAACTTATATTTTTTCGTATGGTATAGTCAACAACAAATCACTTCATTTTGTTTAAAAGGGTAGAAATATTTTGACAAATCTTTAATTTGATCAAAATAACAATCCTCTGTGCCCTAGGCTAATATAACCAACCTTAACCAGAGAACAAAAGTAATCATAATTATGATCTACTTAGAACTCAGCAACTGCTTAACCAGTTTCTGGCTTGAAATTATTCTTCTAAAATACTTACACTCTTTCAGCACAATTTTGAATATTAAATCCAGATTTCTTTTGGAGGTTTGAAATTGGAACAAATGCTAGCATGCATGCAGGGAAATGTGGTGAAATCCTTACTCTGTGGGAAAACAGACTTATGAGAAGTTCAAGTTCCCCTGGAATAAAAAGTGCTGAGGGAGACCAAAATGGTGACATAGGAGAACTCAGTCTCCCCACCCACCCAACAAAGACCTTAATTGGATAACTATCCACAAGAAAAATCAGCTCTGGGAGACCTCTAGAGTTTACTTAGGAAGTTTTGGCAACAGTGGAACAATAACAACAAATTTATGAGGATAATTGCACAAGAAGAGTGGGAAGACAGGTACATTTCTGCCTGCATCATCTCAAGGAAGTGATAGATTTTACACTGAAAACTAAGACTTTGATGAAAGACATTGAAGATGACACAAGCCAATGGAAAGATATTCTATGTTCATGGATCAGAAGAATTAATATTATGAAAATGTCCATAATACAAAAAGCTACGTATAGATTCAGCATAATCCTTATCAAAATTTCAATGGCATTTTTCACATAGAAAGAAAATCATCTTAAAATTTTTGTGGGTCCACAAAAGATGCCAAACAGCTATGCAATTCTGAGAAAGAACAAAGCTGGAGGCATCATACTTCCTAATTTCAAACTATAGTACAAAGCTATAGTAATCAAAACAGTAGGGTACTTGCATAAAATAGACATATAGACTAATAGAACAGAGTTGAGAGCCCAGAAATAAACCCTTGGCTATACATTCAACGAATAATTGACAATCGGAGAATAGTCTCTTCAATAAATGTTGCTGGGAAAACTAGATAACCAAATGCACAAGAATAAAATTGGACCCCTATCTTACACCACTTATAAAAATTAACCCAAAATGAATCAAAGACTTAAACATAAGACTTAAAACAATAAGCCTCCTAGAAGAAGATATAGAGGAAAAGCTCCTTTACATTGGTCTTGACAACAATTTTCTGGATGTGACCTCAAAACCACAAGCAACAAAACCAAAAACCAATAAATAAGGACAATTAAATCAAACTAAAAAGCATGTTCACAGCAAAAGATACAATCAACAAAATGAAAAGCCAACTTACAGAAAGGGAGAAAATATTTGCAAATCACATATCTATCTTATAAGGGATTAATATCCAAAATACATAAAGAATTCATACAATTCAATAGCAAACAAACAAATAAATGAACGAACAAAAAACATGATTTAAAAATGGGAAGAGGAAATGAGTAGACATTTTTACAAAGAAGACATACAAATGACCAACAGTTGTATGAAAAGGTGCTGGACATCACTAGTCATCAGTAAAACGCAAATCAAAAACCACAATGAGATATCACCTCACATCTGTTTGGTTATCATCCAAAAGACAAGAAAGAACAAGTATTGGTGAGGATGTGGAAAAAAGAACCATCTGCACTGTTGGTGGGGATGTAAATTGGTGCAGCCACTATGGAAAATAGTATGGAGTTTTCTCAAAAATTGAAAACAGAATTTCCATATCATCTAGCAATTCTACCTACGGGTACATATCCAAAGGAAATGAAAACAGGATATTGAAGAGATACCAATACTGTCATCTTCACTGCAGCTTTATTCACAATAACCAAGATATGGAAACAACCTTAGTGTCTGTCTATGGATGAATGGATAAAGAAGACGTGAGATACACACACACACACACACACAAACACACACACACACACACACACACACACACACACACTATTACTCGGCCAACAAAAAGAATGAGATTGTGCCATTTGGGACAACATAAATGGATAGATGGACTTAGAGGGTATTACGCTAAGTGAAAGATGTCAGAGAAAGACAAATACTATATGATGTCACTTATATGTGAAATCTAAATAAGCCAAACTTGTAGAAACGAAAGGTTATCAGGGGTAGGGGGGCGGGTGAATGGGAAGATATTGGCCAAAGGCTGTAGACTTCCACTTATAAATAAGTTCTGGGGATCTAATGTACACCATGATGATTATAATTAATAATACTGTATTATACAATTGAAAGTTACAAAGAACATAAATCTTAAATACTCGTACCACAGAAGAAGAAATGGTAGTTATCTGATGAGTTGTAGGTACCAGCTAAAGCTCTGGTGGTAATTATTTGGCAACACAGACGTGTATCAAATCAACACATTGTACACCTTAAACTTACACAAAGTAATATGTCAATTATATCTCAATAAACCTGAAAAAAATTAAAACTCTCATTTAGAAATTTTTTAAAAAGTGTTAAGCCTGAGCAAAAGAAAGTCGCCTATGGAAGTATGCTGACCACTTAGGTCTCAACAGGAAAACTATTAGGTTAGTAAATTATCATAGTGTAAAGTCTTCTTATTCTAAGCCTTTCTGATAATTGTGTCAGAGTTTGATTCATTGATGCTCCTACACTAGCAAAGCTAACTACCTACCTGTGCAAAATATATTCATATGACGGAATTTCCATCAGTACGAATTATGTGATGGTGAATTTGTTATTTTTCCCTTCCGGCTTTAAAAGCAGAATAACTCCTGGCAATATGCACCAGATATGGATAGGAAGATTTCGGAGACAAGCCCTAATTTTAAGTCCAAGGAATGGGAAGGGGCATCCCCAAGGGGCAGAGCTAGTGAGAGAAATCCCCGCCCCCTTTTTCTCTCTTGCCTGGCCCTTCCCCCAATCCTGCGAGGGCACAGAGAAGGGCACTCTGCAGGCACCAGAAATACCAAAATACATGAATGCTTCTCTCTGACCAGAGGAACTGTGATCCCAAAAGTTTGGGGTGATCCATGTTGCTTTGTTTTGTTTCGTTTTTACTCTCTTCATCCTCTTGCCACTAGGCACAGCCAAATTCAGTCTCAGGAACCACACCACAGAATGGTGAGAATAAAGCCCTGGCTTACTACCCAGAGGACCAGAAATCTGAAGAATGTTGGGAAGATCAAAGAAAGGAGGGAGGTTGAAAATGGGATCCACCTCAGGACATATGAGGGAATATCTAAAAGCAGAAGTAAGGTCTATTAAAGCAGAAAAAAAAAAAAATAAAACAACAAAACAAAACACTTTTCTATATAAGTCATTACAGAACTGGGGAAAACTGGCTTTTTAAGTGCCTTTAAAAAAGTTTTGTGCTAAAAGATGGTTATTAAAATACAAATACTTTGAAGAAGAAACTAAATTTTTGTAACATACTTCCATTAGATAGAAAAATCCACTCTTTTATATAAGAAGGCACTGTGATTTGGGAAAATACATAAATTTGTGAAGTACAAAATCTGAATCCTGGTCCCATTATTATTGCTAACTAATTATATGGCCCTGGACAAGTCAGTTATCCCCAGTAAGTGTTGTTTCTCTTTACATAAAAAAATATAAAGTTTATAATAAATATAATTGTTAAAAAATTATTGGATAATATTAACAATGAGAATGCAAAGCACAACAATCACCTTCCCATATAAATATTCAAACACCTATATACCTCCCAGGAATGGTTACACTTATCCTTAATGATTCTTGATTTTTTATTATAATTGCATAGCATTTTCATATGTATTAACCCATTTTATTCAAATGTAGCTCCAGGGAGATAGGCAAAAATAATGTCACATTTGCATATTATCTTTGAATTTATGTAGTGCCAATTCATGATTTCATTATAGTCTTATTACTGCCCAGTCAAATAGACAGGGGAAATATTATTCCCATATTTTACAACTGAGGATACTGAGGGTCAAATAGTTTAATTGAATGATATGTCCACGGCTACACTTTCTAACATGAAACAAAACTAAAAACAATCCTTTGTCAGTGTCAAGTGCTCTTTCTTCATGGCATGCTATTCGATATTGAAAGATAAAATAATCTACTGGAGGTTTTACTAATTCTCAGATATGAGTGGGATTCATGTGCCCTGCATGCTAGCCAAGCACCCTTCTTAGTTTCTAATACAATCTGATTTTTCTGTCATGTAATCACATGACCAGAAGCAAATCATAGTATCTTTTAAAGCCTTACATTGTAATCCTATAGAGTAGGAACACTAATAGCAGTCTTGCAGGATTCTTACAAAAAATAGTGTTAATGTGAGGAAGATACCTATTACAGTGTCTGACATAGAGGCACCGTCCTATAATGAATAATATCATTTAATTATTAGAGGGGCTGTTTTGTATTACTTTCATGAATGTTGAGACAATAAATAGTCCCTGGCATTCTGCTTCTTGGGTACATTCTATCAACACTGCTCTTTGATCACCTACTCAGATAAACGTGGTCCCTTGTAGATACGTATCTATAAACTGAGACCCAGTCTTTTGTGTCTCAGCTTGGTGTGAAGTTCCCAAGGATTTCTTGTGAGAAATAACCTCTGTTGGAGAATCAGAGACATATCAGTGCTCTCAGACGCAGTCTAGCCACTGCCATGATCCAATATGCTCTGCTATTTGCCTTGAATATGTATTACCTGCAGATTTCCTAATGTGAGCCTGACTGCTATTTCATTTTGGCCTGTGGGGGGTAAAAGACTTCAGAGTCAGACAGGCACAGGATGAAACGTTAGCTCTGCAATGCAATAACTTTGTAATCTTGGGTATATTACTTAATTTATCTGTTTTTCAGACTCTTTTTCTTTCAAATAAGTTACATAATAATACCTCCTTTAAAAGGTATGCTAGGATGAAATTCAATGAGACAACGTGTGTAGAGCTCCTGTCACATCATGAGCACTAGGGACATCTTTATTTCATGACCTTTCTTCTCCCTTTGATCACTGGGTGGTTTCTTTTTTGGTTTTGTTTTTCTGGGTCTCTGCAGACTTCTGTGTGTTCCTAAATCTGATAACTTTGTTGTCCTTAGGTTGCAAAGTCTGCCAGGGTACTTCTAATCTCTATGGTTATGAACAAGAACATTTATAGCATTGAGAGATTACTAAATACCAGGCAGGGCAATAATTTCATGACATGCATCCAGTTTTTAAATACTCATTATAACCACTTAGGTATGGACTGTTGTTATTCTATTGCATGAGGAAATGAAAACTTAGAAAGTTAAATAAAATGGTAAAGTTTACATAATAAATAAATGGCAGAGCCCGGATTCAACCGTATCTGTGTCTGAGTAAAAACATCTGTGCATTTAAACTACCAAGCTAAGTGATTTTCTCTAGTAAATAAGAACATTACACTGCACTCCTCAAATTCTGGAACCTGCACAGGGATCCCTATGACACTTAAGGTCCTATGCTCAGGACCGCACTTCACTTTAACATAATAGATAGGTGACACAATCCTAAAGATGCAGCCTACAGAGTTTCCTAAATTTGAAAAGAGAAACAAGGTGAACTTGACATGACCAACTATCATATGGAAATGATTAATGATGATGGTGATGAAAGAAAGATGAAATAGAAGGAAGATGTCTAGTAGTTCTTACCTGGAACTCATCACATCACATATTTTGAAAAGTCATTTCTTAGCTATTTCAAAACATCCATACAACAGCATTAGCTAAAAACACAGAGACAATCTCACAACAAATGTGTCATGATGGTTTTGTTAGTCGAGACTCCTAAATTGCTTGATTTCATGCATTTGTCATAGGCACTGGGGATGTATCCTCTTCTGATGTGCAAACATCTAATTGTTCTCTAACATCCAATACAACGATAATTTGTTGTCTTTCTGTCATTTTGCAGTTTAATTCCAAAATAAGCCAACAATGAAGCATCATCCCAGTTCCCTGCAATTTGAAGAAGCAAAGCAGTTGTGTTTTAGTACAAGGAAAGCAAGATGAAGCAGGAGTTTTGTTAACTGAAAGTTAATAGAAAGAAAAAAGTATGTGTAGTGGGTGTGCAGGGGTGGGATTGGGCATTGTTAGAAATTATATAACTGATGTTCCTTTGCAAACCATTTACATTTGATCTGTTCAGTATATTAAATAATAATAAGATTATTTTGAAACTCTAAAGTTAAATATCAGGACTAAACTATATAGTAGTCAGTAATGTATTAATTAAGACCCTGAATAAAGCAACATAATGTGTATATTGCTTTATTTATTTTTTTAAAGATTTTATTTATTTTAGAGAGAAAGAGCACAGAAGGGGGGGGTGGGCAGAGGGAGAGGGAGAAGCAGACTCTCCACTGAGCAGGGAGCCCTACATGGGGCTCCATCCCAGGACCCCAGGATCATGACTTGAGCTAAAGGCAGATGCTTAACCAACTGAGCCACACAGGCGCCCTATATATTGCTTTAAATTTCACAAACTACTGCTTTGTTTTATTCATTTGTATAACCTTGGTAACTGGTCCTAATAGTCTCAGAAAAATGTTTCTTGAATAAATACAAGAAACTTTTCACAAATTATTCTACTTATTTTTATAATAACCCTGTGAAGTGGGCATTATTACCATTTCCTGGATTGTCAGATGAGTGAAGTGGTCTGATTGAGATAATGAGAGTTGTTCAGGTCACCCAGTGGCAGATGAGAGCTTGAATATACTAAGTTCTCCAACTTCAAAAGCCAGATTTTGTCCACTGCGCTTTGTAGCTTCTTTCTGGAGAGAATATGACCTAATCTGTAACATGTTAGACTTCATAACTAAAATCCATGTAAAAGCAGCCTTATTTTTCCATTCTAGAATTTCAGAATGAAATATAATTTACAGATACATTTATCTTGTTTTATATTGACTATTTACAATATCTAATATGCTTCTTTTTGTTCTTTGACTTTATTTTTTCCTATTGGTTTTCAGACAAAACCTTGGGAATACCTAAGGGAGCAAGTTTGCTAAGCACAGGATGGAATATCCTTTGCAGTTATGATCTGGATAAGTAGACTTATCTCTGGAAACTCACTTAGGAGGAAAGGATTAAGTTAAGTATTTATACCTAATCTTCCTTTGTGATGCCCAAAAGAAAATGTGAAAGTTGGTACATGTTATTTTAACGTATGCAAAAATCTTTGAAATAACATTCAGTAGGCTCCCCATTATAATTCAGGTGCAGTAAATCCACTCTATTTCATGAAAGTCATATTTTCTGATCCAAGAAATTACTGCAAGTTCCAAACATCATACAGTAAGTTTTTAATAAATACAAGACATTGTTCAAGGATGCAGGTACCATGAAAGTAATCAAATTGTGTGGCTTAGGAGATCACCAACATAGAAAGCCAGGGTCTCTAGTTACACTAATGCAAGATGCTTGAGGAAATTGAGTGGAAAAAGTAATTTCTGTGAATATATCTGCAATTAGGATGTTGGAATTTTTGGTCAAAGTAAAGAGTAGTCGGTGAAAATAATCATTGTGCCTCCGCACCACCCTTGAATTTCTACTTACTCAAAATTTCTCCCATCAGGGTTTTCTGTATCATGCTGTCTTACATAAACAAGGACAGGCCAAGTGCCCAATTATCTCTCTTCTTTTGTTTAGATTGATCTTACCAAAAGTGTTTTGCTTTAAAGATAAAGATAGCACAGATATCTTTTTCTTTTCTTTTCTTTTCTTTTTTTACTCTAACATGTGCTGGAATCCACTCCACAGCACCCTTGGAGAGTTGTTGCACAGCCTTTGCTTACATATAACTTGGCAGAAAATATCATTAGGATAAGAAGTGGTTCATAGGAAGTTTTGCTTTTACTGAATATGGGATCTCTCTGAAATTTCTGCCTATTTGTCTTGAAGAAGTTCAGGACATACTACTGCAAAATATGCTGCATATTGATTATTTTGAATTGAAGGCATTTAAAAAAACAGCAAATTCAGAGAGAGGCTTTCTCTGAAGCCTCCTTATTTGCCTAGAGATAGCTCTTCCAAATTAAAGTCAATTGTCATCACTTCCCCTCCCTGGGAGTCTCATCAACTAGAGAAGATTGACTCTTACCACAGGACAGGAGACCAGAAATCAACACCACACCCAGAAAAACTGTCACAAACTGTCACATCGCCCATCTGGTTTTCTAGAGGCACATTCATCTTTCCTAAAAACCATTTATTCTCCTCTAAATTCCTTACATTCCCACTCCCCTTCCCTTATGAACTCTACATATAAGCTCCCAAATTTCACTGCTTTTTTGGGTTATCACTTTTTTTTTTCCTATCATGCACCCATGCATGTAATATTAAAAATTAATAAAGTTATATAACTTTTCTCCTGTTTGTCTGTTTTTAGTTCATTTCTTAGACCCAGCTATTGAACCTAGGAAGGTAAAGGAAAATTTTTTTTCCCATTCCTGCAGTCCTAATTCCATTCTTCTAAGAACACAGAAACATTTTTTTCTTTTTTTCTCTCATGGGATGACCAGATAAGGAAAAAAAAACATACACCCAAAGTGACTAATACTTGTAAAAACACTTGGAATATTACTTGGAACATAGTAAGAACCTAATAAAAGTTAACTATTATTATGACTAATTGCCTGTTGGGGCAAGCTATAAAATATTCCTAAGCCCCAGGTTCTTCCATTGTAAAGCAAAGATTCATTTATTATTAATTCCAGAAATAACTTGGAACCTAATATGGATGAACCCTTATGTGGGGAGTTGGATGATCCTAATAGCTATATCACATTGATTTTAGAAGTATCGAGTAAGGTAATGAATATTAGGTGCTCATTTGTACTTACCTACTTGTTGGTAAGTACACAATAAATGTTGGTTGGTGATTAGAAGTGGTAGTGGGTGGTGGTGGTCAGGGAAAAAATAAGTAATTGCTGGGATATGAATTCTAGATAAAGAATTACCAAAAACCCCAAGGTCAAAGCAGAGATTGAGGGAAAAAAATCCAAGAAAGGGCAAAGGACAACTGTGGAACTACAAAGAACATGCAAGAACTGACTGGTCCCCAAGGGGAGGATGAACATATCATACTGAACTTCCCAGCTTTAGGTAGCAATTTAGGCCAGAAATCCAGAAAAGAACCAAGAAGGACATGGAGATGATAGGAATCAAACATTCCTAAAGGGAAAGAGCAAAACTGGAGACAGAATGTAGTTGAAAACATCCAAGTACATAAGCAAAACAAACAAACAAAAAGCTAATGGTATGAAAAATCTCATCAAAATAATGCAGTGGGTGTTGGTGAGAACTGAGTTCCCGACATTCAAAGGATAAAAGGGCTGATGACAAATTCCAGAGACTCTCCCAGGCAGTCAGGACCCTTGGAATTAGAAGCCAGAATGAGAGCCTATCTTGAAACACCAGAAACAAAGGCAAACACCAGATGGCTTGCATAACAGCAAGACTTGCCTGTTGAAGGGGCAGAATGCTATGGAAGTACGCCTTCTTATATTCCTGATGACCAAAGGCAGAAACAAGGACTAAGATCTACAAATGAGAGGTAATTATTGCAACTTCTGGTGTTAGAAAAATCTAGGGGAAGGAATTAGTAAAACCAATGCAGAGTCAAGGACCAGGTTCAAGGTGAAGCAAGAGAAAGGAAATGTTAATTTAGCACTACCTGTGAGATTGACTCAGGTTTTATTCTTGCTGCCATCTTATCTTGGTGTCTCCTCTTGGTGTAGTCATCAACCCCATTAATCCTAGAACTCTGTTAAGGCATCTGTCTCCTCCGCAGTGCTTAGTAAAAAGCACACTTGGACAACAGAGAAAGGGATGCATGAACAAGACATAGGGCGGGAGGAGGGGGAGGGTCTCTCTAGCTTCCTCTACATGTGTTGAATGGATGAACGAACCAAGCAGGGAGAGTGGGGAAGTGCTTTTAGAAATAACCCCTTGTCTAATGGCAAGAGCCCAGGATGTGGAAACAATTAACCATGATGTTTATCTGAGTTCTGGCAGAAGTACTTATTTAAACTTTTTTTTTCTCATTAGAGGATTATATTGAATTAGATGTTACTTACTCTATAAACATATGCTGTCATATACATGTGAAGTCCTAAAATCTCATCCATACAAAAAGTCTCTTAATAGCTTATACCTTAGATGATTTTAATTACAAAACTTTTTTAAATGAAAAAGAAGAACATAAGTGACTTTCCCATCACAGGAGCACAATTATAATCTCTTTATAAGGCTAGCATCTAGGGACAGATGTAACATCTGTGCTATAGATTCATTGTGCAATATTTATTAGCCTCCAAAAGGTGGTGATAGATAGTCACATACTCACTTAGAAAATGTCAAATCCTATCTCAGAAAACGTTTAGAAAATTGTTTATTATTATATCTTAATATTAGCCATTCAATATACTCATCAAAAGAAAGTTGGCTATCACACACACACACACACACACACATACACACACACAAACACATCTCAAAAAGAAAAAAAGTTAAAAATGTTTTCATTGAAACTCCATTTCCTTTTAACTTTTATACAATGCAAAATTGCGGTACAAGGCCCATAGGCCTAGTTAATCAAGTCTCATGTCCTAGAAGAATCTCTCTATCTCGCCTTCATTTTCTGAATGCTGGTCAGTCTCAACTCCACTAACAGAGTGGGAGCCTGAGGCTTCTCTAATCATGGTGTCTCTCATATGCCAAAGTGTATGCATGCATCTCTGTTGGCACCATTATGTGGTACCTGCTAACAGGTACCAGACAACTCAGCCATGGTGTTAGGCAATTACTTTTTAGTGGGAGGAATATAGATGTATCAGAATGATTGGCAAACACTCACATTCTTCTTGATTTTTAAATTTCTGTTATCCCTCTTGCTTTGGGCAATTTGAGGCCCTAGGCCCATGATCGACATATGGCTTAGGCCTAGGGGGACACAGCCATGTGTACCATAGAGAGACTCAGCCTCACGTAAGGAAAAGGGGAAGAGAATGGTCTTGACCTCTGTGTGATCCAACCTGGCACATCAGAATAGTAGAGTCTAGGTGTTCAGAGCTAAACACCAGATAAACTTTATTGTGGTATGCTATGAGACATATGTATTCCTCTGAAACTTGCAGCAAAGAAATTGGGGATATATGGGACTATTGAAATCATTGTTTTCATCAAAGGGCATTCTTGGAAATAGAACTGTCAATATTTTGTGCTCTTAATTTTAATTTTTTTTTCTCTGAGACTCAAATGGAAATCTTCCCCAGCTTGATCCTGCAATCACTGCTTGAGACTTTTTACAAAGGGTAACTAATGTGACATTACTCTGTCTTCAAGTTTTAGCTCACAAAGTAAGGGCCCACTTGATTCCAGAGGTTGAGATAAAACAAAACAAAACAAAACAAAAAACAACACAGCAATTCCTTTAGAAAAAAATGTAATTTTAACTTCATTTGATCATGAAAGGGAAAATAGTTGCCACTAGAGTCAGGAAATAAAGCAGTGCTATTGAAAACTTTTATTTTTGTTTATTTCAAGTAAAAGAATAAGGGCAGTGAAGTTCCCCTCTGACAATGGCACTGTGATTTGGCTTCACACAGACTCATTCCATGCTGGGTTTCTGACAGTTTGACAGATTCGGAATCTTGCTTGAAAATCTGAGCCTGTAGAAAACCTTTTGATGGCATGGTTACATTCCTTCTCTGGGGAACATCATTCCTTTCAGGCAGCTCCTGCTGGTGACCTAATAGAGGTGTTTCTGTATCATAGGTGTTTCTGCAGGGTGACAGATATAGCGGCATATGGGTGAATTTTACAGAGGGCTCCAGAGGGCGGTAGGACACCACACATTCTGGAATCATGAGCAGAGCTGGGTGACATTCTAAATCAAGAGAACTAAATCCCCATGAAGGCAGATCATAGTAGAGGCCATGACCCTTGTAACTGAATCAATAGTATCACACAAACCAAACATATTTTGTCCCAGTGCTGGTTGGCTGATACATACACATTTTCTGGAATGATCTAGACAATGAAACGTGTGAAAGATGGTTTTGACTTGTAATCCCCTATAGGACTAGAATAAAAAAGAGAACACCCAGAGGTGGTCCTTTTTGCCAGTTCTGATCACATCTTACTAAAATAAATTATTTAACTATTTCTAAAATAAACTAATTCCTTTTGCACAGGATGTTTGTTTCATCACTCTACACAATAGACATCCACGAGATTGTCATTTTAGTGATCAGGAAACAGAAAATAAAACATAAAATAATTCAAGATGAGAAATAAAGTATTTACAAGATGGGAATATAAATTATTGTTTGATAGATGATGGAGATAAATAGTTCACTATGGGAAAAAAAAATTGAGTTGTATACTTTACTCATGTGAAACTGGATTTTAACTAAATGAAAGACTTAGATGAAATACTCTGGCATTAAAACATAACTAGAAAGAAGGGTGAATATTTGATTTTGGGGACAGAAAAACTTCAAGGATGTTCTATGCATTAAGTATTAACAGAAACCACAATGAAAAAAATAATAAATTTGCACAAAAATAAAAATTGTAACAACAAGTAATAAAGGATAAAATAGAAAAATCATACAATATACATGTAAGGTAAAGGTTAACAATCCCCATTTATAAGGAAACTTTGTAAAGTAGGTAAAGCAAATATGTCAGTGGAAAAATAGGCAAAGGGGACATACTGTTTTTTTAAACATTTATTTATTTGAGAGAGAGACAGAGACAGAGCATGAGCAGGGGGAGGAGGCAGAGAGGGAGAAGCAGGCTCCCTGCTGAACAGGGAGTCCAACATGGGGCTTGATCCCAGGACCCTGAGATCATGACCTGAGCTGAAGGCAGATGCTTCACCAACTGAGCCACCCAAGCATGCCCAAAGAGGCATAATTTTTAAAAGAAATATAAATGGTCAATGATCATGTTTTTAAAAATGTAATCTCTGTAGTAATCAAATAAATGCAATTTTAAATAAAATGTATCATTACCTAGTAAACTAGAAAAAAATAGTTGAAACACAAAATATCCAGTGGCACTAAGAACACAGTGAAATAGGCTATTTAATATGTAGCTGGTGGGAATAGACCTTTCTCAGAGGCATTTTCCTATTTTATCAATTAAGAATTAAATTGTCCATAGCAAAAGCTGAAGTAGTAGTAACTTAAGCAATTGGAATGTTTTATTTTCTCACATAATGAGGAAACTGGAGATAGAAAGTCCAGGGATGGTATGGCAGCTCCAAAAAACACATCCTCATTCTCTGTCTCTTGAATAAATAAAATCTTAATAAAAAAAAAGTTTTTACTGATATGTCTAAAAAAATAGTAAACTAGAAACAATGTAATTTTTCAATAATAGTAGAATGGTTAATTTAATCATGCTATTCTCATATTATTCATGTACTAAAATAAGGCTTACAAATATTTCAGCAAATAAAGCTAACAAACTGTATAATATTGTGGGAAAAAAACCCTTAAATCTCTCTCTCTACCTGTAGATATTTATACACACACTAAATGCTTCATATAAAGTGTTAACAGTGCTTATTACTGATTTGTGAAATTGTAGCAGTTTTTATTACTTTTTTCCTTATTTATGTTTTCTGAATTTCGTACAAGGGTTGTATTATTTCAGTGTTGAAAATGAATGTATTTGATAAATGATAAATATATTCATAATGAAAAATAGTCAATATTTGTAGCAGGTCAAGTTCATTGGGAATTTTCAGACAAGGGTGGGAATGTAAATTGGCCGTTTTCTGTGGAAGCATGTTTGAGAATATTTATCTGTATCTTTAAATGTCATCCCTCTTACTTTCCTGAGAAACTATTATTCTGTTTTTTGGCGTCCTCTAGTGGTAGGATCAGTTTTGCCCTCTCAGACGAATGGCGCTTGCTTTAAGCTGGGCAACTTCCAAGTATCAAATATGCTATGTACGACTTGCTATTCTATTGTAAAACAATTAAAATTAATGTGGCGTGAAGTAGATATATTTTAATTATTTGTGATAGGGAAAATACAATTTGTTGAAAAGCCTATGAGTTACAAAAACATACTTAACAGTGAAATTGTAGTTGATCAATTACAAAATCTATTTGAAAATGGTAAATATATATATATGGCAAAGTCGTTAGGTGGGGAGATTATATCAAAATGCTTAAGTGAATTTTTTTAATAAAAATAATTGATGTAGGAGTTATAAGTCAAGATCAAGAGAAATTTTTATTTTCTTTAAATATAAAGAAATAATCAGACTAAATAATATATATGGACTATACCTTACAAGACTTTTTCAAATTACATTTAGATTTTTAATACTTTTTTTGCAAAAATATAAATATAAAACCATTAAAATTTAAAGAGTATGTCTTGCTTAGTAAGAAGAGTATGTCTTGGTCCGGAAGACAATATGAGACTCAGTAATGATACTAACAAGGATGTTACGTGATTTTAACATTCCTGGGTTGTTTCTGGAAGAAATTGTTTCAAAGGACAATTATTGAGATTCTATAGGAAAAAATATGATGAGCATAAAATAAAATGGATCAAGTCCATTTGCTTACAAGAATCATGGGCATAATGTCCACCTATCTTTTCTCTCTCTCTGGCAGAGACTTAACCAGAGTACCTGAATGAAATGTTTGTTAATACAAATTACCTCTCATGTTTTGCTTATTGCCATCCTTAATTAAAAAAAAATACTGTTCAAGAGTCAATACCCCATAAATGTACCAGAATGTATTAGTTTTTCAGCTGAGAGACAATGCTTCCTAAACCTATGGAAAAAAATTTTTTTTTCATTTGATCGCTCTTACTAACTCCCTAGGGACCCTGAGGTCTGTGGCACAGATCTGTTGCAAACCACACCCTGGCCCTACCTACCCCTTTTAAATACTCAATTATCACTCTCAAGTATGACTTGAGGGCCTGTTACAATCCAACAGATTTAGCAATTCAACAAATGAATTTGGGCTCAGTGGTTATTAGCAATAGGAACCTAAAGGTTCTGGGTTCTAGTAGCAACATGATAGCAGCTAGAGCACAGATCTCCTTTCTCCTTCCAAAACTCTGAAACAACAAGAGGAATAAATGAGAGCCCCACAACTTACACCTTCATTGATACCAGAGGGGAGAGAAATTGAAGAAGTCACAGAAACCCAATTATGTATGAATTAGGGGAAATCCCCCCCAAACCAGTAGCATTGGAGAGGGAAACCACAATACAGTGGACTCATCGTGGGGTGGCAGATACAATGGGGACAATCCAGATGTGATGAGGGGAGCTGGAGAAAGCAGGACTTAAAGAAACCAGAGAGGGAGACAAACCATAAGAGACTCTTAATCATAGGAAACAAACTGAGGGTTGCTGGAGGGGAGGGAGGTGGGGGGATAGGGTAACTGAGTGATGGACATTGGGGAGGGTATGTGTTGTAATGAGCACTGAATATTATATAAGACTGATGAATCACAGACCTGTACCCCTGAAACAAATAATACATTATATGTTAATTAATTGAATTTAAATTTTTAAAAAATACAAAAAAAAAAAAGAACACAGCAAACACACGTCGGTCAGGAGAGGTCCTATCCTGGATGAGCAATACCGCGGGCATATCTAAGCAGAAAAAGGAATATCCATGGGTGCTGGAAAAAGTAGAGAAAAAAAGAGGAGAAAAAGTTTATGAAAAACAATTTTGATAGTGTCAGAGCTCAAAGAACTGTCCATCCCACTGTGCCAACAGCAGAGGCAGCCCTTGAGGAGAGAAACTAGACTCTAAAGGACATTTTGGGGACGTTGGGGAAATTTGCTTATAGACGTGAGTATAATATGTGGAAAAGTGGAGATCGTTCACTGAAGAAAGCATGTTATGAAACAGCAAGTATAGTGTAATTTCATTTTGGTAAAAAGAAATATGTACACATATATAAGCATAAAAAAGGTCTGAGAGGATATAACAAAAGGTAAAAAAAAAAAAAGTCTGAGAGGATATAACAAAAGGTAAAAAAAAAAAAGTCTGCAGGTGATGGAAATATGGTGTTTTCTTACTTTTTAATGGTCTATGTTCTCAAAGTTTATGCAAAGCAGAACTTATTTTTTTAATAAAAACATTTTATTAAATACAAAATATTCTCATTCCCATATGATACATTAGCCTATTAAGAGACTGTTTCAATTATCCAAAGTGGTGACTAATGCTATAGAAAGCTATATGAAGATTATTTTGAGAGGATTTTGAGAGCAGGCATTTAGATGTGTATGAAATCACAGTTCACAGATAATAAAAAAAAAAAGCTAACAAAAAATACAAAAAAACCCACAAAATACCTACAGCCGGCTCCAACTATAGTTTTCTTTATGGATCTTTAAAGCATGAAGGGTTCCTGGGACATTTTTGCTGAGAATGCCATCAAGTGCCAGAGGTTTGTCTGCATGCTTTTATTATGTCTTTGAAGACCAAGTTGCAAGAAAGGTAAACCCTGACACCCTCAGAATGGTGACAAATCATGAAATATTCAGAATCCAGACATCTTACCAGTACCTCCTCAATCTCTTTAACACTTTATGTTGGTTTTTATGACTCTGCCTCTGGACAACTTTCTGTTAATGGGAAGGAAATATCTGAACTTTCTGATTGCCAAAGCAATAGAAAAGAACTGCTTTCGTTGACTTTTCCTCTTTGGACTGTTTCTGTCCATCTGCTTGTGTTATTGTATTCCTTTATTTATATTAATTTGTTTTTGAAAAGCTTGTTAAACATGCATCTGGAATAAGCAAGTTGATAGCAACACATAGTTTTATCTGCTCCTATAAATAAAACACCTCAAAAATGTAATTTTATAAAGTAAGTCAGCACATGTCTTTGCCTCTAGAAAGAATGTAAATGTCAATCTTGATGCTTGCATTTTCCAAACTAATATATGAACCTCCCATAAATAATAAATTTATCTTAGTGGTTTCCTCAGATCTCTATCTTTGAAAAGGGAGACACTTTTCTGCTTTCTACTGTTCCAGAAGCGTATATCCTAAACTTCTCTTTTTGGAGAAAAATGCTCTCAAGAGCATTTTCACGGTTCAGTTATGATGCCTGAAAATCAGCAGACAGTATCTTCCAAGTAAAGTGCTTGCTACCGAGTTTGAGACATCTACAACGAAGGCAAAGGGTTCTATTTTTATTTAGACAAGCTTTTAGTATAAAGAATCCTGATGATTTTAGGGATAATGAAATTATATATGTAATATGTATGCATTCATATATATTTCTATTTATGCATTTGTAAAGTCACTGTAACTTTTACAATTTAAATTTAAACTTATAAATCTTTTTTTTTTTTTTTTTTAAAGATTTTATTTATTTGACAGAGAGAGACAGAGCGAGAGAGGGAACACAAGCAGGGGGAGTGGGAGAGGGAGAAGCAGGCTTCCCGCTGAGCAGGGAGCCCGATGCGGGGCTCGATCCCAGGACCCCGGGATCATGACCTGAGCTGAAGGCAGATGCTTAACAACTGAGCCACCCGGGCGCCCCAAACTTATAAATCTTAATTGTGCATGCCCTACTATCTTATTTCCAGGATATGATATGAGACATAGCCAAATATTTGCATACAATAATGTTTACCACAACATTTTGACTATAAATTTGAAACCGAGAATCTTCATTGAGCATTTTTTATAATATTGAAAATAAGAAACAAATCAAATATGCACTGCTCAGGGAGTAGTTAAATAAATCTTGGTACTTCTGTAGGAAGAAACTATCACCAGTGAAGAAAATAAGAAATATATATCAGTGTTTCTCAACAAGAGGGTGATTTTTGTCCCCAGAGGACATTGGTAATGTCTGGGGACATTATTGGTTGTTGCAGGTGGGGAATGGAAATCCTGCTACTGGCGCCTAGTGGGTAGAGCCCAGAGATGCTCTCAGACATCCTACAGTACACGGGACAGCCTCCAACAGCAAAGAATGATCCCACCCAAATGGCCAGTAGCATCAGGGTTGAAAAAACTTGATCTATGTATACTGACAGAGAAGATGTGCACCTTACATATTTAGTTAAATGAAAGCAAAGAGCAAACTGGTACATTTTATAAGATCCCATATCAGAAGTTATAAAATCACAATAAACCTATAATCTCCGTGAAGATAAAAATGAGACATTCTAAGCACTATGCAAAGTATTTTATAAGTATGATCTTTTTGGCCGTTCATAACAACCCCATGAGATGTGTGTCATTTCACAAATTGACCTCCACACTCAGAGGGCAGAGAGAGATGGAAGACAAGCAGACCACTCCAGATTGGCAGGTGGCAGGTTTAATAAGCAAGGGAATTTGGGAGGATGCCTGGGTGGCCCAGTTGGTTAAGCGTCTGCCTTCGGCCCGGGTCATGATCCCAGGGTCCTGGGATGGAGTCCTGCATGGGGAGACTCCTTTTCCCTCTGCCTGCCTCTAACAAATAAATAAATAAAATGTTTTAAAAAAATAAGCAAGGGAATTTGCATATGAGGCTTGCTTTGGGCGGCTGCAAGACAAGTAGATCCCCCACACCTGCTTGCCAAATCTTAAAAGTTTTAAGAGACTTTAACTGGATTCAGTCATGTATACTGTCCAGATGGTCTTAGCAATGAGTTGCTCTCTCCAGGCTGTGTCCTTGAAATGGCTGCTAGCTTGGGACTAGTAGATAGGGCGTACATCTAAGGACAAGAAGGGGGTGAGGAGCCTCGGATGGCCCAGATCCAGCTGGCAGGTCAACTAGTGGTCTCGTCCTCTCCATGACCTCCCCCAACTGTATATTTACTAATTAACTTCACATAAGGAAACTATTTTAAAACTAGCCTAAGGGCACTAAGTGATGAACTGGACTTAGATCTGAACAGGGGGAAGAATTTACAGCAAATGGTTAATAAGTGTTATCTCTGAAGGGTGTATTATAGGAAGTATTCAGTTTTTAGAAATTTGATTTTTTAATTTCTTATTTTTTTGTCACATGAGCATATTAAAAAATAAGGTAATATCAAATGGCATCTAATGGAAAAAAGGGATCATTTTTCTCACTCCTCACTCCTCCCATCTCTATGCCCCACCCCTACAAGCCACCATTTTTAACTCGTGTAGTTACTTCTGTTGTATTTACTTCCATATTCCCAAATAATAAGATCATAGCTTTATCTATGGGCTTTCTACTATAGAATATTAGGACTGAGCTCCATGCACCCTTAGACAAATAATAAATACCCATCTCTTGGCCTTCCACTATTGCTATATTACAGTTTTCATTAAATCAATATTACTGTCTTTATCATACCACTATATTAATGTTACAGCTGAAATTTACTTTGATTAACTTTGTCTTTTTCCTCAAGTTAATAATTAAGTAATTATATTGTTGGCTGCCTTTTCTTTTTAATTATCACTAATTTATCTCCAGGCTCTCAACTAAAATGTTCACCCTAATATCATTAAGTACACCAGGCAAATTATCAGCACCATTTGTCTGTTTTCCTTGAAAACTTCTATCCTTAGGTTCTCTCTTGTCTTTTCCTCCAGTGGGTACTGCTTGTTCTCTATGCCAGATGCAGAGCATTTATCTCAACATATTACTCCCCATCCATCTGGGGATTTCCTTCTCCTCTTGGTTTTGCTAGCACCCATCCCCATTTCCTAGACCTCATGACCACCTCTTCTTCACTTTGCTCCTTCATTCCCTTGACTAGCATCCTCTCTCTCTCTTTCTCTCTCTCTCTCTCTTTGGGGGGGGGAAGTCTCTGTTCTTTTTTAAAGCATTTTTCAAATATCTGACAAATGCTGTCCGTTCTAATGTGAGCGTGACTAGACAGTGTATGCATGGACAGGGCTCATCAACTGTTGGCGCAGAGTGAGATGATCACATGGGGTATGGTTTTTGTTGGAGGAAATTCAAATATCAAGAAACATAGGCGCTTTGTCTATCCTTCAATCTCCAGTATAACCTCTAAATCTACATTTCTGGAGCTAAGAAGGAAAATTAAAGTACATAACTGGGTGTAAGATTTTACACAAATGCCCTGTTTTCAATATGGTGACTTACTTTTCCCTCAGTTGTTGTCTCTGGTATATGCCAGGGCCCAAGACCTCTTGAAACTCTCTGTCTCTGCTTTCTTTTTGCATTCCAGGGGAGAGACATTGTTTTTATATAAACAAAATTCATGCATCCAAAAAGGGAACCCTTCTCTTGGGTAGGAAAAGCATGGTTGCCTGCAATAAAGTAGTAAAATCATTAAGTATGGGGATATACATACTCCTTAAAAGCTTTTCAGGCAAGCCTTCTTTTGTTGTTACTCCCAAAGGCAGTGTTTCCAATTCCTTGGACTTTCTGGTGTTTTAGGGCACAGATTTGCCTCTCTGCTCTCCCTTCCTTCTTTTACCCTTTAACATTAATTCTGCTTGGTGAGCAACAATGGTTTTAGGTTGCTATTAACAATAAAATTTAGAAGACACTATGGCATTCACCCAAGACCAAATTTACTTCGTTTAAAAAAGAGTATAGGACCGGCAGAAGATAATGCATAGCAAGAGCTAGCAGATGTCTTGTGATTCCCAGGAGCAGATTGCAAATGTCCCAGTCATTCCGCATTGGATCCAAGTAGTCATGTGAGATGAGGCTGAAGAAAGCCGTCCTCAGTGGTGTCTTTCTCTACACCTCATTAGTCAGGGGCACTCTCAGGGGTACTTGAC
This sequence comes from Halichoerus grypus, assembly GCF_964656455.1. NCBI lineage: Eukaryota > Metazoa > Chordata > Mammalia > Carnivora > Phocidae > Halichoerus > Halichoerus grypus. The sequence continues at coordinate 96,274,523 of NC_135715.1, forward strand.
TAGCGCTCATTCCTTGGGGAAACTGCATCTCATCAATTGCACGTTACTCCTCAATTATGGCTTATTTATCAATTTCAGGTTACTCATCAATAATAGGTTACTTAATAAATAATCTCGACAGGCAGGTACAGGAGCTGAGTCTGGTACAAAGCAAACTCAACAGGACCTTCATTTATCTTGGAGACAGAATATTCCTATACTTCCCTTACTTGGTCTTTTGAAGAGGATTTATCTCAGGGTCAACTTCTCTGGCATCCCTAGGGCTAGAGGAAATACCACAGATTAGCTGTAAATCCTGACACTGCACTTCACTGAGTGAAAAAGCTAAAGTGTAGTTTTGATGCTATTTATGCAACCAATTTTCATCTTCTACAACTTTTTTTGACATTTTTCTTTTTTTTAAGTGTTTTTTTTTAAAGATTTTATTTATTTATTTGAGAGAGAGAATGAGAGAGAGAGAGCATGGGGGGGCGGACAGTCAGAGGGAGAAGCAGACTCCCTGCTGAGCGGGGAGCCCGATGCGGGACTCAATCCCGGGACTCCGGGATCGTGACCTGAGCTGAAGGCAGTCGCTTAACTAACTGAGCCACCCGGGTGCCCTTTTTTGACATTTTTCATTCACCATCATCCTCTCCTCCTCAGTCCTCATGTCCTTGCTGATTTGATTCCTCTGCTGTCCTTCCATGGGAATTAATGGAAGGAGCAGAGACACAGGTGCATGTTTACCCTGCCACATTTAAATATAAAGACTACATCAATGCTTTTGATATATGCATATCTTAAATGCATAGAAAAAGACTGTAAGAAAATGTTTTGCAGGCATATAAGTCAACTTTATAAGGACTTTTTAAAAAAATTCGTCTTGTTTCACCAATCACCCAATGGTGATTTTAAAGTGGTATTATTGAAAAGACATTTGGTTAGTGTGAAAACCATTTCTCTAAATTAGAATCAGATAGGAGATAAGTTTTGCATGTGCCTCAAATGTAGAAAATACAAATATGCTACAATAGTCTACTGATCCCTTAATAAAATATGCAACCTTAAACCGAAAAACTTAGCAGCAGTTAATATCAAAAAACATACTGTTGAGTAAATTACATACAATATAAGTTGTACTGTATTTGTAAACAGCACTAGAAGCATGTCACTTTATCACATATCACCTGTTTAATGCATGCCTGTGGAACACCTCTGGTTGTTAAAATCTGAACTTTATAGAACTTAAACACTTTATCCAGAAAAGAAGTGTTATGTATGCCCCTATTCTCAATGTAAAGCTTTAAGAGAATAAAGAGCTTGGAAAAGATTTGAGTAACATTCCAAAGGACAAGGAGAAAAGAACATCAGAATCACCCATAAGGATCCTGAATTGGATGTCAATAAAAGGAGATTGTATTTGGATGTTTATGGTACTAAGACAGGGATCACAGCATCAGTTTTTGTGAGAGGCACTCTGCTATGGTATTTGTCCTGATCTCCTTTCCATAGTGCTTTTTATTTTTTATTGAGCTTTTGCTAAATACCCAGTGTTCAAATGAATCCCTAAAATATGTGTTAAAGAAAATTATAAAGACAGAAGAAAAGTAAGCTTTTAAACACACACACACACACATACAAATACGTTTTCTGTATTTTCGTGATATTTTAGAAATTGTTAGGAGTTGCACTTTTAATGCACTATGAGTTTCTCCATTTAAAATAATGGCAAATAGGCTTTCAGTTAGTATTTTCATCCAGAACAAATTGTTCATGTTAAGTGGGAAATGCCTTTGTTATATTTCAGTAAAATAAAGTTGAATTAATTCCCAAAGAGTATATGCATTCAAATCAAATAAAGAAAAATGGCACAAGACAAGAAAATTTCAATATATTTGAGAGAACTCCTTTAAATTTAGCAAATACTTATTTCAGTGGATATAAGTGCAAAACGTGGAGCAAAGCCATACAATCTGTCTTATATGAAGTCTGCTCTGTATTTTAGATTATGCTAGTTTATTACCATTTAGCACTTTTTAATCCTCAATTTTCTTGCTTGATCTATATGTTTATTGTGAAAATATATTTAAAATTCTCTACTATGGGGCGTCTGCATGGCTCAGTTGGTTAAGGGTCTACTTTCGGCTCAGGTCATGATCTCAGGGTCCTGGGATCGAGCCCTGCATCGGGCTCCCTGCTCAGCGGGGAGTCTGCTTCTCTCTCTCCCTCTGCCCCTCCCCCCACTCGTGGGCACCCTCTCTCTCTCTCTCACAAATAAATAATAAAAATCTTTAAAAAAACTTCTCTACTATAATTATGGGACTTTAAAATTCTTCTCGAAAGTTTGTTATATAGTTCAGGACTATATATATTATATTAGTATGAGATTTTCATGTCCTCTTGATAAATTGTTCTCTTTATTGTTTTACAGGGATTATCTTAAATCTTAGTAGTGTATTTTACTTTAATTTACATTCTTTCTGATATTCATATTACGATCCCAAATTTTTGTTTTTATAATTGGTATTTAGTTAATATATATAGTTTTCCATCTTCTTATTGATGTATGTTTTTGTGTGGTTTTACTTTAGATGAGTATATGGTAAGCACATAATGTTATTTTTATTATTCTCTTTTTGTCTAACTCAATAATCTATGTACATGTAATGTATTTACTAATACAGAAATAAATGTTCTACTCATTTATTTTGTATTCTCTGTTTATTCTTTGAATGCTTCCTCTGCCTTCTTTTTATTGAGACATTTTTTCTCTATTCCCTCTCTTTCCTTCTGACTTCTTTGCTATTAGTGGTATTTCTTTAGTTTCTGTGATTACACTTATTTTTAAGGTACATATGTAATAAATTTGTTCAAATAAGTCCATTGCTATATCTATTTTCCTTCTGACAATGATGAAGATCTTAACAGTTTATCCATAGAAAGGCTTCACTCCCTGCCCTGCATCTTAGCATTTTGTAAGTTTTGTTTTATCCCTTTCGACTATGTTACATAATTGTTTATGGTTTTTAAAAATTAATCATGTTTTGTCAGTTTCTGTGCTCACGTCTCCAGCACCCCATCTCTTCCATTTGGAATCACTTTACTTCTTGGGGAAGTCAAATCAGTAGTAAAGTATTAGTCTTTTTTTTTTTTTTTTTTTTTTAGATTTATTTGTTCATTTGAGAGAAGAGGTGGAGGGGCTGAGGGAAAGAATCCCAAGCAGACTCCCCGCTGAGCGGGGAGCCCAACACTGAGCTCCATCTCACAACCATTAGATCATAACCAGAGCCAAAACCAAGAGTCAGGTGCTCAACCATCTGAGCTACCCCAGCACCCCAATATTAGTCTTTTACATAGAAAATGATTATATTTTTGCATTTGTATACATTTATACATATTTGTATTCATTCTTATATGATAACATGGTTGGTAATGTGGCTCCTTAGCCTTTTTCAGGTATGACTCTAGCCTCTGGCAGTCAATCACTGATCTGTTCTCCATATCTATGAGCTTATTGTTTTGTTTTGTTTAGATTCTACATATAAGTGAGATCACACAGTATTTCTTTTTCTATGACTTTCTCACACCATTACCCATCCATGTTGTTGCAAACAGCAAGATTTCATTCTTTGTTATAGCTGAATAATACTCCATTAGATGTATATCAGATTTTTTTATCCACTCATCCGTCAATGGACATTTAAGGGGTTTCCATATCTTGGCTACTGTAAATAATGCTGTAATGAACATGGGAGAGCAACTGTCTTTTTGCATTGTTTTTCTTTTCTTCAGATAAATACATAAAAATGGAATTGTTGGATCATGTGATAGTTCTATTTTTAATATTTTAAGGAACCTTCATACTGTTTTCCATAGTGGCTGCACCAATTTACATTCCCACCAAACGTGCACATGGGTTTCCTTTTCTCCACATCCCCAGTAGCATGTGTCTTTTTGATAGTAGCCATTCTAACAGGTGAGAAGTGATATCTCATTTGCGGTCTTGATTTGCATTTCCCTGATGATTAACAATGTTGAGCATTTTGTCATATGTCTGTTGGCCATCTGTATGTCTTCTTTGGAAAAATGTCTATTCATATCCTCTGCCCATTTTTAAAGTGAATTGCTTGCTTTTTTGCTATCAAATTGTCTTTATATATTTTGGTTATCAACACCTTATCAGATATGTGATTTGCAAATATTTTCTCCCATTCAGTAGTTTGACTTTTCATATTATTGATCGTTTCCTTTGCTGTGCAGAAGCTTTTTAATTAGATGTAGGCCCACTTGTTTATTTTTGCTTTTATTAATTTTGCTTTTGGTGTCAAATCCAAAAAACCATTGCCAAGACCAATGTCAAGGAGCTGACCACCCACATTTTATTTTAGGAATGTTATGGTTTCAGGTCTTACAATTAAGCAACTAGTTATATTTTAATCATTTGCAACATATTAAAGATCACTTCTCAGTCAAGAGTTTGAACTTGTTCTCATTCTCTGTGAATTGGCAAACAGAGCCTATTAAACCATAAACCATATAATTTATTTTCTGGACCTTGATTTTAGATGCCAGAGAACTAGGCTTTTGGTGTATGGGTTATTTAATTCCACCTGAGATTGGAGTTTCCCTTGTCTTAATTAGACTATATGAGTATCTCAAGGTGTATAGTGTCAGAATAGGGGAAGGGCCTGATCATTAGTGTACACCTTTGGCTAGACTCACCTCTGCTGCTCCTGCTTTTTTTGGATAACACCCCCTCCCTCATCTTCACACCCTACAGGGCTCTCAGCATTCCAATGCAGAAAATCTCAAAATGTTCAGTTCTTCTATAGCGTTAGCCACTGGGAATATTCTTGGCTACTGTCAAGGTTTGTAGTACTTTCATTGAGTGCCCTGGAATTAAGACCCTCCTCTGAAGTCCAACCACATCCCAATCCCAAAAATCTGAATGGAAACCAGAAGCAGTTCCCACAATTTATCACCATTTGTCTTCCCAGTCTTAGGAAATCCTTTCAGGATCAACAAGAGTTTAATTCCTAACCCAGTGGTTTTCAAAGATGTTTACACTTTAAAATCAGTTTTAAAATGTACTGATGCCCAGGTTTCACACCAGACCAATTAAATAGGTTTAGGTTTTTGGGGGTTTTGTTTGTTTGCTTGTTTTTTAAAGTAAACTCAGCAAGCCCCCACGTGATTCTAATGTGCAGTCAGGATCGGGGAAACAAATGTTCTAAATAAAAACCTCCTTCAGTGGTTCTCAAATATTAGCAGGCATCAGAATTACCTGTAGGGCTTGTTAATACTGTGAAAGGTGAAGTAAAATGGAGTCACTTCTCTCATGCATTTTAAATGGCGCTGGGAGGCCATTAAGGAGGTGGCCTTACACAGGTCCTCACTGAGTGGAACCATGAACTTCTGAACTGGGCCAAACCACAAATACTCCAAGGACTCTCTACACAAACACCTGCACCTTGCTGCAATAATGGATTTTTGCTTAGTGATAACCTTAGCAACCAATTATGTTTAGCCAAGATCAGTTTTCTTCCACCAACACCAATCAAAATTCTTTGTAAATAACATATACAAGCATTCCCTTTTAGTCTTTAAAAAATCCCTGGCTTTTGCTTCATAGTGGGACAGAATTCAGGTTGCTACCCAAATCTGTGCTTCCTGAATTTCAATTCTCAGACCCCAAATAAATGTTTTCTTTATTTCAGTTCTGTCTGTTTTCCATCTTTACAGATAATTGGCCCCACCCCAGAGTGCAAGCCAACAAAACAAAATAAACCAACAACAACAACAAAAAAAACCCCATGAAAATGGCCAGCTGACAGTAGGGATCCTTTGGATATGTAAATATAATCCTGTCACCCAACCCCACTCAAATAATTCAATAGATTCATGTTGTCCTGAAAACCAAAGTCTTTATCATCCAACCACATTCAAAAAAATCAGTGGATTCCTTTTGTTCTAAAGACCAATGTCTTTATCAACAGTGCTTAAGAGACCCTAGTGTGCATTTCTCTGCCTTCACCTGTCATTTCCAAACAATATGAACTTCTGTCCTTTAAACAAGATCTACTCCAATAGAGCCTGAGCTCCCCAGAGAGGCCACCTCATCATATTATATGCCCTTCTGAGCCACTTATTTTTCTTAAATTCCTCTCACAACAGTTTACATCTCTATCCATGCAATTGTATATATCCTTCTCTATGTGCGTATTAGAGTCTCCATGGAAATTCCCAGCACTGCCACAGTGCCTGGCAAATAACACATGTTCATAATACAACTAAGACACAATGGGCAAAGAGAAATCAAAGGTCTTTAAATTTGTTACCTTTTGGATCACATTTAGAATGCACTCACCTATAACAATTGTGATATTTCTAGGCTCCAGCGTCTACATGATAATTCCTGGATACATAGAGTTCATAAGTTTTTTTTACTTCTATAAGGTTTAGTTTACTTAAATATAAAATAAGAATAATGCACATCTTAGAAGATTGTTTTGCAAATGACATTTGGGAACTGTTGTACAGAAGTCATTAGCTTTGCTTTTTGTGATTCACAGGGGTAGAGATCAGATGCATGTTTGAATCTTACAGGATGAAAAAATTCTGTTATAAATTTCAAAGAACTTTCTTGTAATTAGATTTGGCCAGAAAGAAAATGCAGTGTCTCAAGAGATAACGTGACCTCATCAGTGGAGGTATTTGAATATAAACTAGTTGACCACTAACAGGAGAGATATGGCTGTCAACTGAGAGAGTTAAGATAGTGCTTTGGGATATTTTTGAGATGATATATTTTTGTAACCCTGTGAATTAAATTCATTAAATAAAAATAACCCTCATCATTTGTTTATAGTCATAGCACCCATTTAATTGGCTTTCTTTTGTTATTTCAACTGATTATTTTGTGCCCCTTAAAACCCTGCAGCTTTTCTTCAATACTCTAACACCTGCATGCTCACTCCTACTGAAAAGGATGAAAAGAAAGAGGTCTGACAATTTACACTACATTTAAATATTGATGTCGGGGGAATTATTGGCTTTAACCTTAACTCTATTGTTGCATGATCAAACATTATCTTTCAAGAATTATTTCTCAGCTGCCCAGAGGGAGATCCTTCTTTTCATAGACGATAATGTTGTAGTCAAGCTATTATTATGTGAAACAAAGAAACTGATTAAAACTATTGAGCCCTTCTTTGTAATCTGAATAGAGGCCATGTATTATAGAGCCCAGGGAAAGGATCTTTCAAAATAAGAATCATGATCTTAAGTACTATTTCTCCATTACTTATCTTGGAGACCTAATTTATTTGTGTAACAATCTTGGAGGTCGTTTATATTTCAGGCAGGACCTGCTGTATGGCAGAGAGCAGAAAAAGGAAGCAAGTCTCTCATAACTCTTTTAAGGGTACTAATCCCATTTGTGAGGGCTTCATCCTCAGGACCTCGTCTAATCCTGATTATCTCTCAAAGGTTCCATCTTCTAATACCATCACATGGGGGGCGGGGGAGTTGGGAGTGGTATGGTTTCAATGTATGAATTTTGAGGGGACATAAATTATTCAATCCATAATCGTTGATAGGATGTAAATGCCTGAGGGCAGCATGGGCAGGAACTAAGTCTACTTTCCCATGGGTTCTTGGTATCCATAACTATCAGACACAGATTAGGGGAGAGCAGTGTTCCAATAAGGATGCTTATTAATTTATATGACAGAAATGATACAAAGGAAAGGTGAACTAGCATGATTTGATCAAGGCTCTGGCCTGTTTCTCAGCCATTGTCTTAGTTTTAATCTCCTTTCTGTTCCACTAATGTTGATAAAAGGGTCTCCTATCTGTTCACACATCAACTGGAAAGGGTCAGGTCTTCTCCCTACATCCCCTGAAAGAAAACGCCATATTTCACTCTGATCTGATGAACCTGATCTAATCACCACAGCCAGGGAATATCTGTCTTCTCAATTATTCAAGTCTGTCATTTTTATTTAGCAAAATTTTGTAGATTTATTCCTAGGTCCTAAACAGCTTTGGTAATGTTTATGGTAATTCATGAATACTTTATGACTTGTTTCTATAACTAATATATTTGCCTTTAAAAAATATTTTATGGAAGTGTAACATACATAGATACAAGTGATTTTGTCATCATGAGACTGGTAAGACTCAATATCAGTAAGCATTAATGAAGTGTGCATACCTATGTAACCAAGTATCCAGACAAAGAAACCGAATACTCTCAGAAGACAGAAGCACCCACTTGGATGGTACCTCTAGTGACTGCCCTCCAACATGTTACTGCCATCCTGACTTGTAACTATCGCTTGCCTGATTTTGAGTTTTATTGTAAATGGAAGCAGACACTAGGATTGCTTTTGTTTTCAAACTTCTTTTAATCCTATATTTGATATTTATCCATCATTGTTCCATTTTTTTTAAATTCTAAGAATAAATTAATTTTGAGTTTATTTGATGGGTTTTCCTTTGAATTATTTGTTTCATGCATTTTAGGTTTTAGAATTCTGAGCATTCATTTTCAGCATTTTCTAATGTTAATTAATCAATTGATGTTAATTCATAATGCTATTCTTTTTTTAAATTTTTGGTTTATATTTTATTGTCTCTCATCTGTACGATTTTACATGTATTTTTCCTATAGTGTCTTGAAAAGTATGAATACTCTTAAAATTTTGTTATTGGCTATTTAAGTCTATTTTTTTTCTAATCATCAATTGAAAATAGGAAGATAGTAATTTTAAGACTTCTTTAAATAATAAAAGCAAATGATAATAATGTATTATTCTCATCAGTAATATGTGCTGCTTCACACTGGAGTTTTATGCCCAGCTTTTTACTTCAAATCAAATATTCAGAAATTTTTATTCACATTATCAAGAAAGCCATTTAATTACTTATTTTAAGTAGAATTAGTCAAATCCATTAATAAATCAGTCAAATCTACTAATAGAAACTCCAAACCAAAGGTCATCATGGTAAGAATCATCCAAACTTTTTAAAGGATTAAAATTCTTCAGTTTCCTTTAGTCCCTATTTCCGCATTAGTGTTGAAACCTACAAAAGGCCAAGGGCCTCTGAGTGAGTGATGGTCACTCACCAGTCACTTTGCATTTAACTGTTTGTGAGCCAGAAACAAATTTATATTGTATTAAGTCACTAAAATTTGGGCCTCCCACACCTACCCCACAGATAGCCTGCTCTGACTTGTTATAACAACTGTTTGAAATTAAGTATATCATTCAGAGGTTTCAGTGCTCATCAGCCATCCTCTTACACTATGGTTCCTTTGATTTGGGATTTTTAATTATGTTTTAATCTTGTGTTGACTTGAAAAGTTATTTTAAGAGCATTATTTATTATTAGTAAGTGAGCAATATGTTTCTTTAATTTTTTATATATGAAATACTTTTATTAGAATGAAATTTGATGGAGAATCTACCTGTTGGTAATAATTGCCATACATCTAAACTATCAAATTATCTTCAGAGTAAGTGCTTCTGCCTTTTTGGAAGCTAATCCTTTGGGTTTTACCCAGAATAAAATGTATTTAGGAATCGAGGACAAGGTGAGCAGAGGTGTAAGTTAGTGTAGGGAGACAACTGGCACAGTGACTAACCAGACCAACTTTGAATGAACTCATACCCTTTCTTCTCACTCCATCCCCGCATTAGACCTGCCCAAGCCTCCAGGGATTCTGCAGGGAATATTGTCCTTGTCAGATTACTGCTTTATTTCCATGTCATTCACAAGGCTTCTACTCCCTTTTGTTCTGCTATAAATTTATTTAAGTACCTTGTGCACTTGGGATCCATCTCCTTTAGATATTTTCATTAAGAAATGCATTTAATCTTTTAATATAATTTTAGTGGAATTTTACCGGGGAGAAAAGAAAAGAAAAAAAGTTGGTTCCTGAACTGGGAGTCTTCTTTCTATTCTTAGCCTGCAGAAGTGGTCTGCTCATCTGCCATAGGCCCACTACCTGCACAGTACAAGCATTTAAATATGTTTTTGTAGAAGCAGATTAACATCGACTTTCTCTTTTCCCTCCCCACCCTCTTTTTCTTTAAAAAAATTGTCTTATTGAATAGGCCCTTTTAATAAATGAACTTAGAAGTCTGATTAAATTAAGTTAGGTCATAACAATTACTTTAACATATTTTTATATTTCTTTGCTTTTTGGCTATTTTAAAAATTTCTAGTTATTTCTTTTAAAGATTTATTTATTTATTTATTTTTAGAGAGGGAGAGATAAAGAGAAAGAGTAGTGAGAGAGAGCACATGTGAGCAGGGGAAGCAGAGGGAGAAGGACATGCTGACTGTGCTAAGCAAGGAGCCCAACTCGGGGGCTTGATCTCAAGACCCTGAGATCAACACCTGAACTGAAATCAAAAGTCCAATGCTTGACTGACTGAGCCACCCAGGCGCCCCTCTATTTATTTCTTCTATTAACTGAAAGCCCTCTGAATTATTGTTCTCTTATTTAACACAAAAATGGTATTTAAGAGTTGCATTTTGGTTTATTTCTGTTTATAAAGTTTTTGTTCATCCTCTGTAATAACTAAAGTTTGATTGAGTCCTAATTCAAAATATATCACATGTTTCCTTCAAATCTCTGCAGCTAATATTCCTTTGTAATGTATCAAGGACAGGGTTAAAATCATCTTCATTTTTCTTTTCTATAAGCTGGTGAGTCACTATATATAAGCATCTTACATCTCTACCATAATATCACTAGACAACCATCCCTTTTATTAGTTTTATCTAAGATTCAATGAGCATTTATTATTTTGAAACTTCTTATAAGAAATACTTAGTATCAACTGTTCTGAACTCTAGTATCTGTTCTCTATATGTATTATATTCCTTCATATTTAGAATTCTTTGTCATTTCATGGGTTACATAAAAATTTCAGGGACGCCTGGGTGGCTCAGTAGGTTAAGCATCTGCCTTTGGCTCAGGTGGTGATCTCCGGGCCGCGGTCGAGCCCCATGTCAAGCTCCCTGCTCAGCAGGGAGTCTGCTTCTCCCTCTTCCTCTGCCCCTACCCCCTGCTTGTGCTCTCTCTCTCAAATAAAGAAAAAAATCTTTTAGAAATATTTCAAATTTGTCCTTTAATTAGTTATTTGGATATTCTATATAATTTAGCTTTTTCAACATCTCTTTTCAAAAATAGTTTTGTTACTTTTGTGCTTTAGAATTTCTTCCTATCCTATGATTCCCCCTTCCTCACATCTATTTGAACTAATATCATGGAAGCTATATCCTTTGATTCTATTTCAGGGCACAAATATGATATTTTCTAATGTTTTCTTCTGAATCCTCCTGCAAATACCTTTTTAAGCAGATAATTCAAATAATTCTTCACATTATCTTTCCTATGTGGAGAAATTCTTTCCCTGGGTGGAGAAATTGTCCATAGTCTTTTCATACTCATTGAAGGAAATATCTGTTTAGAATTGATTTATAATGCTGTAGGAGTGGGGTTGGCTTTAGTAAAATACTATTTTGCATTCTTTCTGAAGTGCTTCACAGTGGGTCACAGATCTAGGTTCTGAATATCTGTTGTTTGTGCTCTAGAGAGGAATAAAGAAAACTGGAAGTTGTGCAAAAATAGTTTACATTTTTTGTGATTGTTTTTCTATCAATCTGATGTTATTGTAATGGCCATTAGCAGAATGTTTCCAGATTTATTACATAAAACAAAAGTTTGGTTGCTTGGTAGAACGATAGGAGGGATGCATTTTTTAAAGGACTTTATTTTTCAAATGGGAGAAAATAAATAGAATGTTAAACTCCAAACTCCAAACCCAAGACTATCAAGGTAAGAACTAAGTTTTCTAAAGGATGGAGCCTACTTTAAAAAAGAAAAAAGAAAAAAGAAAAAGAAAGAAAAGAAATGAATAAATCGGTCCTTAATTTCGAATGAGTTCACATTTGCTTCTTAAGGATTTCTGGTAAAATTTTAGGACAAGGAGGATTCAGCTACTTGGATTGCATTTTAGATTTAAAATATAATACTTTAAAAAGGAAACTGTGTGGAATTCTTTGGGAGGAAAAAAAAAAAGCCAGCCAGGATTCTTCCTTTCAAACCATGACTGTTTTGTTGTTGCTGTTGTTGTGTGTGTGTGTGTGTGTGTATAAAATAAAACAACAACAACAAAATATATATATACATATATATATATATATTTGTTTTATTTTCCTCATTGCAGTCCTCTACCTTGGTCTCCCCTTACAGGCTACACCAACTTTCCAAAAGAATACAAATGTTTTTTTTCCTTCCTCCAGATCTTACTAAGAATTATTCAACAGTAGGGCAGGAATGAACTTGGAGACCATAGTTTGGAACAGAATTCCTGAGTCCAGACAGGTCTGGATGAATGTACAGAAGTTCCAGCAGGAATGAGGTTAGGTGTGGGGAAAACTCCTTAGAGGGTCAGGCAGGTTATAAGGATCAGGGAAGGCAGTTTCTGGAGCTGTGAGAGACAGCAAGAACAGCAGCTGTACCCAGGAAGCCCTAAGAATACATTCTAATTCCTGGGCAGAGATAGGAGGCTCCAAGTGCTCCTGCGTATCCCTCGAGGATGGCTACGGAGATGCTCAGGATTACTTTTGCAGCTAGATGGAGGGACAAGGCCTGGAGGTTCAACTCACTTCTGTGAAAGCTTGAGGCAGATAGGGCTCACTGAAGGTTCTCACAAAACAAGAGCGAGGTTGGTTTGTAGAATTAGATTTAGTTCAGCAAAAACTACACAACAACAACACTGCCCCCAAATCACACTTATTTCTGCCTCCCACTAAGGTTTTTTAATGTGTTTATTTTATTAATAGATTTCTCATATGCTTTCACTTATCATTTGTATTTTTTTAATTTTGTGGTGTTCAGTGCCTGTCCTTACATTTGTCCTTCACCTACTCTTGTCCTTCCTATTCTCAGATGATGTGAATAGCACAACTCTTGCCCACAGATGTTTAGCTATTTTAAATGTCAAACCACCTGAGAAATAAGAAGAGAAAAATAGAATTGCTCGCTTTGATAGCATTCGTTTGCTTCCTCCAGGGAGCTGGCCTTGGCAGGGATGTTTCCAGATCTTTCATTATTATTGTCATTTCCTCTCCAAGTTGAGGAACTAGATACTCAGAGAGTGAGGGAAGTTATGGAACCTTCCAGGTTGGCCTGCTAAAATGAGGAAGTCACGTAAATGGGAAGACTTATGTGTATTCATGTTTTGTGTTTTTTTCTTTGTGGATTTATATAAATGAAGATGTTTTGTTGTGTAGGAAAGCATTGGGTTAATTATATTTTAATAGTATCACAGTGCAATTCAAGAGAGGTTTATATTTTTTATATTCTTTATTTCTTTTCTTTTCTTTATTTTTGAAGTAGGCTCCATGCCAAGCATGGAGCCCAATGCAGAACTTGAACTCACAACCCAAGATCAAGACCTGAGCTGAGGTCAAGAGTCAGATACTTAACTGACTGGGCCACCCAGGTGCCCCTTTTATATACTTTTATTATGAAATAATTATTGCTCACTACATAAAATTTTGAAAAATATGGAAAACGAGAAGGAAGATGAAAGGTTTTATGTATTTCCAAAGACAACAGTTTTCTGAATTTCCTAATTTTCCCAGGCATGCTTCTACATTTTTGAATTTTACATTTGTAATTCCAATGCCTGAGTTCTCTACCTTTTTAAGATCACCCCAACTTTAATTTTTAATTAAAAAAACTCAGATTTTCTCCATTTTATTTTCAGTCTGGTACCCCTTCCAAGATGTCTAACATTTCTAGATGTGCTTATGCTCAGTCTCCATTTGAGTGCCTCCTGTGTTCTCACTGTGTTTTCGTCTTTCTTTTCTGCAGTTGTTGGTCTTCTTCCCTGTTTCCTCGCGAGTATGATCTCGAACGCAAACACTAGCCTCCTTCCCCCGTGCGCCTCTCACGAAGGGCTGTTAGAGATGGCCGTGGCAAGGGACATGCAGCTGGGATGGAGAAAGAGTACAGCACTGTCCCAGCAAGATGAATTGTAGAGTTCCGTCTCCCTGGTCCTCTGTCCTCAACAATATAAAAAAGCAGCAGAATATTTGAAATTAGTTTTTCTTTGCCTTGGTTACCATGAGCACTTTGGTAGAGCTCTTCTGGCTTTTTCTCTCAACTCTTCTCTCTAGTGACACCTGAAATTTGTTATTTCCAAATATGTGAGGAAGTATAAAGCGCAGGCCCAGAGAGTAGGAATGTTGTTGAGAAGAATGAATTTATGTTCCATTTACCTGTAATGATAGTAAACTAATTGATATGAGCAAAACTTGAGGCTTAATTATTATTAAAATTAGCGTGGGCACAATAGATGGTTAAATGGCAAGTTGCGGTTGACCACCAGATGAAGTTTTTCATAATCTGTTCCTTTTTAACTGCCATCCCTCAAGGAGTAATGAGAGAAAATGTATTCCTGACAAGCATGAGTATAGTAATAAAAAGCAAACAAAAAGCAAATTTGTGGAACTTTGTGACAAGGTAGCCTTCAACTTGGTTTGTTTTAATTACTGGAATATCAACTAAGGCTAAGTAGCTCTTGGAACTTGTCAATGATAGGATAATTACCAGCTGCCCACAGTTTCATTCTCAGGAAGAACTTCATATTTTGCTTGGAGAGAAAAAATAGTTCTCTTCCTTCTTTTGCTTCCAAATTCTCTCTGTCTCTGCCTGTCTTTGTCTGTTTCTCTCTTTAATATACATACCTGAAGAAAGTACAAGCTTGCCAAATTCCATCAAGCTTTCAAAGAAGTCAGAATAATGCTAGGACGAACTTTGGGGGGGCGGGGAATATATAAGCAGCCTTGGGAGGCTAGTTTGATAGTTATTTATTTTTCCTCTCCTGAATATTTTTAGTCAGGTATTCCTGAACATGGAGCTGTAAAATGAACTCAGTAGGTGATGAGCTTAGCGGCGCTAAACTCATAGTGGTTTCCATAAAAACCCTACTGCCAAAGGCACAGCATGGATGCTGCAATGCGGGGACAGCTCAGACTCTGCTCCCGTGAAGTTATGGAATTCCTCGGGATGGGGTCTTTTCTCACGCTACAAATTATAGAGCCTCCAAATTCTCCTTAATTGAGAGGATGTCTCTACAGATTATATAATCCAAATGCTAAACTCTCACCGTTATTCATTTCTTCACCTCTAAGATTCCTTGCAGCTAATTTTTTTTTTCCCTATCAAATCTTATCTAAGAAGGGAACAGGCATAAATGGGAATGGAAGATGACACTGACATTCACTTCTTTTCCTTCAGTCTCTAGAGGAGTTCTGTGCCTTCTGAAGGACAGCTTGCTAGATTACAGAACTCAGTATTATTTAGCTTGGTTTAAATTACTTCCTGAATGAGAATGATTGACTCTTGATGTTTCAAAATACAAGGCCTCCATCATATGTTTCCTGACAAGTACAGCTCTCTTTTTCACCTGCCTCATACCCCCTAACATGAATTTGACCTAGCCGGTAGGATTTATGTAGAACTAGAATATGAGACATAACGATCTCTAAATCACACATGGAGTACTTACTAGCTCAGAATCTAGTGGGGAAGGCAATAAACTGGAAAAGGATATCTTGAAGGGAGACCCCAGAATCATTCAAGTTCTGAGTGGGCATCCAAGATTTTGGACACCCATGGGGAATTCAAGCAAGAAACAAAAACAGGAAAAAACAAAACAAAACAAAACAAACAATACCAGCATTAAGGAATCAACATAGTCAATGTGGGTGAATAGAAACACATTAGGAGGAAACAAGAGGTAGCTCTTACTCTTGATTGGTCTTTTGTCTGCACCTTGAAGCAAATCTCAGTGCAGTCTGGCTGCTCATAAAGACTGGAGTGTGAAGCAGATATCCATACTACCCCCACATCCTGGAACTCTAGGTTCGACCTTTGCCAAGACCTTGCCTTTCCTTGACCGGGCCACATTGCTTTCATGTCCATGCTTCTCACATCCTATTTCCTTTCCTGTAATGATTTGCCTCCCCTTATTCGTATGATAAACTGCTATATAATGTCCTCAAAGCGCAGCTCAAATCCTTTCAAGCCCCCCTGTATTGGATACGTGTGGATGCTGTAATCAGTTACGGCAAGCTGCGTGACTTCGAACAACAGAAATTCATTTCTCACAGTTTCAGACACCAGAAGTCTAAAATCAAGGTTTTGGCAGGGCCTCCCTTTCTCTGAGGTTCTAGGGGAGAATCCTTCCTTGTTTCTGCCGGTTTCTGGTGGCTTCTCGCGTTCCTTGGCTTGTGGCAGCGTGGCTCCAATTTCTGCCTCTGTCTTCACATGGTCTCCTCCTCTCTGTGTGTGGATCTGTGCCTCTGTGCTTCAGTTTCTTATTATAAGGACACCAGTGATTAGACTTAGGGCTCACGCGAATCCAGTAAAACCTTATCCTAACTTATGTCTTAATTACATCTACAGAGACAACTGTTTTCGAGCAAGGTCACATTCATGGGTTTTGGGTAGACATGAACTATTCAATCCAGTACATCTTCTTATCAAAGTTTACTGGCATCCACTGGTGGAATTACTTACTCTTTGATTCACAGTGGTCCTTAGTATAAATCTCATCTTGCAATCATTACATTGTATCATAACTTTTTATGTCTTTCCTTTCCTACCACTTTGACAGTTCCTTAAATGCAGAATATACATATTATTTATCTTTGTACCCCTAGCATGCCACACAGAGTCTAATTCACAGTAGCTGCCAAATACATGTTTAATTGATTGCCAATACGTTGAGGAAGACATTAAGAACAGAGTTTGCACCTACCCTCACTCCTACTGAGGATCATTGTTCCTTACAGCTACCCCAATATATCCTGGCAAAAAGGAGCACATTGTTTCAGTGAATTCTTTATTTTAGCAGTGATAATAGTTCCTCTTCTCTCTCATTTATATGTAGACTGCTAATTCCAGCAACATTAGGTAGTGAGTTATGCTTTGCATGGGTTTTGCTCTTTGCAAAAGAAGTCAGTATATCTCATGAATGAAAAGGGTGCTCTTCGTGCTTCTAGTTTGAGAAACTGTTTTTTTTTAAAGATTTATTTGTTTTTGTGAGAGAGAGAGAACGAGTGGAGGGAGGGGCAGAGGGAGAAGCAGACTCCCTGCTGAGCGAGGAGCCTGATGTGGGACTCGATCCCAGGACCCTGGGATCATGACCTGAGCCGAAGGCAGATGCTTAACTGACAGAGCCACCCAGGTGCCCGAGACACTATTTTTAAAATAGTTTCTAAAGTAATTATATCTGTCCTACTCTATTAAACCATGGGTACAGACCATTGTTTAATATGCTCTTGGTACCCAGGACCATTATTATGATCATAAACTATTTTATTGAGCTGAAATAAAATGATACACTCAGAACCTTTCAATGTATTTTCATGTTTAATAGCTTCATATGGGAAAATAAAAATTGATAGCATTGATATTAACCTAACTATATGCCAAAGTTTCAGGTACTTTTTATTATTTAATCTTCACAACACAAGAATAAACTTGGCCCTGTTAATCCCATTCACAGATTAGGAAATTGATGCATAAAATGATCAAGTGAATTGTCCAGAGTCATACAGCTAGTAAATGATAGAAGAAGCATGGAAAACCATACATGCATACCTTGATTTATTGTGCTTCATTTAATTGCACTTTGCAGATGAGGCATTTTTTCAGATGGAAAGTGGGGCAACCCGTGTCAAGCAAGTCAGTGTGGGTTTCTGTGTCACGTTTTGGTAGTTCTCACAATATTTCAAACATTTTCATTATTATTATATTTGTTATGGTGACCTGTGGTCAGTGATCTTCAATGTTATTATTGTAATTGTTTTGGGACGCCCCACACTGCACCCATATAAGACAGCGAATTTACTGATAAATGTGTGTGTGTGTGTGTTGATTGCAGATGTGGTAGAAATAACACACATGAGAAGTAGAGCCTGAAGATGTGACTGAATTGCAATCTCATGATAAAACTTGAATGGGTAAAGATGCTTCTTATGGATGAGAAAAGAAAATGGTTTCTTGAGATGGAATCTACCCCTGGTGATGATGCTGTGAAGATTGTTGAAATGACAAAAAGGATTTAGAATATGACATAAACTCAGTTGACAGTGTCAGGGTTGGAGAGGACTGACTCCAAAAAATTCTACTGTGGGTAAGATGCTACAGCATCACCTGCTATAGAGAAATCATTTTGGGGCACGTTCAGTGGGTTAAGTGTCTGCCTTTGGTTCAGGGCATGATCTCCAGGTCCTGGGATTGAGCCCTGAGTCTGGCTTCTTGCTCAACAGGGAGCCTGCTTCTCCCTCTGACTCCCCACCACTCATGCTCTCTCTCTCTCAAATAAATAAGTAAAATCTTAAAAAAAAAGAAAAAATCGTTTTTGGAAGGAATAGTCAATAGATGTGGCAAACTTCACTGTTGTTTTATTTTAAGAAATTGCCACAGCCAGCCCAGCCTTCAGCAACCATGACTCAGTCAGCAGCCATCAACACGGAGGCAAGACCATCCACCGGCAAAAAGCTTTTGACTCAGTAAAAGCTCAGCTAATGGTTAGCATTTTCTAGCAGTAAAATATTTTTAATGAAGTTATGTACATTGCTTTGTTTTTTAGACATGATGCCAATGTACACTTAGTAGACTGTTGTATAGTGTAAACATAACTCTCACATGCACTGGGAAACCAAAACATTCATCTGATTTGTTATGTTGTGATATTTGCTTTATTGCCGGGGTCTGGAATGCAACTTGCACTATCTTTGCAGTGTGCCTGTATTATGGATGCTGGAATCAGCACTTTAATAATTCAGGAACATCACCTTTGTCTTCTTTCTTTAGTATTCTATCAGCCAACTGGCTCTTATTTTGACTGCCATCTTTCACATAAAAACCCCATGTTTCCTCATTGTTTGTGGCTTCTGATTTGTCAACTTGATCATGTAGTGGGAGAAAATCGGGGTAGCAAAGCCTGGAAGGTCCGTGACTGTGAGTCCTTCAATGGCTTTGGTGAATGTGTAACTTCATACCACATTTCCCCTGGGCTGGAAATGACTGTGCTCTCTGGGCACCAGCATCTTTCTTAAACACTTATTTATTCATCTGAGAGAGAGAGAGAGAGAGCACGCAGCAGGGGACAGGCAGAGGGAGAGGGAGAAAGAGTCTTTTTTTTTTAAGCAGACTCCCTGCTCATCATGAAGCCCTATGCAGGGCTTGATCTCACAACCCTGAGATCACAAACTGAGCTGAACCCAAGGATCAGATGCTCAACTGACGGTGCCACCCAGGCATGCCACCTTTTTTAATTAATTTATTTATTTGAGAGAGAGAGAGAGTATCTTTCTTTACTTCCATAGGCAGATGGGCTATCCTCAAATTAGTAAGTTCCTATAAAATTATAAAATTCCTAAATGGTCCTTTATTTCAAAGCTTTATAAAGAGGATGAAAGTCTGTGTAGAGATAACTAGTGAGTATAAACTCTAGGAGCAATAAAGAAGCCTTGTTTTAAAGACTGGGGGAGTAAACCCAGAGGGGTGGGTGGAGGTGGGTTAGACCTGGGGGACAGTAGGGGGTGACTCCACTGTTGATTGGTGGGGCATCAGAACGTTTTAAAAGTATTCCTTTTTACTATTTCTTGGTAGGTCTACTGTCTCACTTTTACTTTTTCTCTTAATCTATATTCATCGGCTCTTCTTCTATTGTCCCATCAAAAAAATGAATTAGAAATATTATTCACACACAATTCTGAAAGGACAGGAAGAAGGGGAGAGAGGAAAAGGGGGAGAGAGAGGAAGGAAAAGAAGAGAGAGGGATAGTGGAAGGGAGAGGGAGGGAAAGAGAGAAAGAGAGGGAAAGGAAAGAAGCAAAAATTAGGGTCTGTGAGGAATTGAAGGATTGAAACGGCCAAGTCAGGTATTAGCAAGTTCTGGAATGCTTTTGACTGCCTTTATAGACCATCATATGGTGGGTTATGGATGGATCAGACAAACTGAACAATACAGAATAGTATTTTAACCTATAGTTTGGATTTATTCCAGGTATTTGAGGCTCCCTGGTAAATATTTTTAGACAGTACTTGAAAATAAGTATGTCATCCTATAAACTCTTTTCCTTTTGGTCAAATAGTCCCTCTTTTTTAACCTTTTAGCATAGAAGTCATTCTTTATACTGTTTCTAGTCTTATTGCAATGGTTTAATTAAAGCAGAACAGAGAGAAAAAAAATTTTTTTTGACTTTGCATGTCACATTAATTTTAAAATCAGCTTATATTTTCCAAAGGGACATTTCAGGAAAGACTAATTTTCACCTTTTAGACTCTCTCCAGGATAGGGGACTGAGCATATGACATACAATTTGCCTCATGACTCAGTTTTGGGTGCTCATGGAATACTCCTTGAGTGGTTGACTAATTTGAGTAGACATCTGGAACTTTAGGACCTCCTTGTATGATTCTACCCCTACCCTACCCTCACATCTTCTCTCTGGTAGGTTGTACCAGCTATCATCTCTATTCTCAGAAGCTATAGTCTATTTAGGAGCAGCCCCTCCTTCTCCTCACTTTCAGCCTCGGTTTTCACTAACCACAATGATCTGCACAGCTGGCCTTTTTAACCACAAATAACTGCCCTAGGGAAAACTGTTTGAGCTCAGACACCAGTGCATAGAGAAAATCATTTAATCGAGTCTAGGAATGTCCAGGGTTTCAGAGTCACCTATGAGACTCATTAAGGTGGAAGGACTATGAAATAGCATGGATATGAAGGGCAGACAGATGACAGTTATGAATATGAGAATGATTGATTTCATATCCTTGAAACGTACCAAACTTCAACTCTGGGTTCAACAACTCCATAATTTACATAAGTACAGTCTGTGTCAGTTCATTAACAGGTCATTAGTAAGTCTGGGGAAGATGTTCTAAAACATTCTCATGAGGAAATACATCAGAAAATAAGATTATGTTGAAATTACCTTTAGAGAAATGTGTGTGTGTATGTGTGTGTGTTTTCCTTTGTATTTAATCATCCTTCATTTTTAAGAGATGGTTTTGGTCCCGTGTATATGGTCAGCATTTATCCTGGAGGCAACATGAAGGTTATGCTCTGAGAAGTTTTTATCTTCTTGAGATTAACCTGCATCTTTTTAAGTGTCTGTTTCATACAGTTAAATATTTTTTACATGATTTGATAGTTACATGAATGTACCTTATAAATTTACTGTTCAAGTTCAGCTTCTTTTATTTTGGGCAAACACGGAAGGTAAGGGACCTTTTGTGAATGATCTTGTGCTCCAATGAGAGGCTTCTCATGAAGCTCAAATTGCTATGTATGGAAAGGACAACTGTCCCCCTGGTCCAGCTCTTTGCATTTAAAGCCATCATGCAGACAGGTAATATACTAGTAGAGAAAAAAAATAAAAAAGGTACTCCATGGCTATTCGAGTTAAATTAGAGTTTAGCTTCAAAAGACCAAGAACAAATTGATGGACTGAGACAATGCAGGAAAGTGTTGAGGGAAAAGGAAGCAGTGCTCTTAACATCTCAATAGCCAAATGCCATAAATAAAGGGTGGTGCTTTTGTTGGCTTGTTTGTTTCCCCCTCAGAGACTACAAGTGTTTAGAAAACATGTTAAATGGAAATAGGTTTCTTTGTTCTTACCATTTGGGGAACGATCATGTGGACTTTTACTATAGTATTCACTCTGGCTGCAACAGACAAAGGAAAACAGAAAGTCCAAGGTACAGTGTAGGAGAGGAGGGCATTTGAGGGCATGTTTAAATAAGAAATTTCCAGATGTCATGGTCAATCTTGGCAGAGCTCTGCTTCTCCAGCCTATAGCAAAACCATTGACCCCCCAGCACACCAGGGACCATCAGAGGTCACAGCTTTGTTATTCATCCATTTTTGTTCCAGGCTTTTGATAACTCTACAGGCACTGGCCCTGGGTGTTTCCACCATGCCTGGACCCATAGTTGCATTAGTCTTATTCCAAAATATTGAACTCAGATTGCAAAGTCCATGTTAACTACAGCCTTTACAATATTTTCAAAATTTCTAAGACTTCACATTCTTAGGATCTAGGTCTTAAAAAAAAAAAAAGATTTTATTTATTTATTTGAGAGAGAGAGAGAGAACAAGCCGGGCGGTGGGGGGTTGGCAGAGAAAGAGAGAGAAGCAGACTCCCCACTGAGCAGGGACCCTGGACTTCAAGGCTCAATCCCAGGACCCCGGGATCATGATCTGAGCTGTAGGCAGATGCTTAACCGACTGGGACACCCAGGTGCCCCAGGATCTAGGTCTTTAGTGTTCATACACTTCCTATTCTAACAAAATGGCTGGTTATTTGTTTATTACTAGCCACACCTTGGGGCATGAACCTTCATCTGTCCTATTGAATTCGTTTTCTCAAGTCAGGGTCTCCTGTTTTGTTGGCCACCAGTCTGCAGAGTCACCACCTCACTCATGCTGGCTGAGTGCTGTCTTCATGTCTGCCTTCAATATCTGTTGTGTGATTATATAAATCTTGATGAAAAGCCTCAGAAGGTCTGATTGGCAAATAAAACTTGGAATTTAACAGGCCAAAAAGACATGTATCCAAACATTCTTCTAACCACTTCTTTCTTTAAAATGTCTTAAAACCACTTCTTTTTTCAATATTTATTTATTTAGCTAATCTTTACCCCCAATGTGGGGCTCAAACTCATGACCCCAAGATCATGAGTTGCATGCTCTTCTGATTGAGCCCACCAGGCACCCCAGCACTTATTTCTTTTCATAATTTTCCAGAAGCATATATACCTTCATAATTAAATGAATTTAAATTTAACTGTTTTCATAGAGATACATGTCATATATTTGAAAGTCCTCCAGACCAACTTGCTTGCTAAAGCAGAAACCCTTTTTACAAGATCTCATCTGATTACTCAGCCTGAGCTTGGATACCTCCAGTCTCCCAGATCACCTTCCCTCTATCCTTACTTCTGACCTCCTTTTGGCTTTCAAAACTGGCCTCAGATCTGCCCTCTAGTAAAGCATAGCTCAGGTCTATGTTCCTTCTCCAAGTGGGAGAAGCTGGTGGTTGTTTTTCTATAATGTTTGAAATGTTATATATTTTTTTATTATGTTATGTTAATCACCATACATTACATCATTAGTTTTTGATGTAGTGTTCCATGATTCATTGTTTGTGCATAACACCCAGTGCTCCACCCAGTGCTCCATTCAGTACGTGCCCTCTTTATTACCCATCACCAGGCTAACCCATCCCCGCCCCCCCAAGAACCCTCAGTTTGTTTCTCAGAGTCCATAGTCTCTGATAGTTCGTCTCCACCACCAATTTCGCCCCCTTCATGAATTGTTAGATTTTTTATTTGAAAACTGATGTTAAATCTGATGAGCTTGAGCACAGAGTTCTTCCTGGACTTTTCAAATACAGTTTTGACTTCTGATGATTTCCATCAAATGGCCGCTGTCCTAACATGAAGTGTCTCAGGGATGTGGTTTGGTGCCTCCCCTCTCAACTCCACCATAAGTGAGTGTTTATTAAAAAGCAAAACTATTATATTAAAGTTAGAGAATCAAAAAGAAAACAAGCCACAAAAGGAGATTTCATGGAAGGTGGGAGGAAGAGAAGAGTGCTGAGAATAGATATTTCACCAGGCAACATGAAGGTCCTGGTGAGACTGGAAGTGGTAGTAAAGTAGGTGAGTAAGGAAGAACTGAAAACATGCCTGTCTGCCTCCTGGCTTTGGGTAGACTTGTCCCATGTGGAATCTCAGTTGTGAGGGAAAAAATACAGTTCCGTGTGATATTTTTTTTTTTAAGATTTTATTTCTTTATTTGAGAGAGAGAGAGAGAGAACGCATGCATGAGTAGGGGGAGGGGCACAGGGAGAAGAGAGAGAATGCCAAGCAGACCCATACTAAGCATGGAGCCCAATGCAGGGCTGGATCCCATGACCCGAGCCGAAATCAAGAGTCAGATGCTTAACCCACTGAGCCACCCAGGCACCTGCCATGTTATCTTTATTTGTGATGAAGGAATGGGGTTTTATGTGCTGCCCCTTCCCTTCCTTCTATAAATATCCATAAGATCACCACTGTGCCTTCTACTAGGGATTAGCAAATTGCCTCCCTCCTGGCTCTTGCCTTTCCTGGGGTCTCCCACAGAGTGGATCTGAGTACTGTCTTCCTGTGAATCCCATATATGCTTCTGCCTTAGATCAGCTTCCCAGGGGGTCAGTTCAATAAAAGTGTACACCTTCCTATTATGACCGTTTTTTTCTTCTACTGAAAAATTACAGACAGGTAAGTTGTCTGTAATTACATATGAAAGATTCTAAGCAAACTGTGTCCATAGGAGTTTTCTTTGTTCCTGCATTAGACTGTATTTCTTTGTTCTTGATGTTTGTGGGACAACCAGCTAAGAATAGCTAGTGTTCCCTTTTTGTTCAAACACAGCATAGAAAGGAAGATTAGCATAATAGTAGGGTTATAGTTACTATTGCTATTTATTCTGATTCTAATAATTCTTTTATGTATTAATGAGTTAGAAATGCACGAATTGAATGTCACTTCTAGATACATAACAATATTATCTGGTGGAAATCGCAAGTTCCACCTTGTTGCACAAGAAAACTCTAGGAGGTGGGTAGAGGGGGAGGGGGAGTAGGGGACACATTATGTACTACGTGAAGGTCACCATTAGGCACTACTCAGTGGATGACATTGACACAGGATCTCATACAAATGCTCTTTCCCCATGTTGTTCTAAACTGCAGAAGTTTATATTATGGACAGAGATAGTACGACGTTGGTTAAGAAACAGGTGATAACCTCTGTTAGAATACTAACTGGTCAACACCTATAGGTTGTATTTTCTGGGATAAGTTACCTAATTTCTCTAAACTTTCTCTCTTAATTATAACAAGGGTTAATATTATTGTTTTTCTCAGCAGTTTTGTGAAGATCAAATGACATAATTTTTCTTAAGCATTTAGTGTATTTGTCTACATAAAAATGTTATCATTAAATGATTAATCTTATAAAAAATCACTCATGAGGACAGTGCAAGTTTAGCTCATTGAAATGAATAACATGGGGATAGTCTTGTTAAAGTCAACATATTTCATATACACAGACTAAATTCCAACCTTGGCCAGAAAAAGAAATATTGCAAATGGGTGAATGCTTTTTGTTGTTGTTGTTAATCCCTGAAAATATTTTGATATTATTACTTATTTCATGACCTTAGATGAATAATAAATTGCTTGCCGTTTTAAAAAATGCAAATAATGGGTACAAAAGCATTCTCATCCTGTCCTCAAGACCATCCCTGAGCTCTATTCCATTCCTGACAACCCACATGCTTTAAAAGCAGTCATGGATTTCAGTTTCATTCTAATTAATTGACAAGGCTATGCCTTGAGATTGTTATGGAACAAAAGAGTATACACAGCTATCAAATCTCATTTACAGAAGCACTGGAATTTTTGGGCCAAGAGCAAAGTTCTGGTGTCAGCCTGGAGAGATTTGAATCCTGGTTTTTCCCATTACAAATTAGGTGAATTTAGGCAAAACATTTAATCTCAAAATGGCTTGGTTTCTTCATCTAAAAAAATGTTGAAAATACTATGTATTATATCGTTATGAGTCTTAAATGAAGTACTACATATAAAGCACTGTAATTGCTTACTTTATACAATGCATTTTTGTATAGCAAGGCAAAACTTCTGTAAATGGAATACAGCGGTTTCCTAACTCTGAAACAATCAACTCTGTTTTATTAGGATTTAGTTCAAGTTGGTTGTAATTAGGCAAGGTACTGTCAATCAACATAAATAACAATGAAAATGGGTAAGTAAAGTTCTGCACTTAAGCATCTATACCAGTCTACTCCTAAATTTGAATCAACATTGGTCTTTAATAGTTTTTTATATTAGCTAATATATAACATAATATAATTGGCATTGGAAACACATTTGAAATAGAGGGGAGGTTAAAGAAGAAGTTAAGGGCCAATAATTTAGTTGGGAAAGGAATCAAAGATAAGGTGTAGCTCAAGGAAAGGGTTTGGGTGTGTCTTTACAAATGCCTTTTAATAAATATGCTGAGAATGCAATGAAAAAATCAACTGCACATTATTTAAAATGGTAATTCCTAAAGAGTCATTTTACTAGTCAGTATATGACTAGTATATTAATCAAAGTGACTATGAAGACCAAGCAAAAGGAACAGCTCAGAAAAACTTCATTGAAGACAAAAATTAAACTAAAAGCTGTTAGTCAGTCAACTTGGAGACCATCCTGATCCATCGGGTTTGGCTCCAAATTCTCACATTGGGTCTAGGATCCCCCGGTTCCATCCTCCTTGGATCAGTGGGCAACATCTCATAGCAATGGTAGACCAAGAGTGGTGAACAGAAGCACACAACATCGCTAAAGGTCCAGGCTCTCAACTGGCTCATTGTCATAGTTACTCAAATTCCATTCTCCAAGTAAGATCAAAATTAATGGATCAGGGAAATATACTCCACCTCTAGTGACAGGAGCTGTTAGATCACATGACAAAGAATGTGGCTATACTGAGGAATGAAGAACTGGAACAAAAATGGAATCTAATACACATGCTGTGAGCTGAAGGCTATTACTTCCACCCAACTTTTGAGGAACTTGCTTGTGAAGCTGGACTGGACAAGTACACTGGCAGCCATTCAAATATTAGCAGATAGTTGGTATAATTACCTCAAGTCTTTTCTAAGCTAGATATCACAAAATCTCAAATTTTACTTATTTTCTTTGTGTGTTCCCTGCTATAATGACTGGATCCCTTCATTTTCATGAGCACCCTCCTCTGGATTTGTGAATATAGCCTAGTTTTCCAGGTTTCTCTTAATACATTACCCCCACTATCAAACAGACAAATTCAATTAATATGATGCCCTGGAACTCTTAATGCAGCTGAGGATATTGCTGGCCATTTACAAGCCATCACATGCTGCTACTATTTGTTCAAACTGATCTTAAGTTCACTGAAAACCTCAAATGTTTTTCTATAAGATTTGTTGCCCAAGCAAGTTTCCTTCAAGCATTATTTCACAGGTTAATACTGTTTTTACGTCTGTTGAAATTCATTTTGTGATTCTCCCGATCATGCCCAGAAAACAAGGGAAAGGAAAATAGAATGGCATGAGTAACAAGGAAAGCCTCCCTTTGTATCTCATCCCAAATATATTTGTTTTTTATCACCTTAAGATGAAGAAATCTCTTAACCTATTCATGCTTCATTCCTGCTGTCTAGGATTTAATGTTTGAATCATTTCTCTCTAATAAAATCTGAACTTTTCCTTTTGGTATGTTATGAAAGTTACATTTATTATTTAAACTCTAGTTTTCTTTCATCCTGACACAAATTACATTTTTAAAATTGTTGTAATTTATATTGCATTAGATCTTACTTGATTAGAACACAAAGACACAAAATTTATAATCAATCTATGAGTATTTATTAAAAAGTGCTATTAGTACAGAATTGTGCTACATGTTCTATTCATTCCATACTTCGAGAATCTAGAGGTACATCAGTACAGATATAGAAATTCATTGATTAAATATGGTGATATTAAATCCAAGGCATAGAGCTAGATAAACTCTCAAGTTTAATAAAAAATAAAAACTCAGGATATAAATATAATTTTCATTTTGTATGAATTAAAATCCCTGAATATCAGTAAGAAACATTATCTATACAACTGATGATGTGGGGGGGGACCCTGAAAAAAATCAATATGTAACAATATATCTTAATACTATTTAGTAATGCTGAATACTAATAAATTTAGATCAGTGAAGCCTTTATTGCCACCTTATTTTTTTTAAGTAGGTTCCACCGCCAGCATGGAACCCAATGCAGGGCTTAAACTGAGCCTGAGATCAAGAGTGGGATGCTTAACTGACTGAGCCACCCAGGAAGCCCCCACCTTTATTTTTTCAACTAAAAATGATATATATTTTATAGGAAAAACATCAGCTAATACATTTCGAAGAGTATCAGCACTACATTTGTTTAATATCAGCCTTGAAGTGAGTTTTTTAATTGAAAAGGTTATTTATGATGTTTTGTATTCATTTGCAAATGTTTGCTTGACCCATCATATACCCAATACTATGCAAAACACTAACAGAACTGGCCATGCATTCCAAAGCTTCAATCTTTATGTCAAACTCTGTATGAATTCAGAAAGCACCTCCTTCACCTCAATTCCTTCATGGCAATTGCTCAAGAGATCATTTTTTAAAGATCTTGATAATTTATATGTATTGAGAAAATTTCAGACATATTAAAAATGATAAAATGGTATGGACCCACGATCCACCACAAAAAAAAGAAAACAATTTGAGGATGTGGGCATACCAGAAATATATTGGCTTCCAATCCCTTGCCCTTTCTCCAGGGGAAACACTCATTTGTGCATTTCTTCATAGTTTTACTTCTATATCATCTATCTATTTATCCGTCTATATATCCACCTGTCATCAACATCTCTTTCTCTTTCTCTCTCTTTCTGTCTCTCTGTCTCTATCACCCTTAATTTATCTATATAATTAAAAAGCAAGTTAAAAAAATTTTGACCATGTACTATTTATGTAAAGTTTAAAACCATATAAAACAATGTAATATCCAATTAGAATCTGCCTTTATATATGTGATAAAATATGTAGTTTATGTCATAATACATTGTTTTACATGATTTTATCCTACATAATTAGTATGTTACATAAAACTTTTTTTAACTTGCTTTTTTTATTTCACCCTCTATTATATTTGTAAGTCATTTATTGCTTCATTTATTTTGCCTCTGCTTAGTATTCCACTGGGTGAATATATTCCAACTATCCTTTCATCTGTTCATTTCTTCCAACTGGGTTGCTGCCAATTTCTGGCTATTACAATGGCTCTTTGAACATTTTAAACTTTTTTTTTAAGATTTTATTTATTTGAGAGAGAGAGAGAGCAAAAGCAGAGGGAGAGGGACAAGCAGACTCCCCGCTGAACAAGGAGCCCGATGAAGGGCTGGAGCCCAGGACCCTGAGATCATGACTTGAGCTGAAGTCAGATGCTTAACCCACTGAGCCACCCAGGCACCCCGCCTTGAACATTTTAATATGACTTCTATTACCTAAGATTTCTATTTCTTCAGAGTATGTAAGGAGGAGTGGAATTCCTGCATCATAGGTTATATTTGACACCCTCAAAATCCAAAACCTCTTAAAGAAGGAGTACATTAAGCTGGTATCTAATGTTTGAAAATGGGACTAATATTTGAATAATAACATGATTGATTTTATCATGTCATTTTTTTGCATCTAGAGCTTAATTGGGTAAAAATTCATAAGTGTATCAGAGACCTGGTTACTTCAAGGACATGGAATGAACCGAGAAGAATAAAAAAAAAGGATACGGGTTAGACTAGAGTCTCTGAAGCTAATGTTACATATTTTCTGATTCATTATGCTTTGGATGAATTTTTCCCTGACTGAGAGCTACAATAACTTTCTTATATTTTTAGTACATAAATATGTCAAGATATCAATAAATTTACCAATGAATGTTTATTACTTATTTCCTACAGTTGTTCCTCTGTATTTTTAGAAACCAATTTCATTTATCTAACTTTAGCCAACAAAATGTGCCTCTCACTGTATTAGAAACTGGTGCAATTAGTTCACACTATCTTGAGGATCATACTAATATATTCATACTTATGACTATAAGACAATGTTTCTGAGAATTATAGAATGTCAAAACTAAAAAGAAAGCTTTAGAAATAACTTACTTCCTCATTTTAAAAATGATAAAAATTAATGCCCAAAGATAATAAAATAATTTGTTCAAGGATGCATAGGTATTCAGTAGTAGAAGAAGGACTAACACCTGAATGCCTTAGAATATAATAAATTGATCTTTCTATTCCTCATCTTACTGTGTTGTGTTACAACTTCTGCTATCTATAACATAGTGTCCCTTATCACTGGATGCCATTTTTCTTGTTCATATTTTTATTTCTCCTTAAATCATTTCAAATAACTTGAAATGAGTAAGTGTTTTTATAGGGAGCTTTTTGATCTAGAAAATTAAATTGTTTTAAACCTATAAAGGATCCTATTTAGAAAACATTACCAAATGAACTATCATGATTTCAATGTGTAAGAAGTTCGATCAGGAAAACAGACAGTTCAATTCATCTTTTGTGATGGGGAAATATAATAATGAAGAATACTCAAATGACAAGAAAATAAAAAGTCTTCAGAACCCCTCTGAGGTCTGACCCTTGCCTGCTCATCCCCCATGAAAAGGTAGAGAAAGGTGCAGGTTGCATTGGTCAATGCTGGGGTGGGTTCTCCTGCTGAAGGGAATGCAGCTTGTAGACAGAAACACTGGGAAGTGCACACTGGGCCCTTGGGAACACTGGGGAGAAAAGCAGGGAAACAGCCCTGTTGTCATGTCTGAGGGATAAATATTGAGGCAAAAGAGAAGACAAAACCAAGAAATTCAGAAGCTCAGAATTAGATGGAGTTAAAGCTAAGGCAAGAATTTTGTTTTTGAACTACTGTTGTCTTCATGATAACTTGGGGACACCTCTGACACTCGGAGAATGATCACTGATGGTTATAGTGAAGACAAAACTATCAAAACAACAATGACAACTATAAACCAGCAGCTAGAAAGCTAGAGATCATTTTCTGGGGGGTGAGGGGTTGGGGGTGGGTTCCTCCTGGTATTTTATGAATTGGTTTGTGGGTTGTGGACATCAGTACCTGTTAGGGTCTGCAGCCTTCATTCTGAAAGACTGCCTGATTCAATTTCTTTTCCCCTTTAGTAGCTAACATAAATTCTGGAGAAATATAATCAACAAATTTCACATTCCAAAACACTGTGAGGAGGAAATGGATCAATGTCCTTGTAGGGGTACTCTTACTATTTCAAGAGAATAAGACTCCGGTGTTGAAATGCACTTGAAAAAATAGGTCAGTCAACTGAGATGTTTGGGTGATCAGAAATCATTGTTCCTGAATAATTAAACCATATGCCAGATAATAATATTAAGGCTGTGCTCTGGAACTTAATAGAATGTCCTCTCAGAAACTGAATTTCCCATAAGTCACTGGTTATGTTCCACTGGTATTTTTCTCTGTTAGAAAACATCTGTGCTGATTTTAAAAGAGGAAACTTACCCAAGATGACACCTCTCAAGGTGGCAGCACGTTTTATGCCTGAAATCTGGAGCCATCTGGATTTCTTAATTAAAGTAGTGATTCCAGCAACTTTTAGTTAATTAAACTGAAAGTTATGAATTTCCTGCTCCCTATGTCTTGTATTGTTATTAGATATTAAATATTAACAGCATATTCAAAGTTGAACAAAGACTGATACTTTGCTAAAAGGGAAGGTTTGGGATTTACTGATTTTTATGGTAATAACTAAGGTGATCTCAAAATCTTTTATTTAATTTTATTTTCTCGGAATGATTTTTGTTGATTAATGAAGATCTTCTTAGAAGTTTTTTTCAATTAGGTCACCACTAAATAGAGCTGATCAATTCTTATGTTGTTTTGTTTTGATTTTTGTAATTATTATACCACAATTACTGGCATTATAATAGATTCCAAATACACATGTACACATCATCAAGTAGGTGGTTAAAATACTTAGGTATTATAAAAATATCTTATATAAATATATTCAGTTGACTTGATCCAGTCTTTGTTTTTAGATCCAATCTCTTAGCAACAGAAAAACATATATTCAGAAAGAACAGAAAATTTTCAGGGCAAATCAGCCAATTCAGTAAAAACCTTTGATTCCTTTTGTTTTATCTCTAGGGTTTGTAACTATTAATTAATTTAGAGCAAAGAATCTAAAGGTGATAAAATTGGAGTACTTTCCTTAGTATGATTTTTATTATACACTATTATATAGTACAAAATTTAGTAAGTGGTAATCAATTCCCTTAACAATTTGTTGACTTATTCATGTTTATAAAATTTAAAATTCATTTGAGCTACTGGCTGATTAGTAAAAAATGATTTAAGACTAAAAAAGTGATTTAGAAATGTTTGGATCAGTGAACCTATCATTACACTTTTGTAGAGTCTACAATTCTGGTGCAGGGCTCAAATGAAACTTTAAGTTATCTATCCAGTATAACTCTAAATGGGGAAAGTGTCACGTTAGACCAGAATTGCCAAACTCTTTCAACTTTTAGGATAGTTTCAATGACTATTGAATTACCAAACATGTATGCAGTTACAGAAAATTTGGAGGCATGCTCTGTATCCTAATGATGAGAGCTGAGAGACAGAAAGCAGCGCCAAGTTTGTTTTCATCATTCTGGAAATTAGAGTTTGATATAAAGAAACCAAATTACAGATTTAAAAACAAAGTGAGTGCATTGGTTAGGAACCACTAAAAATGCAGAACTATTTGGCATTCCAGAATCAGTCTCTTCATTTCTCTCAAATATATAAACACTTTTCCTCATATTTGCAACACTTTACAGTCCTAAAACAACTGACATCAAAAAGGTAACTTTCATTACTTCATAAACAGACTAAATTAGAAGCCATACCCCTTTCTGGAATCCCCTAAAAATATATATTTCCTCTTCTCCCCATGCTTTGAAGATGACCTTATTTTATGTATTTATGTATGTATGTATTTATTTATTTTTAAAAGATTTTATTTATTATTTGACAGAGAGAGACACAGCGAGAGAGGGAACACAAGCAGGGGGAGTGGGAGAGGGAGAAGCAGGCTTCCTGCCGAGCAGGGAGCCCGATGTGGGGCTCGATCCCAGGACCCTGGGATCATGATCTGAGCTGAAGGCAGACGCTTAACGACTGAGCCACTCAGACGCCCTGAAGATGATCTTTTTTTAATATGCAAGTGTACCATATAGTTCTCCATAGACTATTTTGTTTTTGGGATTTGTTGAGAATTTGTAATAATTTTGACCAATTGTTTCTGTCGATAGTTATTGATGTGAAGCAGAAGGTATCATATAATCAAATTCCTGCCAGAGATAAAAATATTTTCACATATCAGGGACTAGTTCATGGAACTCCTAGAAACATAGCGTAATAACAAGAGTTATGTATGTTTCGGATTCATAGAACGTATGTTTTGATTCCTAAATGCCTGATAATTCATCTAAGTATATTCAATTTTTCCATCTTTTTTTTAATTATTTTGTGCAGGCATGCTGCTGCACCCTGGGGATACAGATATAAAAGGTCTCTACTCTGAAGGATCTCCTGGTTTATTGGGGTTCACAGAAGGATGTTGATGTCTATAGTATCTGTCACAGATGGTCAGAGATAAATAACAAAATACCAAGACAGGTACTATGACAGAAATTTGCACAGTACTTAGGGGGTTTAGATTTGGGTGATCAAGGGAAAGCATATCACAGGATGTAATATTGGAGCTGTACCTGGCAAGACGATATGCAGACGTCACATTTCAGATTCAAATGACATCCGGAACTAAATCTCAACTGTGTCAACACACTTTGTTATGTGAACTAATAAGCCTTTACTTAGCTGCCTTGGCCTAAAGTTTTTCCTTTGTGAAATAGAGATAAAATGACCTACTTGATAGTTTTGTTAGGAGGCTTTTTCATATTAAGATGCTGTCAAAGATTAAGTAGTTTGCTTAAATTCACACTGAGAGTGAGTGGTGCAACAGTGATTCCCAGAACTCAAGGAAAGTTGGCTCTAAATGCTGTGCCCTTAACCAAATCTAATAATTGATCCCTTCAACATGCTCTGAACTTCCCTCCTTACAATCTTTCAGAGGACCTCTTAATTTTTTCAGGGCTAAGTTATATCTACAAACCATTTTATTTAGAGACACGTTTTACCAAACTCAAGAGTGATTTCAATAATTCAAATTCAAGCTGCTGTAATCTCTGTTTTTCTTTGGTGAGAAATGTTCTAGAATGTAGGCTCAGTTAGATAAACCACAATTCAAGAACCACATCCTCCAAGTGGAAGACTGGAGCCCTTCATTTAGTTTGAAGAGTAGGAATTATGTATAGTATGATCTGGGATGGACTAGCTATTTAAAGACTTAATTTCTGACCCCAAACTTACTGTCTTCTGTTACTCAAACAGTATGATTGCTTAATATCAGTTGTAGCATCACTGGGGAAAATTCTCTGGAATCAGATAAATAAATCCATTTATTTTTCTCCTTTTCAAGCTTTTTTTTTCTTTAGTGAATGACATTTTAAAAATGCTATGAGTTCATTTACTAACCAATGATTGAAATATAACATAAATATACAAATGTATCAAAAAGTACACAGTGAGTTATCACAAAGTGAACACATGCGTATAATCATCATCCAGGTTAAGAAATGGAGCATCAGAAGTCAGTCGCCCTGGTGCCCTTTCTTAATCGTTATATTATAGCCTTTTTTATCTGTTAATATAATCACTATCTGGACATTTAACACCATAGACGTATTTTGGCTGTTTTTGAATTTTAAGTAAATGAAATTATGTAGTGTATACTCCCTTGTATTTGGCTTCTTTCCCTCAAATTTATGATTGTTCTTGTATGTAGCAGCTTTTCATTTTGTTGTTTTGTGAATATGACATGATATATTTATCTATTTTAATCTTGATGGGTATTTGGATTGTTTCCCCTTTGGGCCTTAAATTAGGTTCCTTGGACTTCTGTAACAAAGAACCAGAAACTGGGTAGTTTAAAACAATGGAGGGCGCCTGGGTGGCTCAGTTGGTTAAGCGACTGCCTTCGGCTCAGGTCACGATCCTGGAGTCCCGGGATCGAGTCCCGCATCGGGCTCCCTGCTCAGCCGGGAGTCTGCTTCTCCCTCTCCCGCTCCCCCCTCTTGTGCTCTCTCTCTCTCTCTCTCTCAAATAAATAAATAAAATCTTTAAAAAAATAAATAAATAAATAAAAAATAAAACAATGGAAAGTTATTGCTCACTGTTCTGGAGTCTAGAAGTCTGAAATCAAGGTGCTTGCAAGGTCATGTTCCCTTTGAGACCCATAGAAGAGAAGCCTTCCTTGTTGCTTCTAGCTTCTGATGTTTGCCAACAACCTTGGCTTTTCTTGGCTTGTAAATGCATCACCCAACCTCTGCTTTCATCATCCTATGGGCATTTGAAGAAACCTTATCTTAATTCAAAGTTATAAAGATATTTTCCTAAATTACCTTGTAGAAATGTTCTTGCTTTATTTTTCACATTTAGGTTTACACTCTTTTCTTTTCTCTGGGATTAATTTTAGGGAATGGTATAGTTAGGAGTCAATATTTTTTTTTCTCATGTGGATATTCAATGAACCCATCATCATTTATTTAAAAATGTCATGCTTTACCCACTGCATTCCAGTGCCATTATTTTCATAAATCACGTGTTCATACATATGTGAGTCTGTATCTATGTATTTAAAACTCTATAGGCTGTTCTGTGATTGTATCAATCTTGATCTAATCAGGAATTGAAGTGTTTGAGAGTTGGACATCTGTTCCTTTGAAGGGCTTGTCAGTTTCTGCTTCACCCTACTCTTGGGAAACAGTCTGTTGGAGTCGAGTTCCCACTAAAATTCTAGTGTATTTCCCAGGGCCATTCTTTTTTTGTTGGCCCTGAATCCAGCTTTTGTTCTTTAAGCCCTATAATTCTCCTGAAAGCTCTGCATAGCTTCTAGTATCTCAGCCACTCCTTTCAAATTGAGGGACGATTGACTCCAAATGTCTAGCTCAGTTGTCTGGATTCTTGGCCCTCAGAACCAGAAGTCCTCACTTACCACCTTGGTAGATTTCCAGTGGCTTAAAATATATTTTAATATTCTTTATGTTACTATATACTTATTTTCAGATGGAAGGATGGTCTAAAGCTAGTCCATCATTGCTGGGAACAAAAGTGCTTTTGTTGTGTTTTGGATTATTTAATCTTGGACAATCTCTGTATAATAACTACAGAAATAATTGGCATCTCTGTATATTTACAGAATTATGGTGAAGAATATTTATATGTATATCCATGTTAGAGCAACTAACCAAAACTCCCAAGATGGGGGGGGGGGGTCATGACAATAATTACATACACTATCACCTTATTCCCACTTGTTTTCCTTGGGAAGTAACAGCCTAACACAATCATTACTCATATATAATACTTTATTCCATCATTCTACTGCCCTGTCTATTGTATTGCTTCTGCAAGTGCAACTTCAACTTCTATGTCTCTGCCATTACCTGTTGTCTTTATTATCCTCTGCTTTTCTTAACTTCTATCTCATTCTAATTGGAAGGGCACCTTTATTTCCTGAGAGATAAAGAATTAAATGGTAGGATTTAGTTGCAGGGATTGCCAAGACCCAGTTTATTGTCAGTGGTACACTATTAACCGAGAAGATGAAGCGATTACAAGCCAAAAATATTACCTGGAAACAAACAGAACTCCCAGCCCATTAGTCTTGTCATTTGTTTAAGTCTCAACATCATCTTATATGTAATACAGCTCCATTAGTCAGGTTCTTAACAGGAAACAGAGGACACAATCAAATTAACATAATTGTGGAGGGTTTATTTAAAAGGCATTAATTATAAATGTATGGGTGGACACAGGCAACAGGGCAGTGGAAACCATAAGGCTAGAAACAGGAGCAGAGCTGTCACTGTCCCTTAGCCCAAGAAAATGAATAGAGTTGCTAGAGGCAAGAAGGAGAGAGAGCCATACACAGTATCTACCTTGAAGAAGAGTAGTCAATGTCAATCAACACAACAGTTAATGGTATCTTCATAAGGAAAGAACAAGTATTCCGACTTCAATCTCCTCCCTCCAATCTCTTGCCTGGGATCCCCACTGGCCAAACACAACTGAAAGTCAAGCTGCACAGGAGCCACGGATATAGTCCATATGGGTCAGCCTTACAAGGCAATGAGGAGAGTAGAGATGGATAGAGAGTGGATCTGGAGAGACAAATGGAAGATTAGTGGCACAGTGTACATCTATTATACCTCAACTCCCACTTTGTCCTGTATCACAAGGGTAAAAACTTGTGATCCTAACACAGGGGATGTATAAAGTCCCATCATCATTAGATAATGACAGTTCAGTCACACTCTCACACAAAACCTAAAATGTTTGATACAACCTGAGTCTTTCACATAGAGGGAAGTAATGGAGAAAGGACACAATTCAGTCATAGCAAATATAGCTGCTCTCATTCCTCTCTCTGTAGTTGATCACAGGGCTTATGTTGAAAATAAGAGAGGTCTTTTCACCACCAATTTTACCAATTTCCTAGCCTTCTGCCAGTGATAACTGATGTGTCAGTTAAAGGTTTTTAGGCACAGGAGGACTCCCTCCATAGGAGGAGGATACTTTGAGGTGTGAGGTTTCAACCCTATCCATAAATGTCTAAATGATCTTATTCTATAGGCCAGTGTCCCATTCCTTTGTCACTGGTCTTCTCGCCTTAGCATGAGAAACATGGTGTGATTGAGGATTCAAATAGCCCTGCAACTCTGTACACCTTCCAAACAGATTCAGGGGCTGGACCTCAGCCATATGTGTCCTGCCATTACAGGAAATTATTTGAAACTGCCATAGTGGCTTTGTGTTTCTCCACATGTGTTCTTAATTTGTATTCCTGTTTCTTATGTTCTTTTCTCCTATGTACATTCTTAAGGTATGGTAGGAGAATCTAGGCGGTATCATAATCACTACTGTCATGGTAGAAACCAAGTGACTCAGATCTTTGATTTCCCAGGGCTTTCCCCTCCATCTATATTCCATCTCATGCCACTACGAGTGATAATTTCAGTAACCGCAATGCCATAGATTACCTGTGTCCTACCTATGTCTCATTACCTCCTCCCTCACTCAGCAAGATGTTATCCTGCCTTCCTGAAATATATGACTAACACAGCACCAGAATCCAATTTTGAGAGCCTCTTTCCTGAGGCCATTTTAGTACAAATTACTGTATCAGTAAGGAAGCCAGTAGGTAACAGATGGTATGCTCAAATTAAGATAATTTGAGGAGATTTTATGTACAAAGTGAGTAACTTTAAGGTATGGGTACAGAGTAAGGAAACCACAAGAATATGGAGGTAGTAGTGGCGGCAGGGTTGACACTATTAGTCATGAAGAGTAAAGGGAGGCAGGATTTCCAGGCAGCCTGAGGTTATAGTAATTAGAGAGAACCAGAAGGACAAATCTCTTACCTCCAATCTCAACTAGACTCATGGTTTCTTCCTGGCCAAGTCTCTTCAGGTCTCAGCTCTAAACTCATGTCCTTGAAGACTTTTCCTTTTCTGTCTATACAATATAGCTTCACCATCTCCCCCCTCAACTGCTCCTTATCCCATTTTCTGATGGCATGTATCAGCAGCTGGCATTATCTCATGTCCTTCTTCTACCACAATCTGATCTTCTAGTGCAATTCCATGACTGCAGAAATCATGTCTATCTTATTCTTTGTTGCTTCCTCAACAGCAAGAACAGTATCTGGCATATAATAAATAACCAATAATATTTGGCAAGTGATGCAAATGAGGAAATGTTTGAAAAAAATATAAAAAAAAAACAAGTGGTGATGGCTGAGGCTAATTGTGGTTATTGATTGGAAAAGAAAAGGTGAATTAGAGGAAGCCATTACAGAGAGGAATTGAATTAGAACTGGGAAAAAGAGAGGAAGGAGACAAAGATGGTGCCACCATGTCAAACCTGGGGGAAAGGAACAATTTGTAATTCTTCTGGGCAGAACTTGGAAGTGACACTCTTCAGAGGAAATTACTATATATTTATTCTTAGAAATGTTTAAAAGACTTCATTAAAACCTGAGGTTTCCAAGCAAAATATCTGAACAACATATGTAAATAACAAAATGGCTGATAAGGGACTGCTTAAGAGCCAACAACATAGAAGTTATATGAGTAACAATAAGCAGAAATTCTATATGCCTCAAATGTCTGATGTTTTGTTTAAACCAAACCATATCAAAACCCAATTACACATATTTACTGAGATCCTTCTGTAGGCTCACCTTCATTTCATGAATTTCACCAATTTTTTTTTCTCAAATATAACCTGAACAAGTTTGTTTTAGAAAGTTTTAAGATCTAGTACATGTACTTAGGTAGACAACACATTTACTCATTCATTTTCCTGAATCATGCTCAGATATCAAGCCAGTGAAATAAATAAAATAAATAAATAAATAAATAAATAAATAAATAAATAAATAAATCTATCCATACATACATATTTCAATAGATGGAGTGAAGAAAAACAAAAAGAAAGGCAAGGGGGCAGTGAGGAAGGCAGAGAAGGTTGAGTCTGGGACACAAGCCAGCACTGTGCTAGGCTACTTTCACTTAAGATGTCATCGACTCCTCGCATAGCTCTGAAGGCTAGATATTATTAATTTCTCACTGTGAAGGTTTTTCATGTAAGGATGAGAAAAGATAGGGAAATTTCCTAAAATCATTTGATATTCAAGTTAGAAATAAAATTTTTAATTGACTCCAAATCTCAGGGACTTTCCACCACTCACCAGTTCTTCAGAAGAAAGGATATAAGCCATCAGTCATTATGTTGGTACTACAGAAAAAGCAAGGAGGCATTTCCTGAAAGAACAAGCAAGAGTTAATACATATCACGTCATCCTATTTCTAAAAATAGCAATTATTTATCTCCATTGCTTTTGTTTATCTCCTAGAGTGTATATTCTAACATTTTAATAGGATTTGGCTATGTTTAATTTAGATTTACCTGAAATAATATTGCAGACATTGATGGACTTATTTCTCATCCCAAGGTTTGTTCTTCCTATCACCTTCCTCCCATCCATTTGTCTTATTTCTCTTTCCCAGGCCATCCGTTCCTCTTCTCCTGTCTTCTGACACACTCATTATCACCTACAGCTTCTCAAGATGACTGGAGGCTGCAGAGGGCCTGGAGCCAGAACACCCTCCCAGGGTGGCTAGAAAGAAAGGGTGGAAGTCAGAGTGATGCCTAGAGCCTGACCAGAGTATGGAGGAGCTCTATCATTCTAACTCATTCTTAAAATTCACCCCCCCCACACACTTAATCATCTGATAGCCCATTTCAAACTTACAATAATTTTTATTACTAAATATCCTTTAGCACAGTATTTGTCAAAGAGTATGTAGGCATTGGGCTGGCACTGATGAATATTGTCATTCTGGTCCTTGAAGAGTTACAGTAAAATTGGAGATATAGACAGTGACATGTGTAGGTGGGTGTTATAAAACACAGGGAAGGTGATTAATTCATCCTGCAGATGTCAAAGGAAGTCTTCATGGAAGAGATGACACATGAACTGGGTCTTG
This sequence comes from Halichoerus grypus, assembly GCF_964656455.1. NCBI lineage: Eukaryota > Metazoa > Chordata > Mammalia > Carnivora > Phocidae > Halichoerus > Halichoerus grypus. Next base: position 96,314,970 of record NC_135715.1, read on the forward strand.
AAGAATGATTAACATTTGCCAAGCAGTAGAACAGTGTAGGAAAAAGATAAAGGGATGGCACGTTATATAGTAATGTTAGATTAATGTCTTTGTAGGCAGGAGACATGGCAGAGAATCCACTGTAAAAATTGTAATTATGTGTCAAGTGGTCTCATCGATGTGGTTCCAATTATAACACAACACTCCAGTTACTTAACAGATTACTGAGCCCACAGATAACAATTTTTTGGTGGATCTACGCACTACTTATATTTTGAAATGTGAAATGTCTTCTAACTTCCCCTTATGGTAAGATGCATCTTGGCATTTTTCTGAAAAGCTAAAATTTTGTTCAGGCCACATTTTTCTTTTGTGTCTGGCTCTGAAGTGTAACTTTTGCTCGGGCACTTGAGAGGGATAAAGTTTCTTGGGTAGGGGCAAATCACATGGAAATGCAGTACAACCTTTGTTGATTTGACCTTACATCACCTTCCTTCCACTCATTCGCTCATCAACTGACAGTTCCCATTGCTGAGGTCAATTAGCTATCTTTCTGCATGACCTTATTGTACTTTTTCCACTGTAAAACCCATCATGGCATCAGTGATATTCTGTCTGAAGTTCTAATGTTCTTGCTTGCTATTTCCCCCCAAATGTACTACCAATTTGATTACCTCATAGTGCAAACACTCTACTGTGGGGCGATAACAAAATAGTTATCCTTCACGTATACTCTAACTGCCATGCATTACCTTTCTCTGTGTACATACTACTTGGAAATATGACTCCAGTGGCTAGTTACTGGGAAAATTTACAGCATACTTTCCAGAAATGTATAAAAAAGATGAATCTCACTATGGAAGACTCTGGTTCTGCTCTTTCTGGGTTGTCTGTATTTTATATTTTCTATTTTGTACTTTGCGATCTAAAGTACAACTCAATGTTGTAGATTTCACATGATTAAAAATGGCATGGAGAGATAAGAAATATACTGATGCAGCGTCTAAGCTTCATGGAGACTACAGGAGAGCCTGTTTTTCCCTGTCAGAATGTGACACCATTTTGTGAAATTTGCCCAAGAGACCTGTTTATCTACTATCTGGCTTCCTTCAGTACACATTTTTCAATGCTCACTTTTTTTCTTCCAAAAAACAAATGATGAAACTTTATAACCAATTGGAAATTTCTATACAACATCCAGCGTAATGTAGTATTGATACTCATCTAAATATCAAGTTCTCAAATATTCCAAAAACAAATTTTCAATTATTCAAACATTTTGACCATTTTTTTTCCAATCTAATTACACAAGTATAACCAGTTTAAGAATTCAGAATGATGAAGGTGCACTGTGGCAGATAACTGTGTCAGACACTTTACAGCTTTTATAAGATTTAATCTTCATAACAGCTCATTGAAGGAGGTATTATTATCCCTACTCATGGATGAGTCAATTAAGACTCAGAAAGTTTAATTAAGTTACTTAAGGTTATATGGCTACTAAATGACAAGTAAAGAAAAATATTTAACTTGAAGTCCTTACATTTTGTCTAGTATATATTGCCTTCACAAGTGAGGATCAATTTTATTATCTTAAAGGACCATTTCCACATGTTTAATCTATTTGAAAATATTCCAGAAGATTCACTTTTCTTTGCATCTCAGACTTATCCTTGTTCCAGGTGGAACATTAGTTAGTGGGTTAAGGACAGGAGTGCGTGTTGGTATCTAATTAGTAAACTGTTCCCAAATACTTGATGAAAAATGGTTCTCTTAGTGACAACTTAGCAAAAGTTCAGCAACACATGGAGTTACTAACCACACAGGAAATGATTTAAGAAATGATTTGCACATGAATAAGTGATGATGGTATGGTAAATATAAATTCTAATGCAGATCATTAAGATATATGAAATGTTGTTAAATAAAGTTGTGACAAAATAAATTGTGTTATTGCATAAATAATATATTCTAACCCAAGTGGTCTTTATGGAGTCTAGAAATTGAGGAGTGGGAAGAATGAAAGAATTTATCTCTTAAGACCACCCAATTGTCTTTTTTTCTAATATTCTCTTAAGCTACAAAATTCATTTAAGCTAGAACTAATTTAAAAACTCAGTTAAAATGCAAACAATAAAGCTGACTTTCTTAACACAGAACTGATTTCTTAACAATAGAACTGTTGTTTATTTATCAATTTAACATTTTATGGTCATTATTCCTCCTAATTGAAGTAAGATGTTCATTTTAATGGGTTTAGAAAATGGGAGAAGTATATAGACTAACATAAAAATACAGTCCCTGGCAACATTCACACATATACACAGTTGGGATAATATTCTCTATAATTTTGTAAATCAATATCTTTTACTCAAATTTATATCATCCTAGTTTTTCTATATCATTAAATATTTCCCTCAGAAAAACATGATTATGACACATAAAATTTAATCACGTAGACATCTTGGTTTATTTAATGGATCTTGTAACAATGATTTTTCATATTTTTATAATGTGACTAAGAATACTGATATAAAAATCACTGCCCTAAAATCTTTGTGCATATCTCTAATTATTTCTTCAGGAGAAATTTACAGAAGTAGAATTACTAGATGGAAAAGTACAAACATTTTGAAGGCTTTTTGATAAGATTCTGCCAATTCAACTTTCATGGAATTAGTAATAATTTATTCCCATCAGTAAGATTTTGGTATATTAATGTGATTTTTGAATACATGTGAGACTGAATGTCTTACCATATTAATTAACCATCTGTTTTTTTATTATATGACCTTTTTTGTTTATATTTTTTGACCATTTTTCTCTTGTGATGTTTTTTATCATACATTTTTAAGGTTTTCTGTGCATTAGAGATATTAGCATTTTGCATTTTAAACGTGTCAAATATTGACCCCAATTAAGTTATTTATGGTAATATTTAAAGCATTTTATTATTTTTTTTAAAAAAAGGTGCTTAGATCTACCAAGAATCTCCTTTATTCTGTGTCCCAATGCATTTATACTTAGCAAGACTTCCTTAGCTTGAATACAGTTTTATTTGTGTCTCTTATGGTTTCATGTGCATTTAATTCTTTAATCAGTCTGGAATTTATATTGATCTGTGTTAGATGTGTTACCTGTTGATATAAAAATATCGACAAGTGGATAAATTAAATCATCTATTTGTTCTTCTTTACATATACTTTTGCTCCTTTTAAATTCAATCTCAATATTACAACCATAGCAACTTCAAATCTCTACATATCCATTATCTCATGTTTAGCACACAATTATAAAAAAAATAATGAACGCAGACTCTAACTCCTTATATCTTATAATATTGTGAAGCCAAGGCCAATTTATAAGTGCAAGTAAACAAAATTGTAAGATGACAGTTCAAGAAATGCCATCTGGCAATGTTTGGTAAATAGCAAATGAGAGATATCACCACACATACAGAGATGATCAGCTGAAATGCCTAATAGAGTCCTGAGTAAGCTGGGATGAAGTTCAGTTAGATCTTGAGGCATAAGAAGGATGGACTTAAATCAAATTAAACTGTAACAAAGGAATGGCAACAAGGAGTAGAGAATAGTGTTAGTGATATTGATCATTTTGGAGGGAAATAAGTATAACAGATCTCATTTTAGCAAATAGCTGCTTCACTGCCACATACTTACAGAATATAATAATAGGAGTTGGTAATACTTAATCGATGGCTTAGTTGTGCTAAAGATTGGCTATATGACCTACACAAATTTACTTCACTTTTCTGGGTCTCCATTTTCTCGTTGTTAAAATGACAGAGGCGGATTAATGGACGTCTGAGGTCACTGAAAATACACAATTTTCTGAGTCCATGATTCTGAATGCTTAGAATTTTAGTCACTCTAGTGAACAGAAGAGGATTGGAGAAACCCATTTATCAACTCTCAAATTATTCCACATGGGCGGATGCTTATTCTTTCCTTAGACAAGACAGGCAGGCCATTTTTATTCATCTTACGCTTTTTCTACCCTAGCCACATCGTCTCAAATGGACTCTTTTTGACTATTCTACACCATGACAAGGAATAGTTTTTATTAAGTAAGTATTTACTAAATACATAATTATCTGTACCACTTGAGCACAAAAATAACTTAAAACTATCAAGCAGTACTCTCAAAATGAACCCAAAGTATATATACACTGAGACCCACAAGTTTAAAAAAAGGTTCGGTATAGAAAGAAACTGCCATGCACATTCTGCATGGAGCACTGGGTGTTATGCACAATGAATCATGGAACACTATATCTAAAACTAATGATGTAATGTATGGGGATTAACATAACAATAAAAAAATTAAAAAAAAAAAAAGAAAGAAACTGCCATGGAAAACAGTTTTCAGTAACCTCTGCTGGTCAGAATAATTTCAGATCTGTGTTTTGCTGAGTCAGTTTTGTGTCTTATACATTTCACTCTGTTGCCATGCCAACCTCCCAATTCTTCTTAATGTGAAGATGGCTAGATGTTAACCTGGACATTTGAAAAGATGACGTTGCTAACTCCCAAACAGACGTGATGATTTAAGATGTATTGGGTGAAGGGTCAAATGTCTGTTCTAGTCATTTCAGTCTTCCCAACTTCATAAATCCTTCAGATCACGCACTGTTTCCTTCTGAGAAAATAGACTTACTATGATGACTGATGAAAAACACTCCATGTTTTAGTATTTTTCACTGGTAAAAAGTTGCAATGAGTTTTTAAAATTCACTGGTACAAACCTTCTGCTAACATAAAAGTGGATTGTTGAGTCATGTTGCTTATCAAGGAAATAACATGTAGTTTCAAATTTCAGGAATGTTTTGTCTGTAATATTTAAAGGCTGTACGTCACAAAGTTTCACGAAATCCTCTCAGTTGCAGGTATTGTTGTTCATTTCAGGAAACTCATTTATTTTGCACAAAAAATTTAAATAAGTTAATAAATCATATTTTCTTAGATTATTTAGAGAGAGAGAGAGAGAAAGAGAGTAAAGAGAGTATTTAGTTAGTTCAGAAAATATGACCACTTTGCAAAAGGAATCTATGAAATGGTTTCCTCTCTAGCTCTTCAAAAAGGCATGCTAATTTTGGAATAAAAATTTCATATGCATGATAACCTAAGCCCATTCAATTAATTGAATCTGGAAGACAATTTTTCACAATGTTCATTTAGTTATGAATTGTGTTCTTCTAAATCTGCCTTTTCCACTCATCAATCCACAATCACAACACATGTGCAATGAACACAAAGCTTCTGCAGAGAAGTTGGTGAAACTTAATTAACCTTGGATTTTCTCACTTTGTTCTTATTTAATCCATTGCCCCCTGCTTCACCATCTTTGCAGCTAGCCACCTCTTTATCTACAATGCCCGAGTCTTATGTTTTACCCCTTCAACCAGAAAGAAATTTTGCTTTTTTCTATTTTGGCCTTCATTACCACTCCCACATTATTTACTCAAACACTCATTTTAGTCCTTGAGTCTCCATCTCCTAACCAGAAACAATACAGATGTCAGGTCAGCCAGTGTAACTGAGCCTCTGATTTGCTACTTCATCCCAGGTGAACTGTCTGTTCTTTCTACAGTTGTGATAGCAGACTCTGGCTCTTGGTGGAAATTGTCACATTATTTTGATAGAAGCAATTTGGAGTCAGATTTCAGTTCGAATCATAGTTCTGTTATTTGCCAAATTACTTTTTAAAATTTCTGTTTAATTTATTTGTCTGCTATTCTTACAGTGTTATTCTTTTTTTTTTTTTTAACACAACAGAAATGTATTCTCTTACAGTTCTTGAGGCTAGAAGTCCAAAATGAAGCTGTGTTCCCTGCAATGCCAGATTAATTTTTTTAAAAAAATATCTTACTTAAACTCTTTATAAGTTATTTTGTATAACACTGGGATTTCAAAGTTTGCTTCATTGAGGTGTAGCAATGATTAAATAAGATGACATATGCTAAGTGGCTAGTATTATATCTGACCCATAGCATGTGCTCAATAAATGACAGAACAAATCTAGAAACTCTCAATATTGAATCCTGTGTTTTTTTTAATGAGATAATTTGGGGTTTCCTTAACACTACAGGGCAGTAACACCTCACTGCACATCATTTTCCATCAAAGAACAGAACAGCCACTAACTAAAACCTAAGGAACCCATAACCCATTCCTTGTAAGCTTTGAGGAATGTGGTTTTATGCATGAATGCAGAGTCAAAGTTGACCTCACCTTTAAGAGAGCAGATACTATAATTATAGTCTCCTCATCCTCTACCAACATTAAATCGGCCCTCGAAGGAAGAATATTCCACTAAATATAAGAGACATTATACAGGGAAATATTCATTAAGGTTAGCAGCTGCCTTCCTTGAGAAATCATGTGCTGCTGCTGGCTACTGTTTACGACTGCTCTTGTGAAGAGTTTTAAGAAGTGGTAACTTTTTGTACCTTGTCAAAAATTACATAAATATTATAAGTATATACTGGTATTATATATATTACATATATATGAAGAAATAAATATAAATCATGGAGGGCAGGAGGCAGTGGGATGAGATATTCAAAGAACTGAATGAATGAAAGATCATTGACTGGGAATTCTAATCTAACAAAACTACCCTTCTAAAATTATGGCATAATTAGGAGATTTCCAGGTAAACAAAATCTGAGAAAATTTTTTGCTAGCAGACCTGTCCTACAAGAAATACGAATTCAGGTCCTTTAAGCTAAAATGAAAGAATACTAGATAATAATTCAAATCCACATGAAGAAATAAAGAGCACAGCCAAAGTAACTGCGTAGATAAAAGTCAATAATATCAAAAGTTGGTTCTTTGAAAAAAAAAAAAAAATTGACAGATCTTTAGGTAGACTAACCAAAAAAAAAAAAAAAAAGACACATGAAAAAGTGCTCAACATAGCTCGGCATCAGGGAAATCCAAATCAAAACCTCAATGAGATACCACCTCACACCAGTCAGAATGGCTAAAATTAACAAGTCAGGAAATGACAGATGTTGGCAGGGATGCGGAGAAAGGGGAGCCCTCCTACACTCTTGGTGGGAATGCAAGCTGGTGCAGCCACTCTGGAAAACAGTATGGAGGTTCCTCAAAAAGTTGACAATAGAGCTACCATACAATCCAGCAATTGCACTACTGGGTATTTACCCCAAAGATACAAATGTAGTGATCTGAAGGGGTACGTGCACCCCAATGTTTATAGCAGCAATGTCCACAATAGCCAAACTGTGGAAAGAGCCAAGATGTCCATCGACAGATGAATGGATAAAGAAGATGTGGTGTATATATACAATGGAATATTATGCAGCCATCAAAAAAAAAACAAAAATAAAATGAAATCTTACCATTTGCAACAACGTGAATGGAACTAGAGGGTATTATGTTAAGAAAAATAAGTCAGTCAGGGAAAGACATGTATCATATGATCTCACTGAGGAATTCTTAATCTCAGGAAACAAACTGAGGGTTGCTGGCATGGTGGGGGATGGGAGGGATGGGGTGGCTGGGTGATAGACATTGGGGAAGGTATGTGCTATGGTGAGCGCTGTTAATTGTGTAAGAGTGATGAATCACAGACCTGTACCTCTGAAACAAATAATACATTATATGTTAAAAAAATAAAAAAAAAGAAGAAGAAGAAGATAGTAGGAAGGGAAAAATGAAGGGGGGAAATCAGAGGGGGAGACGAACCGTAAGAGACTATGGACTCTGAGAAAAAAACTGAGGGTTCTAGAGAGGAAGGGGGTGGGGGGATGGGTTAGCCTGGTGATGGGTATTAAAGAGGGCACATTCTGCATGGAGCACTGGGTGTTATATGCAAGTAATGAATCATGGAACACTGCATCAAAAACTAATGATGTAATGTATGGTAATTAACATAACATAATAAAATAAAATTTAAAAAAAATTTAAAAAAAAGTAGAGGAGATTCAAATCATGAATGAAATGGGAGACATTATTAATGACCTTACAGAAACTTAGACAAAAAAAAAACTACAAAAAAATACTATGAACAATTGCACGTAAAAAATTAAATAAGGTAGACTTGTAACAAATAAATAGATTGAATTTCTAACAAATTATTTGTTTTCAAAAAGACAAGCCTAAGACCATGTGACTTCACTGGTGAATTCTACCAAATGTTTAATTAAAAAATAACACCAATATACCACAAACACTTCCAGAAAATGGAAAAGGACGAATCATTTTCCAATTCATTTTATGATGCCAGTATTACTCTTTTACCAAAACAGACAATAGCACCACAAGTGAAGGAAACTAGTGGCCGATATCTCTTAGGGCTATAAATGCAAAGTTCCTCAGCAAAATACTAGCAAACGTAACCCAGCAATATTGAATTATATACCACAACCAGGGAGCCTTTCCTAGGAATGCAAGATTAGTTCAACATACAAAAATTAACCTGCATAATATACCACAGTAATAGAATAAAGGACAAAATCCATATGATAATGTCAACAGATTCAGAAAAAACATCTGACAAAATCCAGCATCTTTTCCTGATAAAAACACCCAACAAACTAGAAATAGAAGACAAAGGCACCTATGAAAAATCCACAACTAACATTATTTAATGATGAAAGCCTGAGAGCTTTTCCCCTATGTTTGGGAACAGAAGATGTCCACACTCACCACCTTCATCCAGCACTACATGGAGGTCCTAGACTGAGCTATTAGGCAAGAAAATTAAATAAATGGCACCCATATAGGAAGTAGTGAAACTGTCCCTATTCTCAAATAACATGACCTTGTGTGTAGAAAATGCTAAGAGTTACACACACACATGCATTCACGTGTGCAAACTTGGGAGAAACTATTAAAACTAGTGAGTTCCACAATGTGGCAGAAGAAACCACAGGAGAAATCTTCATGACTTTGGATTAAGAAATATTTTTTTAGATATAACACCAAAAGCAGCCAAAATAAGTAAATAAGTAGGACTTCATCAATTTAACGACATTTTTGCTTTAAAGAACTGCATTGACAAAGGAAACAGATAACAGCACAGGATTGCACTCTTAAAAATTGTAAAGAAGATAGAACTTTTGTTAAGTGTTCTTAACATACACACATATGCACACCTCCCAAAGGGGCATAGGAAAATTCTGGAGGTGATAGATACGATTTTATTATTTTGATTGTGGTGATGATATGTTGGTATATGCTCAATAAAGCTGTAAAAAAAAAAAAAAACCTTTGTGGAATAGGAAAAAATATTGCAAATCATGCATCTACTAATGAACTGGCATCTAGAATATATAAAGACTCTAAAAAGTCAATAATACAAAGATAAAGAAATCCAATACCACATGGACAAAAGTTGTGAATGGACATTTCTGCAAAGAAAATGTGCAAATGGCCAGTAAACACATGAAAATATTCTCAAAATCACTAGCCATAAGCAGAATGTAAATCAAAGCCACAATGAGATCCCATTTCGCACAGAGCAGGATGACAAAAAACAAAGAGATAATAAGCAAGTGTTTTTAAGTAGGTGGAGAAATTGGAATCCTCTTACATTACTGGTGGAATTGTAAAACGAGGCAGTCATTGTGGACAAAAAACAGTTTGGCAAATCGTCAAAATGTTAAATGTCGAGTTATCGTAAGACCCGGCAATTCTATTCTTAGATCTTTACTCAAGAGAATTAAAAACATACATGCACACAAAAATCTATACGCAAATGTTCATAGCAACATTCTTTGTAATAGCTAAAAAGTGGAAACAACCCAAATTGTCGTCAACTGATAAGTGGAAAACCAAAATATCATTTATCCACTTAACAGAATATTACAATAAAATGGAATGAAGTACTGAGACGCGCTACTGCATATATGGACCTTGAAATCCATATTACATGAAAGGAGCTAGTTACAAAAAAAAAAAATCCACATATTGCATGATTCCATTTATAAGAAAGGAACAGAATAGGCAGATCCACAGAGACAAAGGCAAATTTGTGGTTGCCAGGGTTTAGGTGTAGTGAGAAGTGGGGACCGACTACTGCTGGTCATAGTTTTTCATTTTGGAGTAATGAAGAAATCTGAAATCAGATAATAATGATAATCGCACAATTTGTTGAGTATACTAAGATACACTGAATTATATGCTTTAAAAGGTTGATTTTATGGTATGTGAATGATATCTCAATTACGCTCTTATTTTAAAAAAAATCATTCAGTCTCTCCCAGCTGGCTCTCATCAAAACGCCCCAGGGTTACTCTCCACACTATTTCTCTCTCCCTTGTTGCAGCAAGCTAAAGAAACTTCCTTTTATGGATTCTAGGTGTTTTCCTTGGGTCTTTTGTTGTCCTCCTTCCCTATTATTGACAAAGATAATAACAATGATATTCAAAATGGTTAATAATCTGCCAAGGTTTATTTTGTTTGTTTTCTTTTAACCACGTATCATGCAATCTTCACAAAAGCCCACTGAGTGGGGTATTTACTATAAAACACTGTAGGCATTAGAGAGGTTATTTGCCATGTCCAATGTTATAGAGCTTGTTGAGGGGGTTTCAGAAGTTCAACCCAAATCTCCAAACTACAAAGTGTTTTATTTCTTTTTCAGCTTGTTCCAAGGAATCGTCCTTTTGTCTTAATTTTTCAAGATACAAAGTGACACCCACTTTCCTTAGTGGATAAACCCACATTTTCCTGCCAAAATTAATGCGGCTAAATTTTGTCTCTAAAACTATTTCATTCTTTAATGTATAAGTCTCAACTCCTGTGGCTTTCCTTAGTAGCAAGTTGTAAAGCGGTAATTGATGTGGAAATGCCTTGCCATTAAATAGGAAGTCATCTTACCTTGTAACCAGGAAAAACAATATATTTATATATTTATATATATATATATATATTTTTTTTTTTTTTTTTTTTTTTTTTTTTTCTGCTGGAACCACTTGGGTACCATGACTATAACTCCAACCTGGTCAGGTAAGAATCTGGGCAATTTTTCTAACATAAATTGCAATGAACATTATAAAAGTAAGATGGTGCTGTTTGTAGCTTGAAACCCCCTTTTCAATTTCATTTTATAGATTCTCAAAATACAAGTTGCAAGTGGCCCCTTTTCTTGTTGTTCCAAATAGTGTTATTGCCCAGTTATTCATATACCACCTTAGCAGTGCATATATTTACACTCTACAAATTGTTTTGATTGTAAAAAGTAAGCTTTTATTTATTTCATTTAAAAAATGTCTTCTCCTAGAAAACAGAACTCTATTGGTGTAGATTTGTTATATTTACTTATTTTTCTCTTCAGTCTGCTAGTGACACTAGTCAACTCTTTGCTTTGTATATATTGTTTTTAACACGGTTTTATTTTGCTTTTGATTTTGGCTTCTCTCAAATAAACATGTTAATTAACTTTCTCTTTACATTTTTTTTCAGTAGGATATTATGATCAGGGTCCAAAGTGGCAGTATCTGGAGAGATGATTATGAGTACTCAAATCTACTTTATTTATTCAGTTCCCTTGAGTGAGAACTGTTTAGGAAAGAGCTTGAAACTAGGAGTAAGATATGTAAGATGTCTTATAGTCTACCACTTATTTGTGGTGTGACTCTGAAAAAAATCTTAACTTTTGTAAAGCTAAGGATTCCTTTATTGTATGATGGAGACAGTAATACCAATCTTGAAGGATTAGTGTAAGATGCAAATGAGATCACGTAAGTGGATTGAGGCACAGAAAAACTTTATAAATGAGAGTTAATATGTATTGTTAGCTGTACTGTCATTAACTAAAGCCTCCGATGCAGAGCAGAATGAAGGTCTAAAGTATCCCTACCGAAATCAAAAAGGCATAAAGCTGGGCACACCTTGGAGGCAATTAGGCCTTTATTTTGTAATCTTTGAGATAACTTGTTAATTTTCAACTTCTACAGGAAAGATACAGGGTAGAAAAACAGACATTAACTATTTTCCCCTGAATCTCTGTGTTTTTCTTATGGGAATCACCTCATATTTCTTCAGAATGACTCTGCTTATCATCAATACAATTATCCCTTTAAGGATTTCATCATGTAACCCACTATTGGGATGGAAGTCCCCCAATGGTATGATATGAGTCAGGAAAGCCAACATATTAGCTAATGACAACTATGTCCAATCTGCTGCCATGCTTTCTATAGTATCATCCTATAACACATACAGAGGATCTAATGGAGAGAAGAAAAAGTCAACTTGTGAGAATGTGGGTAGGAAAGGCAGTTATCACACTTGCATGGTCTCAGAGAGTGTGCCTTGGGTCTAGAATATTTCCCTACATGGAGATAAAGAGCCCCCATAGCCTGTGCCAGGCATTGTGCCTTGTTTGAGAATGTCTTTCCTCATTCCAGATTTGATATGGACTTCTTTGTTCAGCCTAACTGCGTTATTTGGCATCTGGCTAACCCCAGTGCTATCTCTGTTCTTGGTGGGGAATAAATGTGGTTCTTTGCTTGCAGCACAAGAGGGGAGTGTTGAGACCGTCTCCCTGCGTTAGCTGTAGGATGGAGCCCTCCAGCCATGAGGGACCAAGTCTTACTACAGAGACTGATCTTTCTCTGTCTATTTTCGGGTAAAGCCTGTGAATAGTGTCCTTTTTAGCAACCTTCGAACCTGCAAGCCAGTGTGCTGACATCTTAGAACTACTGCTCCTCCTGGTGGTGGGTATGGGGAACTCCTCCCTTGGTGGTGGGTAACAAGTGTCACTCGCTTGGCACTGTGCAAATGGTTTTGTGAGTGACAGTGGTCATTCTCGTTGCTCTTGGTGCTACTTATTAACTTGGGTACGACTAATAATTTTCCCGTTTCTCATCTTGCTGTCAATCCCCATATTTCTGCTTATTGCGAGAGAAAGGAGGCAGCTTTTCTTGGTTCATGTTAAGAGTTGATCTTTTTTAAGCACCATTCAATGTGATTTTCTTTCTTAGGCATGGTGTCCACATACTGTGTTTGAAGATGAGTTTTGACATTCTTAACAAACAGCTGTCCTACTCCTTCTTCATTAAAGTGATTTTGATGATTTATTCCTGTTTCATTAAGGCAATGATTGCTATTTCATATTTCACAGATTCTAGGCAATAATTTCTTATGTGTGTTAATCTTTTTTCTGAATTTTATTCATTGTTTCCAATTTGAGAAATGGGACCTGAATCCTGACTACTCCATTTGTGTATTTGTCAATATGCTCAAGAAATCTTGATGCAATATTGGATTTTAAGTTTTGTGGGCATGTGGCCTGAAGATCTTATTCTTTTTACTTTATCACTTGGAAACTAATCTCAGAAATTCTATGACATGCCCTTGAAGTATATTAAAGAGCAACATTGGGAATGACATAGAATTAATCCCAGACAGCATACAGGATGTGCTTACTTTCCTTTTGTGAATATCTTATATTCTCAATCAATGTTGTTTAATGGCATTTCTAAGATGATAGAAAAGTTCTACAGCTCTGCTAGCCAATATAGTCATGAACCACATGTGGCTACTGAGCATTAAAATTTGGCTAGTGCTAATCAGGAAATGACATGTTTAATTTTACCTAATGCTCATTAATTTTAATTTAAATTTAAATAGCCACATGTGGCTAGTGTTTACCATATTTAAAGAGCAGTTCTAGATCTTATAGCTTATTTTGTGTGCTTTATACAATCTTTTGATATTACTTGTCTGGAGAATGGTTCTTCCAAAGCTAAAAGAGTTACAGAAAACTAATAAAAAAATCAATGGTATAATGGAAGCAACATGGAATTTGAAGTCTTAACAGAACTTGGTTCACATTGAAAAGAGACACTTCATCTCCCTTAGTCTTTATAAAAAAGGATTAGAATATATTCTTTCATAAATGTGTGAAGTTGTGAAGTTAAATCAAATAAAATATGCATGTAAATTATGGAAAAATAAGAGACTCGATCAGAATTAGTTTCCTTAAATTTCCTAGGGTGAGTCTCTAACATTTTCCATGGCATTTTCCAATGATCAGTTTGGGAGTCCTTCTCAGACAGGAATGTGGATACTTGGATGCTTTTTTGCAAACACATATTAACAATAGTATGTTTTCAGTGGGTTAGGTATTTGTCAATGGAAGCCTATGTTTATATTACAACTTATGATTAATTTTAGTATTTGCCTCTTGCTCAGAGATTTGCAAAATTATATATATTTGGATTTAGTTTTAACAACATATCATTGAACAAACAAGAGCAGGGAGCTACCTTGTACCCTCGTGCGTCTTTTCTTCTTTATTAGTTGTTGTCCTGGCAGGGAAACTAAAGCCACTGTAAAGAGTTTTGACTGTAAACTGTAAAGAAAACTAGTTGCATCTCTTGGAAGTGCAGAGAGAGAGAGAGAGAGAGAGAAGGGGGCAGTGAATTAACTCAGATGTTAGTATCTGCAATGAGCATCAGCCATTTGCCCCTGCAGCCCCACAGGGTGAATTAAGGTGAGGGGGTGTCAGGGCCTTCAAAGTCTGAGGAAGGGGCACATGACCAGTACCGGAAGGCGTAGGAGTGGAGTTACCACTTGCTGGAACAGAGAAAGTTGAGTCTTGTGGTTAAAGCTAGAAATTCTTAACAGATGCACACATCTAGAAATGCTGCCAGACGCAGAATGAGAAAGAAAGTGGCTTCTGCCATACTCACGCCAACTGATCCCCCATCTGTGCTTCTTATTGGCAGAAACTAACAAGAAGCCAGTTGTCAAGGGGGCCTGGAAAGTGTAATCTGCAACCTGTTAGCCGTAGCATCGAAGGTCAAAGAAGTTGCATTTGCGCCTGCCATTAAAAAAACAAAAAAAAAAGGTTTTAACTGGGATATCTTCTGTCAAAGTGATAAAAACTTACAAAAAATAACGGTAGTTTGCTTGCTGCTCTTAAAGCTTCTTAGGTCTGTGATTTAGGGTCTAGCTGTATTTTTTAGAATATTCTTTCTCTCCATTTTTTTCAAATGTTTCTTCTGTCAGTTTCTCTGTCTTCTCATTTCTAGTATTGTAATCACGAATGTTATAGAAATGATGTTGGAGTTCGAAGCTGATGGCCAAGAAAGAATTCAAAGATGTCTTTGGTGCAAAAGGTGATTTTATTAAAGCACGGGGATGGGTCCCATGGACAGAAAGAGCTGCACTGGGGTCATGAGGAGTGGCTCATTATACACTTTCAAGTTGGGAGGGGGTTAGGGATAGCGTAAGTCTCTAAGGAGTTTTGGAAGCAAGGTTTCCAGGATATCGAGGTGGCTAGCTTTTGTTGGGAAAATGTCATTTATTACCGTCTAATAAAACCTTAGTCATGAGACCCTTCAG
Source organism: Halichoerus grypus (assembly GCF_964656455.1). Lineage (NCBI taxonomy): Eukaryota > Metazoa > Chordata > Mammalia > Carnivora > Phocidae > Halichoerus > Halichoerus grypus. Next base: position 96,330,293 of record NC_135715.1, read on the forward strand.
ATGTATATTGGTGGATCATATGCTTGGGGGATGACTGCCATCATATATCTTGGGGGCTAGAGATAAAGGACATTTCCAAAGGAATTTTTATGTGTTAAAGTAGACTTACAAGATCCTTGGGGTCGGGCTAGGATTGCCTTTTGCCCTTGGCAAAGTATTAACTTTGAGACAACTGAGTTCCTAAAGGAATGTCACTCTCCCTGTTTCAAGGACTTGTCAGTGGGCTGTAGGTAGTAAGGAAATTCAGTTTTTTCTTTTTCCTTTGTTTCCCACAACAATGAACATATTAGGCTACTTTATATTGTACTATAGCCCCTGAATGCTCTCTTATCTTTTATTTTCTTTGTATTTCTGGTGGCTTTGTTTCTGTTGACCTCTCTACAAGCTGATTCATTCTTTCTTTGTCTGAGCTGAATTCACAAATGAGCCCACTGAAGATATTCTATTACCTACATTACTGTGTTTTCTTTTTTTCTCATTTCTCATTTCTCATCTCCATTTCCATTCTTTCATATTAGTTTTGATATCTCCCTGAAATTTCCCATTTGATCTTGTCTCATGTCTACCTTTCCGTTAATGCCTTTAAACTATTAATCATTTATTTTACATTTCTTGTCAGATAGTCTAAACATCTATGTAATATGTGAGTCATACTTAGCTGATTGCTTTGTCTCTTGGCAGTATGTTGTTTTTTTCTTGTCTTTCCTTATGCCTTATGATTCTTTATTTTTTAAACCCAGACCTCTCGTGTAGGACAGTAGTGACAGAGGTAAATAGATTTTAGGCCTAAAAGTGGGCATGCTTTTCTACCTGCTCTGCATTTATTATGAGGACTTGGTTTAATTTATTTAGGTGTTGGGTTGGATTTGGGACTTGATGTTGCTGTGGTTACCCTCAGGGCCCCACACTCTTCGAATTTATCCAATGACGCCTCATGTTTAGTGTGGGAGATGTATTGCCAATTTTTCTCAACATCTGCTCCACTCTGATTTTTAGATCTTTCCTTTGCACTGTATCTCAGAGTGTTCTTTTTTACCCACGGCAACTCTTCCAGCTTTTCCTTTCATTCATTCCTTCATTTATTCATTTGATAACAATTTACTAAGAAAATGCTCTATTCTTGATAGGGCAAGGCCCTCTCTATATGTCAATTTGGGGTGTTAATATCTTTATACTACAAACCTTTAGGACTATTTTGACTAGATACAAAAATAGGAAAACACTTGGGGAATTTGATTTCAGTTGAATTTCATTCACAGATTAATTTGGTATAAACACAACAATTTTAAATAGTAAATATTCTAATCCTGAAGAAGAGAGCATTTACTATTTTTTAAAGTCTTCTTTTATTCCCTGAGGTAGGATTTTATAATATATGAATAGATTTATTATTGAAAGCAATATTATTCTCTGGCTTGCTGGAGCCTTCCTTATATGTAAGATCACTTGATAAGGACAGTTACTGAATAAAGAGGAAAAAAGTAATTAAAACATCAACATACTTTGCCAATATGGCAGGCCCAAAACAATTTGAATGAAGCTTGTATCAATAAATCACATGACTGGTGATTTAAAATCTCAACCGCTACTGTTAGGAGAAAATTAATTTCTGCTCTTATCCCCTATGTTAGCTTTTTGGTCTAGATTTGAGCAAAATAAAGATCATTTCAAAAAATAACCAAAATGTGTTTAATTCTACAAGATTATAACATATTTATATGTTCCCTATAATATTTTGACTTACACATGTTAAAATACTGATTGTTAAAATTAATTCATATATTAAAATAATTATTTATGTGTTTTGTTCTAATTTTTACTTTATTCTAATTTATTATATATTTTATTCTAAATAATTCATATTATTTAGAAATCCTATTCATGCCTTTAGGTCTAAATATTACCTCTTTCCATATGACTTCTAAACCTTATGGGCTATATATATCTAAATGTATAAAAATCTATATTTACACCTAAACCAACCTCTAAATCTGAACCTCTACTTACAACTCTATCTCTGTCTACCTACCTACCTATCTATCTGTCTATGTAGGTGAAGTTACAGAAATCTGTGGATTAAAGCTTAAATATCTCTTCTGGCATCCACCTCTGTATATTGAACTACTGACCTGATGGTTTGTCATGTGTGATGTTCTGGATTTCTAAATTCAACATGTCTTGAGCTTACATTTTTCTTCTGTCACTCAAGACAAACTTTGTCCTGACTCTCTATTTGTACTAATAGCACCATATACTTAATTCAATCTCTAGCAGCCAAAACTCTAAACTTTCTATTCCATAAATAACAAAGTTTTGGCCAAATTTTGCCAAAGAAGTATTGGTAGAATACTTCTTTACTGAATCTCTGTCTTGACTTTTGACACAAAAATGCAGTCTGTTGTATTCTATTTATCCATTCAACTGATATTATTAAACACCTACTCTTTGCCAGGCACTGAGACAACAAGAGGGGGTAAGCCTGATACTCATCCTGAACTTAAATATCTTAGAGTCTAGCTGATAAAACCAATGTTAAATAATTTCATCATGATCCACTGACACCCTTGCATTCTTAAGCTACTTTATTCTACTCGCTTTGCAAGAAAAGCTAAACCATCACTTCCTTCCAAGGAATTTTCCTTGTTCTTACTCCTAATTCCCCATAGCCTGATAGTTTACACTGTACCTATAATGTCAACATTTTAGCCAATTTTAAATTATTTAATATTTAATTGATCATAAGCTCATCAAGGAATATTCAAATCTGAATATCCACAGTTCTCAAAAGCAACAGGAAATCAATAAGTGTGGTGAATTTGAATATGTATAAAACCACAAAGTGCCCATGTTTTATCAGAAAGAGAATATTTTCAGATTCCTTTCTGCTCTGTTCTTCTGCTGCTTTCATTGTTTTTATTCTTCATTACCAAGAAATTATAGAGTTGTCATGCTGCCTTATAATTATTCACTAACATTAATGCATGTTGGATTATTTTACTACATGTTATGAGGATAATAATAAAATCAAACAAGATGCATGGTACACAAATGAGTCTAGAAATTACTCCAGGCAATTCTCAATTCTTCTCATCTTCTTTGTGAATATATATAGTAGGCGAGCATATAGAATAAGTAGAACCTGCCTAATTATTTTAATTCCTTGTTTTTCTGTGTGTGTGTGTGTGTGTGTGTGCGTTTAAACTTATGGAAGTTAGTGACTAAAAAGAAAACAATACATGCAGAGTCCATGCTATGTAAATGTATATATTTTAAAGATAAGAGTAGAATTTTATTGTTTGATCATTTTCATATTCATCGCACTAGCATACAAATTTAAACTATCCCTCCAATGCAAATCCTCCCCAAAGAATGACAATGGGCTACCACTGAGGATATGTCCCACTCTAAGTAAGGGAGTAGAAGCATGAGCCTTGTCTCTTGGGAATTTAATTTTAATGACTTGCTTTTCAAAATTCCCAAGTCTCCAATCAAAGGGGTTATGATTGATTAGTTTACTGCTAGGTAATGGTGGTGTTATTCTTAAAAAGAGAGGTATACCAGTGTCACAAATAATGGCACTTGAAAAGCTGGGAGCCTTACTTATTTCCTTGGATGAAAATACTCCTAAGTGAGCAAAACTGGTGTAGTTGGTGAGATGCCGTTTTTATATAATCAAGGGTAGATTGTTATAGTAGTTGCTCAGTGAGATTCATCTAGTGATTGCGTTATATTCATGGTTAACTGCTATTGTTTCTTTTTCTCAAATTCATTTAAAGGAAAAGTCATGTCACACACTTAAGCTGACCTTGTTTTCACAGAGGTCTTAAAATGTAAATGAACACATATTAATCTATCAACAAATAGCCCACAAAAAGTAAATATTTTTTTACTATCATTTCTGGTACATTCTTCCACACCTCACCGTACATGGCTTATTAAACTATCCCTCTAATGAAGTTTCAATATTCAAATGTAGCTTTTAATCAATTTGCTAAATGACAGGTAAGCAAGTTAGTCAGATTGTCACATCTTTGATTGTGTATGCATGTAGAAGGAACATATCAATTAAAAATTAACCAAAGCTTGTAATTAAAATAGTGCTTGGGGTCTTGTTATTTGTTGTCCGTATAATCAGAGTCTGGCTGGCAACTGTGAACTTGAGAGATACAGACAATGACTGTAACATGAGCATAAGGGAAGGTCTTTTTCCAGAGAATTGTCCTATGTACCCCAATAACACCAATGTGAAGTGCTCAAGGGCTGTCTTTAAATTGACTTTGACTTGTTTGAATCATTTAATAAGGCCATCTTATCAATAAATACTTTCATAATGTATCAGAGTGTTTGAATAGATGAACACGGGAAATACACATACACGTTTGAGTAGAAGTTCTAGGAAATGTGTAATTTCAGAGTTTTTCATCATAGAAACCCACTCTGCAGATAACAATGTTATTTCAGGCAAACACACGCACACAATTATTTGCATAGAGATTATTTTTTCAAAAGTTTTAGTAAAACCAGAAAAGATAATAGTTATTTTATGACACATGTAGTTTGGTGAGTAAAAATACAAGAGCGTGTATAGTCCAAGAAAAAATAAATGCCGATCATTTTGAGGACAGTGAATTTTATTTTGAATGCAGCGTCAAAGATATAGAAACACACTTACAGCCTGGATATTACTTCCAGAACCTCTGTATCCTCTGCCATTTGCTCTTATTTCTTATATTCATTTCCATGGGATTCAAATTGTTTCCTTGAGAAAATATTTACTAACTGTTTTTGAACTTGGGACTATTCACATATTGAAGCGTTCTTTTATATTAATAAAATGGCTGTGGTATGATTTTCTTGTTTGCAATTCCTTCCTTGATAGCTCAACTTGCCAGCATGGCTGAAAATACTAAACATCTTGAATGTAGGCTCCATTAATTTCTCAGTTGGCGCATTTGTGTGTGTGTGTGTGTGTGTGTGTGTGTGTGTGTGTGTGTGTTGAAGTCATTTTGTTAGGGTGAAGATACTTCACCCAAATCCAACGAGCTGGTTGGCTTCTAAGAAATTATTTTTTTAACAAGAGAAAATACGCCTCTTTTCGTAAAAAAAAACAACCACATTTAACCATTAGAATGACTTTGCATATGTGTGCCATCTGTATATAGTAAGATTGAAAATGGAATATGAGACTAGAATTTGAAGAAATATCAAGAACATGTCATCTTCTGAAACTAAAGCTAATAGAACCAGTGTAAGAGGGAACAGGAGAGCCATTCTCAGGCGTAGATGGCTTCTTAGTGGGTTGTCAAAGAAACAAGACTAACTGTAAAGATTAAATGTGGTGTGTAAAGCATGGAAAAGGGAGGTGGAGATGCAACAGATATGTGGATGTCTTCTCTTTCTGCATTTTGTATGGAATGGGTGTACTGAGTATCCAAAATAATTTCCAGTTTTCCACTGATGCCTTGATTCTTACCAGTGGCTAGGATAGGTGATGAGGGTATCTTGGGGTTAATGTACAGCATGAAATCAGCCATAATACCTGGCTTGCTAAAATGTAACATGGAGGTCGCTGAGGGCAGGGAAGGTTTTGGAGAAGGGCGTGGGCCTTTGGAATGCGGGGGCCTGCGTGACCACTATGCCGTTGGACTGTCGTGGGGAGTTACCTTCCCCGAAGCTCTCTTAGCCCAAACAGCTGCCCTGTGATCTAAGAGATGTATGCATTGTCGCTTAGGCTATGTTTAGTAGAACACGGAGATTAGCATTTCGTATCTTTCCCGTAAATCCTCCCAGTTTCAGGAAGACGTCTTGTCACACATCACGTGCTTGAGACACAGTGATAAGGATTTGTGATCCTCCTGAAGTACCAATAAAAGCGGGAGCAAAGAAGAGCAAAGGGTCTTCGTCTCTGAGCGTTGACCCCCTTGCCACCTTCTCTCTTTCACGGCAAAGTTTGGAATCACCTTTCATCCGTCTGTACAGAGATCGCTGGCCATTCCCAGCAAGGGCAAGTGTGAGGAACCCCAGCATGTTCTCACAGGCTACAGCCATACTACTGGAATGTGTCCTCAGGTTTCCTGAGGTTGTTGAGGTGTTGAGAACATCGGGATTGGTGAGGAACACAGAGCCAGAGGAAATAAGCGTCAGCTTTGTCCTGGGAGAGTCAGGGTCAAGTTCAGGAGTGAGGAGGAGAGGTGGAGAAGGATGGTACGTGATTTGCAGGGTCTCTGCAAAATAAAAATATAAGGCCTCTGATTCATAATTATTAAGAATTTCAAGACTATGACAGAAGAGTGTAAACCAAGCACGGGCCTTTCTATGTGCAGAGCCCTGGGCAGTCAAACACATTAAGGTGGCATGGGGGGGAGCCAGAGTTAAAGGATCCACATCAAGGCATCTTTTCATTCTTTAAAAGAATGACAAAACTATATTTAATTGATTTTTCCCCATTTAGCTTTATAAAAGTTTTAGTTTCCTGTGGCAAGAAAATGCACAGGCAGTATCATCTCCCATCTCCAAGTAGAATTAGTTTTTATGTCTCAGTGTTTTTACTTAATTATGGAATGCACAGTTTAAATTGTGACTTCATAATGCCCCTTACTTTATTTAAGATGAATTAATTATTTGATAATCTTAGCTTGTAGTCTACATTAGCCCACAGGCCAAAGAGTAATGTAAAGGATAGTTTCATCATTCAAATTCAGGGAGATTGCATGGTGCATTAAAAATTACATTTGGGTTGTAGTACCAACATATATGTGACTGTCAGTGAATCAATTAAATTATTTAAGTCTAACCTGTAAAATTAATATTATGTACATGTCTGTAAGTGAATCAAGCTATTTGAAAGAAAATGCACATTTCCCTATTTGTAAATCAAGGCTCTCTAAATTCCCTCCCGTGCTAACATTGATATAATGTGTATGTGTGTGCGTGCATGTGCACCTTTGTTGTAAAGAATTTCACCAAGGGTGTAAAGATCAGGCAATGGACCACAGCCTCTTAGAATTGCTCTTTGTTAACCAAGTGAGGGAGAAAAAGACAGTGATCATTGAGGAACAAAAGAGAAAAAAAACTAATTTACTCTTTTCTAATTCTAAGGCTATTAAACCACGTTTGGCAGCTAGATACTTATATTTCCAAAACAAATAAAGGTCTTTGCTGGGGTTAATTACAAAGAAATGAAAGTAGTATCAGTTCAGATCACATCACAGCTGTCATTTCTCCAACAACAGCACGTTCCAAATCAGAGGCCATGAAACACCTCGGAACTATTGTTGGGGCCAGAACCTTTTCAGATTACACTTTCTGTGCATAAGAAATGACTGTTACAGGCAATTTACCTGTAAGTTTTAGGACTTAATATAAACACACAACTTTTTTTCCTTAGGAAGAACATTAAAGAAGCTCTGCATTTGCACTCGACGGCTATACATTTGAACCCCAGCTCTTCATGAGAATTCCACGGGGAAGTTTTCACAAGGACAGATGTGTGGGCCCTACTTCCAGAGGTTCTGAATAACTGATCGGGATTTGGGCACATTTTCTGAAATTATTGTTTAAGTTCCTAGAATAATCTCAATATTTAGGGTAGCTTGGGAAAGCACTGGTTCCAGTCCAGATATGTTTAACTTATACTGTCCATTGAGGTAGAGAAGAGGAGAATTTGTGCCTTGGGACGGAGAGATCAAAGTGCTCTAAATTCCTAAACACTGGCATCCCTTCCCTGCGTGTTTGATATCTTATGTCTGGAAGCTTTAAAACATGGAGATCCAAGCCTGCTGGATCACTTTTCTGCTGCAGTGGCAAAATCCTAGATGGGGCTGGCTTATGGGGCCTGGGGTAAAGTCACGAGGTGCTATATTTATAGGAGCCTTGGTGAAGGGACGTCCAGTGAACCTGGGGCAAGTAGAAAGAACATCATTGAGAGGGTTCCCTAAAAGTAGCCTGGAGCTGTTCTCTGAGATAGATAATGGTGAGTCCAAACTGCATAGTGACTGACCCTGAGTTAACACGTTTATGGAATAAAGAACTGAGCACACAGCTTCTGTCTCCAATGTATATGGCTGGACCTGGTGAGGAGGAAAGTTAGAAAAATGATTCTATAATCATAGGATTCACGAAACAACCATTTTGTTAGCAGAATCCAAAACTGCTACAGCAAACAGCCTCCTACTGCAGAACACCAGTGGGGTCCTAGGAGCTAACAGCATGGATGCTGGGAGCCAAAGAGCTCGAATCCAACTTTGGACCCCACTGCTTGCAAGCTGTGCAACACTGACAAGTCACTTTGTTTTTCTAAGCTCAATTCCCTCAACTACAAAATGGGAATATTAAAATTTGCGAGGTTGTTTGAAGGCTTCATTATGTTAAAAACAAAAATAGTGGTATGTAGTAAGTACTCAATATATGTCGGTGATTAGAATTACTTTCATGTATCGAAACTCTGATGGTCCAAAAAAGAAAGAGAATACTACCAGTAATTTAGCACTTACTATGCTAAACAGCTTATAACTCAGAACCAGTGGGATAAACCCGCTATCAGGAGCTGTGAAAGGGAAGACTTACCACCAGGCACATTTCCATCTGTTGCTGTTGATTAAACATGCCGTTGGAATTAAAGTTGTCACATGCTAATTATAAAGCCAGCGATGGCTAATTCATATGCTTTTGAAATATATTCCCAAAGTAGCAGGTAAACAATGTTGGCAATTACAGCATCTCATTAGTTCTGTAAAATGTGATAATATTAGTTTGAATTAGGTGGTTAATAGTCCCCTTTTCCAGGAAAAGTGACAATTGTAAGGGTTGAAAAGCTTCCAATCTGCTACCAGATGTGAAATTTAAGTATAAAGGAGAATTCTAGAATTCGAAGCAGGGAGGTTTTCCTTGGCAAACCACATCTATGCTGAGGTTAGTTTGATAACACAAATGCTTCTTGAATAATAGAAAAGCTCAGTTTGCTCCAGGTTCCAAAGAATTCACTCCCCAGAGGATCAGACAAATGGAGAAATCTTTTATACCTCCCCAGTCACTGTAGCCATCCTGAATTTCACTAGGCTGGTGCTGCACTCCAAAACCAAGTAAGAAAATTCCAGGAGTTCACAGAACATCAGGCCAGCTGTTGACCATGTGTCTACTGGCTGGGTGATTAATGTCCCAGCTGAGACTGTGAAGGACAAGAATAAGAAGGTCATGGAAGATCCTTTCCTGACATATTTCTTGTTAAACAAGCTTCTCGTGGTTCTTTTACCACTAGAAACATTTCTAATTTCTTTGACCAACAGGTCATTTTTATTATATGTATCCTCTCATATTTACATCAGCGAATATTGGAATCCTCAAAGTGTGCAGATGCTTTGTAAGATTCCCTTTTAAAGACAATTTGCTGTTGAGAAAAAGAAACATCTCTTGATTCCCTAGGGTATATTTATTTGTCCTAAATATAAATACATGAATTAATAAACTCAAAGGCAAGCCATATATGGTAAAAAATAAAACATATCTAGTCATTGCTCCTTTTATTTTACAAATAATTTATGGCAACATTATGCTGTATTTAATATAGCCACCAGTATAATCTTTTTTTTTTAAAGATAATTCATCATGGTTTAAAAGAAGAAAGGGAACTAACATTTATTAAGTACTTACTAGCACCCAGTCTCTTAACTTACATTCTTTTATTTAATATTCACCTTTATTTATTTTTTTAAGATTTTTCTAAGGAATCCATACACCCAACATGGGGCTCACACCCCAGAGATCAAGAGTTGCATATTCTACCAACTGAGCCAGCCAGGTGCCACTAATATTCCCCTTTAAAGTGAGTATTTTTTATTTTGATCTAAAAGAAGACAAAAGGGAGACTTTTAGAAACTAAGTTGCCCAGGGTCACCAAACAAGGTTGACTCCAAAATCAGAAAACCTTCTAGTACATCTTGCTACTTCAAGTCTCTTGTTTACACTGTCAACAAACAAACAAGAAAAGAAAAAAAGAACTATGAGGTTTGGTGTGATACAAGAGCAGATTTTAAACTTGGTTGATCAACAAAATCAGGAACTTGAAGGAAATTTTCCTTTTGGTTGATTTTATGGGTATCAGTTTTTTATTGGGGAATGATAAATATGTTTGCTGAAACAATATTTTTCTTGGTCTAGGCAACACAGAATGCTGGAATAAAAACCTCTAAGATCATTTGAAAGCAGTATGCTGAAATTAAAGGATTATTGAAATAAGAAATCAATCTATGCTTAATATTTTCTCTAGGTGGCTGGGTGGCTCAGTCAGTTAAGCATCCAACTCTTGATCTCAGCTCAGGTCTTGAGCTCAGGGTCGTGAGTTTGGGCCCTGCCTTAGACTCCATGCTGGGTGTGGACCTACTTAAAGAAACTTTCTCTATAAGATGAAGAAAGTAATAGTTGGATTTCCAATATAACCGAGAACGTTCCAGTCCCTTATGATTTATATAAACCTTCAAACCTGGCCTTGGAGAAAGCATCACATAAAATTACATTTCCAACACACTGGTACTGACTATAGCCTCTTTTCAATTGCTTGTTCAAATCTTCCCCTGATCTGTATCCTGTTGTCTCTGGATCTTCCATTATTTTAAAATGTAATAACATTAATTTCCCTTTAAAATAATTTGCCTTGCTTTTTGGCACTGAAGTTTGGTAACAATTCCTTGGTTCTCATCTTGATGACAACTCACCTATTTTCTTCAGCAATGGACCTCAAGCAACTCAGGGTGAACATATGACTTATCTGAGCTGGCTTCTACCACCTGGTATCTCATATAGTCCCCTAGATGTGCCATCCCCATTTATGATTTTACTTGTGGTACGAGGGCCAAACACATCGACGCGGAGTCTGTAAAAGAACTTTGGAAACGTATGAAGTGGAATATACAGATGAAATATACAGCATTATTATCAATAGCATTTTGGTTGACTTTTTAGTAGAAATTAATATATCCAGATTGGAGGGAACTACACAAGATAAATTACCTGGTTTCTTCTACAAATATATTTTTTGGGGGTGGGGGGACAATGGAAGCAGAGCTTAGGGATTAAAAGACATTTAAAAAGACATTAAAAACTATCAGGCAAAACTAATGAGAGATGTTAGGTATAAAATAGATATTATTAATATTGTTTTACCCTTAAATATTGGATGTATATGGAGTATTTATTTATATACTACTGATGTTCCTTTTAAAACTTACATGATTGAAAACACTGGAAGGATTCTCTATTTGTCAGGTTTGGGCTAATAAAGTCATATGAGAGGAAGTAGAAAAGTCTAAGATTAATAATACACCAGAACACTATAATTTAGGCAGGATAGACTGTCTTATTTCCTTAACTTCTACTTCCAAATAAATTTTAATAAGCGAAACAAAAAATAAACCTCCCTTAAAAAAAAACCTTCATTTTTTCCCCCATGACATCTTTATAAGTGTTCTTTTTTTAATATTTTATTTATTTATTTGAAAAGGAGAGAGAGGGGGCAGGGGTAGGAGCAGAGGGAGAGGGAGAGAATGAATCTCAAGCAGACTCCCCACTGGACAAAGAGCCTGATGTGGGGTTCAATCTCATGACTCTGAAATCATGACCTGAGCAAATCAACCAACTGAGCCACCCAGGTGCCCCTCTTTACAAGTGTTCTAAAGACACACAATTTCTAAATACTGTATTAGAAAATTTTCAACCACCCAAATCCCATATTAATAGATACAAAGGGGATCCTGGTGTCTGAAATCAAAATGAAGAACATAATATTTTTTTAAAAAAAGCTGTTCAGTGTTAGGCCAGAGATAAGGCCCTCTCAACAGTGACAGTGCTTAGGCAGCAAACTAGCAAATCTGTTCACCTACTGAAAAGCATAATGAAAAGATATTTAAAAAGGAACTGCAGGAAAAAATACATCTTTTACATGAGAATGTAGAAAAAAATGTAAAAAAGTATAATATGCAGATCTTGATTTAGCATTTTCCTGTGATGCCATCAGTTTCCTAAACACATTTAAATGTTCAATTGCAATATATTGTACCTTATGTTAATCAGTTCCTTCAGTGGTAACCTGAGAGTGGAATTAAGCTGAAAATAGACATGGGGGCTGTTCTTGGATTGATTTGCAATAGGGTATGTGTGTGCACATGCATATATGTATAAGCATGTATATATATGTACATATATTTTAATGATGATATTTCATGTGCTTAAAACTCATGCATTTGGTAAAGAAAGATTAATACCAGAAAAGAAGAGAATAAAAACGGGATTTTGTAATTTGTAAGGATATTCATATTCATACTTCTTTTTGAGACAAACAAATGAATCATTGGTTTTAGCCAAAGTAGTTTGAAAAACTTAAAGGTAGTGAATTGATATTTGTTTTTTTTTTTTTTTTAAATAAGGAATTTAGATTCAGAAAGTGAGATTCACAGTGGCTGGCCAAATTAAAGTTTGGATTTTTCATTAGTTGCTTAATATTTTTCCATGATTTTCAATAATGTGTGGTGGATATAGACTCAGCAAGACACAATGCAGGCTTTGGGAATTCGATTTTGGGGGCATCCTGTGGAACTTGGAGGATCATGATAGTCTAAGTGGGCATAGAAGTCTTCGAGATGTCACCTAGTCATGTGTATCTCCGGAACCAGTAGAAAACTTTTGCAAGTGAAAGGCAACATAGCCTTCTGTCAGTAATACACTCTAGGTTCAAGAAGTGAATTGTGTTACCTTGGAAAACTAGACTGTCTTCCACTAGCAGTCTTGTGTTGCTGCCTTGTAATGTTTGCTTCAGAGCTAGGCAGGCAGAAGTGTTCTTCAAAAAGACTATAAAAATTCACTCACAGACTCGTTATTAGAACTCATGATAACCACCTAAAGACTTTGGTTAATCATATTGACAAGAGGACCAAATGGAAAATAGACTTCCGTTGGGATTTTCATGGCCCTCTTCATAGATAAAGGGAAACTACTCCCATTTTGGGGCTCATCAAATTCCACAAATGGAGTTATTTGCCCTTCAGCTTCTCAGTTGAATGTGGAAATATTTTCACCTCATATCATTCAAAGATTACTCCCTTTACATCTCTTACTACTAGAATAATGTCTTCGGTAGATCATATTGTTTCCTCTGTTTCTTCTGCGATTGGGATACAGACCACTACTATATATCACAATTTCGTTGCCTTTCTAAATTATTTTTGATGATCTCCTGAGACTTAAAATATCTATGAATAATAACACTTTAGAGAGAACATCAATTATGTTTGAGGGCCTATTATCATGATTCAAATGTCTCCCAGTAACTTGTATAATGTTCCTATAACTTAAATATTCTCTGCATTAGATTGGAAAGATTATGATAATTATTTTAGGCTGAAAGTGATTTAGAGTAAAGAGAGTTCTCCAAAGAAGCAGAACCAATAGGAGATTAGATAGATATAGATAGATAGATGATAGATAGATAGACAGATAGATAGATAATAGGTAGATATAGATAGATGTAGATGTAATTTAGGTATGATTTGACAGACAGAAATTGAGAAAGAGATTATGAGGAACTGGCTCACACGATGATGGAGGCTGAGAAGTTCCACAGTTTACTGTCTGCAAGCTGGAGATCCAGGAAAGCAGGTGGTTTAATTCAGTCCAAGTCCAAGGACGGGAGAAGATGAAATGAGGTGTCCCTGCTTAATGGTGAGGCAGGAAAAAATGGATGAATTCGTCTTTCTTCCACCTTTTGTTCTATTAAGGCCCTCAATGGACTGAATGGTGTTCACCCACATTAAAGAGGGCCATCTTACCTTACAGAGTCCAATGATTCAAATGTTAGTCATCTGGAAACACCTTCACAGACACAAGGCAGAAATATGTTTACAGGTGCCTGGGTGGCTCAGTCGTTAAGCATCTGCCTTCGGCTCAGGTCATTATCCCAGGGTCCTGGGATCGAGCCCCATATCAGGCTCCCTGATCAGTGGGGAGCCTGCTTCTCCCTCTCCCGATCCCCCTGCTTGTGTTCCCTCTCTCGCTGTCTCTCTCTTGTCAAATAAATAAATAAAATCTTAAAAAAAAAAAAGAAATATGTTTAATCTGGGCATCCTATGGCCAGTCAAGTTAACACATGAAATTAACCCTTACAAGTCCACTCTTTGTCAACTTGGTACCCATATGCATCTCCTTAAACTATACCCAATCTCCAAATGAAGACAAAAACAGGGTCATAATGCTACCTAACCTGATACAGCTATCCTGCATTCAACTAAAAATACACAAATCTTTTCCTCAGAAGAGGAAGTAAAGTCCTTGAGTGATGTTTACTATTCTTGATATCACATAAATTAAATACTAAATGTAAAGTTGATATATATATATACATATATATATGCATATAATACACACACATACACATATACACACAAACATGTTCACAATAAAATAATGAGGAAATACTCATGATAATTACAGTGTTTATTTCTGTAACTGAGGACTATAATTGGGCTGAATTAGATAATATTTGGCTTTCTGGAGAACCTTGTACCAACCGTGCAAAATATCACCTATCTGGTACTATAATTAAGTTTCAAAAGGTCATTTCATCATCCGATCAAGCCAACTGCTTGAGGATGGTAGGGAACATAAGACCAGAAAATTCCATGAACATGGGCCCACTGCTGCACTTCCTTTGCAGTGAGGTGGGTTCCTTAATCTGCAGCAACACTGTGTGGAATACCATAATGGTAGATAATACATACTGTAAGCCCATGGATGGTGGCTTTGGTGGAAGCATTGAGTGCATGGAAAGCAAATCCCTACCCAGAATAAGTGTCTATTCCATTAAGAACAAAATGCTGTCCCTTCCATGATGGAAAAGATTCAATGAAATCAACCTGCCACCAGGCACCTGGCTGATCACCACAAGGAATAGTACCATATCAAGGGCTCAGCATTGGTTTCTGCTGGTGGCAGAGTGAGTATGTAGCACAGGCAAGTTTGGCCTTGGTGAGTGGAAGTCCATATTGTTGAGCACACCCATAATCTCTTATCCTTACCACCATGGCCACTTTGTTCATGAGACCTTTCAGCGATGATAGGGGTGGCTGGGGTAAGAGGCTGACTTGTATCCACAAAGCTGAGGTTATTATCCTTTGGTAAGCATTCATGTGGGACACAAATGTCTTCAGGATTTTTCACATTCAGAGGTGAATCCTCTGGCCTATCCACTTGCCTCTTCCCCAGATTTCTTTACTGTGAATTTTCTAATCCTGTCCTTCCCAAGCCCCTGACCATTAACCAAACTATTGTCACAATTCATGCATCCATGTATAATTTCCAGTCTGATACTTTTTCCCTCCAAGAAAAGTGAACAACAAGGTATGCTGCCCAAAGTTCTGCCTGTTGAAAGATTTTCCCTCACCATTGTCCTTCACGGGTGTCCCAGGGAGGGGCTGTGGTGCTACCGCTATCCACTGGCAGGTGGTATCTGCACCTCCTGCAGAACCATCTGCCACCCAGGCCCCGGTTTTCTCTTCCATCAGCTGATCCTAGGACACTCCCCACGAAGCCTTAGGTGAGAGAGAACACAGATTGGCAGGAGGGGGGATCGTGGATATTTGGGTCACTTCTTCCTGTAACTTACTTGTGCTTTCAAGGCCTGCTCAGGCCTGATCATGTATATACAACTTCTATTTGATAGTAAAGTGTTGCTGTGCCCACCCAATTCCACGGCTTGGTGTGTCATATAACACCCAGTTTATGGTGGACACTTCAGATTACATAGTAACTTGGCGGCTCATCATTAAGCCTTTAGTCTCTACAAAGGCCCAGTAACAGACCAAGAGCTGTTTCTCAAAAGGAAGGTAGTTTTCTGTGGAAGATGACAAGGTCTTGCCTCAAAATCCTAAAGGCCTGTGCTGCAAAACACCTTGGATCCTGACAAAGGCTCCAAACAGCATCCTTATTCGCCACTGATATGTCAGTGGTATTGAATCTGGTGGATCCTATGACCCAAGTGGCAGAAGAGTTTACAAAGCACTCTGGACATATTGCAGAGCCTTCTCTCATTCTGGGCCCCACTCAAAACTACCAGTTTTTTGGGGGGGGCGCGTAACTCAATAAATGGATTAGAGTAACACACCATATGAGGAATATATTGCCTCTAAAATCCAGAGGCTTACTAGGTGTTATGCCTTTTTCTTGGTTGTAGGAAAGGTCAGATACAACGATTTATGCGTGACTTGAGAAGGGTTATCTTGGCAGGTCTACACCACTGGTCCCTAAGAAATTTCACTGAGGTAGAAGTCCCTTTAATTTTAGGGCGCCTGGGTAGCTCAGTTGGTTTAGAGACTGCCTTCGGCTCAGGTCATGATCCTGGAGTCCCAGGATCGAGTCCCGCATCGGGCTACCTGCTACCTGCTCAGCAGGGGGTCTGCTTCTCCCTCTCGCGCTCCCCCCTCTTGCGCTCTCTCTCTCTCACTCTCTCTCTCAAATAAATAAATAAAATCTTTAAAAAAAAAAAAAAGAAGTCCCTTTAATTTTAATAGGATTTATTTCCCACCCTTTGACATGCAAATGTCTTACAAATAAGTCTACAGCAGTTTGCCACTTCTTATTCACCAGGTCCAGTCTGTATAATGTCATCAATGTAATGGATCAGTGTGATATGATATGCAAGGAAAAGGAGTATCAAGATCCCTGCAAACTAAGTTATGGAATAGGGCTAGAGAGTTGATATATCCTTGAGGTAGGACAAGGAAGGTATATTGCTGGCTTTGCCATTTGAAAGAAAACTGCTTCTGGTGGGCCTACGGACATGTACGGAGCAAAAGGCATTTGCCAGATTAATAGCTACATACAAGGTACCAGGGGATGTGTTAATTTGCTCAAGCAATGAAACCACATCTGGTGCAGCAGCTACAATTGGAGTCACCACCTGGTTAAATTTACGATAATCTGCTGTCGTTTTCCAAAATTCATCTGACTTCTGCATAGGACAAATAGGAGAGCTGAAGGGGGGGTGTGGTGGGAATCACCAACTTCGCATCTTTCAAGTCTTTGACAGTGGTACTAATCTCTGCAATTCCTTCTGGGATGCAATATTACTTTTCATTTACTATTTTATTAGGTAAACACAGTTCTAATGGCTTCCAGTTGGTCTTTCTCACTATATAAGCCCTCACACCACAGATCAGGAAACGAATGCGGGGATTCCGCCAGCTGTTAAAATGTCTATGCCAATGATGTACTCTTGAACTGGGGAAGTAACCATAGGATGGGCTTGGGGACTCACTGCACCCACTGTGAGATATACCAAGCTAAAACACCATTGATCACCTGACCTCCATAAACCCCTACTCTGAATGGTGGCCCAAAGTGATGTTTTGTGTCTCCTGGAATTACATCAGTTCAGAGCCAGTGTCCAGTAGTCCCTGAGAGGTCTGATTTGTTCCTGTCTCCCAATGTACAGTTACCCTAGTAAAAGGCAATAGGTCCCTTTGGGGAAGGCCGAGAATAAATACTAATAAATTTTTGGTAGTGTCCCAGAGTCCTTCCTTAAGGGGACTTGGCTTTTCTTCATTCAAGGGATTTTTGTTCACTTGACCTAGAAGTTTTCTGCTTCTACATATTAAATAAGAATTTTGTAGGCTTTCTATATACTTCACTTCTAGGAATTCCATGATCAACTGGCCAATGTCATAGGTTTGCATGAGTCAGAATATTCTGATTGTTGCGTTGATTCTGGTGTTCATTTCTGTAACCATACCCCCCTTGCCTTTAGCGGTTGTGTGCCGACACCTGCTCCCCCCGCCCCCCCAACACTCCAGGATCCACTTAACCCCACTGCATTTAGATTTCCCAGTTTGGAAACTGCCATTCCCACTGTGAAGTCTAGTCTATAGAGAAGAGTGATCATAACGTTCTTCAAGGATCCTGGGGCTCCCTTCACATACTTATTTCTCACAGTGTTGGTGAAAGGCGTGTCTTCTGGACCTTCCCAGTGTGGGTGGGTAGGTATTAAGTGACAAATCCACTCTAACATGCCAATATCCCTGAGATTTTGAATGTCTTCTACATTAGACCAAAGCCTGTCCGGCATCACCAAATCAACTCTTATGGGCCATCTTTTGGTCCATGTTTCAGCCAACCAACCGAACAAACTGTTAGAGGCCTTTCTAACTCTCTGAGCTGTAACCTTCAGTGTAGAATCTCTGCTTAGTGACCTCATGGTCAATAAATTCTGCCTGATCTAAATTTAAATTCCTTCTGCCATTATCCCACACTCTTAGTATCTATCCCCATGTTCCCTAGATTTCTGTCTTTATAAATTAGAAAATTTAAGTATTTCTCTTGGAGTGTAACATGCTTCATCATGGGTCACACATTATACCTCACTTTTAGAAACTTGCTGGGATGTGAGTCTAGTTATAGGTCTAGAAGCAAAGAGGGGTCCTGACATAAATATTGTCTTGCATGGCAACTGTTTCAGGGGAGCCATTACCATTTCCTCCAACAATGCAAAGTTAATTCCTTCAGTGGAAAGTGGAAAGGCCCACACCACTGTGGGTGGAGAAGCTAATACACTGGGGACAAGGATGCTACTGCCACTGGAAAGGTGGGAAGTCCACTTCCTCCACTGGTAAAGAAGACTCATCAGACATTAAAGGCGCAGTGTCATCAGCTCCATCAGGATCTTCCCACACATCCTCCTCCCAATTTATGAAATCTTACTCTTTCCTTATCAATGCCCTCAATTGAACAGCAGGCACCTAGTTGATTCTGGAAGTTCAGCTTGTGTTGTAATTCGGCCAATCACAGGATGAGGTTTTTGCATTTCATTTTCAGCAATTTTAGTCTTGAAGCTTTCACTCCTTCAAGGCACACTCTTTCAAGGCACACTTAGAAGTTTTTAGGTTATTTGTGCTTGGCTTGAGCTATGAATTCAAATCCTTGAATTCCACTTTTTACCACTTTGTCCAGAGACATTAGGAGGAACCAAACAATGTCATTATATTCCTTAGTTTTCCAAATACATTCCAAAGGATTATACATAGAGTCACCCAGTTCCCTTTTTCTTCTAAGTGGTTAATTAGATATCTAACACAGATATTTTGCATATCTTTATAAATCGTTCATGCTATGGATGATAAGAGCTCTTCTACCAGAAATAGAGTTATTAGCATCTTTAAATATAATCAGATTAGAACAACTGCAGAGATCCCAGAACCAATTCAGAAAACTCATCCTTAAAATTCTATTCTTCTAGACCCACTCCTGGTACCAAAATCTGTGTTAGGGTTCTACAGAGAAACAGAAAAAGTCTGATCTCTCTCTATATATATATATATTTATAGATCTTTTTTATTTATTGTGAGGATTGGTCTCACATAATGATAGAGGATGAGAAGTCCCACAATCTGGCATTTGCAAGCTGGAGACCCAGGAAAGCTGGTGGTATAATTCAATGTTGAGTCTGAGAACAGGAGAAGATTAGATGAGATGCCCCAGCTCAAAATGAGGCAGGAAGGGGTGAATCCTTCATTCCCTCCACCTTTGCTCTACTCAGGCTCTCGATGGATTGGATTATATCCACCCACATTGAAGAGGGCCATCTACTTTATTGAGTCCACTAATTCAAATGTTAACCTCATTTGGAAACACCCTCACAGACACACACAGGAAAAAATGTTTAATCTGGGCACTCTGGCCAGTCAAACTGACACAAAAATTAACCATCACGAGTAATTTGTCAGTTTTATGAAAAAGTTCAGGCCATCCCAGTTCTAATCTTGCTTCTGTCACTAATAATCTGTATTACCCAGGAAAACAATGTCACTTTTTTGGATCCTGATCTTTGCTTTTGTAGCAAACACATATTGCACATAGTGACTATAAGATCCTATATCCCCCTTGGGATCAAAGATAAAGATATTTAAACTCAGGTGTCAGAATTTAATATTTTTGTTGTGATTCCTTTCAGTTTTGAAATGGCTACATTTAACCTGAAAATATTTACTTACACTGTACTGCATCTCTTCACCTTTTAAAGGAGTGGGAAGCTATCTGTCATGGACTGTTACATTTGAAAGTATATTTTAAAGGACCGAACTGACATTCCCCTTTCTTGAGGAAACCAAGGATCAAAACAAGGAGGTGAGTTTCCCTAAATTTACATACACTGAAACCCAGATTTCCTAACTGTATACTAGGCTTCTGCCATGTTGACTTAATGTATGTGCTTGGAATGCACTGTATTTTTCTTCTCTTTGGGTATTTAGCAAGTGTCCAAATGGTTGTGAAATATTTGTTGCATAAATAAATGAGTAGATGAATGATTTGTTTGTGAGAAAGATTAGGTATTCTAATAGAATTTAATGGAATATTTATTTTCTTAGCAATGTTACTATATCTACTTAAATGTCCTTTACTTTAGAACGTTCCCGGTGAGAAAACAAATGCACAGATCTACGTGGGTTGACTACGCCAATGGGAAATAGAATGGGCGTTGTTTTTCCAGACACATGGATATTGGAAATGGCATTTCTTACTTTTTATTATAATGGTTTTTTGTTTTTTTTTTTTTTGCTTCCTGCAAGTGCTGGGGATTGCACTGATGTAAAAAGGTCATGTAATAATATTCTGGCATAGATAAGTGGGTAAACTTACTAGCAAACTTCAACCAGCTATCCCTCTTGTTAAGGCTCTACAGATAATCATTATAGAAAGGAAAATCCCCATTCTAACAATATTCATAGTCCAAATAATAAATAGCATCTGAAAATGCTAAGCACTAATATTTTCTTATGTAACTTTAATTTTTATTATCAAATTTTATTACATATTATGCATAAATGCAATAAAAACAGGGCTAAGGAGGGCAAATAGACCTGAGGGAGAGAGATTATAATTCTCAAAGATGTAGGTTATGGTATATCATTCCCCCCTCAAATCAATGGACTCAATAAATAATATATATTACAGGTTAAATATATTACAGAAAACTCTTTATGTTCATGAGCTGTTCTCAAATAAATGGAATATATGGGTGTTTGAGGTTAATGTCACAGACATAATCTAGACCTCCATATGGATCATGAAAATCCCAATGTTTGGGCTTTCCTCCCTAAATTTTTCACACTTTCAACATTTTTTGAGGTGAAATTGACACAACATGAAATTAATTATTTTTTTTAAGATTTTATTTATTTATTTATTTGAGAGAGCGAGAGAAAGCACACGAGCAGGGGGAGGGGCAGAGGGAGAAGCAGACTCCTCGCTGAGTCGAAAGCAGATTCTTAATGGACTGAGCCACCCAGGTACCCCCAAATTAATTATTTTAAAGTGAATAATTTTGTGGCATTAACTATATTCACAGTGTTGTGCAATTACCACCTCCATATTGTTCCAAAATATTTTCATCACTTCAAAAGAAAACTCTGTGTCTCTAAGCAGTTATTCTCCATTTCCCTCTCCCCCAGTTCCTGGCAACCATGAATCTGCTTTCAATCTCTATGATTTATCTATTCTGCATATTTTATATAAGTGGAATCATACAATAGGTGACTTTTTTTGTCTGGCTCCATTCCCTTAACATAATGTTTTCAAGATTCATCCATGTTGTAGCATGTATCAGTATTTCATTCCTTTTTATGGCTGAATAATATTCCATTTTATGTCTATATCACATTTTGATTATCCATTCATCCACTGGTAGATATTTCCTGTGCTTCCACCTTCTGGCAATTGTGTAGAGTGCTGCTGTTTACATTATCTACATGCACTTATTTGAATTCTGTTTTCAATAGTTTTAGGTACATGCCTTGGAGTGAAATTGTGGAGTTATATGGTAATTCTATGGTTAACTTTTTGAGAAATCATCAATTTTTCAAGTTGCTGAACCATTTCACATCCCTCTCACCAATGCATGAGCGTTCCAATGTCTCTAAATCCACAACAACACTTATTATTTTCCTTTACCTTTTTAAGTTACAGTCATTCTACTGGGTGTGAAGTAATATCTCACTGTGATTTTGATTTGCTTTTCCCTAATGACTAATGATGTTGAAAATCTTTTTATGTGCTTACTGGCCATATAGATTTTCTTTGGAGAAATATCTACTTTTTTTATTGCCCATTTTTTATTGGGTTGTTTCTCTTATTGTGGTTGAGTTACAAGTGTTCTTTATATATTCCAGACATTAGACCCTTATATGGGAATCACAAATATTTTCTCTCATTCTGTAGCTTGTTTTTTCACTTTATTAATAACGGTCTTTGGTACACAAACATTTTTAATTTTGATGAAGTCCAATTTAATTGTTGTTTTTTCTTTTGTTGTCCAGGGTTTTGGTGTCATATCTAAGAATCCATTGCCAAATCCAATGGTCATGACAATTTACCCATATGTTTTCTTCTGTTAATTTTATAGTATTAGCTTCTATGGTTAGGTTGTTGGTCCATTTTGAGTTAATTTTTTATATATGTAAAATAGGAGTCCAAATTCATTCTTCTGAATGTTGCAGAACCAATGTGTTGAATACTATTCAATTACCATCTAATAGTCTTCATTTTCTTGTCAAAAGGCAATTGGCCGTAGATGTATGGGTTTTTTTCTGGACACTCAATTCTATTCTGTTGGTCTATAAAGCTACTGTTATGCTAATACCACACTGTTGTGAAACTACTGCTTTTTAGTAAATTTGGAAATCAGGAAATGTGAGTCCTCTGACTTGGTGGCTTTCTTCAAGATTGTTTCAGCTGTTCAGGTCCTTTGCAATTCTGCATGGATGTGAGAATCACTTTTGCCATTTCTGTAAACAAGGTTGTTGGAATTCTAATGGGGATTGCATTTATATCTTAACAATATTAAGTGATCCAATCCAAGAACCTGCAAAGTCTTTCAATTATGTAGGTCTTTGATTTCTTCTGACAATGTTTTAAAGTTTTCAATGTACCAGGCTTTCACCTTCTTGGTTAAATTTATTCCTAGGTCTTTTATTCTTTTTGATGCTATAGTAAATGGCACTGTTTTCGTTATTCCTCTTTGGATTGTTTGTTTTTGGTTGACAGAAACACAGCTGATTTTTGCAGGTTGATCTTGTATACTGCAACTTTGCTGAATGTGTTTATTAGCTTCTCAGAAATTTTCTAAGTATGCATTCAGTGCTGACAAGGCAGGTGACATTCCAAAATCACCAGTGTACACATGCACCTTTGAATTCCCTAATTTCCTAAAAAAACTCTCTCCCATTTTTCCTCTCCTGGCTTCAGTGCTTTATTTGTTTGTCTGAATCATAATCATTTGCCCCCAGCAGCCATGGGTTGTTTATTTGCCTTACTACGTTTCTGAGGAATGTCAACCACCACTTTTTTACTCTGTGTCCTTTTTTTAGGTGAAAACAAAAACAAGCACCTTATACTTGTCAGTACTTAAGGTGGGCATCAGACAGATTAGAAGAGACAAACACAGTTCTTTGTGAGTAAGGTCTGCTCTTCTCCACTGTGCTGGGGACAGGGATGGGGCAAGGGTAAATAAAAATGCCATAGAGCTTTACAGCCATTTTTAATTTGCTTTTTTCTTAATCCAGTGTTTACTTGGATGCTTTAAACTTCCCAAAATTCTGACCAGGTTGGTTCTGACGGTTGTGTTTGATTTTTTTCAATGTTTCTATGGAGAAAGGCCCTTGGAGTTACCTTTTTCACTAGCTTCCTTATTTTAAAAAGATAATATAGGTCCATCTAACTGATCTTGATACCTCTCTTCTCCCTCGACAGACTCAAACAACTCTGTATGCATTTTGAAGGAGCTTTTAAATAATTTAGTTGGAGTTCTTAAGGTCTCAGTTCAAGGAACATATCTGTTGATTCCTTTTATTTATGAGAAGAGCTTTCTCATCTTGGAAAATACTTCTCAAAACATTCAGAGAAAAAAATCCTTTCCTTCTTGTTACATAATGTTAGAGTTTTTGGTTTTGGTTTTGGGTTTTGTGTGTGTGTGTGTGTGTGTGTGTGTGTGTGTAAACACATCAAAACAGATAAGCATACATAGAGTGCAGTATCTCCTGATCTACTCTAAGGATATACTATTAGGATACTATTGTTTACTTAGGTTGATAGCAGAACAAAAGAAAAAGTAAACCTTGGATGAATTGTGCTAGAATAAGGGTGGCTCCCCAGTTTTTCTGAGGTTGGTATGGGGTAGAGTCCATACAGCCACTGACTTAATCTCCATGCTATGAGAAACCCAAGCTACAAGGAGATGCCACCTCTAGACACTTTGGTTGATAGACTCAGCTAAGCCTAGACATTTGAGTAAACTGTAACCACCTCAGACATTTGAGTGAGGAGGCATTCAGATGATTCCAGCCCCCTGCACTGGAGTCTTCCCAGCTAGGGCACAGGAAGAAAGGCAAACTATGTCTACTGTCCAAATTCCTGGTCCACAGAATCAGTGAGCATCATAAAGTGATGTTTAGTTTATGACACTAAATTTGAGGAGCTTATTGTTCAACAAGAGATAACTGGAATGACAGTCTAGAAATAAGACCATCATCTTATAGAATTCTAAGAGTTAAGACAGAAAATGAATATAAACAATCTGACAGTTTCTAACAAATAACAAGTATTCTCCAATGTTAGGCCCTCACCCATCATGCCTAAGGAGTTTTGCTCAAATTAATCCTACATGGATGGCTGAGAGTCATGCCCAGTGAACAAATAAGAAACTCAAGTCCTATCTACTACATCCAATCTCATCCATGCTTCCCCAAATGGCTAGCATGCTGTGACCTTGTCTTAAAAAAAAAAAAAAAAGACTTAGGTTTAATTCACCAAATGGCTCATACTTACATAAAACTAATTTCCACAGAAACACTTCTGATACATTCTCTTCTACGAGCAGGTCAATTATGCTGAAAAGGAAAAAAGAAAGACATCCTTAGAGTTAATAAATCCATCATGGACTTATATTGGAATAATCATGTTTTGATTTTAAGAGAAATGCTAGCCCACTTTTGGAAAATACCAGTGTTTTGTACATTTCATACATTCTTTCATAGAAAAATGACTGTGATAATAATTTTATATTTTATGACTACTTAACTTTCTCTGAGAATAATTACAATATAAGCAGTCTACAGAATGTTTTTCTGACAGCCCTTCATCATGCACTTTACACTATAGTAAGGAAGAATATAATTTTTATAAGGTCTGACTTTTATATTCTTGTTACTATTTAATGTGGACATAAGAACTGATATACAGATAAGTTTGAAATATATAGTTTTGTTAAAGTTCACTTTGATATTACCAGTGAAAGAGGCCCTCAAGGAAATAGGAGAATAAGTAAGTGAGTCAAGAAGAGTCACTGGGTGCCTATAGTATTCCTCTCATAAACGGGAACGTGAGACAAAAGATATCCCATTACAGTGTATCCATCCACTATTTATTGAACATTTCCTAAGTGTATTATATGTGTTACAATGGAAGGAGATAAAATGCAGTTCATGTGTATTTATGCTTTCTAAAAACTTTTAACCTCATTGTGGAGAAAAGACAGATGAAGCAGTTAACATAAATTCAAAAGCAGCATAGGAATTAGAGATAAAATATGAGCTACTGCAAGCAAGGTATTAAGGGCTTTGGAAGAAAGGAGTTAGCAATGCAGAAAGAAGTAGCCACAGAGTTCATGGTGAAGGTTGAACTGTATCTTCACTTTGAAGGAAGAAACACACTTACATTGTAATCCTGAAGCGCTGAATGTCAGAAATTGTCAAAAGAAAATATATATACAGAAAATCGTTATTCTATGATTTAAGATCTACACTTTTGTAAAAGTGTCTTATTTTATTGAAAAGAAAATTCTTCCCATTCTCTGTGCCCCTAAGATATCCTAATACCTACACATACCTTAGAATTTTATTATATTAAAATAATCTATTTTTGTGTTTTTCTCTTTCATTGCATCATGGATCTTTTGAAAGCAAGGGCCATACCTGATTCATGTTTCTGTTTCTCACATTTTCCATGGAATATACTAATTTATATAAAATAAATTAAATAAATCTCAAGTAGTTAAGTCAATCACAAAAAAAATTGTATTGGTGGTAAAAAGCAGAACTTGAGCTTAAACATAAAGTATTTTGGACACTGAAGTCCATGACCTTTTCACTCAAATATGCTGCTGGCAAAAACATATTCTAAAAAATATGCAGATAATTCAAATTCTCTTGCCTCAGCCTCTGTAGCCTATGCAACAAAAAGATAACTGATTTGAATTACTTCCTAGGTACAAAAGCCACAGATGACTAAATCAAGTAGTACATAAGTAGACAAGAGAAGAGTACCCAGAAGTGTTCTGGCTCCATGAAAAAGAGGATGACCACAAAGAACGATAGAAATAAAGAAGAGGAAAGCCTGTAACTCACCTGAGCTGCAGAAGGAGAGGACCAACAGCACAGAAATCATAGCCTGTGACACATAGTCACGTGGCTGAACCAGGTACCCACTGGTGAGTCTATGTTGAGAGACATTTCTGATTCTGAGAAAGTATTTTTTTTTTTTTTTTTAGAAAGAAGAAAATATTCAAGTGTTAATCTTTGGTGAGTTTTTTTTTTTTTTTTTTTTCCCTCCCAGACCAGTGGAAAAATAACAATTAGACTGTGGCTCCTACTGGATGTAATTTCTTCAAATGCCCCCTGGCATCAGCCTCATTTTGGGGCTATTTCATGCTGCTTTGGGCTGCCAAATAATCAGTGGCATGGACTCAAGCCAGAGGAGGTCATTCATTCTGTGTCATATGCTTCGAAATACTGATTTCTAAGGTCCTGTAGTTGAACGGTTATAAATTATGTTTCACAAGGCAGGCACAGAACATAGGTATGTCAGAACCCCACCTTTTTCCTAAAAGGAAAAGAAATACCAATTTTTAAAAAGGAGGTAAATGAACCATCTTTCGGGGTTGCTTCTGGATCTGGCAGAGAACTCAGGGAAGCAGAGATGGAACTTGATTTTTATTCTATGACTTTAGTTTTCCCAAATCCGTAAGGTGTTTTAATTAGTTGATTTGCACAGTTTGTTCAATACTTTTGTGTGAAAGTATTGAGGTTTAGCCTCAAAGATCTGTTATATGTGCCTTTGAAGAGACCTAATTTGGTAGCATGTTTTCTTGGTACAAAAATAGGCTTTAGTAGTTAACAAGATGAGAAAAGTTTGCCTTAATGTGAAAACCTGCATCGTGTCTGTGTAGCTGAGCCTGGGGACACGTAGGTCCACATGCTGTTTCCCAGTTAATCACAAGAACTTGACTTGGATGCTTAATACTGATGACAAGAGAGCTATAGTTTGTTTCTCTTTAATCAATATAGTCAGGCTTTAAGTCTAATTTCCCATTGAGTTAAAACACATGCTACTTTTCCATGTAAAGTCATATTTGGATGCGATTGCTCTTCAAAATGGAATTTTTATATTTGCCTCTTTGACTGCTACTATGTGTAATATAAGACAATTCATAGATACATCTTATTTAAAGGATCATAGAATTACAGGCCATCAGAGTCATGGAGAAATCTGAAATGATTTTAATTCTTTAACTCAACAGATATTGAGTACCTATACTGGGCAGGCAGCGATCCAAGCACTGGGGAGAGAGCTCTGAAGAGAAGGGGCTCCCAGCCCTCAGCAAGCCTGCCTTCCAGTGGGTTAGGGGAAGGACAGGAAGTCTATTAACAAATAGAGGATGAGATCATTTTACTTAGCTATCAATTCTATGAAGAAAATGGGAAAGATTGGGGGGGCCAGAGAGCAGAAGGGAAGAGAAGCTAGTTCCAACTTCTATTCAATATAGGAATCTCCATGATCACCCTGCTGAAGGGAAGGGATCATTTTGCCTTAATGTGCATACCTTCTACCCCTGAAACTTTTCCTTAGTGGGAAAATCCCCCCTCCCTCATTTCCCCTGCCCAAGTATTATGGGCCTTGCCCAGTTCAGGGTTCCAATATCCCCTGTCATTAAATGTATAGCACGGATTGCAGTTATTTATATACATTTTTTTCTCTCCCAAAGACCATGTGATGTCCTTAAAGTAGGAATCAGGCAAACCTGATTCCTTTTTTCTTTTCTTTTTTTTTTAATTTTTGTATCCAATCTGTCTAGTAGAGTTTTACTACCAGGTATGCAACCAATACAAATGTTTAAAGAATGAATGAACAAGGAAACAGGGCATGAGTCAGCTATTCTGTTTTATGCACAACTCTATTTCTTAGAATATTTGTCCCCTACTAAACTTTAAGCCTTCTCTCTCCAGCTTCCCTTTGAGCCTAGTTGTTCTTTCAGAAGCACGTGAAGAAATCTACCTAAAGATGTCAGCCCATCTTTCTTTCATGCCCTTTCATGCCAAATAACATGTAATATTTTCAGGGTAAATAACCGCTGTTGCTTACTTCTCTTTATAATATTTAAAGTTGTACCATTCTTGCCAACATCCTCATAATTAACTCTAGCTTTTTAGCACTCCTTTCAAAGAAAAGGTCTTAAATAATTTAATAGATCAGCTGTGTTCTGAGTATCCCAAAGTCAACTGGTATAATTACCTTTTACTGTAAATAATAGTGGGTATTTTAAATGCCAGTTTACAAGACCTGAAGATAAAATAAAAAATAACAAAATTAAATAAGTCAGTATGAAAATACAATATGACTTGGTATTAGAAATGCACTTATTTATCTAAAATCATTCAATTTCCTTTCTCTATTCTAGGTAACATGGAAATGAAAATGGATTTTGAGACATAGTAAATTTAGAATATTCATAGGAATACACAATACTATATAACTGTGTGTACAAGGATCATCCCTATTACAAGCTGATGGAGGAGGAGAAATATGCTCATTTTACTGGTGAGTCAGCTTGAATTTTGGGTGCAAGACAAAGGTGCACTGCAGCTACACTAAAGACTCACTTAGAAGTTGTAGAAAGACAGGGGGCGGAGCAAGATGGCAGAGGAGTAGGAGACCTGGATTTCGTCTCCTCTCAGGAATTCAGCTGGATAGGGATCAAACCATTCTGAACACCTACAAACTCAACAGGAGATCAAAGAAAAGAATAGCAACAACTCTCTGAACAGAAAAGCGACCACTTTCTGGAAGGTAGGACGTGCGGAGAAGTGAATCCGAGGCGATATTCGGGAGGATAGACGGCGGGGGAGGGGCCTCCGTCGGCCGCTTCTGGCAAGTGATAGAGCAGCAGAGCACAAAATCGGAACTTTTAGAAGTCTGCTCTGCCGAGGGACGTCACTCTGGTGGCGAAGTGGGGGGTGGAACCCTCGCGGGTCAGTGTGGTCTCAGGACCCGCGGGGTCACAGAAAGACCGGGGGTGCCTGAGTACGGCAGAGCTCCCAGGTATCGGAGCAGGGAAGCCGGCTGCAGAGACGGAGCCGAGGCGCGGGCTCTCAGCTCGGGGTTGCTATAAACCGTGATCCGCGGCACAGTCGGGCCACTGCTCCTCCAGCAGGGACCCAACAAGCGGCAGAGCCGGGGAGACTCACCTTCTTCCCCCGGGAGCAGAGGTGCGGGAGCGCACCGCGGGGATCTGCTGGGTTTGGAGACTCCACCCGGGGTCGGGTGCCAGATAGAAAGGCGCGGTCACAGGCCGGGTGAGCGCGGAGTGTGGCCGGAGACCGGGGAGACGGGAGTGACTGACTGCTTTTCTCTGGGGGCTCGCTGAGGAGCGGGACCCCGAGTTCTCGGCTCCGCCGGGGCGGAGACTGGGAGGCCGCCATTTTCACTCTCCGCCTCCAAAGCTGTACGGAAAGCTTGCAGGGAACAAAAGCTCCGGAGAGCAAACCCGAGCAGATTACTTAGCCCGGACCGGCAAGGGCGGGGCAATTTTGCCTCCGGCAAAGACATTTGGGAACCACGGCAACAGGCCCCTCCCCCAGAAGATCAGCGAGAACAGCCAGCCAAGACCAAGTTTACCGATCAATGAGAACGGCAGAACTCCAGCACTAGGGGAATACTGCACATAGAATTCATGGCTTTTTTACCATGATTCTTTAGTCTTTCAAAGTTAATTATTATTTTTTTTTTAACTTTTTTTCTTTTCTCCTTTTTTCTTTTTTTTTGAATTTTTCTTTTTCCCTTTTTCAACCAACATCTTATCAATCCCTTTTTTAAAAAAAAAACATTTTTATTTTTCATTTTTAAAGTCATATTCTATCCCTTCATAGTAGTTACCCGTATTTTTGGCATATATATATAAGTTGTTCTCTCTTTAAAATCTTGAGATAGTTTCTTCTAACAGATCAAAATATAATCTAAATCTCTAGTGTATGGTTTTTTTCTACTCCCCTGCCTGATCACATTCTCTCCCTTTTTTCTTTTTTCTTTTTTTTTTAATCCTCTTCTTTCTTTTTTCAAACAACTTATCAAATCCTTTTTTAAAAAAAAATTTTTTATAATTTCCATCTTTACAGTCATATTCCATCCCTTCATCATATCAACCCTTATTTTTGTACATATACAAGTTTTTCTTTCTTTAAAATTTTGGGAGGGACTTTCTTTTAACAGACCAAAATACACCCAAAATCTAGTGTGTGGCACTGATCTATAATCCAGCCTGATCATATTTGATCACATTCTGTTTTTGTTTTGTTTTGTTTTGTTCTGCTTTTGTTTGTTTTTATCTTTATCTTTTTCTTTTTTCTTTTTTTCTTTCCTTTTCTTTTTTCTCTCTTTCCCTTTCTTTTCCCACTGCTTCAGGTCTTTTCTGATTTGTTTAGAGTATATTTTCTGGGGACGTTGTTACCCTGCTAGCATTTTGTTCTCTCATTAATCTATTCTCCTCTGCACAAAATGACAAGACGGAAAAAATCACCTCAACAAAAAGAACAAGAGGTAGTACCGACTGCCAGGGACCTACTCAATACGGACATTAGTACGATGTCAGATCTAGAGTTCAGAATCATCACTTTAAAGATACTAGCTGGGCTTGAAAAAAACATGGAAGTTATTAGAGAAACCCTTTCTGGAGAAGTAAAAGAACTAAAATCGAACCAAGTAGAAATCAAAAAGGCTATCAATGAGGTGCAATCAAATATGGGGGCGCTAACTGCTAGGATAAATGAGGCAGAAGAAAGAATCAGTGGGATAGAAGACCAAATGATGGAAAATAAAGAAGCTGAGAAAAAGAGAGATAAACAACTACTGGATCACGAGGGCAGAATTCGAGAGATAAACGATACCATAAGACGAAACAACATTAGAATAATTGGGATCCCAGAAGAAGAAGAAAGAGAGAGAGGGGCAGAAGGTATAATGGAGCAAATTATAGCAGAGAACTTCCCTAATTTGGGGAAGGAAACAGGCATCAAAATCCAGGAAGCACAGAGAACCCCTCTCAAAATCAATAAAAATAGGTCAACACCCCGACATCTAATAGTAAAACTTACGAGTCTCAGAGACAAAGAGAAAATCCTGAAAGCAGCTCGGGAGAAGAGATATGTAACCTACAATGGTAGAAACATTAGATTGGCAACAGACTTATCCACAGAGACCTGGCAGGCCAGAAAGGACTGGCAGGACATATTCAGAGCACTAAATGAGAAAAATATGCAGCCAAGAATACTATATCCAGCTAGGCTGTCATTGAAAATTGAAGGAGAGATAAAAAGCTTCCAGGACAAACAAAAACTAAAGGAATTTGCAAACACGAAACCAGCCCTACAAGAAATACTGAAAGGGGTCCTCTAAGCAAAGAGAGAGCCTAAAAGCAACATAGACCAGAAAGGAACACAAACAATATACAGTAACAGTCACTTTACAGGCAATACAATGGCACTGAATTCCTATCTTTCAATAGTTACCCTGAATGTAAATGGGCTAAATGCCCCAATCAAAAGACACAGGCTATCAGATTGGATTAAAAAACAAGACCCATCGATATGCTGTCTGCAAGAGACTCATTTTAGACCCAAAGACACCCCCAGATTGAAAGTGAGGGGGTGGAAAACCATTTACCATGCTAATGGACACCAAAAGAAAGCTGGGGTGGCAATCCTTATATCAGACAAATTAGATTTTAAACCAAAGACTGTAAGAGATGAGGAAGGACACTATATCCTACTTAAAGGGTCTATCCAACAAGAAGATCTAACAATTGTAAATATCTATGCCCCTAACATGGGAGCAGCCAATTATATAAGGCAATTAATAACAAAAGCAAAGAAACACATCGACAACAATACAATAATAGTGGGGGACTTTAACACCCCCCTCACTGAAATGGATAGATCGTCTAAGCAAAAGATCAACAAGGAAATAAAGACTTTAAATGACACACTGGACCAAATGGACTTCACAGACATATTCAGAACATTCCATCCCAAAGCAACGGAATACACATTCTTCTCTAGTGCCCATGGAACATTCTCCAGAATAGATCACATCCTAGGTCATAAATCAGGTCTCAACCGGTACGAGAAGATTGGGATCATTCCCTGCCTATTTTCAGACCACAATGCTTTGAAACTAGAACTCAATCACAAGAGGAAAGTCGGAAAGAACTCAAATACATGGAGGCTAAAGAGCATCCTACTGAAGAATGAATGGGTCAACCAGGAAATTAAAGAAGAATTAAAAAAATTCATGGAAACCAATGAAAATGAAAACACAACTATTCAAAATCTTTGGGATACAGCAAAGGCAGTCCTAAGAGGAAAGTATATAGCAATACAAGCCTTTCTCAAGAAACAAGAAAGGTCTCAAGTACACAACCTAACCCTACACCTAAAGGAGCTGGAGAAAGAACAGCAAATAAAGCCTAAACCCAGCAGGAGAAGAGAAATAATAAAGATCAGAGCAGAAATCAATGAAATAGAAACCAAAAGAACAGTAGAACAGATCAACGAAACTAGGAGCTGGTTCTTTGAAAGAATTAACAAGATTGATAAGCCCCTGGCCAGACTTATCAAAAAGAAAAGAGAAATGACCCAAATCAACAAAATCATGAATGAAAGAGGAGAAATCACAACCAACACCAAAGAAATACAAACAATTATAAGAACATATTATGAGCAACTCTATGCCAGCAAATTAGATAACCTGGAAGAAATGGATGCATTCCTAGAGATGTATCAACTACCAAAACTGAACCAGGAAGAAATAGAACACCTGAACAGACCTATAACCACTAAGGAAATAGAAGCAGTCATCAAAAATCTCCCAAAACACAAAAGCCCAGGGCCAGATGGCTTCCCAGGGGAATTCTACCAAACATTTCAAGAAGAATTAATACCTATCCTTCTGAAACTGTTCCAAAAAATAGAAATGGAAGGAAAACTTCCAAACTCATTTTATGAGGCCAGCATTACCTTGATCCCAAAACCAGACAAAGACCCCATCAAAAAGGAGAATTACAGACCAATATCCCTGATGAACATGGATGCAAAAATTCTCACCAAAATACTAGCCAATAGGATCCAACAGTACATTAAAAGGATTATTCACCACGACCAAGTGGGATTTATCCCTGGGCTGCAAGGTTGGTTCAACATCCGCAAATCAATCAGCGTGATACAATACATTAACAAAAGAAAGAACAAGAATCATATGATCCTCTCAATAGATGCAGAAAAAGCATTTGACAAAGTACAGCATCCTTTCTTGATCAAAACTCTTCAGAGTATAGGGATAGAGGGTACATACCTCAATATCATAAAAGCCATCTATGAAAAACCTACAGCGAATATCATTCTCAATGGGGAAAAACTGAGAGCTTTCCCCCTAAGGTCAGGAACGCGGCAGGGATGTCCACTATCACCACTGCTATTCAACATAGTATTGGAAGTCCTAGCCACAGCAATCAGACAACAAAAAGAAATCAAAGGCATCCAAATCGGCAAAGAAGAAGTCAAACTCTCACTCTTTGCAGATGATATGATACTTTATGTGGAAAATCCCAAAGACTCCACCCCAAAATTGCTAGAACTCATACAGGAATTCAGTAAAGTGGCAGGATATAAAATCAATGCACAGAAGTCAGTGGCATTCCTATACACCAACAACAAGTCAGAAGAAAGAGAAATTAAGGAGTCGATCCCATTTACAATTGCACCCAAAACCATAAGATACCTAGGAATAAATCTAACCAAAGAGGCAAAGGATCTGTACTCAGAAAAGTATAAAATACTCATGAAAGAAATTGAGGAAGACACAAAGAAATGGAAAAACGTTCCATGCTCATGGATTGGAAGAATAAATATTGTGAAGATGTCAATCCTACCTAGAGCAATCTACACATTCAATGCAATCCCCATCAAAATACCATCCACTTTCTTCAAAGAAATGGAACAAATAATCCTAAAATTTGTATGGAACCAGAAAAGACCCCGCATAGCCAGAGGAATGTTGAAAAAGAAAAGCAAAGCTGGCGGCATCACAATTCCGGACTTCCAGCTCTACTACAAAGCTGTCATCATCAAGACAGTATGGTACTGGCACAAAAACAGACACATAGATCAATGGAACAGAATAGAGAGCCCAGAAATGGACCCTCAACTCTATGGTCAACTAATCTTTGACAAAGCAGGAAAGAATGTCCAATGGAAAAAAGACAGTCTCTTCAACAAATGGTGTTGGGAAAATTGGACAGCCACATGCAGAAGAATGAAACTGGACCATTTCCTTACACCACACACAAAAATAGACTCCAAATGGTTGAAAGACCTCAATGTGAGACAGGAGTCCATCAAAATCCTAAAGGAGAACACAGGCAGCAACCTCTTCGACCTCAGCCGCAGCAACTTCTTCCTAGAAACATCACCAAAGGCAAGGGAAGCAAGGGCAAAAATGAACTATTGGGACTTCATCAAGATAAAAAGCTTTTGCAAAGCAAAGGAAACAGTCAACAAAACCAAAAGACAACTGACAGAATGGGAGAAGATATTTGCAAATGACATATCAGATAAAGGGCTAGTATCCAAAATCTATAAAGAACTCATCAAACTCAACACCCAAAGAACAAAGAATCCAATCAAGAAATGGGCAGAAGACATGAACAGACATTTTTCCAAAGAAGACATCCAAATGGCCAACAGACACATGAAAAAGTGTTCAATATCGCTCGGCATCAGGGAAATCCAAATCAAAACCTCAATGAGATACCACCTCACACCAGTCAGAATGGCTAAAATTAACAAGTCAGGAAATGACAGATGTTGGCGAGGATGCGGAGAAAGGGGAACCCTCCTACACTGTTGGTGGGAATGCAAGCTGGTGCAGCCACTCTGGAAAACAGTATGGAGGTTCCTCAAAAAGTTGAAAATTGAGCTACCATATGATCCAGCTATTGCACTACTGGGTATTTACCCCAAAGATACAAAAGTAGGGACCCGAAAGGCTACGTGCACCCCGATGTTTATAGCAGCAATGTCCACCGTAGCCAAACTGTGGAAAGAGCCAAGATGTCCATCAACAGATGAATGGATAAAGAAGATGTGGTATATATATACAATGGAATATTATGCAGCCATCAAAAGGAATGAGATCTTGCCATTTGCAACGACGTGGATGGAACTGGAGGGTATTATGCTGAGCGAAATAAGTCAAACAGAGAAAGACATGTATCATATGACCTCACTGATATGAGGAATTCTTAATCTCAGGAAACAAACTGAGGGTTGCTGGAGTGGGGGGTGGGGTGGGAGGAATGGGGTGACTGGGTGATGGACACTGGGGAGGGTATGTGTTCTGGTAAGCGCTGTGAATTGTGCAAGACTGTTGAATCTCAGATCTGTACCTCTGAAACAAATAATGCAATATATGTTAAGAAAGAAAAAAAGAAGAAGAAGAATGTAGCAGGAGGGGAAGAATGAAGGGGGGGAAATCGGAGGGGGAGAAGAACCATGAGAGACAATGGACTCTGAAAAACAAACTGAGGGTTCTAGAGGGGAGGGGGTTGGGAGGATGGGTTAGCCTGGTGATGGGTGTTGAGGAGGGCACGTTCTGCATGGAGCACTGGGTGTTATGCACAAACGATGAATCATGGAACACTATGTCTAGAACTAATGATGTAATGTATGGGGATTAACATAACAATAAAAAAAAATTAAAAAAAAAAAAAAAAAAAAAAAAGAAGTTGTAGAAAGACAGCAGTAAGGGAAAATTGGAAGGAATTTAGTCTGGCTACCTGGTATGCCACTTTCAGTGTAAAAAGAAGAGGCCTGAGTTTGTATGTGTGTGTGTGTAATCATATATATATATACATACATATATGTATATATATAT
Organism: Halichoerus grypus; assembly: GCF_964656455.1. Lineage (NCBI taxonomy): Eukaryota > Metazoa > Chordata > Mammalia > Carnivora > Phocidae > Halichoerus > Halichoerus grypus. The sequence continues at coordinate 96,366,575 of NC_135715.1, forward strand.
GAATACAGGTTGTGGTGAATGGCTTGACTCATTTAGTCATGGGTCTGCAAGGAGGTAAGGAGAAATCGTGAAAAATCAGGGTCAAAGAAGTTTGAGAAAAAGGCATGTAATTGGCTGGACCTGTGGGGATCTGGTATGAATATATATCACATGTTAACACAAACCAAAGAATATCACTTACAGATGAAGTGCTAGACAACAAAGTAAACAGGACTATGTTGCCAGTTGATGTCAGCTAGCCTCTGTCATTACCACCCCAGTGCTGGGAAAGTGGGTACATGAAGAAAGAGAACATGTTAGCAGACATGCACAGGCACAACACCAAGAACTTCCATTCATCAAAGCTAATCTAGCTACTGGTACTGCAAATGTCTGAGCCTGCAGCTTCAAAGATCCCCCAAGGACCTCAACCAGGTATTTGGAATCAAGTTGATCATTCTGGATTATTCTGGTGAATCCAGTAGAGTACAGGGTAGATTATAGAGGCTGCTTTTTGTAGGCCACACAGAGCCTCCCCCTTTGCAGGACTGAAGCTTGCATTCTTCCTGTGGCTGACATTGTTGGTGATTGCCAACTCTCAGCCTGGTACCCCCCGGTGCCCCCTCAGAACTTAGCCTCAGCTGAATGGAGCCACTTATGCTCCCTTTCCAGGCAGGCACAGCCTGGAACTGATGATAATGCAGGGGCATAATGGCCTAGCCCCTTTGCGTCAATGCAGAATGACTCTGAGTAGTCATGCCAACTCCAGAGTTCTGTGGGCCCAGCTGAAGTCTTTGCTGTGACTGCATTGCAATTCACCACTCTTTTTAGTTAATCCTGTTTCCCCTTGAGGATATGTGTTAATCTTGAGAGTACTTTCCAGTAAATCTCCTATGTACCAATCTGTATCTCAGAGTATTTTCCAACAACCTGCAACACAGCCCACTGGGAATTAGGAAAAGGGTGGAGAGAGTAAGGACATCATACTTGAAATAATGGGTTCAGAAGTCATACTGCCAAGTGTTGAGTATTATCTCCAGAGCAGATACTGAGACAGAATTTAACATATATGACATTTATTAGGGATCAATACCTAATCCTAATCCCACTGGGATGTCTGGAGCCTTGGCCAACTTCTGGGAATGGCCAGTCCTTTATATACTTGTATCAGTCAGTCACTGGATGTGAGAGGCTCTAGAAGGAGTATGCCCTTGGGCAAGGCAGCTCAGCCCTGAAGGAGCTGTCAACTGAAGCCTGTCTGCTAATGGCACTCCCAGCTCTTGGGGAAGCAAATCTTTCTTTGAAGAATGGTTTGGGGTGTGTGTGTGGGGGGGTGGGATTACGGCACCTCCCTGTCTGCCATGTTAGACAATAAATTAAGGTGCTAAAATTTATCAGTTTTGACCTTGGGCAAATATTCAGTCTCTTGAATTTTATTTCCTCTTCTGTAAAATAAAAAAGTTAATAATAGTACCTAGCTTTTTGGTTGTTTTGAGAATAAATTTAAGTAACACATGTAAAGTATTTCCTGTAGGCTTATGTTGGTAGGTGCTTAATATGGGTTAGGCTCTTGTGGTAAATAATTAATGAGACTTTGTAACTGACTAGTTACAAAAATTAAAAGAGAGAGGAAGAAATTCCTTTCTGCTTCAATAGAAATGTTAATTTAGCTAGAGTATAAGAGACAATCAGATTGTAGGAAGCTTTAATGTTTAAGTTTGGTGGTTTCTAAGTAGTCACATATCCATATTAACTGGAAGGTTCTTTAAAATATAAGTTTTCAAATCCTCTCTACAGAAATTCTAACACTAGGTCTAGAGAGGAATCTAGAAGATGTTACTTAAAAAAAAATTCTTACCAAGAGTTTTGTGAGCCATTCTAAAAAATTATGAAACCGAAGGAGGGGGTTGTGGGAAGACAGATTTATAGCTGGTCGGTCAGTAGTACAGGTGACAACCTGGGACTTTTGACTGACATCTGAAGTGAGGAGAGGGGACAGTCTTGTGGGACTGAGCCCCTAACCTGTGGGATCTGATGCTAACTCCAGGTAGAAAGTGTCAGAACTGAATTGAATTATAGGACAGCAAGCTGGTGTGGTGAGAATTTCTTGGTTTGTGGAAAGCGCACACATCTGGTGTCAGATGTGAGTGAAGTGTGGCAATAGTGTGAGAGTAAAGAAGAAACACACAGGAGGGTTTGTGTTTTCCTCTACAGTGCCACATAACCAGATAACTCCCCCGAAGCCCAAGCCAATCCCCTGAAAATGGCTACACAATTTCCTAGACTAGATAGAGTCTACTATTTTCTACCTGCTATCAATTTCCACTTTATAGTACTGTTGACTTCGCCTCTCTCTTCTTTTCTTTTTTTTTTTTTAAGATTTTATTTATTTATTTGACAGAGAGAGGGAGACAGTGAGAGAGGGAACACAAGAAGGGGGAGCGGGAGAGGGAGAAGCAGTCTTCCCGTGGAGCAGGGAGGCCGATGTGGGGCTCGATCCCAGGACCCTGGGATCATGACCTGAGCGGAAGGCAGCTGCTTAACCGACTGAGCCACCCAGGCGCCCCTCGCCTCTTTCTTCCATGGGAACATTCTTTAAGCAAGGATAGCAGTGTCTTCTTGTCAGAGAAGCGGAACCAATACATCTCTCTATCTCAGGACTGCTTCTGCTACTCTGATAGCCCAGCCTCACCAGGCCATAAATAGTTAACTCTGAAGACTCACCGATCTGTTATAGGACATCTAAGTTATTGAAGAAATCTAAGTGGGATATAAACTAAGACGAGAGCTCAATTATTAAATATCACTCTTCCAAACATCAAATATTTCATGAGAATACTACTTCCTAATCTGATCAACCAATTCAATTCAATTCATTTGAATCATTTTAAATACCCTTTTCTGGGTACATTCCCCTAAATATATATTGATATATATACAGTACAAAAAGTAGGACTGCTACACAGAAGAGGGACAAATCATAATCTGAACTTCTGCGAAAAGCTAAGTACTATCAAGTCTGAAAATAATACACATTCAGTTTTTGACTCTATTAAGTGCAGGCAGTTCTACTTTTTTATCCACAAATAATCACATGTGCAAATAGAATGTAAGGAACTTCACATCATTTTTACCACTTGTACCAGATAAACATTTTTGAATATGCCAAGTGTGCTCAGACTAGTAAAACTTAGGATTTTCTTAGTTCTTTTATTGAGTGATATGTCCTCTTTTGAATAGCTTGGCACTGTTATATTTACTGTCACAAATTGTAGGAATGGTTCTGAAGAGAGTCCTCAATAGTCCTTGATCCCCAAATCACCCATAGATATTTTTCAAATACAGATTCCTGCATATCTTATCTTAGATGTCCTAATTTCATATAGTTTAAAGTGGTTTAGTGTATGCAGTGATTTCTCAATAATATTATTTAGGCAACAAAGGGGATTTTTAGTTTCTACATGCCCCTGTTACTGTTTATCAATTTCTCAGGATATCCTAGATTGGGTGTGCCAAGTTTAGATGAGTTGCTAGCTATGTGGACCCACATAAACAGGATTTGAAAACATCTGGCGATTTTTTCTTGTTTTCAAAAGAAGCATGTATTTGTTTTATCATCGTTTTCCTCAAAAGCAGTTTTTATGTGAAGGCACAAATGGGACTGGCTTAATTTTATGAAGGGAAAAGGTGAAACACTGTAAAGATAATACTGGCTCCAAACTAAGGGGATGGGTCCACTTTGTGCAGCTGACTTAACCTCTGAAACATATCTTCATCCTCAGATTGGGTTGTTAATACATGTCTAACAAGGTTGTGGTGAGAATTATATGAGAAACATATAAAGTGTCTCGCACAACTCATGGAAAAATAAATGAAAGCTATTAAACTGTTATGCAGGGTCCATTAGAGGCTCCTGGACAATAAGTATCTGCAGGCAATAGATTTGATAACAAGTCTCAGTATGAAGTGAGGCAAAGCAACAAAAACCTTACCAAAGAAAACATATTTGTAAATTGACAGCTCCCAAAGAAAATCATTTTGATTTGTTCCCTGGAAGATTTGGGCTAGAAAGAGAGAGTCGATCAAAGTCGATCTAGGAGCAGGACTTAGGAATACCAAAATTTAATGTCTAGATAGAGGGCATAAATCTTCAAAGTAAATTGAGAAGTGGCTGTATTTAAAGAGGACAAAAAGCCAGGAGAGTCTTTCCTATGGAAGCAAGTGAAAGCAGTACTTCAGAAACAGTGCGGGCAATCATGTTGGATGTGCTGAGGATGGCAAAGTCAGATGATGGCTGAAATATATTATTATTGGTATATAATGACTGAAACAGGAGCAATCTGGGTGGAGAAAAAGCCTTTATTCAAGTATATTAAAGTGTGAATGTCAGTTGAGGGTATGTATACAGTGCTTACAGACAGCATTTAAAATTTTGTAATTTTCAAAATATTTGGCCAAGAAAGGATGAAAACAGAGAATTAAACACCTGTTGGTCTTTGAACTGAGAGGGATATGTGAGCCCAGGATAAATCCATTTAATGGGGACGCCTGGGTGGCTCAGTTGGTTAAGCGGCTGCCTTCGGCTCAGGTCATGATCCCAGGGTCCTGGGATCGAGTCCTGCATCAGGCTTTCTGCTCAGCAGGGAGCTAGCTTATCCCCCTGCTTGTGCTCGCTCTTTCTGTCTCTCTCTATCTCTCTCTGACAAATAAATAAATAAAGTCTTAAAACAAAATCCATTCAATGAATGAAGAGATCATTCTGGAGCATGTGGATGGCAGCAGAAGCCAGGACATGGTGGGAGAGCAGCAGTAGAGAGATGGTATAGGAGAGCCTTAAACTATGACAGGCGACCTTTATAATGTATTTTTATGTGAATATACTGACCCTTTTTCTGGACACTTTCTTATTTTCACAATTTTTTAATAAAACGGACATTTTATTTTTTTTAAGATTTATTTATTTATGAGAGAGAGTGAGTGGGGGAAGGGGCAGAAGTGGAGGGAGAGAGAGAATCTCAAGCAGACTCCCCACTGAGCATGGAGCCCGCGGCAGGGCTTGATATCATAACCCATGAGATCATGACCTGAGCTGAAACCAAGAGGCAGATGTTTAACCAACTGAGCCACCCAGGAGCCCCTAAACCAGGCATTTTAAATATCTCCATTGTATAGAGAGGAAACCATGACAGATTTCCACACATCACACAGCTAGAAAGTGGAGGAGTCAAAGTTTGAACCTGGGCAGGCTGACAACAGTGTAACCACCAGCGGAACTGCAGAGGCATCAACATTCGAATGGCAGGAGCAAGGTTGGTTTTTGTTTGTTTTTGAGAAATGGGTAGATGGTAATTGCTTTGAGTGATTGTGATTGGAAGTATTACTGTGTATCAAGTTGGACATAAACCCTATCGCTTCCATGTTACCTGGGATGTAGGAAAAACAAAACAAAAGAGCATTATGTGAGGGGTTTGAAGAGTGACAGCAAGAAAGCAGCAGGAGGGATTGTGTTCCTTGCTTTCTTTCCTCTGTCTTATTTCTAAATATTTCATGGAATTTATGCTATTAAAAACGACTGCCCTCAGTTAAAAAATGGGCAAGGGGCTTGAATAGACATTTTCTCCAAAGAAGATCTACAAGAACCGACAAGCACATGAAAAGATTCTCAACATCATTACTCATTAGGGAAGCAAATAAAACCACAATGAGGTAGCACTTCATGCCCAGTGAGAGGGCTACAATAAAAAGAAAAAAAAAAGGAAAATAAGCGTTGGCAAAGATATGGAGAAATTGATTGGAACAATGGTACATTCATGGTGGGAATGTAAAATGGTTTGGCAGTTCCTCCAAAGTGAAACACAGAACTACAACATGACCCAGCAATTACACCCCTAAGTATGAGCCCTCAAGAACTGAAATCTGGTACTCAAAATTATACAGGTACGCACATGTTCATAGCAGTGCTATTCACGAAAGGTACAGGTAGAAATAGCACAAAAGTTCATCAGCAGATGAAAAGAATAGACTGTGGTTTATACATATATTGGAACATTATTCAGTCATAAAAAGGATTGAAGTATCTGATACACACTACAACATGGATGAACCTCAAAAACATTATACTAAATTTATAGTGCTAGACACAAAAGATCACATATTCCATGATTCCCTTTATATGAAATGTCCAGAACACGTACATCCATAGAGATAATGCAGACTGGTGGCTGCCAGGGCTGGAGGGAGGGGAGAACGCAGAGCACATGTTTAATGGAAATGGGGTTTCCTTTTATGTGATGAAAATGTTTGGAAATGATGGAGGTGGTGATTACACAATATTGTGAATGCACTAAATACTTTTGCCTTCAAAACGTGCTTTTAACAATGTGAAGATGCCTAATTTTACGTTAAATGAATTTCACCTCAATTTTAAAAAAATAAATTGATTGCTTTGGCTTTGATATTTCCTTTTTAAACGTGAAAATTGGGCAGACACACCATCAGATATCAGCCATTTACAATGATTTGCCCATTGACTATACCGCTCCTCCTGCCAGATGGAATGTGTTTCTCTCTGTTCTGGGAGTTTCAGTAGAGAGGGAGAGAATAGGTTTCTTAGTGTGAAGCTGTTTAGGAAGGAATCACCGAAGGGGCTGTTGATCATCTGAGTAGCTCATAAGCATGATTTGGAGTAGCAGAAATTGGGTGAAGGATATGTGTGGGTATTGACAAAAAAAGAGACCAGGGCTGAATTCAAATGTTTCCATAATTGCAGTGAGCTTCTCCTCATTGTGGGTAAATGAGATTCTTCATTTATATAGGAGCTTTCCTTGGTAATGAGTTTTCTTAGCAAGCTATCTGCCAGATATATTCTCAGGCTCTTCCTTCTAGTGTGTGTGTGTGTGTGTGTGTATGTCTAAATCATTTTGAAAGCTTTTTTGGTCTACTTCACATGAAGGTTCGAGGGAAATGTGTAATGGAGATCAGAGTGAGTCAGTTGGCAGACCCTCGTTTGTGAGGGTTTGATTATCCCACCATGCAAACTACAGCATGTACATGGTCTCCATTTGCTGACCTTAGTTCCCTTGTGCTAGTCTTCATTTTTCATCATAAATATCGAACATGACTTTTAATTGGACTTTTCTGGCAGGTAACTCAATCCAGTTGGGAAAAAGTCTTTCCCCATTTGTTTAAAAGAATGGATTTTTTAATTCACATAGTTGTATGGAAATGTGTGACATTTTGCAGTATATCAGTAAAATAAAATTTGGCTTCTCACCGGATGTTTCATACTGATGCTCACAGTGGGGTGGGAGGAGAAAGGGGTTGTATCAGGACAATTCCTACTAATCCAGAACGGGGACTGGGTTGCCATTTGTCATCTTTGTGATTAAGTGAAACTTGGAGCCCCAGTTATTCTGCAGGCCACTTCTATTAGACTTATTTGTAGCCAGAGATTTCTTCCAAGCTCTGATGGGGAAAGAAAGAGTCACACGTGAAAATTTAAATTTATTATACAGTTCGTAGAAAAAAACCAACCACATCAAGCTAGACTCTTGATGAAAATATCCTTTGGTAGACAATCTTATTTGGAGCTTAAACACTTTAGATTTAATGATATCGTTTATTTTCATCAATTCTGATACATATATCAGAATAGTAGTCTTATTCCTGAATCTCAAGGACAAGTTCTGTGTTGTATTTATCTTGTATTTTTGGAATCTGGAGCAGTACTAGCTCATTCCCTAGGCTCGGCGAATAAATACATTAATGAACAAATGAACTGAACATTTTTCCTGTTTCTAGAATAATCTTTCTGATTTTATCTGCTATGATTGCCAAGTTAAATTTCATCCTTCCTCACACCTCCTCATTACCCGTTATTTGAAGTATATATATATATATATTTGAGAGAGAGAGAAAGAGTGAGTGAGTGGGGAGGAGCAGCAGAGGGAGAGGGAGAAAATCCCAAGCAGGCTCCATGCCCAGCACAGAGCCCAATGCGGGGCTTGATCCCACAACCCTGAGATCATGACCTGAGCCAAAATTAAGAGTCTGACACTTAACCAGCTGAGCCACCCGGGTGCCCCTGAAGTATATTTTTAAGTGCAGTCTCCATCTGTTACAACTGGCCATCTATAATTGGGTGCACTTTACCTACGCAACTTGATTTGCTCCTACTCCCTTACATGACCCTTCTTCATTCTACTCAGTCTCCTCAGTGGTCTTAATTTTGTGTCTTTTCCCATTCTGCTTATCTACTGAGAACATTTGTATGAAACATAGGACCCTCAGGTCAAATGAAACAATGTAAAAGCTCTATAGTGGAAACAGCTTGCTTGATTGAATGTTCTCTAGGCAATGGACACTTGATTCTGAGTTAAGGTCTTCTCCAGTCCAGTTATCTCTATATAATCATAATTAAAAGGCTTACTCTAGCTATTTTTATGTCAATGCACATGTACTGACTTCAGTATCTGCACATGCTCTGTGAGAACAGTGCTCATCAGTATGTTGTCCAAACAGACACATGGGTCTATGTGTATTAAAAAGTGGCTTTACCTTCCCTTTGGCTAGATTATTGAAAGCTGAACATATGCTCTTGTAGTATGGATGGATGACAGGCACTTAATATAATGTGCCTTTAATATTACCCACCTCTCAATCCCAAGATCTACTGTAGATTTGGGGATTATATTAAATCTTTTATTTTTATTTTGTTATGGACAGTATATTAAAATTATAGAACTACAATACTAAAAAAAGTCTGCATCTCCTTCACAACCTAATTTATAGATCGATCGATTGATAGACAGATTTTTTTTTTTTTTTAGGGTAAGTTAACTGTTCTCAAACTTCTTTTTTAAATCTTTGAATCCCTTTACATTCTTAACAAATTCAAGATTGGTGGTGGCCAGAGGCAAGGAGTAAAGTGGCAGGTAAAGTGGATGAAGATGAATAAAACGTACAAAATCCCAGTTATAAGACAAATAAGTCCTGGGGATGTAGTGTACAGCAGGGTGACTATAGTTAACAATGCTGGATTGTATATTTGAGAGTTGCTAAAGAGTGACCTTCGAAGTTCTCATCACAAGAAAAAAAAAATGTAACTATGTACGGTGATGGATGTTAAACTCATTGTGTTAATCATTTCTCAATATATACACATATGAAACTAATTCAATGTTATATATGTCATTATGTGCCAATAAAAAACAGTTTCTATTCATGTGCATTATATCTATCAATATTTACTGTATTAAACATTAAAGATAAAATGTTTTATTATTAGTAGTATTTGTTAGTTTTTTTAACATTAAAAACCCATAACAAATTAACAAAAAATATTTTCATAAAAGATAACTTTTCTCAAGAAGTGAGAGGAATTACATTTCTTTTTTTTCTTTTTTAATTTTTTTGAGGGGGGTTGGGCAGAGGAAGAGGAGAGAGAGAATCTTAAGCAGGCTCCACATCCAGTGCAGAGCCTGAGTTGGGGCTTGATCTCACAACCCTGAGATCGTGACCCAAGCCGAAATCAAGAGTTGGACACTTAACCTACCGAGACACCCAGCTCCCCGATTATTTTTTTTTTATTAAAAAAAAATTTTTTTAAAGATTTTATTTATTCATTTGAGAGAGACAGACAGCCAGCCAGAGATCGAGAGCATGAGCAGGGGAGAGAGGCAGAGGCAGAGGGAGAAGCAGAATCCCCGCTGAGCTGGGAGCCTGATGAGGGGCTCAATTCCAGGACCGGGCATCAAGACCTGAGCCAAAGGCAGATGCCTAACCATCTGAGCCACTCAGGTGCCCCTATTTTTTTTTTAAACCCCATATTACCTAGCATAGTTTGGGCTCTTTATTTGTTGTTTTATAATATATTGATTTATAATATAATAATAATTTATAATATTTAACAGACAGAATCTCATGTCTGCTTCAAAGTCTGGTCTATTGTGACATCCTGCAAACATGGCATGTCACCTCTGGAAAAGCCACTGTAACAACTAAGAGAGAAGAATGAAAAGTAGCTAACGACAGTATTATGTTGTCAACTGTACTGACTTCCTAGGTTCCCTGAAAGTTCTTGAGGACCATCTGACATTGTCAGACCACATCTTGAGAGATGCTGGACTAGACAACAACAGACAAAGTGGACTATAAAATAACTTTGCATCCCTTTGACCCACATGCTACCAGTTCTTTGATCTCTTTACAAAGATCTACCTCTTTTGTAAAGACCTCTGTGCCCTGAGGGTAATTCCTGCAGGCCATCAATTGACCTGGCCTGTTTTGCTGAAATAATCTGCTCGGTCCAGACATGAAATGAACTAATTAATAGTGATGCTTTGTAACTGGGGGCTGAGAATCTTCTGGGAATGTTTTATACAGCTTGCTAGCATTGTATATTGAGAACAGAGATTGATGATTTGCATCCGATCTTAATGAGACCTCCAGAAAGTTCAGCTGTTGGGGCTGATGACATAGCAAGAATATGCCTGCAGGACCAGTAAGGTGTAAGAAACATCGGTGAAGATTTAATTCTGCACTTCCTGCATGTGAGATGTTCCATGCACATTGGTGGTTCATGGTCCAGAGGGAAATTGTGTCTGGTGGGGCCCTCATTGAGGACAATGGGTGCTCTGCCTGGTCTCTCCCTGACCTTGTGTGAGGTAGCCTTTGACTGTGATGCATATGGTTACTTTAGTGCTATGCGATTGCTATATTGTATCCTTTTCCTGCAAAAACGGTACATTTGTAAGCATTGGATTTTTGATTCCTGTGAGTCTTCTTTAGAAATGGAACCCCATCTGACGGCCACCATTAGCGCAACTTCCGTATTATTTCTAGCTCACCCCCATCTCTCCCTCCTGTGAACTCCGGCAGTATATGTGTTATGCTGTGTGCTTGACATCTAATTGCTCTGTGCATTTTGTTATCTTTAAATTGGTTTCTAAGTGCAGGTCTTATCTTCCTATTAATTGTAAGCTCCTTGAAGTAAAAGGCTATGATTTGTTTTTCTTTTTCTAAACTCCACATTGCATAGCATAGATTGGGCTCTGTATTTATCAGTTCAGGCTGTCATAACAGAGTACCTCAGACTGAGTGCCTTAAACAACATAAATGTATTTTCTCACAGTTCTGGAGGCTAGAAATCTAAGAAAAAAGGCACTAGCAGGGGTAGTTCCTTGTGAAAGTTTTCTTCTGGTTTGCAGATTGCTGCCTTCTTGCTGTACCTCACAAGGCCTCTTCTCTATGCAAAGAGAGAGAAAGAAAGAGAGAGAGAGCGAGGGAAAGGGGAGAGAGAAGAGAGGGAAAGAGGTGGGGAGAGGGAGGGAGACCTCTGGTGCTATTTCCTTCTCTTATAAGGGCGCAAGTATCAGATTAGAGCCCCATCCTTTTTACTGATTTAATTTTAATTACCTTCCTAAAGACCCCATCTATAAATACAATCAAATTGCAGTTTAGAGCTTCAATTTATAAATTTTGAGAGGGGGACACACTAGCCAGCTCAGTCCATAGCAAGCTCCCATTGAACTCTTTTTTTTTTTTTTTTTTAAAGATTTTATTTTTATTTATTTGACAGAGAGAGACAGCGAGAGAGGGAACACAAGCAGGGGGAGTGGGAGAGGGAGAAGCAGGCTTCCCGCAGAGCAGGCAGCCCGATGCAGGGCTCGATCCCAGGACCCTGGGATCATGACCTGAGCCGAAGGCAGACGCTTAACGACTGAGCCACCCAGGCGCCCCGCTCCCATTGAACTCTTGTTGAATACAATTGAGCTTAACTTGTTTTATAAAAACAAGTGGTCATTTAACATACCCTAAAACAAAATGATCGCAATGACCATAGTGGTTGATAGGTAATTGAGCATCACTGTATTTGTTAGTATTCTAATGTCTTTAAAATCATTACATCATTGGAATGCTTTTGAAAAATAGACAGCAAAGGAGATATGTTTAGATAAGCTGCTGTTCCATTTGTTTTCAGTAACAACTAACCTAGATTTACCGATCACTGGAATCATGTAAATCACCCATTCTAAGATTGCTGATGTCCTTGGGCATTTGTTCTTACAAAATAAATGACTTGTATGCAGGATGTAACACCTTTGCAAATCAGTTGACAAAATTTAACATAGATCCAGAGGGATCTCAATGCATATCTTTAAAGTAATTCTACCTTATTAAGCTCTTTTATTTATTTATTTATTTATTTATTTATTTATTTATTTTTGAGAGAGAGCATGAGGTGGGGGCAAGGGCAGAGGGAGAGGGACAGAGAGAATCCCAGGCAAGCTCCTTGTCCAGCACAGAGCCCAATGCAGGGCTCGATCTCACCACCCCGAGGTCATGATCTGAGCTGAAATCAAGAGTCAGAAGCGAAAGTAAGCCATGCAGGTGCCCCCTTATTAACCTCTTTTAAAGAGTTCATTAAGAAAAAATTCTAGTTCTCACACAGCTACCTAAGCATATAACACCTCTGTAGCCGTAGCTTAACTGAGTTAGTGGTACCCAGATCGGCAGGACCACTGGGTTTTAACAGCCCTCCTGGTGATTCTGAGGCATTCAAGATTTTGAGATTCATAAGTTGATCAATAGCTCCAAACTCTGCCTTAACATTAAAATATCAGGAAAGCTTTTTTAAAAATGCTGGTGTCACCCACAAATATGATTTAGTTGTTCTAAGGTTGAAACTAGACAGCATTGATTTTTAAAAGTTCCCCAAGTGATTCTAATGTGTAGACATGGTTGAGAACCACCATCCTAGATTAATTTGCATGGCATTCAAAACTGAAGTTATAGGCGTTTTTTAACCTCAAGCAGAATTTATAAAGGAGGCCAGGATTCCTTTAAGGTCAGGCTTATTTCTGTTCTTTATCTTCCTTTGACATTTTTTAATATAGATTCATTGAGATATAAATATAATATGATAATTTTTTCTTCATAGATGCACACTTCAATGAATTTTGATAAATGTATACTATAATCTAACCACAATCACGATCAAAGTAGAAAATATTTCCATCATCCTCCAAATGTTCCTTTGTCATCAATGCCCAGCCCTTGGCAACCACTGATCTGGTTTCTTTCCTTACAGCTTTGCTTTTTTAGAAGGTCATAAAAATAGAATCATATAGTATATATAGCCTTTTGCATTCTGCCTTCCTTTACTTCTTTTACTTGGCAGAATGATTCTGAGAGTCATCCACGTTACTGCATGTCACAATGGCTCTTTCCTGTATATTGCTGAGTCTATCCCATTACATGGGCACACCACTATTGGTTTATCTACCAACTGATGGACATTTGGGATACTTCTTATTTGGCACTATCAGGAATAGTTGCTATAAACATTTGCACAAAGGTCTTTGTGGGGCCTGTGTTTTCATATCTGTTGGATATGTATCTAGAAGTGTGAATAATGTTGTAAGGTATGTAAGGTATGACTGATTTTATGACACCAGCACCCTGTTTCCAGCAAGGCCATATAAATTTTTTTTAATTTAATTTAATTTAATTATGTTATGTTAGTCACCATACAGTACATCATTAGTTTTTGATGTAGCGTTCCATATAATTTTTATTCTCATCAGCAGCACGTGAGAGTTCCAGTTGTTCTATATCCTCCATAGTACTTTGTATTTTCTCTTATTTAATTTCGTTTTTGTTTTTGCCCTTCTAATTGGTGTGTAGTGGTATCTTATTGTGATTTTAATTTGCTTCTCCCTAATGACTAATGATGTTGAGCCTATCTGCCATTTATGTCTCTTTTTTGGTGTAGTGTCTGTTCAAACCTTTGCCAAAGTGCTTAACGGACTGTTTCATAGTGATAAAATTGGAAGAGTTTGTTCTATATTTTGGATACCTGTCCTTTATAAGCTATAGTTTTTTGCAAATATATTCTATTTCACAGCTTTAAAAATAATTCTTAAATGTATTTCAATGAGCTAACATTTTATTTTGATGAAGAACAATTTACGAATCATATACTTTTATTGTTCAGGTTTCTTTTCTGTCCTACGAAATCCATGCCTAAAGCAGAGGTCACAGAAATTTTCCTCATATGTTTTCTTCTAGAAGTTTTATAATTTTAGTTTTACATTCATGTTTAAGATCCATTTTGATTTATTTTTTGTATGTGGTATGAGATATCAATTGAGGTTTTGTTTTGTTTTGTCTTTATATATGGAAACCCAAATGCTCCACCATATTTTGTTGAACAACTGTCTTTCTCAATGGAATTATCCTGGCACCTTTGTCAAAACTCATTGATAATGTATGTGTGGGACTATTTCTTGATTTTCTATTCTGTTCCTCTAATGTATATGTCTAACCTTGTGACAAAAATTTGTTTTGGCTTCTCTAGGGCCTTTTACTCCTACATAAATTTTGAGTGAAGTGTCCTTTAAATGTCTGTTATCTCAATTGGTTGTAGGTACTGTTTGGGTCTTTTTTTTTTTTTAAAGATTTTATTTATTTATTTGAGAGAGAGAGAGAGAGAGAGAGCACATGAGAGGGGGAGGGCCAGAGGGAGAAGCAGACTCCCCGCTGAGCAGGGAGCCCGATGCGGGACTCGATCCTGGGACTCCAGGATCATGACCTGAGCCGAAGGCAGTCGCTTAACCAGCTGAGCCACCCAGGCGCCCCTGTTTGGGTCTTTTATATATTCTTCTTAATGTGCTATTTACTTATTCTACTGTTTACCAAGAAAAGAATGTTGAAGTCTCCAACCATTTGTGTGTTTGTTTATGTGTCTTGTAGCTCTAATTATTAGTGTGTACATATTTAGGATCATTCCATCATGGAGTTGCATTGACCCTTTTATTAGTATGATATAGCCCTCTTTAAATTACTCTGGTAATTCTCCTTGTATTGAAGTCTACTTTATCTGATAATAACCAATTCAGCTTTATTTTGAATAATGTTTGCTGGGTATATGGGTTTCCATTCTTTTAGTTGTAATCTGTCTTTATATTTAAAAGGAGTTTCACACAAGAAGGATATTATAAGGTCTCAGTTGCATTGTCAAATCTGACAATCTCTGATTTTATTTGGAGTATTTAGATCATTTATACATATTATAGCTATTGATATATTTAGATTCAAAGCTACCATCATGATAGTCCTTTCTATTTGTCTCATCTGTTCTGGTTTCTTTCTTCTTTTTTTTTTTTTTTAAAGATTTATTTATTTGACAGAGAGAGACACAGCGAGAGAGGGAACACAAGCAGGGGGGTGGGAGAGGGAGAAGCAGACTTCCTGCCGAGCAGGGAACCCGATGCGTGGCTCGATCCCAGGACCCTGGGACCATGACCTGAGCCAAAGGCAGACGCTTAATGACTGAGCCACCGAGGCGCCCCTGTTCTGGTTTCTTGTTCCTCTATTTGCTGGCCTTCTTGTGTATCAGGAATTTATTATTGACTTCTTTTTATCTTGACTATGGCTCATGAAATTTACTGGTTTTGTAATTACTTTTAGTGGTTGCCTCTGTGCTTTGTAGTATATATACCTTCCAATAATATATATCTTTTTTTTTATTTCTTACACTTTGAATGTAGTGTAAAAACTTAAAAAATATTTTTCCGTTTCCTCCCCTCTTTTTTGCTATTGTTTGCCTATATTTTACTGCTACATATATTTTAAATTTCCTATATATTATTACTATATTAATATTTAAAACCATTAAATATAATAATAGAAAAACAAAATTTAGTGTATTAACCTTCATTTTTTACCATATCTGGTGCTCTTCATTTCTTTGTGTAGAGCCAAATTTCCATTTAGTATCATATTTCTTCTGCATGAAGAATGGTCTGATAAGAATGAATTCTCTCTGGTTTTGTTTGCCTGAAAATCATTATTTCATTTAATTTTGGAAGTGTCTAAAATCTATATAAAACTACAGATAATAATAAAAATACATATAGAAAAATACATATACAAAGTATACGAAAGTAGGAGATGAAAAGTTAAATCTCAATATGAGAATGTAAAAAATATACCTTTGATTCCCAAAAAATAAACCAATAATAGATTTTTCCCTCCTTAATTCTAAAGCCACAGTTTTGTGAAGGTTGTCAGATCTAACGCTTATTTTTTTTTTTCCTGCCTAAATTTACATTTTTCAAATGTTGCCTCTAAAGGGGTTCAGGACATACTACCCCAAATTATGGCACCTTTGCATATTGAATATTTTAAGCTGAAGGAGTTTGAGAAAACATCAGAAGTAGAACTATCTATCTGAAATACCACCCCCCAATCCTTCTCCTCTGAAACAGGTCATAAAGCCCTTTTATGAGAGGTGCCCTCTCCCTATACCCGGAGGAAAGAAGCTTCCTTACTCCTGAAGACAAAGGGATACCAAGAAAAATCCAAACAAACAGGCCTTGCTAAATTTTCCTGAATCTACTTCATTTACTTATGATCCTTAACCTATCATATTCCTTCATGACTATTTCCTCTTCATTAAATTAAACCTAGCATAAAAATACTCAGCTCTCCTCATTTCCCCACATCTTCACTTCATTCTGAAGGCTCTCATGTCATATAAAGCATAAATAAATCTGTAAGTTATTCTCCTGTTAATCTGTCTTTGTCAGTTTAATTTTCAGACCCAGCCAGGGACCTTCAGAGGGTCAAGTCAAACGTTTTCCTCCCTTGTACCTGGAATACTCTTATCTAATAATCTAGACACCTGCTCTAATTCCATCTTCTAGGTACATTTGGCACCTCCTTCTTCCAGAATTCCAGATTAATTGTGTTTGATTTTGAGTTTTACAAACCCTAGATAACTAGGCCACACACTATGATGTTCCTGGACTCCCCCAGCACAAAAGAATCCTTTATATTGCTAAGAAACCATTTGCCTTTTATATTGGTCAGAGCTTAATTTCCTTTTTATTTTTTCTGTCTCTAATGGTCATAACCCTCAGATCAATTACTTATTTAAATTTAATAAAAAGTACTAAATCACTCAATTTTTCTTTTTACATTTACCACTTTCTTCAACTTTCAACTTGAGCTACAAACTCTGTCCTCATAAAATGAATCTAATCAGTTGAGTGAAGAGAGAATGTGACAGAAAATTCATGTCCCAATGGACTTGTCTCTCTTCAACTCCCAGCAACAAACATAAAAGTTTGTGTCTTTTCACCAGTAACATAATTATTATAATTGGGAAAATGATAATAAAAATTAAGAGCATGTATTTAAAAATTCTTCATAATTTTTTAACAGTTTCAAAGCACTTTCTTGTCCATTTCTCACTTCTTTCTCACAGGAATCTGTATGGTAGGCGGGGGAGGTGTTATTACCCTTGAGGGAAGTACCAGGAGGAGTAACAGGGAATTAGGTATGTCTCAGACATAACACAGTGTTCTGCTAAGCAAGCTCAGAGGGCTACATGAAATCACCAAAGATTTGTTTTCTGGTCTCTTAGGAAAAGAAAAATAAATGGAGTGTGAAAAAGGGAAAATTCTATTTGTGGACTAGGAATCAGGAGACTTAGGATCTGTGCAGCCATTTCAGATGTGACTCAAATAAGTCACTTAACTTTTTAATTTATACATCTGTAATAAGATGATGATGGTGATTATTTTGCCTGACACACAGCAGATGTGGAAAGTGCTCTGAAAGCCAATACAGTTCTTCCCTTCCCCTCAAAAGTCCAGATTTGTAGCATTTGCTAATTCCCATAATGTAAATAACACCAGTTCATAGAAATGGTTGAAATATAATAATAATAATAATGAGGCAGTGATGATTTTTGAGTATTTATTACATCTGTTTCTATTTTTTTTTTAAAATATGTTTTAAGAGCAGTATTAAATTTACCACACAATCGAGAGAAATGTACAAAGATTTTTCTGCCACACATATACATAGCCTCCCTCATTGTCATCACTCACCAGAATGCTACATTTTGTTACCAAGGATGAACCTCCATTGACACATCATAGTCACCCAAAGTCCATAGTACCTTAGGGTTCACTCTTGCTGTTGTACACTCTATGGGTTTGAACAAATGTACGATGATATATTTCTATCATTATGGTATCATACAGAGTATCTTCACTGTCCTCAAAATCCTCTGTGCTCCCTCTGTCCTCTCTAACCCTTGGAGACCACTGATCTTTTTATGGTCTCCATGGTTTTGCCTTTTCCAGAATGTCATAGAGTTGGAATCATACGGTATATAGTATTTTCAGATTGGCTTCTCTTCTTTCACTCAGTGATACACACTTAAGATTCCTCTATGTCTCTTTATTTTTAGTGCTGAATCATGCTCTCTTGTCTGGATGCAATGCAGTTTATTTAGCCATTCACCTACTGAAGGACTCCTTAGTTGCTTCCAAGTTTTGACAATTATGAATAAAACTGCTGTAAATATCCATGTACAGATTTTTGTGTGGACATAAGTTTTCAACTCCATTGGGTAAATACTAAGGAGTGTGATTACTACATTTTATGGGAAGGGTATGTTTAGTTTTGTCAGAAACCATCAGACTGTTTTCTAAGTGGCTGAACCATTATGCCTTCCCGCCAGCAAAAAGAATTCCTTTTGTTCCATATCCTCACCAGCATTTGGTGTTGTGTTCTAATATATTTTTATTATAAATTTTTATAATTTAATTTTTAATATAGTTTTTTAAAAAAGATTTCATTTGTTTATTTGAGAGAGAGAGCACGAATGGTGGGGAGCGGCAGGGGGAGAGGGAGAAGCAGACTCCCCCGCTGAGCAGGGAGCCCAACATGGGGCTCGATCTCAGGACCCCGGGATCATGATCCGAGCTGAAGGCTTAACCGATTGAGCCACCCAGGCGCCCCTAATTTAATTTTTAATAATGACAGATTTTACAACCAGCTAGCACAATTCCTGAAAAATTAACAACTGGCTCTCATATGCCAGTAGTAGCAGCCCTACCGCACCCCTTCCAGAAGCCCAGGATGGCCTTTGCTTTTCTCTGGGACTGGTGAGAGAACCATTCTGTCTTGAGTCTGAGTTCTTTACCTTCCTACAAGTTCCTTTCCCAAGCCTGTTTCCTCAAGCGGAGCTATGGTCTTTACATTTTCATTCTGACTGGCTCTGTAGCCTCTGCCACGAACTCTTTGTATCTTGGGATTTCTGTCCACTCCTCAGGATACACAGAGGCCAGGGAGCTCAGCCAGTCTCCCCAGATCATCGATACCTTCTTCTCTTTGATTCGATCATGAATAAACCTGAGCTTAGGTGACCTGTTGAAAAATTGCACGACTTTTTAGTGAGAGAGCTGGGGCCACATTTAATCCGGCTGACTCCTACATCCTCAGGCCCAAGATTGCAGCCTTCTGCTAAGGTGACGAGAGCCCGAGCCCAGTGGGAGAATGAAACAGAGCTCCTTCTGTCACCTCTTTCTAATCTGTGGCCTTGTTTTCCTCAAGGTGTATACTTTAATACCATTTTGGAGTTTTTCCCAGCCTCCTGATATCTTTCAGGGTCAAGAGTGTCCCTTTTTGAGGTGAATAATCCATGGTAATGAATATTGATTTCCAGTAAGTTAGACCAAGACGAAGTGTGCTGCTCTAGATTAGCCATATGTGTCCCTTAATAGCTTGAGAAAAGGCTCCAGAGCATCTAATAAATAAGCACCAGAGAGAAATAAAAACGGTGTTGTGTTGCTAGGATACCTGGCTGGGCACTTGTTTTATTATCAAGTCAGTAAGTGTAAAACAAACAATGACAATTACTACCTCAAAGAAATACAAAATGCTTGCTAGAAAGTGACAAAATGAAAAAAAACAGATGATCTCTGGAGAAGGGAGACCTTGCTTCTTGCCACACATTAAGTTTGAAGAAATGTTTATTCTTTCTCCCCAGTCTCTCAGAGGCTTGAAAAACCAGCCAAAGCAGTCATGACAAGGTGTAATTACAGCAGTAAATACAACATCATATACAATTGTTCAGTGTTGCTTCCTTGTTCTCTGTGTCTAATCAAGAGAAAAAAGAAGGCTTTTCCATGGCAATGATCCACTAAGTACTACCAGGGTTCATTTAGGTTGTGTCTACACAGGCCGGGGCCACTGATCAATTCAGTCAACTCAACAGAGGAACGAGAATCATTAAAACTACTTTTGGAGCCTAGTAAACAAAACTGTTTGGCTTCCCTGTCTGTCTTACTGAATTTTAATCACCTAACTAAGTGAAAATATTTTAAAATTGCCTTTCCTTGCCCCAAATTATGGCTGGCAGAATAAAGGTTACCCATGTCATACTAGTAAAGCCTTCCTGACAAAGTGTTCCTGGCAGACAGACTAGTCAGTTAACCCAATCTTGGCACTGACATCTAGGGAGGAGAGTTGGCTAAGTATGAATTAGATGGCGGCCAGAAACAAACAATAAACAAACAAATAAGCAAACACAGTATTGGGAAAGACTCCGAGAAAACCTCCACGAGAGTGGTCAGAGTAAAATTAAAACTAGAAAGCCAAATATATTATTGAGTCTAAGAGCTGATTCCAGGGGCTTGGAACATATGATTTAGCTCAAAGGCCCACACCTGGTTAATAGAGGCATTGAGGTAGAGGTGAAATTCGACCAAAGAGCGAACAATGGAACACCATCCTTCTTCTCTACACACTAACACACACACACATTTTCCTCTCACAAAATTCTAGTGCTTTGATTTGTACCTCAGTAAACTAGATTTGAAAATAAAAGGGAGATTCTCTTACAATGGAAAAACAGAAAGTCTAACAGAGAAGGCAACCTTAGCACAGGATATACACATCAAATGGCAGGTAGTTCATGCAAACACTAAATTGAGAGAAAGGGACGATCACTTAGGGCCAGTACTGACAGGCTTTCTAGGAAGTCACATCCTAGCTTTTTTTTTCTTTTCTTTCTTTGCACAGATAAGAATTTAGATCTGTGAAGAGAGGGATGGAGTACTTTCCAGAAATGTCCGTTTTAAACCACTGTTTTGCTGTGGTAGAGGTAAGTTTTTTTGTTTTGTTTTGTTTTGTTTTTTATTTCTAAGAGTAGCTACAATCTTTTTTCTCGCAAACACAAATGCCGACCAAACCCTAAATAGTTCACATTTGTCTCACCACTTTCCCCCTGAGACCTCAATCTTGATTTGAAGGGATGGTAATGAATGCTGAGAGGAAGATTCTACTGCCAAACTCCCTCGGGCTTGCTCTTGCCAGCTGAATTATTAGCTTAGAGAAGGCCACGGAATTAGTTTTTTCTTCTTCATTAATTCATAGAGAGCAATATTCTACATGCCTGTCAGCCATGATTTTTTTTTCCCCCTGGATTGACCTAATAATATCAGTGTTTAGCTATTCTTTCTGTCTTCACAAAATATCAGGCACTTGGAAGATACACATTTTTACAAAAGAATATGTGACAAGCTATGAGATCATGATACAAATGACAGGTGAGAGTCGAAGTATCTTCCAACTTCTAAATCCTGATCTCTCTCAAGTGTGCCTCTGAAATGTAGTTCTTATGTGAGAGGGGTTCTGGCCCATATCCTATCATGGTAATGTTGAAGTTTCCCCTAGCCCAGGTATATAGGATCAATAATGGTTTATCTTCCTTGGCTTCTGCTGTAGGAGGAAGCATTAATATCTTCTTTAATTAAAGTTAATTCCTGTCCATAAACTGAGTGAAAGCATGTTGCTGTAATGCTCTCCAGTCTTCTTCTTCTTTTTTTTTTAAAGATTTATTTATTTATTTGAGAGAGAGCACGAACAGGGGGAGGGGCAGAGGGAGAGGGAGAGAAGCAGACTCCCTACTGAACGTGGAGCCTGATGCAGGGCTCAGTCCCAGGATTCTGAGATCATGACCTGAGCCAAAAATCAAGAGTTGGACACTTAACCAACTGAGCTACCCAGACACCCTGCCAGTCTTCTTTTTCCTTCTGCATAATTTCCTCTTTTCCCCTTACTCCCAGCTTCACTGCCCTCAGAACGTAAAAAGTGGTAGTTAAGGGTAGGGGAGATTCAGGTACTCTCTCTATCCTGCAGTATTCCTCTAAGACTCCTTCATTCTCAGTAATAATGTGCCTTTCCAGGGGCAAATATTGCTACTTTGATGTGTCCTGCCCCAAATCTTTTGCCCCTACAACCCAGTCATCATACCATCCTGTGAAGGTTGGAATTCTGTACTGCCTGAGAAACCAGAACCAGAGAGAGTTTGCAAATGTGAGACATCTCAATTTATGTTCAGTAGGATGAAAACAGATGCAGCTCAGCCTCTTATTGCCTTGTTTATAGGTTCATGAGCCCCACGAATGCCCACTGGTGGAAGCTGTGCTCTGAGGCCTTCCTGATCAGAGCCTTATGGTATTAACTATATTGAACTCTGTGAAAGAATTCTAGAAGCTCAACTTTGTATATATATTGGTAACAGTTTTATTGAGATATGTCACATAACATAACAGTTCATCCAACTGTTCAATTCAATAGTTTTTAGGATATTCACAGAGTTGTGCAGCTTATCCTCAGATGTCAGAAGAGTTCTCTGTCCTTCCTTTATTTGCCTAAAGCCAGGCATAAGTTTCTTTTTATGAAGGTGGCATAAATTTCCTTTGTGGAACTGTCCCCTGCTGCTACAGCAGAGTGACTCATCGCCAAAGACAGTGATTCAGCCCCAAGACTAGTCTGCATACACAAACCCCACTGAAATAATCCATATCTTCCATTAGTTCCCCCATGTGTTTACTAATCACTTCTCCACAATTCATCCTGCCTTAAAGCCCAAACCCTCTTTCCTTTGTTAAAAACTACATCTTTGAGCTTCACTTCTTTTTTTCTGACTGTCCATGCACATAAAATATTAGTAAAATCGTATGTCTTTTCTTCTGTTATTCTGTCTCTCATGAATTTATCTCACAGGTCTCCAGACACTAAGCCTAAAGGGAGAGAGGAAAAGATTTTTCCTCCCTAATACCTAGAAGTGGAATTGCTGGATCATAAGGTAATTCTATTTTTAATTTTTTGAGGAGCAGCCATACTGTTTTCCATAGTAGCTCCACCATTTTACATTCATAAGAATTCCACTTTCCACATGTTCACCAACATGTGTTATTTTCTGTTTTGTTTTGTTTTCTGGCAGCCATCCTAATAGCTGTGAGAAAGTATCTCATTGTAATTTTGATTTTTATGTGATTTTATTTGTTTTGAGCAACTTTACAAGTGCTTATTGGTCCTTTGTATATATTCTTTGGAGAAAAATGTATTCAAATCCTGTCCATTTTTTAAAAATTTGACTTATGGTTGAGTTGTGGGAGTTCTTTAAATATTCTGATCTGATATATAATTATGATTTTATTAGATATATGATTTGCAAACATTATCTCCTATTCTGTGGTTGGCTGTTCATTCTGTTGATTGTGTCCTTTGATACAGAAATCAAATTTAGGGGCACCTGGGTGGCTCAGTCAGTTAAGCATCTGCCTTCAGCTCAGGTCATGATCCCAGGGTCCTGGGATCGAGTCCCACTTCGGGCTCCCTGCTCAGTGGGGAGCCTGCTTCACCCTCTCCCCCTGACATTCCCAACTGCTCATGCTGCCTTTCTCAAATAAATAAATAAAATCGTTTCTAAAAAATCAAATTTGTTCTTTATCCATTTATTTATTTTTAAAGATTATTTATTTGAGAGAGAACATGAGTGGGAGGGGCAGAGGGGGAGGGAGAGAGAATCCCAAGCAGACTCCCCACTGAGCATGGAGCCTGATGTGGGGCTCAATTCCAACACCCTGAGATCGTGACCTGAGCCAAAACCAAGAGCTGGATGCTTAACTGATTATGTCACCCAAGCACCCCTCACATTTATTTTTTAAAAATTGTCTGGATAACGTGGATAAACACTTTCATTTCATGATAAATATTGTTCAACAATACCCACCAGAGAGTTGGGGCACTTCCCTTAATTTAGTACTTTAGGCGGTACCCTGAGGGAAATGGGCCTTTGTCATCACCTGCCCCACATCCTAGCCTGGCCCAGTCTGTGTTGTGGGAGGAGAATCCTGCTGATTGACTCCTAATTTGAGACTTTTTTTCGATATGTGAAGGCAGTCTCTCTGAGGCTGAGGCCCTCATTAGTTCCTTGGCACTCACTCTGGAGGGACTATGCTTTCAGATGCTCCTTTGTCAGGGTGGTTTGACTGCGACTTTCTTGTGACTTCTGCTTTGGACGCTGACTACGCATCGTTTCATTTATGTGTCCTGAGTGTACAACAGATTGTACCTGACACTGTCTCTGCTGCTTGTCTCACACCTGTCTGGTACACTAAAGTCTACTCTGGACTTGAGAGTTCTGCTTAGGAATATTTCCTCATGCATAAATGAGAATCGTAGTAATAATGCTTTTTTCTTGGAGTCCGGTTGTTATTAAGATTCATGGATTTAATGTATGTAAAGCATTTAGGGACTTCCTGTTGAAAAGCATAAATGTTTACTACTGCTGATGCTTCTAAAACACAATCCATGTTATATCCCCCCCAAATTAGCTGCTTCTTGGAGGCATGCATCACTAATTAGTTATCTCTTGTATTCCCAGTGTGATTGTTTTGCATCTTCATTGGCCTTGGGCCGCCAGGCTCTGGTACTAGTCTTTTTATTACTTAAAAATAAATAAATAAATAAATAAATAATACCACAAACCAAGAACTCCCACTTGATCCACTGTTTGTTGTATGTGTAATTTATTTCCAGTTGGATGCTATCTTAATTGATATAAGAAACAAAGTGAAAATTCAATAATACATGTGTCTATACCAAATGTAAAACTTCTGTAACAAATGGATTATAGAAAGCAGCTTAGTCTACAAGATCTAGGGCAGCCTCTTAAATCCAACTTCTGCCCATAATTAAAGATATATGGATCTATGCTTATGTCTTTGGTTCGATTTATCCACCCAGAGGAAAGTGAACACATGGAACAGAACAAACCAATGCCTACATTCTACTAATAGGGGATTAGTGGCTTAGTCTCCTTATCAATAAGAGGAAGAACAAGCCTGGATAAACCCAAGCTGCTTAGTTAAGAGAAGGTAAGAGGTAAAAGGGGATTCCCCACACCTGAAACCAGAACTTAGTCATTGCCTGTTTACATAATATCCTGAGATTTGAAAAATATGATTCTATACCCCCTCCATCTTTAGAGAGGCCCTAGTCCAGAAGGTGGCTAAAATTACAAAATGTGGACAGAAATTTCTTGCCTCCATGGACAGAATTAAACTCCTCCTGCTGCCACCCTCCACAAAACAACAATATCAACAATAAATATCAGGTGAAAAAGCAGATCTTTCCATTCTTCAAAAAAAAAAGAGTGAAAAAGCCAACAATGGGGAAGAAAAGAAAGTTAGTGAATATCACAATTCTTTAGAGTCCAGTAAGCATCATAACAACACTTCAAATCACATTCAGTCTTTTTGTTTTTTTAAGCATAAAGTTTCCCTAACATTGTTCAACTCAAAGTGCCTTCTTTATCAATCCACTTTTGGCCTCTTGTATTTGCCTCTTGTATATATTACATTCAGCTGTGGCCCAAAAAATGGGACAGGGACATATTTGGATTGTCCGCTGTGGTGCATGATTCACATTTGAAAGTCAGACTAAGTACAATGCAAGTTTCTCATAGTACAAATGAGTAAATTGGAAAAGTGTGTTTCATTATTCAGTCTATGGTAAGCAGCTTTAATTTTATGATCACACTCAATGCAGATTTTGGACTCTGACAGGAATTAACAATTTTTTTTTTTCTGTTGGGTCAACAGAAATATATCTAAGTAATTGTTATTTTTTTATAATTTGAGGAAGCAGTCGGTGAGAGAAGAGACAACTAAGGGAGGAGATGGTTGCTAGCTACCAAAGCTTCTAGAACATACCTGAGTTCTCAAGCTGTTTTCTTTGCAGTTATGAAACTGAAAGCATAGTTTACTTCCCACCCCGCATCCATTTGTCTCCCCAGACGCCATTTATATCATCTGTCTTCAATATATAATCAGAGTGTTTCAGCTTTTTTTTCCTCTCCAGTGCCATTACACGGTAGAGTGGTCATTTTATAATGGAAGGTCACTGGGAAAAAAGACTCCAGTATGTCAGTCACCAAGGCCTCTGAAACCCAGTGCTGAATATATTCCTGGTGACTGTGTCCTTCCCACGGGCCGAGCACCACTACCTATCCTCCTTATAATTGAGCTAATGGAAAGAATCCCAGTTTTTTGAAAAGGCCTTGGTGGCCCTGATACTTACAGAAATCATTTTGGAAGGGCTGGTATTATTTTAAAAAAAAATTATGTCCATCAGAAATTCCTTAAAACCCTGACAACTGCTGAGGCAAACAAACAAACTCATGCAGTGGACTTTTGTTTGCCAACTCTTTTCCCTAAATTAATCAGGGAGTGTAGACTTCAGCCTTGAGAAAGCTTGAATAGATGTCAAGACACTCACTTTGCTTCAATAATCTCTATAGCTTCTTTCAACTTTGGAGGTGTGTCTGCGGTAACTTTTCTTGCAAACAAGTGATAAAGAACAAAAAATAAGTGATTAGCAAAAGAATAACTACAAATACTTTTTTCAATCTTACTAGTGATAAAAAAAAAACAATGGAAAGTAAACAAAGATATCAGTGTCTGACTATTAAACTGCGAAGATTTTAAAATCGTGATACCTACGAAGTGAGGTCTAGAGAAATACTCTCGTGCACCTCTGTAGTAGTGTATTTACAAGATCTTTTGACAACCACTATCAACCACTCTTTAAGAATTTGTAATATTGATTTAGTGATTCACATATATTAATTTATCCTAAGGAGCTCAGTGAATGTACAAAATCTGTATATAATCATTTTTAATAATATAAAAAATAAGCTTTACATGTCCTGATATGTGGAACCTATTATATAAGCTATGGTACTCTTATACAATGAACCATAATGTACTTGCCTTAGTCTGCTTAGGCTGCCACAGCAAAATACCAGACTGGGTGGCTTAAACAATACAAATTTATTTCCTCTCAGTTATGAAGGCCGGAAAGTCCAAAACCAAGGTGCTGAAAATTTTGGTTCCTGGCAAGGGCTTCCTTCTCAGCCTGTAGATGGCTGGCTTCTCACTGTGTCCTAAATGGCCTTTCCACAGTGAGTATACTTGTGGAGAGCGATAATACCACGTTTTTTCTTTCTGAAAGACCATCAGCCCCATAGTATTAAAATCCCACCATTATGACATTATTTAATTTCAATTACTAAAGACCTTATCTCAAAATACAGACACATTGGATGTTAAGGCTTCAACATAGGAATTTGGGGACTGGGGGTCACAATGCAGTCCACAGCAGTATTCATGAGAAACAGCCACAAATTGATTAGTGAAAAACTAATGAAAAATAGTCATGACCAAAGGGGATGAAAATTGTGTATCAGGCAGTGAGGAGAATGCAAATAAATCTTAGATGTTGTAAAGGTTGGTGGCTCTCCAAAGATAACTCTACCCAATAAAATCTTATTCCTTAGTATTTAATTTCCCTTGCTGGTTATTGTTTTGTTTTGTTTTGTTTTTGACTTCTGTTGTTTGGGATAACAGTGTTAAGGACAAACACTGACTGGACTTTATCAGCAGCTGGATGACCTGGAAACTTATTTGATGAAGGAGGTGGGGATAGAAGAGACTCACCTGAGAAATGCCCATCCCAAACTGGCTGTGAGAAATTACTTCAAAAACTCATTCTGTACATGAAAAAGAAAACAGCTGTTTTGCCTACATGATTGTCAGAGCAGAAATCATGAGATCTTTCTCTTCATCTTTAAACTTGCAAGAAAGATTAAGAAGTAAGGAAGGAGCTATGGTCTCATATGGAAATGATTATCATTTATTAATATGCTATATTATACTTCCCCATGTTCAGTCATTTCAAAGATTCTCATTCTTGCTATAGCCATGAATTAATTGACTAAAATTTGTCAAATGGTTTTTCAGGAGTATAAAGCAACATCATGTTCATTCTATGGGCATTCATACTTTACGGATGACCATGCTTATCAATCTATCATCTATCTATCTATCATCTATCTATCTTCTATTATCTATATCTATTTACCTAATTATTTATAATATTTAAATTTATATGTTTATATAACATCATGCACACCTTTATATTGTGCTTAATATAAAAATTGGTTGACCTTTATATTCAGTCAATTTATTATTTTGCATGGTTCATTAAATTTTTACTAGAGTGAAATTTTTAATTATTTATTCTCGAAAAAAGAAATCCTAAGCTTTTTTATGCAAGCAGATTAAACAATGGATGCTACAACCAAAAAAAAAAAGTGTGCAAATCATCATGTCTTTTTATAAAAAGCAGACATAAATTACAAATATATGTAGAAAATAACAAGAAGGATATCACACAAATATTAACAGTATTTATCTCTGTGTATCTTTTCTTCTTTTGTGTTTATTTTTGTTGTTCACAGTTTATTTTATAAACACTGGAATTTGTATGTTTCATACCCTCTTTCAAAAGGGGGAAAGAGTTAATTTTTTTTTATACCTGTTCTTTATACATGTTTAACCTCAACTTTATCCATGTCTGAAGCCTTCAAGAGGTACACAAGTCAAATCTCCTATATTTTCTTCTATGTCACCAGTGGTTATGTGTGAATCCCTTAACTAAAGCTATCAGTGACTTTGTGCTCTACCATTGGTCACTTTATAACCATAATGACAATGTTGTAATTCAGCCCTTGCAAACTACCCAAGATTGATGTCTTGCCATTCAGATGTCTGTTTCAAAATATAACAGTTACTCCCCAAATAATTGTACGCTCCCGCTTCTGCTTCTGGGTCTTTGGAAATAATGTCTTTCTACCCAGAATTTGCTCTTCTCTCTTGCATTCTGGAAGACACCTTTAAGAGTAAAGTCAACAATCATCTACTTTCTGTTTCTATAAGTCTGACTTATAGAAACTTTTTTTAAGATTCCATATATAAATGATATAACACAGTATTTGTCTTTCTCTATCTGGCTTATTCCATTTAGCATAATGCAGATTGCTAAGGGGTAGGAGGTGGGGCAAATGCGGAGATGTTGGTCAAAGGGTATAAACTTATTAAAATACTAGTTATAAGGTAAGTTCTGAGGATCTAATATACAGCATGGTGACTATACTTCATAATACTGTATTTTACACTTGCAATTTAATAAGAGAGGAGATATTAAACATTCTCACACACAAAAAGGTAACTATGTGAGGTGATAGATGTATTAATTAACTTGATTGTGGTGATCATTTCATGAAGTATACTTATATAGAATCATCACATTGTATGCATTAAATATATACAGACTTATTTGTCAGTTATACATCAATAAAGCTGGGGGTAGAATCCAATAATCATCTTTTTGGGGAAGCTTTCAATATATCTTCCTCAACCTTTATTCCCACCAAAAAGCCTAGGCAATTACATGCTTCTTTATTCCTAAAGGACCAAGAATATGCCACCATTCCAGCTCATGACTTATTATTTTGGAATTATTTTGTTAACTTACTTGCTTGTGTGCTATGCTAGCAAATGAATCACTTGAGTGAAGGCATTTTGTCGTGAGAATTTGTGCCCTTAATCCTACCACAGTGTTTGCCATCATGAGTATATATAGAATAATAATTGGTCAAAAGAATGAATTACTGAATCATTCTTTTTTTTAAATCATTCTTGAATAAATATATAAATGTACACATACATACATACACATTGTAGGATTTTTCTTCACTTAATAATTTATGTTAACATAAATTATTCTATTATTTTATGAGAAAATTGGTAATGACAGTACTGAATGTACAGTTATAGATACTAGGTTTGAATTTTCACTTTCCCTCTATCAAGTCTTGAACATGCCTATGAACTTCTCTACTTCAAGAATCTATTTTAAGCCTATTCACTTTTAATTTTCCATTAGAGGGAAATTGTACAACTTAAATTAACTCTTCATTTGAGTCATATTTAAAATAGATCCAATATTTCAGAATTCTGTTACATGTTTCCGAATATTCACTTAATCCTCAAAGGTACCCTAAAGCTGTTATTATCAAGCCTAGAATATTTTTGAAGGTTATATAAACTCTCTTGGAGCACCCACCACACTAAAAGAGGCATGACATATTTTTGCTGAATATAATTAAGATAAAATTCAAGTGAAACAGTTCGTTTGAATTTCCTGTTTTCCATTTGACAAATGTGTAAACTAAGGCACAGGTGAGTTATTTAACTTGCCAGATTTCTCACAGCTACTTATCTGACTTCCAGTTTAATGCCCTTCTTATTCAGCTACAAAATTACATTTATGAGCTATAATGCCCCACATGGCAAAAGTGAGTGTGAGGCACTTTATTTTTCCTTTATGCGTTTTCAGTGTAACACGGTCCTTCTGAGAAATGCTTAGGGCATTTCCAATATCTGCTCCCAAAATGTCTCCTTCCTTTTGCCTTCCTTCTCTTAATTGTTCGACTATATCTCTCCAACCTAAAGTTAAAGAATAATAAGCCTGAAAAAGTTATTCCCATTTTCTCTATATCACTCCAACATCAAATTAAATGGAAAGTAGGTTGGAGAAAATATACCACAAAACCTACAACTATTCCTTATATACGATACCAGTTTCAACTCTCCTCTCTTTTGGGATCCAGGGTAATTTATTTCAAGAGAAGAACGGTCCTGATGTCTTGGTCTCCATTCTCTCTCTCTCTCTCTGTCCCTCTCTCTCTCCATTTTTTTTAAATTGAAAATACTCTGAGACCTTTTATTAACCGAGCTAAAATGAATCCCCTTAGAGATCTGTTTTGCAGCTTTATAAAAGTTTGCCCTTTCCCCTGAAGTGTCACGAATGGTATCAGTGGAAGCTGTGGAAAGCATATAGTGCTGTTATGTCCTGTAAAAATTTTGTTCCCCAAACAGTTTCCTTGCTGCGAATAAATCTCAGCAAGTGCTGTGGTTGCTGAACATGGAAATTGGAAAGCAGCTTCCCAAGACATAACACCCATTGCTGCTCTTCCCTTTGCCAGGGAAACTCACTGCAGAGAACTAAATAGAAGAGCAAGAACTGGGAAAAAGAACGGCCATGCATCTCCCAGTGTCCAGTTTCTAGTGACCCTAATCCATCCAAGTCAAACAGCCTGTGGAATCCACCACGAATAACCATGATATATATATTTTTTATGAAATGTACCACTGACTATGGTGTTCCTTTGGTGTCCAGGATCAGGTATTACTCCTTTTATACCCAGTACCTAGTAAACGCTACGGCAGATAATAGGTGAAACTGATTGGTTATTTTAATATCAAAAAGATGATAGGAGGTAATTTTACAGATTTTGTTTAAGCTAATTTTAAATGTGCTCACTTCTTAGTGTCTTGTTGTTATTGGTAGTGAGAGTGGCAACAAAGCCTACTTCAACACCGTAGACAAACAATAGACCAGAGTATAAAGTTGTATGGACATTGCACCAGATCCAGGGTCACAGAGATCTAGCGATTATTAGAAACTGAAACAAAGAGCTACAGTTCCATGTACCTTCTGTGGGATTGTGTAGTTTGTCATTTCCACTCTTCCACTGATGTCTCTTCAACGTTCTCTCCCCATACATCTTTGGTCTTTCTTCTGGAGACACATGGTAGAAGACGCCCACCAAAAGGTCACAACGCCCACCAAAATGTCACATATATTTTAGTTCAAACTATAAAGACAGACTCAGTAAGATCTCTAAATCCCAACTACTAATATCTGAGCCAACCTACCTCCCAAAAATCAAATGGCCCAATCAACCTGTCACTAAGAGATCAAGGCATGGGAGCCCCAACATTGCTGCCAGGGCTTATTCCAAAGGTATGGAAAACTAATCCAACACATGTAACCATGAAGAGACGCCCCTGAAATCATAGAAATGTTATGACTTTAAAGTAAAAAGTAACCAAAAAAACTTCCATTGACAGATCTCTAAGAGGTGCTACTTCAAGTGTGTTTTACTTTTCTTTAAGTGCTGCTCCTGTAATAGAAATGTTGATTTCACTGCTCCCTGAGCTTCTTGATATTTGAGCAGCATGAGCTGAAAGTGACACCCTTCCTAGGAAGTGAGATTCATCCGTGTTTCCTAGGCCATCTCTGCCAGGGGCTCAGGGAAACACATACATCAGCCTTGTTACTTTGCCCCATTAAGCACTTTAAGGCCTGTTGGTCTTTGGCTTTTAATCCCAAGTAATTATCACTTGGGAGTGTTGGATACCTCAGGACACCAGTCTTAATTAGTCATTTAGAGGGCAATCCCCTGCAGCTAATGAAAAATGAGAAGGGAGCCAGCTGAGAAATAGAAATATTTAAGGCAGTGCCTTTATTTTCACCTCTCCATCACAGTTGTGAAATACCAAGTGACAGATTTTTGTTCTTCTTTGATATATCCAGCAGTTGATTTACTCAAATTGAACAGCCAACCTACTCAATAATGAGTGGATGTGTTAATATCAAAGTCTAGAAAATGAGCAAGGGTTGAAAATTCCATTTATATCTGCACTAACTATTCATAACGACACTCTTAAAAGTGGTAAGTGGCCAATATGATTGCTGGCATCAAGAAATATCATCACTGGAGATAATCTGGCCAACGATTGTGTTGGACATAGGGAAAAGCAGGTAAATAAAAACCCATTTTTCTGACCTATCAGTCTAGCCAAGCTCTGCTGCAGTAACAACTCCCTCAAAGTCTTAACACCACAGATTTTTATTTCTTGCTCAGTGGCAGTCATTCATGAGGGAACTATCGTCAGTGGTTCTCCTCCAAAGGGTGACCCATTGGCCCAGACAGTACTTTATCATAAACTCATCTGAAACACATGACTTTGAAGATCTAAGATCATGATGGAAGGGGAGGAGTTTTGCATGCATAATTTTTAAGGCCAGGAGTAGGAGTAGCTTATAATTAACTTCTTCTACCTTTGATTGGCAAGAACTCAGGCAAATGCCCCTTTACCTGAGTGCAGGGAAGGTAGTCTTCTCCTATGCCCAAGAAGAAGGAAACAGTGTTATCTCTGCCTCACCAATCAATGAGATATTGGACAACTGAATAAACATAAATAATATTTTTGCAGAAGCTAGGCAGGGTATTAATTTTTAAAATTTACACATAGCCCCCTAAGCTGGTAGATTGGGGCATTTAATATCTTCACTTTTGAAGAAAAAAAAAAAAGAAGTATACTAGAAAGATAGCTAGAATTTCAGGTCCACGAGATCAAGGTTCTTATCTGTCTTATTCATCACAGGAATCCTAGTACTTCAAATTTACTTGTACATGATGCTCAATAAATATTTCCTAAATGGATGAAGATATGAGATAGATAACAAGTTTCTCTTATTTGGTATTATACACCAGTTCTTAGAGTATAGTTGATTTTCAACATTTTAGGAGGGAGGTGATTTTATAAAGCTATTTTAGGGGCACCTGGGTGGCTCAGTCGGGTAAGCGTCTGCCTTCGGCTCAGGTCATGATCCCAGGGTCCTGGGATCGAGCCCCACATCGGGCTTCCGGCTCAGCAAGAAGCCTGCTTCTCCCTCTCCCACTCCCCCTGCTTGTGTTCCCTCTCTTGCTGTCTCTCTCTCTCTCTGTCAAATAAATAAATAAAATCTTTAAAAAATAAATAAATAAAAATAAAGCTATTTTAATTTTTTAACTTTTTTTCATTCATTGCAGAAAAATAAATAAGTGAGTGATTAAGGTAATTATTTTTGCTCTTTGAATACCCACTTTACTAAGAAAGAAATAATTCATGTGCACACACTCACACAATAATCCCAACTAATTGAGTGTCTTATATATGCTCTACACTGTTCTGGGTACAGTGAACAATATAGACAGAATATTTTCCCTCATTGAGTTTATATTCTGATGTGAATACAGATAAATAAGGTAAATTAGGAAATGTATTAGCAAATGTATTTTATTTTAATTGTGTTAGTAAATGTATTATGTGGTCACCTTGCAAAATCCGGAGGAACCTCTCCCCAAAATTTGGTTGAGATGTTGAGGCTGGTGAGGCCACACAAACATAAAAGAGAGTATGAAAATGTCTCTCACATGACTGAGGTCTCTGTGGGGAGGAAGCACAGCTGAACTCTCAAGCAGGTCTCTAATGACTGGAGGGAGCAAGGAAAGGACCCTGGCCTGGACTTTGACTGGTGTTAGGGGGTCACTGGGGACTGGGTAAGAGTTTCCATCTGTGGGCAGGATCTTACAGGGTTTGAATCTCCTGCCAGTGTCAACAAGGAGAACATAGGTTTTCAGATCGATCGGCTTGCCCAGATGTGGGGCAGAAGGGGAAAAAGGGAGTCGGTGAGGTTTTAAAGCTGTCAGCAGTCAAACATCCAAAATAAGATCAGATTTCTCATTACAGTTGTGCCATATTATGGCATGTGCTGAGGAGAAAAATGTAGCAAGGCAGAGTAATCAGTAGTTTTGACAAGGCTGCAATTTAGATAGAGAGACCAGAGAAGTCCTCACTAGTTTCTTGTAAGTGCCAGTTCCTAGTTTCCTGCACACCATAGCCCCACGCTCTCCACGTGAAGCCATCAGAAATTATTGAAGTGGCCGGGGCGCCTGGGTGGCTCAGTCATTAAGCGATTGCCTTCGGCTCAGGTCATGATCCCAGGAGCCTGGGAATGAGCCCCGCATCTGCCTCCCTGCTCAGCGGGAAGCCTGCTTCTCCCTCTCCCACTCCCCCTGCTTGTGTTCCCTCTCTCACTGTCTCCCTCTCTCTGTCAAATAAATAAATAAAATCTTAAAAAAAAAAAAAGAAATTATTGAAGTGGTATTTCAGGGACCAATTTAAATGCTATTGTGGACTGAACAGCAGTTGGGAATGACTGTTCTTGTCAAGCTCTCTCACTCCAACTTTAGAATTAACTTTTTCAAGGCACCAGATTTCTCAAGAAATCCAATTTTTGAGAACCCTCTAGAGTTTTCTAAAAGAAACTGCCTTCATGGCTTTCTCTAAGTTGGCCTACAGTTGTCTCTGACTAGACACTGAAGTTATCCATGTCTTGGATACTCACTTGTTCCGAGGTTAACTGCTATCTCCTTCTGCTTATCTTCTCAAAGAAACATGCCTTTAAGCCCGTCATAGTTCTGTGAGTATCCAAATATGAGCATTTAGAGCAGAGCTCAGCTATCAATCCACAGGGATGGGCTGCATATGTAAACTGAGGACCCAGAATTTTCCTAGGTATTACATGATGATACTACATTAATTAGTAATAATATAATTAGCAAAATAATAAACACATAGTGTACATTGTATGCCAACTGTATTCTTTTTCTATTGTTGCTGTAATAAGTTGCCACAAATTTAAAAGCTAAAAAACCCATACATTTATATTATAGTTCTGGAGGTCAGATGTTCCAAGTGGGCTGGAAAGATTATGCTGGCTTCTGGAAGCTTTAGGAGAGAATCCATTTCCTTACCGAATGTTTACTTCCTTGTGGTTATAGGCATGAAGCTTTTGATTTCTTGCTAGCTGTCAGCTAAGGGATATTCTCAGTTTCTACAGCCTGCCCACATTCCTTGGTTCGTGGCCCCTTTACTCCACCATGAAGCCGACAATGGTGAATTGAATCCCTCTCGACTTTGGATCTCTCCTGCCTTTCCTTCATCACGTCTCTCTGACCTCAGCTGGGAAAGGGTCTCTGTTTTGAAGAACTTTTGTGATTACATTGGGCCCATTATTATCCATGATAATCTTCCCATCTCAAGTCTATAACTTAATCACATCTTAAAAGTCCTCTTTGTGGGGCACGTGGGTGGCTCAGTTGGTTAAGCGGCCAACTCTTGATTTCAGCTCAGGTCATGATCTCAGGGTGGTGAGATCGAGCCCCACATCAGGCTCTGCACTTGGCAGGGAATCTGAGCCTGCTTGAGATTCTCTCTCTCTCCCTCTGCACCTCCCTCTGCTTGTGTGCTCTCTCTCAAATAAATAAATAATTCTTAAAAAAAAAAAGTCTCCTTTGCTGTGCAAGGTATTCACAGATTTTGGGAATTAGCGTGTGACATTTTTATGGAGTCATCATCCTGTCTACCACAAGAACTATTACAAAGTCCAATCCAAATTGTATAGATTGTTTGAAGACTTCCTCCATGATAATTTATCAGACACTTTGTGATTTATTATTATTGTTGTTTGGAACATTGATAACTAAATTTTGAAATAAAATGATGAGTATTTCTAGAAGCTATAATAGGATAGGAAGTAAGATGGAACCAGTGGTGATATATTTGATAACACATCATATTTCTGGATGGAAACTGAATAATCATGATTTACCAAATGTGCAATAGTTAGATAATTCAAAATCATATCTATAAGTGAATTTTTTTTCGTATGCAGAAGTTGGACTTAAGACAGAAGTGAGTGAGCTCTTTCTGTTATGGCATCTTTGACTTGAAGTCTATTACCCCATAGATGAGGGGCTTACAAGGCTAGTCATCTTCACTTACATTTATATTATCATTAATGCTTCAAAGCCTGGTCACATATATTCCCTCCCTCCATAAAAGGGAGATGTATGTTAGGCAAGAATAATTATTTTCTTAAAACATGTCGAAGATTCTAAATAATTCTCTGAGTGTGCAGAGCAACTTAATGACAGAGTGAACCTCATAGTACTAAGGGCTAAAATTATTCAGTATTTTACCACATCCCAGGCACTGCTTTAATGGTTTAACTATATAAACTGATTTTCATTCAAAGGAGGTGTATTATTATTTACCTACTCTATCTATGAGGGAGCTGAGGCAGAGAGATATTAAATAACTTTCCTCAGACAATGCTGCTAGAAGGAGGCATGGCTAGAATTTGAGCCCTGGCAGTCTGATCTCTTCACTGGTTTGCTATATGCTTATTCTTAGTCAGATTTTCATTCCAGAGAGCAACAGCTTCTGGTATCACCCTTCCTTTATGTCTTCCATCCCCTTGTAGACACATCACAAAGGAAAATGTATGTGTCACTCACCAATAGACTCCAGCATCTCTCTAGGTTGCTGTTGTATGGGGGGGGGGATTGCATATAAACGTAAGTGAGACTATCTTATCACACTGAGTACATCATCTCTTACCTTTCTCCTAGTAATGAACATCTTCATCTGAGTTTCTCTCCTCAGAATGGAAATGTGAAGCACCTGTAAGAACAATATACCTGTGACTTTGTAACCACTGTGGATTGACTGACAACAAATCTTTAAGGGCCATATGGTGGTAAAATCCTTCCAAGTATACACAAACTGTAAAAACAGATTTAGGAGCATATTCCTCCATCAATATGCCAGCCTTGACATGAATAACTACCATTAGCATTGAAAAGAATCTCCAGGTTAAATCTCCCAGGAGAAAAGATCCAAACCCTGTCATCTATCTCACAGACATACTAAATTATTTCTTATGGAGCATGTGGAATTGCCCAAATCAGACACCCAAATGGAGGCAGTAGAGTTTTAGTGGTGATGGTTCTTAAGGGGGGCGGAAGCTGTTCATAACCATTTAACAAATTAATGGTCCAATATAACCAGAATCTATTCCTTCCCTATAAACTAGAATAGAGTCAATTATTCCCTCAGTTGCATGCAAAGTAGCTGGAGGACATCTGAGTGTAAAATCTGGATCATTGTGGCGATTTTTTAAGTCTTACCAGATGCCACAAGTAGGAAGCATCTTATTTCGTAGAATATGCAATTTTATTGTTTGCACCTTTCCCAAATAAAGAATGGTAAACCTGGCATTTGTCCTTGCCTCTGCTATTTCTCTTGTAGTCTGCTTGACACGAATAAGATCCCGTTAAAGCCAGACAGGCTGCTGACACATTTACAGTACAGACGCGTTTCCCATGAAAATAAGGTGCCTTTCAAAATTCTTTTCATGAATTTGACGTTTTCAATGAAAGGGCAGATGCTAAAAATATGGGGGTTTTATAAAAAATAAATCCATAAAAGTGACAGAATGCAATTCAAGCAGGATTGATGAAAACCAGAGAAAATTAATTATTTGTCTCTAAGGTCACGATTGCCTAAGACTCTGCCTTCTACTGTCTGATTATATAGTTTTAATTTTTTCTTATTTCCCCTTTTTTCCTATTCATTGTGATGTTGGTAATTATGTCCTCCCAACTGCATGCCTTGGGCCAGCCTCGTGATCCGTTGCTCAGTCCAGCTCTCTACGTCTCACGGGGGTCTTGCCTCAGTGTACAAGAATGATATTCCATGATTTGTGTATTCAGTGATTAGGA
The DNA here is from genome assembly GCF_964656455.1 of Halichoerus grypus. Classification (NCBI taxonomy): domain Eukaryota; kingdom Metazoa; phylum Chordata; class Mammalia; order Carnivora; family Phocidae; genus Halichoerus; species Halichoerus grypus. Next base: position 96,404,853 of record NC_135715.1, read on the forward strand.
ACCAGGCCCTCCTTCTATTCAAATCTCCAGCATGAATTTAATTTCCAAATATTTTTATAAAACTAGAATCACTACAAGTTTTTCATTAACTTTATTAATTAGAAACAAATCAAGATTAGACTCAAGGAATATTCAATTTATAGTGGCTTAAATGATGGGCAGTTTCTGTTGGCTTCATGGTGTGAGGGCCAGCACCTCAGCAGTTCTCCTTACCATGCATGACCTTATGGTAACAAGACAACTGTCTCAGTTCTAAGCATCATTTTCCCAATCTAAGGCAAGAAGAAGGGGGAGATGGTAGGGTTACAGTCAAGAAAGCAAAGTGTTATTCACTTGAATCTTAAAGATGATTGAAACCTTTCTTATAAGCTCAAACCAGGTGTCCTGACTAGGCAGAGCTGTAAGAAATACAGAATTTTATATTTCAGACCTCTCTAGGGAAAGGCAGCAGGGGAAAAATGGGTTGGAAATGGGCTTTGGGAAGCCAATTATGGTAGCTTTGTTTCTTTTAATACCTAAGAACCCATTTAATTGAACCAAGATTTTGATGAAATAACTTTGATTTTCACTATCCATACTTTCCCTAAAGCCTTTGAACAGATCTTATTTCCTCCTTCCAATTTCCTGAATTATTAATCTTAATTTTGTTAGCATGACTTTGTATAAAGATACACTATCTCTTTTGTGATTGGCCTCTCAACTCTAACACCCTCTTGAAGCTCATCTACACATGGGAGATAGATTAGAGAAGTGGAGTTTCAGATATTTTTTCCCCTTTGCAAATAGCTATTTGAAACTGGCTTTAGAGCTTTAATCAATCCTCTATAGCACCTGAAATTGTCAACTAGCTGGGAAATGCCAGTCAAGAATTCATGTGTATCTGTTTATTATAAATTAATCACTTTTTCAACCAAGAGCTATCTAGATTTGTCTAATTTCCTTACCCACTAAATAAGGAAATTCAATATTCTAACTGTCTCACCTGATTCATCATGAACAAGATATTTTCTCCACTTATCCGATTAACTTCCAATTTTATTGTGGTACAGCGATTTCCATAGCTTGGTGGTCAGAATAATGCCTCCTTCCCTTCCTCCCCCCAAAAGGGAAAATGTTGTCTATGTCCTAATCCCTGGACCCTATAAATACGTTGCTTTATGTGGCAAAAGGGGCTTTGCATATGTGATTAAGATTAAGGACTTGGGGATGGCGGAATTATTGTGGATTATCTCAGTGGGCTCAACCAAATGATATGAATTCTTACAAGTGGAAAAACTTTCTCATCTGTAGTTGAAGATAAGTGGACTGTAAAAGGATTCAAGAGATTGCAGTGTTGCTGGCCATGAAAATGGCAGAGGAAGGGGCCATGAGCCAAGGAATGTCAGTTGCATCTAGAAGCTGGAAAAGACAAGGAAATGGTTTCTACTCTAGATGTTCCAGAGAAGAATGCTGCCCAACAGACACCTTGATTTTATCTTGGTGAGACCGTGTTAGACATCCTACTTACTGTGTTATTTTAAAACATTAAGTTTGTAAAGATATGTTATAGCTGCAGTAGAAAACTTAGAATATTTGGTCCCTGAAAGTGGAGTGCTGCTGTAATAAATACCTATATATGCGGAGTGGTTTGGGAATTGGGCATTGGGCAGAGCCTGGAAGAATCTCGAGAAGCATGACAGAAAAGTCTAGATTGCCTTGAACAGATTGTTAACAGATATTGTCAACGATTTTGCCAGTAAGGGCTCACAGGAAGTGAGAAGTGTGGTGGGACATAAGTCATCTCAGAGAATTTCTGAATTACTGGGCACAGACTGTTAATAGAAATATGAGCCTTCACTGTGGCATAAGGGGGGTGAAGAAAGGGGACCTCTATGATGGTGATATCTCTACATTCCAAAAGACACCATAAATTATTAATTCTGAATAGACAGGGAAAAGTTATAAATGTATAAATAATCACATTAAATGTTAATAGTCTAAACTTACTAATTAAAAGAGATTTTCGGATTGCATATAAAAACATGGTCCAACTATATGAAGCCTACAAGAAATTCACTTCAAAAATGATATATGTAAGATAAAAATAAGTATAGAAAAAGATATGCAAAGATGAAAGAAAATAAAGCTGGAGTGGCTATATAAAGATCAAACAAAAACTTACTGTGGAAAACAGATGTTACATGTTGATTAAAGTGATGCTTCACCAGAAAAACTTAAAAATTCAAGATGTGTGTGTACCTTACAGCAGAGCTTCAAAATACATGAAGCAACAACTAACAGAACTGAAAGGAGATAGATAAATCTACAATATAGTGGATATTTCAACATTCCTTTCTCAGTGATATATAAAATCAGCAAGAATATAGGAGAACTAAAGAATACCATAAACCAATGAGATCTAATTGGTATTTATAGGCACTTCACCCAAATGCCCTTGAAGTACTAACCAAGATTTATTATACCCTGTGCCATAAATCAAACCTTAACAAACCTAAAGATTTGAAATCATATAAAGTATGTTTTCAGTCTATATGGACTTAAACTAGTAATTTATAAGAAAAGCATAAGGGGACAATTTTCAAATACTGGGGAATTAAACGATACACATCTAAATAATCTATAGGTCAAAGAGGAACTCTTGGCATAATTTGGAAAATATTTTGAACTGGATGAAAATGAAAAATTTGGGGGATGCAGCTAAAACAGTGCTTAGAGGGAAATTTATAGCTTCCAATGCTTGCATTAGCAGAGAAGGGGATTTTACATGATTAATCTAAGCTTCCACCTAAAGAAACTAGAAAGGGAAGAGGAAAATAAACCCAAATTAAGAAGAAGGAAGCAAATAAGGATAAGAGCAGAAATCAACAAAATTGAAAGCAGAAAAACACTCGAGAAAAGTCCCAGCAAAAAACACCATCTTTGAAAAGATGAAAAAGTTGACAAAACCCTAAAAAAACTAATATAATCAGAGAAATTGCCAGTATTAGGAATGACAGGTAGGATAATCATGGCCACACTCACAGGAATTGAGAAGATAATAAGAGGATACCATAAACAACTCCACACACACACCTAAATGTCACAACTTAGAAGAAAGATCACAGCCCTAGTTCAGGCTCTTGTCAAAGAACTCTTGGAGATTTCAATATTTTGTTAATGGGCACTCTGACTCTAGTGTCACCTGACTCCCACCACTTTCTAGTATATGCTTGACACAGCCAAAATCTCTTTACTTTCCAAAGCTCATCATGTAAGCCCTCTGTTTCATATTCTTGAATTCTCTTCAATCATTTATTAGAAAAAAAAAATTCTTCACATAAAAGGTCTATTGTGATATGATCTCTTCTATATGTTCAGCATCTTTTTGTATGACTCATTCCTTATTTTGACAAGCTACAATTATTGTTTATACACAATTATTTAATTGTTGTTAACACACAATTATTTCTCATGTATGCTTAGAAGGCCCTTCAAGATTTGAACAGCAAACTCCCAGACTCCCTAGAAATCTAATTCACTTTATCTTTGAAGACTTATCTTATTCCTCCAAGATCATGTATGTGTTCTTTCCCAAGTGCACCTATTGTATTTAATTTATGCTTTAATTCTTACATGCATCTCATGTTTTTGCCATTATTTGTAGGTCTGCCTTCCACTGAATAGTAAAATCTAACATGCAGGCACTGTGTCTCTTTAGATCTGTATCTTCACTGCCTTGCACAGTTCTCCCACATTGCAGCCATTCACAAGCTTCAGATGAACAGGCATATAAAGGAGGAGAGAGTCAAAACCTAACAGATTTATGGAAGAGTCCAATCACTGGTGGTCAATTAGTTTTCAAAATGGAAAATTAGTAAGAGTTAAATACATAGATCATCTCATTTTTTAAATTTCCCAAAGTGATTGCTTGAATTTCATTTTACAAAAAAAGCCACTGTTTGTGTAATGCTAATCTGCTAACTTTGACCCCTAAATTATCAACTTGACACAGACTATCATCTCCTACCACAGGTGTAATAAAATGTATCCTAACTTGTAAAAGTATTTTGACATTATCTCCCTACACTTATAATTAAGTCTTCTCTCTTCCCATTTGCTATGCATGAGTGCATACAACATATGCTCACATGGCATTCTTTTTATGGAACAGTAGATACAAAATATCATTATAGCATTATTAAGCATGAAATATCATTAAGACAATCAGATGAAGGTACCAAAGGATTAATACCATGCAATATTGCCTTTTCATTATTTTCAGAGGTTGCAGCTCTCCCAGTGGGGCTGCTATAATTTATAATTTGCTTCTAACAATCTGTTTTAACAATAACTTGCCCCACTGGCAATATCTTCCAAAAGAGACCCTCCCTCTTGACATCTGGCAGGTCTCTTGTCCTGCATCTTGTGCCATTTTTGTTCTATCTCATTATGCTCAGGGATAAACACTTTGGGAACTGGCAGCCACTTACTTATTTTGTAAATGGGTTTATGTCACAAGTGGTTTTAAAGAGAAGACAGAATTTTCTGAATTAGGGGCTTTGGTCTGTTCCATTAGGTAATGCAATGTGACAAAGTGACTCATCTGGATGACAGACTATTCATTTTGAAGGAGGAAAAATCAGAAGTGACATTACATTCTGGTAGTCTTTTTTTTCTTTGCTTACTCTCCTAGGAATTAAGCTAGTTAAATTAGCTCAAATGATTGTCTGCTCTGTAAATGCGTCTCTTTGGAAATAGAAAAACAACAAGTATCATGGGCTGACTTTCATTTCTCCAAATGGCAGCAGAGTCATTCTGTTTGTGTGATTTTCTTACAGAGAATAGCTCTTCTCTGTGGGAACGTGGCTCTCTCTGTTGAAAGGTTAGCCTGCCTTGAATCAGGTCATTTAGGGAGACCCCAGACATGCCTACACTGACCTATCTCCACACAGAGAGAGTTGCATTAGTCAGCCTCCCGTCCCTAGGGCTTCCAGCAGAGTGACAGCCATGGAGAATAAAGGTGGTTGCTTGCTCAGATTGTTGCTCAAGTTGAAGCACACTGTAATGAAGGTATCAGTGGGTTTGAGAATTGCAAATGTATCAGGCTTTCAAAGGAATAGGTGGAGTCCAGGGTTTGGAGTGAAGAATGACTTCAGGGAATGGGAGAGGCTTCCAGAGGTCATCTTATCCAGTTAGGTCTATATTTCCGTCATCATCATAAACATGCCAGGACCTGACATTCCTCAGGATGGCAGATAGTGAGGAAAAAGGAACGAATTCCTTGAGTCAATAACCCAGGCTTCTCTGGTCAGCCACACTTGTGGCCATCTGGATGCTGCTCAAGAGCTTCAGTCCATTGTTCTGCTTTCCTCGGTAGCCTTCTAAGTAGGGCCAGAATTTACACAAGACTACAAATTGCTTGTTGGCTAATGTTTCTACGTTTGACTCACATAACTTGGCTTTTTAATCCTTACTAAGCATGTTCCATTTGTGCTCTGCTGACAGGTTCCTTTCTTATTCATGTCTGGCCAGGCATGGGGTTGAGAAGACAAAGTTTCCCCATGGCTATCCTTCTGCCTTGTTTAGGCTCTTCTTTTTCCAGACTGTCACAGCACAGCTCTGCCCAGAGCCCTTCCAGAAAGACACTGGGTCTAGTTTGCCTACAGGGCTACACACTTGGGTTTTTATCAGTGGCTCAATCTAGCACACATGATTTCCTCAGACCTTTCCCTGAGGAAGACTGAGGCCTATTCCTTTCCTGCTTCTGTCTCTTTGGGGTAGAAGCTGGTACCCTGGTTCATTGTTAGGGATAAAGGTTCAGGAGAAGGGTCCATATAGGGAACATGAGAGATGAATATGGATTAACAATGCACTGCCTCATTTACCATCAGGCATCATCATGAGTCTCAGACATGAAGTAATTATTCTTCTTTTATACTATTTTCTTTTATACCATTTTGCTACCAAATAATATTCATAAGAACATTAAATAATTTAACAAATGCAACTAATATTTATTGAGTGTCTGCTATGTGCCAGTTACTGCTTTAAGTGTCGGGATGCATTAGTGAACAAATTTGATAAAGATTGTATCCCTGCAAATTCTGCATTAGCCTCAATTCAGGTAGTCTCCTCCACCCAGATTATATAATCTATATCTTACACTTACTTAGAAGAGTCAGTTTCCAGGGCTAAAAGGAAACTTGGGGTTATCAAACTCACTATTTCTAACTTTTATTATATTATGTTAATCACCATACATTACATCATTAGTTTTCGATGTAGTGTTCCATGATTCATTGTTTGCATATAACACCCAGTGCTCCATGCAGAACGTGCCCTCCTTAATACCCATCACCAGGCTAACCCATCCCCCTACCCTCCTCCCCTCTGGAACCCTCAGTTTGTTTCTCAGAGTCCATAGTCTCTCATGGTTCGTCTCCCTCTCTGATATCCCCCCCTTCATTTTTCCCTTCCTGCTATCTTCTTCTTCTTCTTCTTTTTTTAACATATAATGTATTATTTGTTTCAGAGGTACAGGCCTGTGATTCAACAGTCTTACACAATTCATAGCGCTCACCGTAGCACATACCCTCCCCAATGTCTATCACCCAGCCACCCCCATCCCTCCCACCTTCCACCACTCCAGCAACCCTCAGTTTGTTCCCTAAGATTAAGAATTCCTCATATCAGTGAGGTCATATGATACATGTCTTTCTCTGATTGACTTATTTTGCTCAGCATAATACCCTCCAGTTCCATCCACATCGTTGCAAATGGCAAGCTTTCATTCCTTTTGATGGCTGCGTAATATTTCATTGTATATATATACCACATCTTCTTTATCCATTCATCTGTCGATGGACATCTTGGCTCTTTCCATAGTATTGTGGACATTGCTGCTATAAACATCGGTGTGCATGTACCCCTTCAGATCCCTACATTTGTATCTTTGGGGTAAATACCCAGTAGTGCAATTGCTGGGTTGTATGGTAGCTCTATTTTCAACTTTTTGAGGAACCTCCATACTCTAATTTATAAATGAAAGGCATGGAGTTCTGGGTTTCAATCCTTAGTGTACATATGACTGTTCTAGGAAATAATATGAAAATGCCAATGCCTGTATCCCAACATGAGAAATCTGGAATAAAGATCAAAAATTCACATTTTACAGAGCATCTCGACAATTTTTTTACAAGGTATTTGGGTACCATACTTTCAGAAACAGTAGCCTGGAAAGTAACTGGAATGGTGACTCATCACTGCTTGACTGGAAATCTCCCTTACCCTTCTCTAAAGGGTGGCAGATGGGGAGGTGACATTAGAAATTATTCCTATATCCATACAGTTTATATGCCCAAAGATTAGTATCTGCTAAACACTGGTCAGTCTAGTTGCCATCCTTCTGATGATACTTTATTGGTCTAGATGGAGACACCTGACACAATTCCATAAAGAAGTTGATCTGGGCAGAGTGTTTTGTTGAAATTCTAGCCCTCATTTTGGCTCTTCCACTAATCTAGTTTTTTTTTTTTTTTTCTGTTTTAGGCCCCCAAAGACATATGTTATTATTATATTTAGCTCACTTTTACTCTAAGCTATTTCAGTTCATTTTCTGTCTCTTGATCCAACAGTCCTAACCACCAAACAAAAGCCCCAGGCTGGAGCCCCTGGGTGGCTCAGTTGGTTAAGTGACTGCCTTCGGCTCAGGTCATGATCCCGGAGTCCTGGGATCAAGTCCCACATCGGGCTCCCAGCTCAGCGGAGAGCCTGCTTCTCCCCCTGACCCTCTCCCCTCTCATGCTGTTTCTCTCTCTCTCTCACTCTCTAATAAGTAAATAAATAAAATCTTTAAAAAAAAAAAAAAAGCCCAGGCCTTGCCTAACACAACCAATAATACATTAACAGACATGGCAGTGATTCCAAATTCTGCGTCATTTCTCCCTTAAAGCCTTTACCCGGGTATCTTAATTTGATGCCAAATAACCACCAGCTCTGTGGTCTTTGTATCTGTTCTCCATTAATCCATCCCCTTTAGTTAATGTGGTTCATCAGTTATAAAGAACCAAAGTAAATTCTATCCCTTGAGGATAGCCACCTAGTTCCCACTAAAAATCAGCACAAATTTCTTAGCAGCAATAGAAAGTGAGATTGTTCTCTAATATCCTGGGGGTGAGGGTAAGGACTTTAGGGTCACTGATATGAACAGCTGGAAGAGTATTTCAGTTTGGCTTCTCAATTCCAAATGATGGTTAAATCTCGGAGAAGAGATTTGCTATCACTCCTTAGGAAGTGCCTTTATATTGGGAAAGAGTGGTTATTCTGCTTGTTGCAAGAGGTTTAAATTTCTTCATGTGGTTTTCTTTCTCTACAGGAGAAAGGAGGCAAGATAAATGTCCATCTCACTAAAAAAAAAAGTAATCTATATGGTGCCACATGTCTGCTTTGAGTGTCTTCAAAGCTGACCTGCTAGCTTGTCTAATTTACCATCCCCGGGGAGAAAGTTTATAGGAAGAAACAAAACTAACTTATTCTTAGATTCTCCAAGAGCAGCTCACTTGCAGTATTTTAGCAGGAGATTTGTTGATGTATTTTTTAAGCATTTTTTTTTTCAGAGAAAGAACAGTAATATAATACAGATACAAAATATGAAACTTCAGTGGATGGTCAATTATCCCAGAGAAGTTTGCACCCTTTGCTAAGAATGAGAAAAAAATAACATGAAAAGGTGACACCTTGGGATATTTTTTTGTTGCAAAGCTATTTAATGGAAAAGCTACCATGGGGTGTTTTTAAAGCATCAAACAACTTCGGTTCAGAGAAACTTACCTCAGTATCTTAATGTCTGCCAGAGAGAACACCTGGTTAGGAATCAGGAAACCTGGAATTGATCCTGCTTTTTTTTTTTTTTTTTTAAATTCAATATATCATTCTTCACCTGTAAAACAGGGAGAAGAATAATATCTACCAACTAAATTGTCTGAAGATCAAATAGATGATGTAAGAAACATGCATTGTAAATTACACAAGGCTGAATATGAGATTGTCTTTTTACTGGAGTAAAATTTACATGGAATAAAATTCACTCTTTTCAGTGTGCAGTTCTTTGAGTGTTGACACACTCTTACTTTAATGTAGCTATCACCACAATCAAGATCTAGCACAAGTCCATCATCTCCATAGTTTTGCCTTGACTCTGTCTTCTTTTGCTTAGCAGAACATCATTGAGATAATCTACCCTGTTGGATGAGTCTTCTATTTCCTTTTACTGTGGGATAGCATTCCACTGTATGGATTTATGGCAGTCTGCCTATACATTCCCAGGTGAAAAACATTTGGATCTTTTCCCCTTTTGGTGCTTATGAGTAAATCTGCTATAAACATAAGCATACAAGTGGACATAATTTTTAATTTCTCTTGGGTGAATACTTGAGAGTGGGGCTCTGAGTCATATATGTGTATATTTTCCTTTCTACAAACTCTTTTCCAAAGTAACTGTGTAATATTTCATTCCAATCACCAATGTATGAGATTCCTAGTTGCTCTACATGCTCACCAGCACTTAGTACTGTTAGATTTGTTGGCCGTTTTGCTTTGTTTTGGGCCATTATAATAGATGCATAGTGGTGGTTCATTGTGATTTTAATTTGTATTTCCCTAATAACAAATGATGTGAAGCATATGTTCATGACTTATTTGCCATCTACACATCTTTTTATGGTGAATCTTTGGCCCAGATGTCATGAAACTATCTTTTTTTTTTTTTTTGGTATTATTTCACTTTAATATCCACACTCTTTCAATAGCAGGACAAATCATTCTCGTATAACAGATGACAAAAACTGATTTTCAGTGTAGTTTAAAATATGTATGAAGATGCACAGGTAAGAGGTGTCAGAGCTGGAGTGGAGGAAGAGGTTTGTCTGATTATAAAACTCACAATTAGACTCTAGTTCCACAGAAGACAGTGTGCTCTTCTAATATTTAAGTCTTTCTGTTTCTAGTTGGCTTTAGGGAAATTATGTGCATTGAGAATTACCAGTGGAATTTTTTGAATATAAAGTCAATTTGCTTCTTTTTTTCAATTGCTCTTCAGAACTAACCCAGTTTTCTGCACTAGTCATATTTATTGAGAAGGTGCAACCTAAGTTCACTGTTTTGAATTAGGAAACAAATCTGCTGGACAAACTGCATGTGATTCACAGTGGAATTTTAGGTAAATATAATCTTAGGTCACCTACCTCTTTGGCTTATTGATGTCTCTACCCTTTTCAGTTAGTCTTGTGAATCAAAATTACTATTTGTTTCCTGATTACTATTCATTATAAGCTTTTCTTGTGACAAATATTTATAAGTTAGTACAGACATTCAGCGTACAGGGAAGAAGGCCTAAGCCTCCATCATCCTGCGCAGAAAATAAAGAATATAAAAACTGCTACACTGACCACTATTGACCACTACAGGTGATGTAGGTGATGAATTTGGGACAGTCAACGGTAGTTACTTTATAATAGTATTACCAACTATGTGCCAGAGATTTTGTTAAATGGACCAAATAATTACAACAACTCTATGAAATAAAGTTATCACAATTTTATATGTGAAAAATTGACATTTTGAGAGATTAAATAATTATATAGAATCACCCAAATAGTAAATGAGGAAGACAGGATTCACACCAGGTCTATTTGATTCCAAAGTCATACTCTTGACCCCTCTACACAACTTGTTTCAGTGTAAAATATTTGGAATACTCCTAATAGCAACGTGATGCCTAACATTCCACTATACCGATAAAATGTGTTTTTTTACATGTTTATAGATATTATGTAAAGGGATTATCCTGGAATCAGAAATAAAACAAATGATAGCTATTAGCTAAGCTGTAAATAGGAAATAAACAAAAAAACAGAACATTTCTGTGTCAGTCAGGATTTGATCAGGGAAGTAGAACCGTTATGACTATGATAGGATATGGATCTATGATAGGAACTAGGCGTTACACAATTGAGAGACACATTTGGGAAGTAAGGGCCACAAGGGAGCTGGAGGATCAGAGAAAAGTCCCTAACCAGCTCTGCTAAACTTTGGAGAAGGTGGAAAAGTCAGAGCTTGCCGGGAAGGCTGGTGAGCTAGGTGTGTCCAGCTGCCACGGTGTGACCACAGAGGGCAGCTGATGGAGAGGTCTGCCAAAGGCTGTTGCTCCTACATCTGGTGGTGTGCTTGGGATGACTGTTGGTCAACAGAGCCAGAAGTCGGGAACAGTTGGACATGAAATGAGGTGAGCCAGGGCTAGCTGGAACTCACCGGCACCTCTGTGGTCTTTCATTCAACTTAACCTTCTGAGAGGAGTGTCTGCCATGTCATGTCTACCTTTCAAAACTCAAACAAATGTCTCTGGTCATCTCCAATCCAGAAATTAGAACCATCCTTAGTAAATTTATCATAAAAAAATAATAATAAAGCACCAATTGCCTATATTTATTTTGCTCTTGAATTGTGTGAAATGCACTAATTCCCCAAATTCTTCTAAAGTTTGTTTTGAGATGTGTTTCCTGTCTTCAAGGGTGATTTCTCTAGCTACTATACATGTTGCTGGTGTCTAGAGGGGCATTTACTAGCCCTGCTATTGTGAATGTTTATCCCCAGAATGCACTACTACTTATCGAAGGCACAACATGCTGGATCCCAAAGGGGAGACAACTAGGTAGGGAAAGGGAAGGAGAATTTCCAGGAATTAATAGTAACATGGGCAGTGAGGACTGGTACAGAAAGGTTGAGAGTAAGTCTCACTTCAGAGACCAAATACAAAGCTGGATATGCCTTTCCAACTTCAAGGTCAGCTAAGAGGAAACTATATGTGTAACGGGGACTGTGTAATTAAATTGGATAGGGAGGAGGGTAATGAGACATATGTAGGTTTGTCTGTTTAGTTGTTTGTTTATTTGTTTATTTTAAAACCTGAGCTCATTTTATTTTATTTTTTAATCTCTACACCTAATGTGGGGCTCAAACTCACAACCCTGAGATCAAGAGTTGCATGTTCCACTGACTAAGCCAGCCAGGCGTTCCCATATGTAGGTTTTATATATGCAGAGCAAAGAAAGTGTGAATGTCAGACATATAAGGTTCTCTCTGGAAATTTCATCTGACAACATACCAAGGGAGAAGAAAAAACGTGGTTGGTATGAATAAACAAATACTAGCTCATGAACCATTGGGCACAGGGCAGGATTCTTACTCATGCTCTGTTGTGCTGAGGCAAATGAGAGCTGTCAAGCACCCAACAGACCTAGGCAGAAGGAATTTAGGAAGGCATGTTGGCAACTCTAATAAGTTACTCTGAATGTATGTCTTTCCTGTGGTTTTGCAAACAGCCATAATAGCTGTATCTATTAAATCCATCCGGTGTATATGGTCTTTTTCTTACATCAATCCTAATCTTTCCTCCAAGATGGAGGACAATATTCCCTATTTTACAGGTGGGGAAACTGAGGCTTGAGAATCTTGCAAAATGTCACATAGCTATTAAGAAGTAGATCTTAGAAAACCAGGTTGTTTTTACCTCCCAAACTCACGTTCTTTCCACTACATCATTCTTCCCCTACATGGAATGTGCTAGACACCTCCAGCCTTGTGCATAGAGCATCATAAATGCTCTTTCCAGACGTCTTCATATTATGCACAGTGGGTCACTCTCTGACTCTGGTCAAGGGAAGTATAAGGAAGGATTGGAGTTTGCTGAAGGTTCCCTCTGAAAGCCAGAGAAAGAGCAGGGAAGAGACAAGCCCTGAATATTGTATCCATTTAGTCATTCTGCAGAGATAATTTCAAACTGGGAACTTTGGAGAACTGCAATGGCCTCAGGAGGCAAGGTAAACAGAAAAAAAGCAGAAAGGATTTTATTCCATTTAGAGTTAATAAACCCTTGCCACTTGATAGAATATATCTTCTCTAAAGAACAGCATCAAAGTACTGCCAGATTGCTTAAATTATCACACTTCTATGCTATGACCTGGAGCAAAAGTCTTTATGTCCATATTTCTTAAAGGTAAATTAGAAAAATAACCAAAACAAAGATGAAAACATGGTTTTATGCCTTGTGAAGTTAATTGCATCTATAAATGAAGCAATTGTTTGTATGACATATACTGTCATCTGTGTGAGATAATGTTCTTGTATTCAAGACAGACACAAGAAAAAGTATAGCATATGTATAAGCTCAGGAATAATTAAAAGATACGAAGAAACTTTTAGTCTGTTACAAGGTGATATGGACCAATTTCTACTGTTCTTTCCCACTAAGTACAACTATAAACCCTAGGAAAAAAATGTGAGGCAACCAAGAACTTTTAAAGAGGGAAAGTGGAAGGTGGACTGGTTAGAGAGCCAGGACTGGGGTAAGGACATTAGCAGCAGGTGTCTTAAATCCATCACTGAGCAGCAAAAGTAACTAGGACCCAGCGTTTCCTGACTACCATCCTAGCCATGGAAGGTGGCCCAGGTAGACTTATTCCTCCTCCTGATCCAATGGAGTCCTGTTATTTGACAATTACTATTTAGATCTTTAATTTTTTTTATTTTAAGATTTTATTTTTTAAGTAAGCTCTACACCCAACATGGGACTCGAATTCACAACCCCGAGATCAAGAGCTGCACGCTCTACCAACTAAGCCAGCCAGGCGCCCCTGGATCTTTTGTACCGTGAATCAAATTCTAGGCAGCTGCTCCACTTCTCGGTATTTATGACTAAAAATTATCATAGATACATAAGAATTTGGTATAGGAATTTGTTCATCACAGTGTTACTTGAAACTGAAAAATCTAAGTTTCTATCTTCAATAAAAAGGAGAAAAGTTAAATGAATTATGATATATAAGTAAAATATAAATATTTATAGATCAAATTTTAAAATATATATTCTTTCATGAAAAATGTGCTCAATGTAATGTCAAATGGAAAAAAGCAGGATTAAAAAAAAGCACTACATTTAGCATGTCCTAATTTTGGTTTTATTTTTTATTTTTTTATTTTTTTATTTTATTTATTTATTTATTTATTTATTTATTTATTTATTTATTTATTTTTAATTTTATTATGTTATGTTAGCCACCATACAATACATCATTGGTTTTTGATGTGGTGATCCACGATCCATTGTTTTCATATAACCCCCAGTGCTCCATGCAGTACATGCCCTCCTTAATACCCATCACCGGGCTAACCAATCCCCCCTCCCCCCTCACCTCTAAAACCCTGTTTGTTTCTCAGAGTCCATAGTCTCTCATGGTTCATCTCTCCCACCAATTCCCACCCCCAATTTTTCCCTTCCTTCTCCTAATGTCCTCCATGCTATTCCTTATGTTCCACAAATAAGTGAAACCATATGATAATTGACTTTCTCTGCTTGACTTATTTCACTTAGCCTAATCTCCTCCAGTCCCATCCATGTTGACGTAAAAGTTGGGTATTCATCCTTTCTGATGGCTGAGTAATATTCCATTGTATATATGGACCACATCTTCTTTATCCATTCATCTGTTGAAGGGCATCTCGGCTCTTTCCACAGTTTGGCTATTGCGGACATTGCTGCTATGAACATTGGGGTGCATATGGCCCTTCTTTTCACTATATCTGTGTCTTTGGGGTAAATACCCAGGAGTGCAATTGCTGGGTCATAGGGTAGCTCTATTTTTAATTTTTTGAGGCACCTGCACACTGTTTTCCAAAGTGGCTGTACCAACTTGCGTTCCCACCAACAGTGTAAGAGGGTTCCCCTTTCTCCACAACCTCTCCAACATTTGTTGTTTCTCTCCCTGTCCATTTTTGCCATTCTAACTGGTGTAAGGTGGTATCTCAGTGTGGTTTTGATTTGGATTTCCCTGATGGCTAATGATGATGAACATTTTTTCATGTGTCTGTTAGGCATTTGTATGTCTTCTTCAGAGAAGTGTCTTTTCATATCTTCTGCCCACTTTTTGACTTGATTATTTGTTTTTTGGGGGTTGAGTTTGAGAAGTTCTTTATAGATCTTGGATACCAGCCCTTTATCTGTAGTGTCATTTGCAAATATCTTCTCCCATTCTGTGGGTTGCCTCTTTGTTTTGTTGACTGTTTCCTTTGCTGTGCAGAACCTTTTTATCTTGATGAAGTCCCAAAAGTTCATTTTTGCTTTTGTTTCATTAGATTTTGGAGATGTATCTTGAAAGAAGTTGCTCTGGCCGATGTCAAAGAGGTTACTGCCTATGTTCTCCTCGAGGATTTTGATGGATTCCTGTCTCACATTGAGGTCTTTCATCCACTTTGAGTTTATCTTTGTGAATGGTGTTAGAGAATGGTCGAGTTTCATTCTTCTGCATGTGGCTGTCCAATTTTTCCAGCACCATTTATTGAAGAGACTGTCTTTTTTCCATTGAATGTTTTCTCCTGCTTTGTCAAAGATTATTTGACCATAGAGTTGAGGGTCCATATCTGGGTTCTCTATTCTGTTCCATTGGTCTATATGTCTGTTTTTGTGCCAGTACCATGCTGTCTTGGTGATCATGACTTGTAATATAGCTTGAAATTGGGCAACGTGATGCCCCCAGCTTTGTTTTCCTTTTTCAACATTTCCTTGGCGATTCGGGGTCTTTTCTGATTCCATACAAATTTTAGGATTGTTTGTTCCAGCACTCTGAAAAATGTCATTGGAATTTTGATCGGGATGGCATTGAAGGTATAGATTGCTCTGGGTAGCATAGACATTTTAACAATGTTTATTCTTCCTATCCATGAGCATGGAATATTTTTCCATCTTTTTGTGTCTTCTTCAATTTCTTTCATGAGTGTTTTGTAGTTCCTAGAGTATAGATCCTTTACCTCTTTGGTTAGGTTTATTCCGAGGTATCTTATGGCTTTTGGTGCTATTGTAAATGGAATAGTTTCTCTAATTTCTCTTTCTACAGTTGCGTTGTTAATGTATAAGAAAGCAACTGATTTCTGTGCATTGATTTTGTATCCTGCCACATTACTGAATTGCTGGATGAGTTCTAGTAATTTGGGGGCGGAGTCTTTTGGGTTTTCCACATAAAGTATCATGTCATCTGCGAAAAGAGAGAGTTTGACTTCTTCTTTGCCAATTTGAATACCTTTTATTTCTTTTTGTTGTCTGATTGCTGTTGCTAGGACTTCTAGTACTATGTTGAACAATAGTGGCGAGAGTGGGCATCCTTGACGTGTTCCTGATCTTAAGGGAAAGGCTCTCAGCTTTTCCCCATTGAGGATGATATTCGCTGTGGGTTTTTCATAGATGGACTTTATGAACTTGAGGAATGTTCCCTTTATCCCTATACTCTGAAGAGTTTAAATCAGGAAAGGATGTTGTATTTTGTCAAATGCTTTTTCTGAATCAATTGAGAGGACCATATGGTTCTTCTCCCTCCTCTTATTAATGTGTTCTATCACATTGATTGATTTGTGAATGTTGAACCACCCTTGCATCCCGGGGATAAATCCCACTTGGTCGTGGTGGATGATCCTTTTAATGTATTGTTGGATCCTATTAGCTAGGATTTTGTTGAGGATTTTGGAATCCATATTCATCAGGGATATCGGTCTGAAATTCTCCTTTTTGATGGGGTCTTTGCCTGGTTTGGGGATTAAGGTAATGCTGGCCTCATAGAATGAGTTTAGAAGTTTTCCTTCTGTTTCTAGTTTTTGAAACAGCTTCAGCAGAAGAAGTATTATTTCTTCTTTGAATGTTTGGTAGAATTCCCCAGGGAATCCATCAGGCCCTGGACTCTTGTTTTTTGGGAGGTTTTTGATCACTGCTTCAATCTCGTTACTGGTTATTGGCCTATTCAGGTTGTCAATTTCTTCCTGTTTCAGTCTTGGTAGCTTATAGGTTTCCAGGAAGGCCTCCATTTCATCCAGATTGCTCAGTTTATTGGCATATAGTTGTTGATAATAATTTCTAATAATTGTTTCTATTTCCTTGGTGTTAGTCGTGATCTCTCCCCTTTCATTCATAATTTTATTAATTTGGGTCCTTTCTCTTTTCTTTTGGATAAGTCTGGCCAGTGGTTTATTGATCTTATTAATTCTTTCAAAGAACCAGCTTCTAGTTTCGTTGATCTGATCTACTGTGTTTCTGGTTTCTAATTCATTGATTTCTGCTCTAATTTTAATTATTTCTCTTCTAATGCGTGGCTTAGGCGTCATTTGTTGCTTTTTCTCTAGTTCTTTAAGGTGTAGAGTTAGTTGGTGAATTCGGGATTTTTCTATTTTTTTGAGTGAGGCTTGGATGGCTATGTATTTCCCCCTTAGGACCGCCTTTGCAGTATCCCATAGGTTTTGGACCAATGTATTTTTGTCCTCATTGATTTCCATGATTTGTTTAAGTTTTTCTTTGATTTCCTGGTTGACCCAAACATTCTTGAGCAGAGTGGTCTTTAGCTTCCAAGTGTTTGAATTTCTGCCAAATTTTTTCTTGTGATTGAGTTCCAGTTTTAGAGCATTGTGGTCTGAGAATATGCAGGGAATAATCTCAATCTTTGGGTATCGGTTGAGACCTGATTTGTGACCCAGTATATGGTCTATTCTGGTGAAAGTTCCATGTGTGCTCGAGAAGAATGAGTATTCTGTTGTTTTAGGGTGGAATGTTCTGTAAATATCTATGAGGTCCATCTGGTCCAATGTATCATTCAAAGCTCTTGTTTCCTTGTTGATTTTCTGCTTAGATGATCTGTCCATTGCTGAGAGTGGAGTATTGAGGTCTCCTACAATTAACGTATTGTTATCAATGTGACTCTTTATTTTAGTTAACAGTTGGCTTATGTAGATGGCTGCTCCCATGTTGGGGGCATAGATATTTATAATTGTTAGATCTTCTTGTTGGATAGACCCTTTAAGAATGATATAGTGTCCTTCTGTGTCTCTTATTACAGACTTTAGTTTAAAATCTAATTTTTCTGATATAAGAATTGCTACCCCAGCTTTCTTTTGAGGTTCGCTGGCATGGAAGATGGATCTCCATCCCTTCACTTTCAGTCTGGATGTATCTTTAGGTTCAAAATGAGTCTCTTGTAGACAGCATATGGATGGGTCCTGTCTTTTTATCCAATCTGCAACCCTGTGCCGTTTTATGGGAGCATTTAGGCCACTCACGTTGAGAGTGATTATTGAAAGATATGAATTAATTGTCATCATGTTGCCTGTGAAGACGTTGTTTTTATAGATTGTCCCTGTAAATTTCTGTTGTAGATCACTCTTGGGGTCTTTCTCCTTTTATAGAACCCCCCTTAATATTTCTTGCAGGGCCAGCTTAGTGGTCACATACTCTTTCAGTTTCTGCCGGTCTTAGAAGCTCTGCATCTCTCCATCCATTCTAAATGACAGCCTTGCCGGATAAAGTATTCTTGGCTGCATGTTCTTCTCATTTAGTACCCTGAATATGTCTTGCCAGGCCTTTCTGGCTTACCAGGTCTCTGTGGATAGGTCTGACATTATTCTGATGTTCCTCCCTCTGTACATAAGGAATCTCTTCCCCCTAACTGCCCTTAAGATGGTTTCCTTGGTTCTAAAATTTGCAAGTTTTACTATTACATGCCAGGGTGTTGGCCTTAGGAGGGGTCCTCTCTGCCTCTAGGACTCGAATGTTTGTTTCATTCCCCAGATTAGGGAAGTTCTCAGCTACGATTTGCTCAAATACATCTTCTAGTCCTCTCTCTCTCTCCACTCCCTCCAGGATTCCAATTATTCTGACATTGGAATGCTTTATGGTGTCACTTATTTCTCTGATTCTATTTTCATGGATTCTGAGTTGTTTTTCCCTGGCCTCCTCTTTTCCCTTTTTATCTATTATATTGTCTTCCAGGTCGCTTATTCGCTCTTCTGCCTCAGTTACCCTAGCTGTTAGATTATCTAGATTGGGTTGGATCTCACTGATAACATTTTTAAGTTCTGCCAATTCACCTTTCATTTCTGCCCTTAGAGACTCTATGTTGCCATTAATTGATTTCTCCATTCTAGCCATTGTCTTCACAATTGCTAGCCTGAATTCCATCTCCGACATCTTGGTTATATCTGCATCCATTTGTAAATCTGCAGCGTAAGTCATAATTTCTGAGTCTTTTCTGTTTTGGGGGCTCCTCCTCCTAGTCATTCCGTTGATGGGTGTTTGAGGGAATGTATAGAGTCCAAATTATTGACCAGAACCCAAGCAAGATGCACCTGTTTTCTTGGGACCTTAGGATTGCTGGCCTCTTATTTTCCCAGCCTGTCTTCTGCGGGAGGGGCCTGCCGCACTGTTACTCAGGCAACCCTGTTTGGACGGAGTTGCCCTGCACCCCTGTGGTGGGGGATGGGCTCAGTGGGAACCAGTTTTGGGGGCTTTTGTTCTCTGGTGCCTTTCCCTGCGGCTTTCTGCGTCTCTTCCGGGAGTCAGAGCAGAAGAGACCGTTTCCAACCCTCTGCCTCAGAGCAGAGAGACTTCAGTCTGTTCTTCAGTGAGCTCTCCAGGACACACCGTCTCCGTTTCTGTCCGTGCTGCTATAAACTGCAGCGTCCTGGGTTGTGCGCCCCTCCGCAGCGCTCCCAGTCCTGCCTCCAGGTCGGGGCACGTTTGTGCCCTTTGTGCTTCTAAAACCGCCAGCTGCTCCGAGTTCGCGCGCATGCGCGGCCCCGCCCCTCCGGGTTTCTGTCCCGGGGGCTGCCCTAGAGTCCTTTCCCCGCTACTGGTCTGCGAGTCTGTGCCCATCTGCAGTGCGTGAGGCTGTCACTCACCGGTGGTGTAGGATCCCCATGGCCAGGCACCCTCCCGCTGCCATTTATCCTCCGGTATCTGCCGCGGAATCACAGCTCCCCGCTTCGTACCTCAAAACCAATTGCCTGCGACTATTCTTGTTTGTAGAGATCCAGATCTTCTTACATCTCAGTCTGGTTTTGTGGGTGCTCAGAGTGGTCTGGTAGATACCCACTCAATTCCGGGGACCAGTTGAAATAGGGTCCCCTACTCCTCCGCCATCTTTCCCCCTCCTTTTTTAATTTTTTTTAAAGATTTTATTTATTCATTTGAGACACAGAGATATATATATAGAGAAAGCACGAGCAGGGGGAGAGGCAGAGGGAGAAGCGGGCTCCCCGCTGAGCGAGGAGCCAGACATGGGGCTTGATCCCAGGACCCTGGGATCATGACCCGAGCCGAAGGCAGATGCTTAACCATCTGAGCCACCCAGGCGCCCCAGTCCTAATTTTGGTTTTAAAAGGTGCTGTGGGATAAGATGATATGAAATCTCTGAAAGTAGCAACATTTTCATGACAGTTGTTTCTGGGCAGTGGGGTTCTGGATTATCTAAATGCTTTTTTATTACAATAATAATGTAATAATGTTGCTTAGTGACAGATGGTGACTACAAGTATCCTGGTGAACACAGTAATACACAGAATTGTTGAATCAATATGTTGTTCACCTGAAACTATTATAATATTTAAGTTAATCATACTTCAATAGAAGGATAAAAGAATAAAGATCCTCCAAAATCATAATTCCAAACTGATCTTTAACAAGATTCATTAAATATAGAAAGAAAGAAGAAGAGGAGGAGGAAAATAAAATTAGGATCATTCCTGCTACCTCTTAAAGAAAAAACATACTTGGTTCAAAAACACAAAGCATTAATAAAGAAAGAAAAAGAAAGAAAGAAAGAAAAAGTAAATTATAAGGTATCCAAGAGAAAACAGATTTAAATTCAAATAGGAAAGATTAAAGAAAGCTGGCAATAGGCCAAAAGAATAAAAAAAAAGGATAAAGAAAAAGAATTAAGTATCAGCAAGAAAGTTGATGAAAAGGAAGATGAGCAAGATTTTATCATACATATAACTATAGGGTACCTGAAAAAGGAAACAATGAAGTAGACCTGTCTTGAACTATAAAACACGTAAAAAAAAAAAAAAAAAAAAAAGGAATATGGCAAGGGAATTAAGATGGGATAAACAAAGAAAAAAGTTCAAAAAACAGATGATGGAAGTATGACAAGCAAAGATCTCACATGGATGTAACTGGAGTCCCTGAAAAGGAAAAGTGAAACAATGGAAGAGAGCTTATATTTAACCCTATGTCTAAGGAAACAAAGCTCACATATTAATTATAACATAACATAAAATAATATAGCAAAATCGGAACGAAAATAGAAGCAATAGCCATAGTTGTGTAAAGGCTTAACTCTTCTACAAATAAAAAAAGTAGTTCAGCTCAAAAAAACAAGATTGAATTATATGCTGTATAGAAGAAAAACATCTAAAACAAAGTTGATTTAAAAAGGTAAAATGAGGGGCGCCTGGGTGGCTCAGTCATTAAGCGTCTGCCTTTGGCTCAGGTCATGATCCCAGGGTCCTGGGATCGAGCCCCGCATCGGGCTCCCTGCTCGGTGGGAAGCCTGCTTCTCCCTCTCCCACTCCCCCTGCTTGTGTTCCCTCTCTCACTGTGTCTCTCTCTGTCAAATAAATAAATAAAATCTTAAAAAAAAAAAAGCTAAAATGAACAAATGGGTAAAGGTATGTGAGTCAAATAGAATTAAAGGCACAGAGAGTAGGAAACTGATATGAGAAAATCTCAAGCAGAGAACATTTCTTTTTTACATCTGTAATTTATTTTTTCCAGCTTTGTTGAGATATAATTGACCTATAACATTGTGAAATTTTAAATATACAACATGATGATCATGCCTAAAACAGTATTTTCCAGGTCTATGTTAAGGTTAAACAAACAAACAAACAAACAAAAAACAACTCTTCCAAAGATACTAATAGGTATGAAGAAAAATTGTCCCTTTTAAAATGAAGTTTAACCATTAAACACATTAAATAGATTTCTTATTTATTTACCAAGCTCATGCTTCTTTGTAACTTAAGAAAGAGATTTTGTATGTGGCATTTCACAACTTGTTTGACAGATCACTTTGTTTTTGGAATATCAGTTAAGTATATCCCCAAACTTGTTTCTCAGATCAAAGTTTGGGGAAAATGCCCCAATACCAGTGGTTGACAAACCTGACAGCCTGTCAGAATCATCTAAGAAACTTACTGAAAAGTCCCTAGACTACAGTCCAAAAATTTTTCAGCCAGTGAGTCTGGAGTAAGGATCTTCAGAAAGCTGTATAATTTGACTTGTGTCCCAAGTAAAATAAAAATGAAAAAGTAACATTTATTTATATAGCCTTATAAAATGTTATGCCAATATGCTTATGTCACTGCTTACTCTTAGACCATTACTAGACATTCTTCTGAATTATGCCATATGAACCAGCCTGTAACTGTGTTTAGAACTGGAAAAGATCCTGCTGCTTGTCTACTGTTCATTTGAATGTCCTATGGATTCATTACATTTAATATGTGTGATCGGTGCCTGTGTCCTATCCCACAATGAAGGAAGCCTTCTTCTGCTTTCTATATTCACCAGGGCAGTGAAATGGCATCAATATTCATGCTGCCACCCAATCAGAGACCTAGAAAACCCGCTATCCACTTACCTGGGACATCTAATCAGTCACCGATTCATGTGAATTCTACCATTCTGATAACTAACTTAACCTTCTACATTTGCTATCAAATTAAGGGCATTTTTATTTATTTGTAAACAAATGCAAGTTTCATACCTTACAACCCTTTCCAATGCTCACTTCCTTCTCTTCAACTTCTACCAAAGTCATATCACTAAAGGGCAAAACTGATGATGTCATTCACCTGTTTATAATCCTTAAATTGTTGTTAGGTTTTCCTCCACAAACGTAATGTACAATGTGGTCAGCATTTTTGTAAATCCCTTCTTACTTTTAGGAACGCTAGTTTTCCTTCATGAGTTTCTTCTAATGCATTTCAATTGCTCAAGAACTCTAGGAACTTAATACAAAGATGGCGTCCATCATTTTCTACCACAAAATAAACAAGGGGCAGGAGTCTGGTCTGTCCTCTACTGACCGGCAGCTTTGCCAGAAGTTTCTATATAAAATTAAAGTATCTTTTTTTTTTTAAGAGTCATCAAATTACATTGCAATTCTTTTTTTTTTACAGAAAATAAAATCACCACTAACCACAAAAGTGGTGAAAGAAGTATTTTTTGCCACTTTTCATATTTCACTTCATGCTATTCGTAAGTGAACATGCTAAGATTAGCAAGCATTAAAGCACTCATTTTTCTACAACAATTGGTGCTGTATTACTGTACTTTCATTTTCCTGGAGGTGTAAATAGGGGGAAATGTATTACAAGATTTTAACTATTGACTAGGGAATCTATCTTGAATTAAAAGAAATACTTTTTTTTTAATTTTTATTTATTTATTTGACAGAGAGAGACACAGCGAAAGAGGGAACACAAGCAGGGGGAGAGGGAGAGGGAGAAGCAGACTCCCCGCTGAGCAGGGAGCCCGATGTGGGGCTCGATCCCAGGACCCTGGGATCATGACCTGAGCCGAAGGCAGACGCTTAACGACTGAGCCACCCAGGCACCCCTAAAAGAAATACTTTTAACTGATATGTTTTAAAAAGTAAAAGTAGGGGCGCCTGGGTGACTCAGTTGTTTAAGCGTCTGCCTTCGCCTCAGGTCATGATCTCTGGATCCTGGGATCAAGCCCCATGTCCATCCAGCTCAGCAGAGAATCTTCTTCTCCCTCTTGCTCTCCCTCGGCCTCTCCCCCACCTCACTCATATGCTCACTCTCGCTCTCTCAAATAAATAAATAAATAAATAAATAAAATCATCTTAAAAAGTAAAAATAAAGATTAAATTAAAATTTGAATCATTTTAAAGTATGTCTCAAAAGGACAAATTTGGGCATAAAATATTTTAAAGCATGACAACTAAGATACTGCAGTTTTATTGAGCTCTAACTGACATAATATTGTGTAAATTGGAGGTGTATGATGCATTGGTTTGATACATTTATATATTGCAATATGATTAATACAGTAGCATTAGCTAACACCTTTATCATGTCAAATATTTATCATTTATTTTTTTGTGTTGAGAACAGTTAAGATTCAGTCTTTTAGCAACTTTGAATTTTATTATATGGTATTATTGGCTACAATTACTCTGTTGTGCATTAGATCTCTAGAACTTATTTATCTACTGGTTTTGATTTGCATCTCTCTGATTTTTAGTGGCGGTGAGCATCTTTTTGTATATTTGTTGGCCATTTGTATATCTTCATTGGAAAAATGTCTATTCAAGTCCTTTGCCCATTTTTAATTGGATTATTTACACTTTTGCTATTGAGTTGTGTGAGTTCTTTCTATATTTTAGATATTGGTCCCCTATTAGATGGTCTGCAAATATTTTCTCCCATTTTATGGGTTGCCTTTCAATTTATTGATCATTTTCCTTGCTGTGCAGAGCTCTTTAGTTTAATGAGGTCCTATTTGTTTATTTTAGTTTTTGTTACCTGTGTTTTTTGTGACTTATTCAAGATATTATCCCCTAGGCCAATGTCAAGGATCTGTTTCCCTAAGTTTTCTTCTAAGAGTTTTAGGGTTTCAGGTCTTACATTTAAATCTTTGATCAATTTCAAGTTATAAAACTGCCAAAAATAATCCCATATCCTAGGGGAAGAGTGGGGGGAAATACATGTATTTTAGAGAACACACCATTATCACCTGTCACCCACTAAAAATTAGTAACATTTACTAAACCATTAGGGTATGATTTTTAAATTTTTTTCTAATAAAATATTATACAGAATTTAATATAAGATATGGCTGAGGGTTAATATGGAGCCCAGAAAAATTATATGTAGTACGAAACAAGGAGATACCAATTCAGCTAGAAGTACAAAATGTAGAAAATTTTAAGGATAATCCTATAAATGGGTACATCAATCAGAACCTCACGTTGTAGCTATTGCATTTCAGGGGATAGAAGTCTCAAGTGTGATAATCCACCGGAAGAAATTTCCAAGGATGATTTTATAACAAGCCTTCCAGAGTGCTCTCTTACTGGATATTCCTCAGTGGCATCCCAAACTCTACCCAAGTGTTCTGTATAACTACATATGGCGGCATTTCCCTTTGCTCTTTCTCCCTCTTATACTTTTATCCTACTTTAATTCATCATATGTTTTATGTTGAATACAGAAATTAAAACTTCCAGAATATCAGTCCTAACATGAAGAAGAGGGATTAAGCTCCAGTCTTAGGTGTACAGCCGAGAAGGCCAACTGGTGACCAAAATTCTTTGTGCATAGTATAGTCTCTACCCTAGAGCTCATTGTGGGAAGCTGCTGTCAAGCCACAGGATACATTTCTCAGTCACTTTGTAAGTGAGTATTTCTGGCCAGTAGAAGGTAAGCAAATGATGTATATACCCGGTGTGGCCCCATCATCTCATATTTTTCTATGATGACTACAGTGGGTTGAACTGTGGCTGCCAAAAGATACATGTGAGCTTATTTGGAATAAGGATCTCCATACCTGTAAATAAGGTAAGGATCTCTAAATGTGCATCACCCTGAATGAGGGTGAGCCTAAATCCAATGATAAGTTAGAATAGAAAAGAAAGGGAAAAAGAAACAGGGGAGGGTACACAGAAGGAAAGGCCATGAGAAGACAGTGAAGACAGAAGCAGAGATTGGAATGACGCGGTCACATGTTGAGAAAAGGCAGGATTGCCAGCAGCAATCAGAAGCTGAGAGAGGCAAGGGATGACTTCTCTAGAACACTGCTTTGCTTTTGAACCTCTGAATTCTAGAAGTAGGAGAGAATAAATTTCTGCTATTTTAAGTTACCAAGTTTGTGGTAATTTGTAGCAGCAACCCTAGGAAAATAACACAATGACTGGAGGTTATGAGTTAAATTTGGTGATAAGAGATGAATCACTGAGTCCCTTAGTAGAGTTTTCCAAGACAGCCAGTAACTTCCTCATTGGACTGACAAGTGAGTAAGAAACATGAATCATATTGAGCTACTGAAATTTGGAGCTTCTTTTCTCCATCTTCACTTTTCTCCCCACACAGTAGCTGGTATACTAACTATTCGCCTAGGCAAGTGTCATAGACTGTACTTTTTGTATGGAATGTTGAGGGTTAATTTCTGAGTTAAATTTTTGGCCACACTGTGTGGACATAGAAACAGTTAACTAGATTTTCTTAAGGATCAAACAGCCTAGGAAGGACCACTTTGCAAATATATTCCAAAGTGACATTGTTGTTCAGAGGACGATTAATTTGGAAATGAAAGGGCTTGATTTGTGGTTGACTAGGAATTTCAAATACTAGCAGATGACCATGTGTATAAGGGTTCCCTTGGCTTTCGTTTGGGTGATTTTAATTGTCAGTAACAACAAAAACCTGAAATTGGCTTAAACAATAAAGGAGGTGTTATCGATTGAGCTGTACCCTGCCCTACCCCTGCAAAACTCACCATGTGAAGAAGAAGAGATCAGGATGATGTATCTACAAGTCCAGGACCACTGAGAATTGTCAGAACCACCAGAAGCTAGGTTAAAAGGTGTGGAACAGACTCTTCCTCACAGCCTCAGAAGGGACCCGGCCTGCTGACACCTTAAATCAGAATTCTAGCCTCCAGAACTGTGCGGCTATCAATTTCTGTCATTTAAAGCCCCCCCTCTCCTTTCTGTTATAGTAGAGGCAACGAATTAATACTGGAAGTTTACTGGTTCACATAACAACAACAACAGAAAGAAAGCCCAGAGGCAGAGTAGATTTCAGCTACCATTTTATCAGATCTTTACCTTAATTCTCAGATGTTCTCTCTTTTATGGGTCACATTTGTGCCCCGACGGGTAAAGTGGTTTCAGGAGTTCTAGGAATCACATCAACTTCCATGCTATTGAGAGAAAGGGAGAGCATCTTTCTCCTAGAGTTTGAAACAAAAGACTTGAACTTAGTTTGGACAGACTTAGGTCACTCCCACTTCTAATAACTGCAGTGGCTAAATAATTAGAAGTTTTGAGTGAACTAAATAAATCAGGGTGTGTGCTTAGGTTTAGAGGTAAAATCAACTTCTCTCAAAGTGCATGTGCTATGTAGGGGAGGGGCGCATACCTGAAGGAAAATAAGATACCAGGGAAAATTGGGAAGGAGGGAATGGAAGCTAAATAAGCAGCAAATGTATATAGCTTTTGACCAGAGAAAAATATTTTAACATTGCTTTTGCCTTACAGGTATTTTAAGTTTTTATAGTCTAACTTATTGACTTCCTCCTTTATAATTTCTGATTTAATGTTTTCTTCAAAAATAAATGCCCATTTCTTGAAATTGTCAATTTTATGACACTATTTCTATTTATAATTTGGTTTTGATGCAATTGAGAATAACTGGATTGTTATGGTTTATTGCATAATATTTATTAATGGCTTATGACTAATAAAGAGGAAAGAACACTGATACATAAAAATACATATGTACACAAGGAGAAGTGGATGAGAGTCTAGGTGATTTTTTTTAACTTCTTAAAATACATATTTGATTTTTAAGATGAGTATTATTCAGCTTTTTATAATAATGAAAGGTAAATTTAATTGAAAGCATTTCAAATTCAGGTGTATATTGCTAATCACATTGCTAATTCTTTACAAACAATGACATTTAAAATTCTTTTAAATGACGACCTGGGGGCTGCCTGGGTGGCTCAGTTGGTTTAGCATCTGCCTTCTGCTCAGGTCATGATCCCAGAGTCCTGGGATCAAGCCCCATGTCTGGCTCCCTGCTCATCAGGGAGTCTGCTTCTCCCTCTCCCTCTACTGCTCCCCCTGCTTGTGTTCTCTCTCTCTGTCAATTAATTAATTAATTAATTAAAATAATAAAACAATAAACAAATAAATGACAACCTGAATTCATAAGATAACACCCAATATTTTCCAAGAGGCACCCTATATTTTCTTACGTTGCTGGAAAAGTCATCTGTATTATTCTTATTGGATTAAAAAGTAAAAGTGATTATTTTAAGATCTCAGTGACTAAATTTAGTTCTGGAAATGAAAAAATTTCAAAGGTCAAGCTTAGAGACTGCTATTCTGCATGATTTTTATTCCATTGACCCAGGCTGAATTTGATGACTTCAAAATAGCTTTTGATTAGAAAGGATGCCACCTAGTCTAAAGCACTCTCAGTACCCACTTTAACAAAATGTACATTTTGCAAGGAATATTCCATGAAAGAAGCATTTGGTAAGCAAGTTTAGAAAATAATGTCAGGGCACAATCTACAGTGAAATGTAATGAGAAAATATCATATTACTGTGATGTGATCAAAAATTGAAATGAAAACTGCAACAGTATTTATCTAGAATGATTACATTTTAAAGAGCATCTGAACTTGAATGCAGTTTGGAGATTGATAGACTATTCAATTAACCAATATCCAATTTACTAGAGTAGAAAGTCAGGCAATCAGATGAGACTGGGTCAGAAGTATGCAATCGTTTCCTATTTATGGGTTTTAAATGTATTTCAGAGATTAAACCAGAGTCTTTCCATTGCTTGCAATAAACAACACTTTTCATTCTTTTATTTATTATTTGCTTTTAAAAGATGTAGTCTGTATTTCCTTGACTCTTTACATTCCCTGTTTCAAGCAACGGATTTTTTTGCAGGATTTTGAATTTATTTATTTCTGATACTCTGATTTAATTTGAACAGTTAGTAATATCTCAAAATACCCGGAATCTGAAGAATGCCCATGTAAGGGTTGCTACAACATTTGTATGTCACACTTGATTGTGCACTGCTTCAGAGTAGACACTTGGTAAAAAACAAACAAACAAAACAAAACAAAAAACACAATGCCTGCCATTCATTCTACAATGACTAAGCTGTGTGTAATGAGTTAATATTTTTGGCAATAATTTTTAGTTTTTCTTGTTGTGGACTTTGCGTGGTTAAGGTATCTTTTGTTTAGTAGTATCTATGTTAAAAAATACTGAGTTTTTATTAAGTGCCATTTATTGTGCTAAATATTATGCTAAATACCAAGAATACAAAATGAGTGAGTCCTCCTTCTTGTCTTGCAAATCGAGAGCGATGGGAAAGACAGATGGAAAGGAAAAAATTTCAGAAAAATGACTTTATATTGCAATGATAAAGATGAGTCTGGGGCACCACACAGAGGAGACGGCATCTATTCTCGAAGGAAATGACTTGTGAAAGGTGTCATGGGGGCAAGTCAGAGTTAACAAAATCCAAAAAGGGGAAGGATGTTGGGAAGTTGAGGGCATGTGGAGAAGAAAGAACCAAAATGAGGAAAGTCACATAGAATTAACTCTAAAATTAATTTTCCCAAGCTCATTTTATTGAGGGCTTTCCTTGAGGCAGGTGCTAAGTTCTTTATACACATTATTTTGAAACAATCCTGAGAAACAGGTACTATTTTTCACTCTGTGTTATGTGTGAGGAATAAAAACAGCTCAGTATTTGGTAGAATGTTAAGTATAAGGCAGACAGTGATAAGAACATGAAACTAGAGCGATGCAGGGAACAGTCTAAAGAGAAATAATCTTTTGAGTTAAGGAATTTAATTTTTAGTTGCTGGATGATACCATGTTTATGCCAGGTTGTCACAGAGAATTGGCATATTTACTGAATATTTGAGATAGGTTACTCTGGCCACTCTGTGGAGGGTGGACTCAAGAGGCACACAGTGACGGGAGAGACCATGCTTGGAAGGTAAGCTGCAAGGCAAGGGATGTTAGGATTAGGAACCTGGACAAGTGGGAGCCGGGCAGAGAGGAGCCATCATTAATTCCACTGGTGGTTTGAGAATAACCTGCTTCTATTACAGCTCCGACATTTTTACTTGGCTGAAGTATTCACCATAAGGAATTCTCTTAAAAAATACAAAAAGCCCACAACTGGCCATTTTGTTGGGAGGCAAGGAGATAACCATTTTTAAAAGTGACATTTCCTTCTTCAACTGCCTGAGAAATCAAATAACAGAATGCAAACAGTGTATGGGGCATCTTGCCCTAGTGACGCAGAGAAAATGTTAGAGATTTTTGCTTTATGATGTAAATGGCCACCATGCCTGGCTATTTAAAGCATTCCCTCCACCATTAGATGTAGGTGTCTCAGTTCATGAAAATACTGACAACAGGGAACGTAACGTCTCAGCCGCAAAAGAAATCATTTTATTTGTGCTATTTCAATGCATAGGTTCCTTTCATAGAAGCTGTTGTGAATCTGTCATCAGTGCAAATCTGAAGGCATGTATGGCAGCAAAATGGACAGAAGGACAAACGCTTGGGTAGCAGACAGAGCTGGAAGACTTGGGCATGGACAAGAGACCAAGCAAACAAAATAGCCAAAAGTACAAAGAGGTAGCAAAAGCGCCTGATGTGGAATCGGTAAAAATGTGGGTATGTAACTACCAACTCTGGCAAGTCTCAGTCTTGGCAGGTGCTGGCCACAATCCAGTTTGCTGGTCACAACCCAGTTTCTTCACTGGTATATGAGGTTTGGCTTGATGATTTCTAAAGTTTCTCTATGGTTCTGGCTATAATAGGGGGGCTCCAGATGAGGAAAGTCACATAGAATTAACTCTAAAATTAATGAGGAGATTGATAGACTATTCAATTAACCAATTGAACAGTTGTAGCATATGTCTGAATTTCAACACATTGAAATGTGCCTGAGATTGTCTAGGCAGGTGTGTTGAAAGACAGATATCAGGAGACCGCAAAGTAAAGATTCTTTAAAATCCAAGAGGGAGCACTACCTGCCCTCCTCCCAGGCATCCCTGAAATAATCCTTTCATTCTAGCAATAATAGAATATTCTAAGTGATATTGCCTCAATTACCTTGCAAGAACCAAAACTATTCCTTAATAGAGAACACATTTTAAAAAATCATTGGAAAATTTGAGTACTGGTGTTAAGGAATTTAAAATTAATTTAATGAAAAGCATCAACAAATTTTGTAAACAAAATATCTCAACTTCAAACTACTTTTCTTAGGCATTTACACACTGCCTTTAAGGTTAATGAAATCAATTTCCATAAATAATTTAAACTAAAATTCAAACTGAATCTTAAGATTCTTTTAAACATTAACTGCTTTAAATAAGAGATAGCAAATATATATTGATTACAAAGCATACTACTAGATGGATACTTAAAGCTATTTTAAATCCTCAACACCATGCCCTCATCATTTCTAGTCTTGTTTTATACCTCCCAATGCTTATAGTAGTTCTTATTTTGATACCTTACTGGGATTAAACTATTATAGACTCAGTAGATGTACAATAAATTCCCAAGACAAAAATGATGATTAACTCTGCCTTGTCAACCAAATGATGCTTGTGTTGGGTCATTAGACCTGGTCGATCCTCCAAAGGAAAATTCACTGGTTACTAATCATTAGTTCAAGTATCGTTTTCAAGTACAAACTTCCTTTGTTACATCAATAATTTATTGGGTCCATTCTTTCCATGTAAGTCTTTTTTTAACCTAGTTTTTCTCCACAAATTATGCCCACTCTAAGTTTTTAGTATTACATAATCCAATGGTTTTTTTTTTAAGATTTTATTTATTTATTTGACACAGAGAGAGAGAGAGAGAAGAGAGAGATCGCAAGCATAGGGAGTGGCAAAGGGAGAAGCAAGCTCCCTGCTAAGCAGGGAGCCTGACACTGGGCTCTATCCCAGGACCCCGGGATCATGACCTGAGCCGAAAGCAGACGCTTAACCGACTGAGCCACACAGGCACGCCTACATAATCCAGTGTTTTGCCTGTTTTTAGATATTATTAAAAACATATGGATGTCTAAATACCACGTTCATAGCAGCATAATCCACAATAGCTGAAATGTGGAAGCAACCCAAGTATCCATTGATGGGTGAATGGATAAGCCAAACTGTGGTATAATACAATGGATTATTATTCAGCCTTAAAAGATAAGGAAATTCAGACATATGCTACAAAACAGATGAAACTTGAGAACATTATACTAAATGAAATAAGCCAATCTCAAAAAAGACATATAAAGTATGATTCTGTTTATACGAGATACTTAGAGTGGTCAAAATCATAGAGACAAAAAGTAGAATGGTGGATGCCAGAGGCTGGGGAGGGTAGGGGAATGGAGAGTTAATGTTTAATGTGTATAGTTTTAGTTGTACAAAATAAAAAGAATCTTGGAGAAGGATTGTGGTGTTAGTAGTACATCATCATGTATCTATTTTAATGCCACTACACTGTACACTTAAATGGTTACAACAATAAATTTTATGTTATGTGTATTTTACTCCAATAAAAGATATTGGGAAGGAAACAAAAACAAACAAGCAAACATAAGATGTCTTATCTGTATATAATTCTACCCAGTAAGTCCTTCAAAAGATTTCTTTCATACTAGATGAAGGATCAAGTCTATATAGTCAGGTCTCTATAGAACATTTAGCTAGTACACCAAACTGAAATACACTGTAGAACCCTCTTTCTGCCTATATATTTCATGTAGATTTGGGACTAATTTTTCCTTCCTATTTTTGGTGTAGCCACTAACTTCTTCAGGATTATTTGAACAATTAACAGCCCCACCCCCATATTTGTCATTACCTATTACTCTGAGAGAAGCAAGCACATCTTTGCAGTTTATAAGCAAACATATACTTAATAGAAGAAACAGTTTATGCATATAATTAATACTTCCTATTTTTGTATTGCAATCAATATAATATACTTTATGCTAATTCATTACATTTAAATTTCACTATGAAATCATAGCCTTTCAAGAACAGAATTTGTTTCCATTAATTATGAGGGCTTTTTGTGTCATTATTAATTTAAAATTGTCACAGTGAGCCATTATGAGACCCTTTAATATGGTTCCTTTGTTCTTTTAATACAGGGCTCCCAGCAGGCATCCCTGAAAGAATCCTTCCTTCTAGCAATAATAATATATTCTAAGTCCAAATAGATATTTTCTTCCCCTAAAACATGTAATCAATCATGTTCAAGGAGCATAGTTATTTTTTAGCAAAGAACACAATGGAAAACAAAATCATAAGAAAAGGTAAGTACTGGTTAAGGAAATTTGTTGGGTTTGTTATTGGACTTCTCTCACTGAACACATGGAAAAGATATTTGTTTTTGTTAATTTATTTTCATTGGTATTTCCAATTTAACATATCACAATGTTAACTTGTTGTCAGATGGGAGTTTTATTAATTACTAATATTTTCCATAAGACTGAAAAGCAAGAGTGGGTGTTGCAGACAGAATTAGTAAACTGATTTTGGGGACAGAGGTTCTTTACCTAGCTTTGTATTGCTTATTGGGTAAATATACTCCAAAGCCAAGAGCCATTAGTCATAACCAGAAGAAAGATAAACATTTACTTACTGAATCATGCCTCTGTGAAGGAGACAAAGGGAGGCATTAGGGTAATATAACCGGATTAGAGTGACATGAACCCAATAGTAAGTGGTAGCACACTGAATAAGGGATGGGACTCAGGCTCCAAAGCTGACAGATGATAGATGATGGATAAAAAGATGATAGATAGAAAGATAGATAGATAGATAGATAGATGATAGATGATAGATAGATAGATAGATAGATATCACACATTATTTGCTCTCTAATTAGCATAATCAGGTGTGATTAACATTCAGATCAGTAGACTGAGTAAAACAAACTGCCTTTCCCAATATAGGTGGGCCTCATCCAAACACTGAAAGCTTGCCTGGAATAAAAAGGCTGAGTAAGAATGAATTTGCTCTCTCTGCCTGACTGTCTTTGAGATGAACATTGGTCTTCTGTCCTCAAACTCAGACTTGGATCAGAACTTACACCATCCATTCTTCTGGGTCTCCAGCCAGCCAACCACAGATCTTAAGACTTCTCAGCCTCCATAATCACATGATTCAATCCCTCATAATAAATTTAAATGTGTATAATAGAATAATATATAAAATAATTAACATAATAGAATAATATGCATAATAATATGAATAGCAATATGTATCTCAGTGGTACTGTTTTTCTGGATAACCCTGACTAATACAGATTGCAATACTTATTATGTAAAACAGAAAAATCAAGAAATAAAAATTAAGTCATTTAGTAATCTGAAATAAATACCCGAAGAAAAAGCTAAGATAGTTCCAAATGATTGTGCCAGAGGAAGGAGAATTAAGATAGGAAATGAATGAATCAGGGGACTATGTTTTTCAATATAAATCTTGATAAATTATTTGGTATTTTAAACTATTTACAGGTATTTCTGTGAAAGTAAAACAAATAAAAATACTACTGACCCAGGATAAAGGGTGTTGGGGAAACTGAGGTAAAGCAGACTTTAAGACTGTGACTCTAGGAAAAGTAAGGAAAGCTTTGGATATTTCTTAGAAACTACAGTAAAAGATGTGTCCTCTTTGAAACCAGAGAAAAAACCATATGGGGGAAAAAAGGTTAAAATGAGAAGCACTGACAACAAGCTGTGATGAGAATAATAATAGTTTACCTTCACTGAGTGCGTAAGCTGTAAGAGGCACCTTCAAACTGCCTTGCATGAATTAATCAATATAATACAATTTTAAGTGGTAGGTGCTATTACCCTAAATGTACAGATGGGGTAAGAAGCACACAGAAACCAAGAAGCTTCCCAAAGGTCACCCAGCAAAAAATGATTTAAGGGAGTTTGTATTTGAACCGAAAGACATTTTGTTCCATTTTGAGTCCCCATGCTCCACTGCCTCTTAGGGAACTGATACATATAATAGAAGAAAGAAATGAAGGAATTTGGGGTAGGATGAAGAGTGTAAGTAACGATGTGGAAGGAGGAAAGTAAAGCTGACAAAGTAGACGCAGAGTGGTCTTGAGAGAACACGATTCTGTACCTAGCAATGATGCTGCCTGACTGTGTGCCTTGCAGAGGCCATCTCTGACCCTTAGTCTCTCCACCCTAAAATTGAAGAATTTTTCTAGACTAGCTCTGATGACTTCTATTCTTAAAGTTTTTATTTAAATTCCAGTTAGTTAACATATAATATAATATTAGTTTTAGGTGTACAATATAGTGATTCAACAATTCCATACGTCACCCACTGCTCATCAGGACAAGTGTCCTCCTTAATCCGCTTCACTTATTTCCCCGGGCCCCCACCCACCTCCCCTCTGGTAACCATCAGTTTGTTTCCTATAGTTAAGAGTCTTCTAATTAAAAACAAAACAAA
Source organism: Halichoerus grypus (assembly GCF_964656455.1). Taxonomy (NCBI): domain Eukaryota; kingdom Metazoa; phylum Chordata; class Mammalia; order Carnivora; family Phocidae; genus Halichoerus; species Halichoerus grypus. The sequence goes on from NC_135715.1 coordinate 96,439,995, forward strand.
ACAAAACACAAAAACATAGAGGCAAAATTTTACTGAAAAGATTACTTAAGCTGTGGAAGTATCATCTCAACTTCCCTATCCTTCTATTTTCAGAGAGCAGGGAAGCTTCAAAATTATGGATTGATCTGGCAACCCCTATGGAATATTGCTTATTCTCATCTTAAGTGGGAAAGCTAAAACTACCTTCTCCATTCATTTTTCTCATAGGCGTTGTTCCACTCATCCCCTTATCCTATGTTTATTTTATTTTTTTAAAGATTTATTTATTTTAGAGAAAAAGAGAGCACACACAAGCCGGAAGGGCAAAGGGAGAGGGAGAGAGAATCTCAAGCAGACTCCACGCTGAGCGCAGAGCCCCACGCTGGGCTCGATCTCACAACCCTGAGATTACGACCTGAGCTGAAACCAAGGGTCAGATGCTTAACCAACTGGGCCCCCAGGCACCCCTATTTTTCTTATTAATGACATTTCCTATGACTCAATATCATAAACTGGGTACAAAAAAAAATGTAATATCTCTCATGACCATAGCATTAAATTAGTGGTTCTCAGCCCTGCGTGCTTATTAGGACTGCAGAGTTACAGGGCGCCTGGCTTGTGTGGCTGGTGGTGTCTGACGCCTGATTTCTGCTCTGGTAATGGTCTCAGGGTTTTGAGATCAAGCCCTGCTTTGGGCTCCCAGCAGCCCCCCGCACTCAATCTCTCTTTCTCTCTCAAATAAATAAATTTTTAAAAGAAAAAAAAAAAAAAAACTGCATAGCTGAAGACAAAACAAAAACAACAATAACAATAAAACACGTGCCTGATCCTCATGACCCAAGTCTGAATTAATTGACAATTAACGTGGTTTTAAAGGTTGGAGACCCTAATATGAAGCCAGTTTTTGGAAACCCTGTAATAGATAAATAAATTTAGCATATGCAGACAAACCATGAACTAAAGACTTACAAGTGAACCTTGGCAAATAGATCATTATCTATCATTCCATGTGCTTTCTGTATGAAAATCACCGGTTAAACACTTTTGTAAAAAAACTATTCTGATTAATTTAAATTAGAAAGGGACAAGATTACTCAAAGGATGTAGTGTGGATCAAATAACTTATAACTAGGCAATGCAAAGGACAGGACCCAAAACATCTTCTGGGACCAAAGTAGCAGAACTGATGGGGCTTTTCAGGCCCCTATCATTGGGATAAACCAGCTTCAATCATTTTGTTATTCTTATACCTTCTCAAGATTTAAATACCTGACAGGAAGAGCCTGGTTGCCCAAGTAGGTCATATTCCCCATTAATAAAAGAGGGTAGAGTCAAGACAGCACAGTGGAAAGCACAATGAGCAAAGGGTAATTCTCCAAAGGGAAATCAGGATTTCATTACCAATGACAAGGAGATAGATGATGTACCGTCAAAACCAGTAGATAGCCAATCAAAATTCCATTTCCTTACATACATCCCCTTACTACCATGAGCAATACTACTTTTAAAAATAGCCAATATATAAAAGTTCGAACTTACATATCATCAGACAATAATTATATACATTAACAAAAGCTTTCTTGCACCATTCCTTTAATGAAAAATCTCAGTTGCATTAAAATATGATTCTATTAATAAATATGACTCACAACATGTTTTAGTTTTCTATCAGTTTTGTAGAAAAGAATACATAACTCTAGTGGGACCCTCAGCATCTTTTTAAATCTTCAATAGGATTGTGTTAATTTGTTGAATACAATTCAGTGGAAACTTAAGTTGCCAATGAGACTCTGGTTATCTAGAGAGTTGATAGGGCATAAAAGAAACTTATGCTAGCCTCAGAGAGGTCTAGAGTGCTCTTCTCCCCAGAGCTTACTCCTGGTAATAGAGGTTTTTTTGGAAATGCATTATTTCAAAATTGTGTCCCTTGTCTCTGCTATGTTCCTTCAAAACACTTTCCTGGCACTGCTGTGTAAACCTTTTATGTTTTTAATTTTCCATTTATAACACACCTAGAGGACATTTTGAAATACACTGGATGCAAGAGTCTGTATGAACATATCCTTTCCATAGAAACTTCCACAGTTTTGTATCTATAAATGCTATGGTTTCTTGTTAGATTATTGTAGAATTTAAGTATGCTTATATGCAGTATTTCATATAAGATATATTGGAAGGTTTAGGGTGATATTTATTAAACGAGAAACAGATTATAGTCATCTTCCAGAAAGACAAAAAGCTTGAATTAATCTTCCAAGAAAACATAGATCTCAGATCAAATGAGAAGTATTTTAGTAAATCAGGCTAAAATGGCTTTTTCTAACAGCACTATGTCCATGTGGTAGATAAATGTATCATTTACTCAAAAGAAGAGTTACTAAAAATGGCTTTTCCCAACAGATTTACTTTTTTGATCGGGTTAGATCAGATGAAGAAAAGGAGCGTGAAGATGTAGAGCCGTCCTCAAGAGAATTCCCCAAGGGTTTTCTCAAACACCTAATCTGACCATCGTCATAAATCTTCAAAGTAAGCAGAGGTATAATAATATTTGATAAATGAGAAATGATGGCTAGAGAGGACCTCCACTTTCATACTAGTTTGGAATTATCTACCTACTGATCAGAAGGTGATCAGAGGTGCTTGATAAAATATAAAAGCCTATCCTGAGACCTTATGAGACTATGAAGCATTCTTAGAATAAAACCCAAGAGAAGATGTAAATTCAGAGAAATAAAACTGAGAAGCTGTTTCTCTGGGGGATTTTTTTAATTGAGTAAAGGAAGTTGAATGCCTGAGAAGTGCACTGGAGGTATTGACAGCCTTGTAGGGCTTGGATGACAAATGTACATTGGATTCTTGAAAGGTACATCCCAGAATTAAGGATTAATTAGAAGTAGCTCAGTCCTCAGTGACTGCAAAGCAATTTTAGATCATTTGGAAACCTTGAATTGGATTAATTGATTTAGATTACTAGTATCTCCAGGTACTTTGCAAGACAAAAAGTAAACTTGCTTTTCTACAAAGAACTGCTACAAATAATTTTTCAACTATGTCCTTAATACACAATGCAAAAATAACAGGACACACAGAGAAGAAATAAAACATGAAAGAAAACCGGCAGAGACAAATTAAAATGAACGAATCAAAAGGGATTCTAGAAAAAAAAAAAAAAAAAGGTACCATGAAAACACGATCAACAAACATTGACAACATTTACATATATGGAACACTACACCCCAAAATTGGGGAATGCTTTTTTTCATACCAAGCATACATAGATCATTTGCAAAAAAATGACTATATATTGATTTTGAGAGTCTCCAACACCACTAGGAGGTTTAATAATTCACTCTGAGGACTCACAGGGCTCAGCATATAGTAGTTCTCACGACTATGATTTATTAGAGCAAAAGAATACTGTTATGGGCTAACCTGTGTCCCCCCACCCCAAATTCATAGATTGAAGACTTAAACCCCTATATGCCTATAGTATATGACTGTACCTGGAGATAGGGCCTTTATAGAGGTGATTAAGTTGTAATGAGGCCCTTAGAGTGAGTCCTAATCACTAGTATCTTTATAAGAAGAGGAATTCTGGACACACAGAAAGACACAGAGAGGACGTGCATAGAGGAACAACCGTGTGAACAGGCAGCCAGTGGGAGACCTTCTGCAATCCAAGAAGAGAGCCCTCAGGAGAAGCCAAGTCTGTCAACATATTGATCTTGGATTTTTTGAATCCAGAACTGTGAGAAAATGAATTTCTGCTGCTTGAGCCATCCTATATGTGGTATTCTGTTACGGCAGCTCTAGAAAACAAATACAGATACAAGAAAGTTAGCAAAGGGAAAAGGCATATACAATTAAGTACCAAGGAAATCAGGTACAAGCAAAGCTTCCAAGGGTCCTCTCCAAGTGGAATCACACAGGACACATAATTTCTCCAGCACCTAGTTAAGACATGTGTGAAATGTCACTAGTCTCATTAGACACACTCAGTGGCCAAGGGCTTTACTGGGAGCTGGTCATCTAAGCACCCTCTGGCTATCACATATCAAAGTTCCAGACTCCCAGAAGGAAAGCAGGTGTTCACCACAAACCATATTGTCTGTACAAACAATGCAGTCCCAAGGAACCACTCTTATCAGTCAGGAATCCCCCCTGAAATCTAAGTTAACAGACCGCAGCCCAGGGCCAATTTTGCAAGTAAGCTTTTCTGAGGATAGTTTCAGTTCTGCTATTTCAACTCTTCTGCACAATCCACCCCTTGCCCTCTGCCCAAGGCACATTTACAGCAAAATGACTATCAAGATGCTCACCAAATGGCAGTGTTATCTCAGTCATAACTTTTAAGGGGTCATGGATTTATTCAGTTAAATCCCATTTACCATAAAAGTCTGTCTTAAAAAGCCAAGCGACTTCCTCCTAAAGTTGGTGCATTACCTTTTTTACCTGGTCCATGGCACCAATTTAGCCCCAGAAGAACTCTGGCCAGTCAATCAGAGTTGACCCGAATGCCTTCCAGAGCTGAGGTAGTGTCAAGATGGTCAGGATGCACATGTAAGAAGTACAATGCCAGGGGGCATATTCATCACGTTTATAATAAAGAGTTTTTACCATTTTTAGGGCCCCCCAAGCAGGATGTATATTAATCAGGCAGTATAAGTTAATAGGGCCCCTGATGTGGCCTCCATCATATTACCCTAGCCTTCTATGTTCAGTCCACGTAATTCAATTCAGTCATTGGTTTCAAAAGGACAACCTGAAGCTGTCAGTTCCAAATAGTTTTGCTTGTCTCTGACGCCAGTTCATCCTCCTCACAAATGTGGATGGAAACTGGAGGTGTACTGTGTGGAAAGTGCTAGGGTCAACCCCTGCTGTCTCCTAGACAGGTGATAGGCTTAGCAGTGAGATTGTATCAAAATGCTCAGAGCAGCCTGGAAAATCAACACTGGGGATTTTTCTCTCTTTTCTGGGAGGAAGGGAGGAAGAATAAGCTTCTAGGAAGAGTTTTGAAAAACAAAGATTGTTAATCCTTCTCCATGCCTTGCACTTGCCCAGGTGCCAGGGTTTTGCCTTTTCTGAGTTGTTTTATCTAAGTGTGTCTCATTCAGCAATCGTGCCTTTACAGTCTTTACTTTATCCCCTACTCCCACCCATATCACTCATCTATAAGGGTTGTATTTAAGACCGTCCAAGTATTTTCTCAGAGCAAAACAGAACAAAACAACATTTTATACAACTTAATCAGAAAGGCACATCATGCTTAGAAATTAAGTTGAAGTACTGGATTTTCAAACATTTTTGAAATGAGTTTACACAACCTCCCATCCCTTTTATTCTAATCATTTACTGAGTGAGCAACCTAAAAAGAATCTCCCCTTTCTGAAGGCGGCTGTGTTTATTAATAAAACTGCCTTACTGCAGTGTGTGCACCAGGAGAAATGTGCAGGACGTGGACTCAAGCGATCAGTTCATTGCTGCAAACTACAACTAATCAGGAAAACCAAACACAACTGATCAACAGCAGTGCGACATCCCCTCGTGGGTCAAGAGTCTCACCTGTCAGGAGCGGGTGGAGGGTTCACAGTCCCCATCATGTGCCCTCCTCCCAACTTGCAGCTATTAGCAGAGATCACAATTTAGGAATACAATCATTTTCAAAATATAAAGTTGATTAGGAACTCAATTTCAGATAGTTCTATCAAAGAATGGTCCCTTTTCTGTGGGCATTTGTATGTGACACAGATGGTCCAGTCAGCATCAAGGATCTCTTCATGGTTTATGGCCCCTACACAGGAGGGTCCTAAATCTGCAGCCATCTTGGAACCTGAGCTTTGCTCGTTAAGCCCCCGGCTGCCTTCAGTTCTGCAAAATCCATGCTGAGACCAAAACAGCCTATAACAGAAAATACTAGGTTTCAGCTTGGAGTCAGGTCCAAGCAATTATTATCTGCATTCAGATTTTTAAAAAAGCCAGTGGTTTTTCTTCAGCAAAGGTAAGATTCTACAGGGCCAGACAACTGTGTTCCAAGTCCAGGTGACAGGCAAGGATTTCCTGAGCCTTTTATGTCTCATAGGTGTTAGAGTCCAAATTGATCCACTCAAAAATATGCACATTAAGTTAGAACCTTATCTGCCTCTAAGGGTCAGATATCTGATTTCATAAGAGCTCATTAGCAACTAGGAACTGTTTTTACAACATCAAAAATGTATCTCCATTTGGAGATTGATTCTCTGTTCATGTGCCTCCCTTTATTCAGAAGCTCTAATAATAAGCAAAAATCAGAGCCAAAAACATCAGTTATAAAGACATGTTTCATTTTAAATGCTTAAAGAATTTAAATTGCAACCAACCCACCAGTGACAAAAAGCAAGGAATGTGTGTCCCACTAGCACTTCACTTTGTAGCTTCCCCCAATTATGATGAGCTCTCTAGAATTCATGGAATTATAAGCATTTACAATTTTTATTATATATGCAGGTGCAATAACTGCAAAATACAAAGCCAGTTAAAATCTCCTTTTTATGCTGTTGCAAATTTATTATAACTTCTATCAGTAAATTCCACATTCACAGGTTTAAGATTACAATTGCCAGGGGAATGCAAGACTGAGGCAGGGGTCCTGCTGCAGTGCAAGCAGTTAGGCTGAAGAAATGACAAGAATGTTCCTTTTATCCCCACTTTGGCTCACCTAAAACTTTGCTCCAGCTCTGGGAACTGATTTAACCTTTTTTATCCCACTTGGAGGAGAGAAACAAACTTTACATGTCTAGCTCATCCAGTGCTCACATTTAGGGATGTTTCTCCTAAAGGGAGAAAAGACAAACAATCAAACACATCACCCAGGTTGCATTTTTTTTCCTCCTCACTTTAGATAGAATGCCATACACTGCTAGAGAATACAGCAAGCCAACTCTCTTGAAGGGGATATATCATTTTCAAATCCACAAGCAACTTTTACCTCTCACAATAGACAACAGTTCAGCGGCTGTTTCATACCATGGATGACTTATAGACACCCAGGAAGTGAGGGCTCATCATTCTCTGCCTCTCAAGTATTCCTTTTTCAAACAATGTTTTCACCACATTTCACTGTGTCAGGGTTAGGCTAGCATATCCCACTTTTGACACCAACTATTTCAGGGGAAGACTCACAGGAATCAGCATAATCTTATTCAGGGCTATGATATATTACAACAAAAGGGTACAAAGAAAAATCAACAAGGGGAAAACTTGATGAGGTGAAGTCTGGAGGAAACGAGGTTCAAGCTCTTCTGAGTCCTCTTCCAGTAGAGTCACACAGGACACACTTAATTCCTCCAACAGTGAGTTGTGACAGGCATTTGAAATGTTGAAATGAGGGAAACTCATTAGATACTGAGTGCCCAGAGTTTTACTGAGGGTTGGTTAGGCAAACATCTTTTGTCTCTCACATACCAAAAATTCAGATACCCAGAAGGAAAGCAGGTGTTCAGCGTAAACAACATTATCTGTAAAAACATTTTAGTCACAGTGAGTAGCTCTTCTCAGTTTTGAAAATGATGGGAATCCTCCCAATATCTAAATTCCCATATATCAGGCCAGGGCCACCCTTCAAAAAGGCCTTTCTATACTAATTTCAGACTGACATAGACCCATTTAGTAAGCCTCAATAAATGTCAAAGGTTAAATACAGCAATGTTCTCTTATCACAATTCAATTAAACTAGAAATAATAACAAAATATTACAAGTTAATCTCTATATTTGAACAATATGATATATATGTATATATATGTAGGGGGGCAAGTAAAAAAAATCACAATGAAAATAAAATATTTTGAACTAAATTCATTAGGAATCAAGAATAGAAGTATGAAATCATCATATTATGTCACTACAGCCTCATCAGGATGGCTAAAATACAAAAGACTAAAACTACCAAGATTCGGTGAGAATGTGGAGCAAATAGATCCCTTAATCACTTTCTTGTCAGTGTAAGTTGGTACAACAAAACTGTCAATAACTTATGCAATGACTGGGATTCATGAAATTGTAGATAAATGGAGAGTTGTGATGGGGAAATTGGGTGCTGTCAGTGTTCTCTTTATGAGCAATATGTAGATTAAATAGGTAACTGCTTTTGGCTTTTTTTTTTTTTGAGCAGTATATTTTAGTTTTGTACATCTTTATAAAAATATGTACTATTTCACATTAGACAACAGTTTAAGAGAAAAACAGAAATGTTGCTCAGAGAATGAAAATAAATTATTTCAGAACATCATATATTTATGTCTTAGAAGCCAACCTTATTGAGTGTCTCAAACAGGATCTTTGTTATACATTGTACAACAAAGTTTATGGTATATCAATTCTTCCAAATGTAACCACATGTCTCTGTGATGTCACTGAAGCTAATAGTACTGGATTCATATAAAATTAATATTCAGAAACTGTCCATAATCCAAGTTTGCCACACCTTTTAAGCCATTAAATTATTCCTAATCCTGGCACCCATAAGCTAACTACATTTTCAATTTTCAAGATATCCAAGTTAGGTCTCATATATTCCTTCATTTATTCATAAAATAAATATCTTTGAGAACATGGACATTTTGAGGATTTCCATATTATGTTTGAAGGGATCTGGAACCCCTTGAAAAACATAATAATGCCATTAAAAATTTTAAAATATAAACATGCACACATATGTACATGCATACATATTTGTACATATATATGTATCTATATCTATCTAACATACAAGCATATACTTAGGTAAATATATATTTACATATCTATTTTGTAAGACAAACTGAAAATAAAAATGAAGTCAACATCTCTCTAGATAGGAAATAAAATGTAAATAAATGCACAGAAGTGAGTGGGGGTTAAAGTGATTTTAAAAATAAAACAAAATTGGGATCCTGGATTAGAAACTGGCAGAGAAGTCTTGGTATTCATTTCCTATGTAATTTTAGAGGAGACAGTCATGTGTGCTGGGATCCTGGGCACAGACTGGATTTCTCAGCCCATGTATGACGACTAAAAACAATGACATACTGCTATTAGGGCTTTAATCATAATGAAGCTGAAGCTTACAATGATAGAAGGAACAGACAGAACCATGGATCTTGATCTAGACATGTCATTTATTAACTTGGGAACTGATTTATTTTCCTTTAAGGAAACAGTCCTTGACTGACAATATTAAACCTTACTGTGAAAAGGATCCTCACTACAGTATTTGAAGGCAGCTGTAAAACCAGTAGGTATAGAGGGATACATTTGGAAAAAGAAGAAGGAATAACCTGTAGAAAGGGAAAGTCGACATTGTAGATAGTGGCAAAAATAATGAACAGGACAGAACAAAAAAACAGAATTTTAAGAGGCCAACATTCCATTTGGCTAAGACAGAGTGAGCACAAGGTAAAGTGGCTGACAATGAAGGTAGAGGTGTAGGCAGTGCTGCTAAGTCGTGTATACTTTGACTGTCATTTCAAAGCATTTGAATTTTATATAAACCACAATGGGAAATCATTGGAAGACTATAGGTAGTCGAGCATCTTAATATGATTTGCTTTAAACTTATTATTCTGACTTCTCTGAGGACAAAAGATCTGATGGGAGAAGCATGAAAGAGAAATACCAATAATGAGGCTATTTCAGCAGTTAAGGAACAAAATAATGATAACCTGAAATTGACCAATCCCCTAAAAACGGAAAGTAGGCAGATTTAAGGCATATTTTGAGGGAAAAAAATGGCATCAAATGTTGATTAATATTATATATAAAGAGAGGAAAAATGAAACCAAGGATGACCCCACAAGTTTGTTTTGGGAAACTGGAAGGAGAGCTTTAAGTTGGAAATCATTAGCATCTACATGTTATATATTGCCAGTGGGATAGATGAGATTACCTATAAAAAATATGTAGCAATGAATGGATAAATATAGTTAACATTTATTGACTATTAGCTGGATTCCAGGAAGAGTGCTAAGCACTTTACATGACTTATCTTGTTTAATCTTTGCAACAACTCTGGGAAATAGGTAATGTTATTATACACCATTTAAAGAAACAAAAAAACATGATTTTGAAGGGTTATGCAATTGTCCCATAGCTACACAATTAGTAAATGGTGGAGACTATTTTTAAATTCATACAGTCTGAATCTAGGACCTGTAAACTTAATAGCTATTATTACTGTCCTGGGAAAAAAGAAGCATGCTTTGAATCAAGCCTTAAAGAGGTCAGTTTAAAAAGCAAGCAGTGGAGGAACAGCCTACACAAAAGACTGGAGAAAAAAAAAAAAAAAAAGGTGTCCTTGTATTATGAACAGAAAGGGAATCAAGAAAGGGGTATGTTTCAAGATGATAGATGTGGTAGTTCTTGAATGTTGCTGAGACAAAGCCAAAAAATGGCAACTAAATTTTACATTACTAAAGTTATCACTAATTTTAGCAAGTACATTTATACTAGACTGTTGAGTACATGATTTAAGCTGGAGGTCTATGTGGCATCAAAGGAAAAAAATAGAATATGATATCCTGAGAATGACTGAGGATAGGGAGGAGAAGAGAGAGGATGAGACAGGAAGAGAGAGAGAGAAATCAATGTTGTAGGAATGGGAGGAGAAGAAATAAAAAGAAAAGTCTGAACATGTAAAGAGAAAAAGGTGTTGTCCTTTCAGGACAGAAGTGGTCCTGTGTAACCAATCTACCTCCAGGTGGTTGGTTGATGGTGCTGAAAAATAGTATCAGGGGCTTGGCATTGGTTTTGGCCTTTGTCAAGTTAAGTACTCAGCAATGAAAGTTACTAGATTATTTACTGAGTCACTTGGTCACCTGAAAATCCCCATGAGGACATAGATGTGGTTGAGATAAAGAAGCTGATGGGAAAGAGTAGGTGAAAGTCATGGGCATCTGCACCATTGGGTCATGTAACTTACTCATAACTTCAGGATTTGTTTGAACCCTCTATTTTATATACTGCTTTCATTTGATGATGAAGTCCTGCTGTGATCAACCAAATTTATAACTTAGTCTTTTAGAGAACACCTAGATAGTGATGGTAATTTTATGGCCAGTGGTCAAGCATTCAGATTCTATTAGGGACCATAGAAAACCAGAAACCAAGGGAAATACTTAAATGTCAAGGAAAGGAGAGCTTTATTCCAAAATTGTAAAAGACTGTGCTATGATTCACCTGGGTCTATCAGTTTTACACAGCATTTTTTTAATCTGCCACACATATTTCAACCACCATTGGATCTATTTAGCCACATAAACTATCAGAGCAGCCTACAAAGCATCCTGGGCCTGTTCCAGAACCTTTCTTTCCTTCTCCCCCACCCCCCTTTTTTTTCTTTTTAAGATTTTATTTATTTATTTGTCAGAGAGAAAGAGAGAGAGCCAGAGAGCGCACAAGCAGGGGGAGTGTCAAGCAGAGGGAGAAGAAGGCTCCCCGCTGAGCAAGGAAGCCAATGTGGGACTCAATCCCAGGACCATGGGATCATGACCTGAGCCAAAAGGAGATGCTTAACCCACTGAGCCACCCAGGTGTCCCCAGAACCTTTCCTTTTCTGAGCCTGTCATAGTCCATTTGGGCTGCTATAACAAAAGTACCAGAGACTGATGGTTTATAAATAATGGAAATTTATTTCTTACAGTTTGGGAGGCCAGAAGTCAAGATCAAGAGGCCAGCATGCTCAGGTTCTGGCAAAGGCCCTATTTTGGGCTGGAGACTGCTGACCTCTTATTGTGGTAAAAGGGGCTAAGGAGCTCTGTGGGGTCTCTTTCATAAGAACACTAATTCCACTCATAAGGGCTCCACCCTCATGACCTAACCACCTCCCAAAAGGTCTCATCTTCTAATACCATCACATTGGACATTAGGATTTCAACATACAAATTTCAAGAAGACACAAATATTCAGAAACCCATTCAAAGCTGGAAGTCTTTGGGGTTATTTGGTGTATAATGTGTAGAAACACAACTTGGTAAGTAGTATACCCCTCTGAAGAGTTCCACCAGACACGATGTTTCTTAGCTGTGGGACTGTCATATGCAGTAACTTATCCTTCACCTTGGAAGGGATAACTCAACATGCCCCAGACCACAGGAGAGGCAGATCTCTAAATTCTTACAGGATTTATTTTCCACCCTCTTCCATGTATGTGCTGGACCAAAATGTCTAGCAGTGACCTTCTTCACTAGTTCCATTCAGCATCATGTCCCCAGTGTAATAGATCAGGGTGATATAGTGTATTATGAATTGGTGATCAAGGCAGGGGAGTTGATTTTGACATGAGGTAAGATGACTACGATGCATTGTAGACCTGCTAGTTGAAAGCAAACTGCTTTTGATGGTCTTCATTAATCAGTAGAGAGAAAAAGGTATTTGCCAGACCCATAGCTACTTACTAGAGAGTAAGGAATGTGGAAAGTTGCTTCCAAAGGTAGTGCCATGAAACTAAAATTTTATTATACTAATGAATTCAGTAAGAATTCAAACAGAAGAGAATTAGCTTTTTTCATTGTCTATTGCTTCAGCTGGGAAATCTTGAATAAATAGGGATGACTCACTGTTTGGGGAGGGCCTCTCAGCCACATCTGGTCCCTGGGCTAGGATGACTTGAAGGTTGGGTTTAGCTTTGACTGAGTACCTGCCTGCATGTGGTTTGGGTTTCCTCACAGCATAAGGGACTCAGAATAATCAGAATTTTAACATGGTGACTGAGCACTCTAAGAGCAACTTTTTGTGTGTGTGAGGAAGGCAAAACTACATGAGCTCATTTGATTGAGCCTTAGATGTCACAGCCCCACTTCTGCTGAATTCTGTTTGTTAAAAACAAGCCATACATTGTATTAGTTATCTATCGATATTTAAGAAATTAACCCAAAATTTAGTAGCTTAAAAAAAGACTTATTATCTCAATTTCTGTGGATCGATAATCTGGCTGACTCTGCCTCAAGATTTTTCACACATCTGTAATCAAAGTATCAGCCAGAGCTGCTGTCTCATCCAAAGCCTTGACTAAGGGAGGATTTACTTCCAAGATCACTTATATGATTGATAGCAGGATTCAGTTCCTCTTTGGCTGTTGGCCAGAAACTTCCCTCCATTGGTTGCCATATGGCCTCTCCATTGGGCAACACACACCACGACAGCTGGTGTCCATTAGAATAAGAAAGAGAGAAAGCAAGACAGAGAAAGGAGAGGAAAAGACATGTTTATGTGAGCCAATCTCAGAAGGGAGGTGCCAACATTTTTGCCATATTGTATTCATTAGAAGAAAGTCATTAAATCAGCCCAAAATGAAAGGAAGGGGATTCTACAGGGTGTGACTGTCATAGCAGGAGTGGGGAGACTTTACTGGGGGGACATTTTAGAGGATGCCTTCTACAATCTACCCTCTGACCCTGAATAACTTATATACCTTCCACATTCAATATACATTTGTTTTCCCAAGTTCCCCCCAAATTATGTCATATTACATCCAGCTTAAAATCCAGAATCTCACTATATAACTTGTTTTGAGGTATGATGAAGCTCCTCAGATATAGTGCCATAAGTTCAGGACCTTAAGTACAATTCTTCTCATTCTGTTGACTTATAAGACTAGAGACTAATTTTGTCACACAAGCACTCATATAGTAGTGGGACAGGCATAAGATAATCTCTATAGACATTCCTCTTAAAAAAATGTGGAGATAAGAAGCAAAAAGTAGCCACTGACAAATTCTGAAATTCAGCCAAGTCAAATGTTGGCAACCCTTTGATTAGGTCTCAAGGCCTGAGAATAATTTTCCATGGCTCTCTTCTTCTTTGTCAGGGCTTTCTGTCATGTCTTGATTCATACCTCATTTTTCATGACAGATAGCATATGTTTGTGGCTAAGTAGTATTCTCAGCCTGCTTTTTGCCTGTAGGTTGTAAAGGTCCAAAAAAAATTGTCATTTTGTCCCATGCCACCATAATGCTAGTGTTTTGCTGATATACTTCACTCAAAAACTTCCTGTGGATACTACTAGAGTTTACTCCATGAGACAGAAGTTAAAGAACGCAAGTTTCTTTGACATAAAACTTTCTCTACTTTTGGCTCCTGTAGAGACTGCTGAGGGACAAGTCCATTAAACTTCTCTATTAGTCAGCTAGGGGTGCCATCACAAAATACCACAGACTGGGTCTTAAACAACAGAAATTTATTTTCCCATAGTTCTGGAGGCTGGAAGTCCAGGATCAAGGTGTTGGCAAGTTTGGTTCTTCCTTAAGCCTCTCTTCTTGGTTGCAGATGGCCATCTTGTCCTGTGTCTTCACGTGGTCTTTTCTCTGTGCACATGTGTCCCCATATGTCCTACTCTGTTCTTGAAAGGACACCAGTTGGATTGGATCAGGACCCATCCTAAAGGCCTCATTTAAACTTGGTCACCTCTTTAAAGGCCCTATCTCCAAATACAGTCACATTCTGATAAACTGGGGGTTAGAACTTCAAGATACGCATTTTGAAGGGGACACAATTCAGCCCATAACAGCTTCCTACAGACAGACTAATATTGTTTGATTGAGAGGATTTATGAGGTATACCCCATTCTTACACCTTTTCAAGGGCATTTGTGTGACTAAATCTTACTCTGAAGTATCACCTTTGATATGTCTGAGGTTTAGGCAGTTTTTTTCTATTCAAGCCTTTTGCTTCATCTTTAGGTAATTTTTTTTTTTTCTGGCTGTGACCTGGTTTTGAACTTTGCTTAAAAGTTATTTCTTAATTTTAGCATCTTTTGTCATCTAGAAAGATGGAGAATTTTCTAAACCATCAAGTCCTGGCTCCTTTTTATTTAACTATCTTTCCCTCAATTTATGTCTCTCCTGTCTCATTTTACTATAAGCAGTGAGAAAAAGCTAGGCAGCATCTTCAACATTTTGCTATGAAATCCATTTTTTTGGTGCTCTCTACAATGACATCAGATGAGAATGTTGCCAACCTTTCAGCCACAAAGTTGTAAGGATCATCCTTCCTCCAGTTAATAATCTGCTCAGCACTTCCTTTTGAGCCTTAACTGGCTGTATCCTCAAAGTCTGTTAACAATTATTCATTGCAGTAGAGACCTTCTCTAACATGCTCCGTGGAATCCTTGTAGGCGCCATCACCTGGACAGTTCTAAAGTCATTCTCTCCACTTGAAAATCATTGTAGCCTAACTGGCTGGAGTGGTAGGGAAGCATTGTCAGGGCTGGCAGAGCAGCTGGAAATTTACAGGTTACATTCTGAAAGCAAGAGAGCCACAGAAGGAGCTAGAACCCCGATTCTGGATATGTCTGCCTCTGTCCCTAGATGACTCCTAACTGTACGTGCCTGGGGGAGATTCCTGGTAGCCTAGTGAAAAAGCAGGCAGGAAACAGCAAGAAGACTGATCTTTCAATAAAGCACTGTAGTGGGTGAGATTTGTGCTCATTTTTCACCATGTGATTCTTTTTTTTTTGTTTTTAAGATTTTATTTATTTATTTGAGAGAGAAAGCACAGAGGGAGAAGGAGACGGAGAAGCAGACTCCCTGCCCAGCAGGGAGCCTGATGTGGGGCTGGATCCCAGGACCCCGGGATCATGACCTGAACCGAAGGCAGACGCTTAACTGACTGAGCCATCCAGGTGCCCCACCATGTGGTTCCTTAATCTCTGAACAATCAGGCAATAGAAAACTCTAGTGTAATCAGCTTAAACTGTCAAAGACCAGAGCTTGGAGCTGCCAAGACTGATGGAAATTTAGACGGGGAGACTAAGAAATAAGGGAGCAACAAAGAAGATGAGTTCCCAAGAGTGAGTATCTACTGCCCAAATCCTTGACTAACCACTAAACAACACAAGTTCAGGAGAGATCCATAGTGGGGCAAGAAGAGGGATGAGATGGGGGAGGGCAGGAAGCAGTAGGTAGAAGTTCAAAGAACTGAGCAGGGTTATTACCTGCTGAAAAAAAATGCAGGAAAGAATGAGTTTGCTGTTTGAGTGCAGGTAAGTTAAATTACTGCCAGAAGAAAATTCCTCAGAACACAATTAAATCCAGAATAACTATACTATATTATATATTATCCACAAAATATCATTTTCAACCAAAAATGGTAATATATGTCAAAAAATTAAAAGAAAAATTTGCTGCTTGGAGGCTGACAGTGTAGAGATGGATTGATACAAAGGGTAATGAGGAAGCTTTTAGAAGGTGGTTGAATTGTTGACTATCGTGATTGTGGTGGTAGTTACCTGGGTGTAAAAATTTGTCAGAACTTTTCAAAATGTATACATAAAATGAGTGATTTTAATGCACAGAAGCTATACTTAAATGAAATTAATAAAGGCAAACTAAAAAAAAAATTAAAAAGCAGAAATTTTTTCCCCAAGTTCTATAGATAAGGATACAGGGGCCATTGAAGAAGAAGAGGGAAGGGGTGGTTGAACTTTTGTTATAATTCCTTAACATATACATCTTGGCACTTTGTTTTAGTTTGTAACACTGTGATTATTTGACACTTGGAAACAAAAACTGATGTTTTCTTATCCCCCTCACTTTCTCCATCCTCCTTCTGGACACATTTCCCTCTATTCAACTACGATTTCTTTGATGATTTTTTTTTTTAATGATTGCCTTTGTATATTCTATAACAACGCTTGAGCATAGTAACAGCTTGATAAATGTACCTGATGTTGTTTTGCTTGCTTGCCTATTTGAAGGAATTATGAAAGAGCAACTAAAGACAACAACTGCTCTCTTTATGCTTGGGATGTGCTCCCCCAGGACCACCACAGCTGGCTCCTTCCCATCATTTAAGTATTGACACAAATGTCACTTCATCAGAGAGGACTTTTCCACTCATTCTTTTTTTTTTAAATTTATTTATTTATTTTTGATGTAGTGTTTCATGATTCATTGTTTGTGTATAACACCCAGTGCTCCATTCAATACGTGCCCTCTTTAATACCCATCACCAGGCTAACCCATTCCCCCCACCCCCCTCCACAAAAACAGACACATAGGTCAATGGAACAGAATAGAGAGCCCAGAAACGGACCCTCAACTCTGTGGTCAACTAGTCTTCGACAAAGCAGGAAAGAATGTCCAATGGAAAAAAGACAGTCTCTTCAACAAATGGTGTTGGGAAAATTGGACAGCCACATGCAGAAGAATGAAACTGTACCATTTCCTTATACCACACACAAAAATAGACTCAAAATGGATGAAAGACCTAAATGTGAGACAGGAGTCCATCAAAATCCTAGAGGAGAACACAGGCAGCAACCTCTTTGACCTCAGCCACAGCAACTTCTTCCTAGAAACGTCCACTCATTCTTAAGACAGCTCTTTGATCACTCTTTACAACACTACTGTAGTCTGTCTTCTAAATGCTTATCGGTTTTTAAACTGAATTTTCCTTTTTATGTCTGAATTTGTTTATAGGTTGTTTTCTCCAGTAAAATGTATGATCTTTGAGGGCAGGGCCTCTTATTTATTCACAACTGCATTTTCAATACCTAGAGTAGTATGTGACATGTAGTAGGTGTTTAATAACTACTTGAATGACTACAAAAAACTGACAAAGAGCTCTCCATCTGGATTTTTTACTGGACCACTCTTCCCTCGATACAATCTTTCTGGGGTGCAGAAGTTGGCCCAGGTTACTAGCATGTGTAATTTTCTCCTTACCAGTCTCTTAATTTCTTGCATGTTTTCCTTTATAAGGTTGAAAGACAGCTGGCTTTCTGTCACTCCACAGAATGATGACATGTAGCTGGGATCACGGAACCAATGACACATATTACTTAATCTTTCACCATGGAGCCTCTACCATTAACTGCATGAATCTTACTATTTGTAAATAGTTTAAGGAAATGCACTGAGTCTAACACCTGACTTTTTTGTTGTTCTTAGGGAAGCTAGTCTAATTTGGAGGCAAAATAATTCTTTCCAATAAATGAAAACCAGAGTTATCCCTCCCCCAATCATTGTTCTGAAAGTTCAGCTTAGCATTTGAAGCAAATACCTTTAATTGCTATTAGTGATCTATAAAATGAGATTTCTCTATTTTCTGAACATCTTCATATCCTTAAATTAGGATTGTTTGTCTCTGCTTGATCTCAACAGGTCATAAGTACTTTTTTTCAAAAGAACATAGGTCTTATAGGAAATCCCATCTGCTATGGACTGCCTATTTGTATTCTCCTAAAATTCATGTGTTGAAGACCTAATTCCCAATGTGATGGTGAGGTAGGGCTTTGGGAAGTGACTGGGTCATGAGGATGAAGGTTTCGTGAATGGGGTTAGTGCTATTATGAAAGAGGCCAGAGAAAGCTGCCTTGCCCCTTCATCACGTGAGGTTACAGCAAAAAGAGGCCTCGCCAGAAAGCAGGCCCTCACCAGACAGCTAATCTTCCAGCACCTTGATCTTGGACTTCTGAGTATCCAGAACTGTTTGTTGTTTATGAGCTAGGCAATCAATGGTATCTCTGTTATAACAGCCAGAAGGGACTACAACATTATTTCTTCTATAGACATTCTTATTTTTAACTTAGAATGACATCTATTCTTCTTTAGTCTGACAGCTCTTATTCTCTACACCATACATTTTTTTAAAGACATTTATTTATTTATTTATTTATTTATTTATTTATTTATTTGACAGAGAGAGAGAGAGCAAGAGAGAGAGCACAAGTGGAAGGGGAGAGGGAGAGGGAGGGCTTGAGAGCCACCCAGGTGCCCCTATACCATACATTTTCATATTTGATTTTATCCTGTCTTATGTAAGTCTGTAACTTTTGTCTGCACAAATTTCAATGTAAAATAGAGAATACATTTTATTTCTCTTAAATCCTACACAGCAATTAACACAATAGTCATGGATACATGACTAATTTGATACATTTTTTTTGAGGTACAACTGACATACATTAATTAGTTTCAAGGGTACAACATAATGATCAAATATGTATATATTGTGAAATGATCACCACAATAAGTCTAACTAATATCCATCACCATACATAGTTGCAAATTCTTTTTTCTTGTGATGTGAACCTTTAAGATCTACTGTCTTAGCAACTTTCAAATATGCAACACAGTATTATTAACTATAGTCACCATGTTTTACCTTATAGCCCCATGACTTATTTGTAACTGAAGGTTTGAATCCTTTGACCCCCTTCATCCATTTCATCTGCCCTGCTACCCCCATGCATCCTGAAAATCCCACCTCAAGCAACCACCAGTCTGGTTTTTTGTTTGCTTGTTTTGTGTAGATTCCACATATAAATGAGATCATACAATATCTGTCTTTGTCTGACTTATTTCACTTAGCATAATGTCTTCAAGGTCTATTCATGCTGTTGCAAATGGCAAGGTTGCATTCCTTTTTATGGCTAACAGTATTCCATTGTATATGTATACCACATTTTCTTTATCCATTCATTCACTGATGGACACTTAGGTTGTTTTCATATCTTTGCTATTGTAAATTATGCTGCATGAACATGGGGGTGCATATATCTTTTCTTTCCTTTTTTTTTTGTTTAAATATGTATTTATTTTTTGGTAGGAAGTGGGGGTTGTTTGTTTTTATTTGTAAAGATCTTGCAATAGTCTGCAAGGTCCTAAGCATTATTGGTCCCCGTTTCCTCCCTGACCTCAACTCCCACCCCTCTCCCCTCTGCTTACTGCATTCTGGTCACTCCAGCCCTCTGCACACACACGTGGTTTAGAGATTTGCAGGCACTGTTCTGTGTTTCTTTCTTTTTTTTTTTTTTAATTTTACTATGTTATGTAGTCATCATACAGTACATCATTAGTTTTTGATATAGTTTGATGTAGTTTGATAGTTCCATGATTCATTGTTTGTGTATAACACCCAGTGCTCCATGCAATACGTGTCCTCCTTAATACCCATCACCAGGCTAACCCATCCTCCCAACCCCTCTCCTCTGAAACCCTCAGTTTGCATTATCTTTTTAAATTAGTATTTTTGTTTTCTTCAGATAAATACCCAGAAGTGGAATTGCTGGATCATGTGTGGTGTAGTTTTTATTTTTTGAGGAGCCTCCATACTATTTATCATGATGGCTGCACCAATTTACATTCCCATCACAGTGTACAAGGGTTCCCTTTTCTGCACATCCTCACCAACACTTGTTATTTCTTGTCTTTTTGATAATAGCCATTCTAACTGGTGTGAGGTGACATCTCATTGTGATTTTGATTTGAATTTTCCTAATAATTAGTGATGTTGATCATCTTTTTATGTGACTGTTGGTCATCTGTATGTCTTCTTTGGAAAAATGTCTATTCAGATCTTCTGCCCATTTTTAAATCAGATTTTTTTTTTTTTTTTGCTGTTGAGTTGTATGAGTTCTTT
This sequence comes from Halichoerus grypus, assembly GCF_964656455.1. Lineage (NCBI taxonomy): Eukaryota > Metazoa > Chordata > Mammalia > Carnivora > Phocidae > Halichoerus > Halichoerus grypus. The sequence goes on from NC_135715.1 coordinate 96,460,345, forward strand.
ATATATTTTAATATGAACCCCTTACCAGATATATGATTTGCAAATATTTTCTCCTATTCAGTAAGTTGCCTTTTCATTTTGTTGTTTGTTTCCTTTGATGTGCAGAAGCTTTTTAGTTTGATGTAGTCCTACTTGTTAATTTTTACTTTTGGAGTCAGATCCAGAAAATTATAGATTAAGACCAATGTCAAGGAGGTTATTGTCTATGTTTTTTCTAGGAGTTTTATAGTTTCAGGTATTACATTCAAGTCTTTAAACCATTATGAATTAATGTTTGTGTGTAGTGTAAGATAATGATCTGGGTCTCATTCTTTTGCATGTGGCTGTCCAGTTTTCCCAACACTATTTATTGAAAAGACTGTCCTTTCCTCATTGTGTATTCTTGTCTTCTTTGTCATAAATTATTTGACCACATATGAGGGGGTGTATTTCTGGGCTCTCTATTCTGTTCCATTGACCTATGTGTCTGTTTTTATGCCAATACTATACTGTTTTGATTACTATGGTTTTGTAGTGTAGTTTGAAATCAGGCAGTGTGATTCCTCCAGCTTTTTCTCCTTTTTCAAGAGCGCTTTGGCTATTTGGAGTCTTTTGTGGTTCCACACAAATTTTAGAATTGTTTTTTCTGTTTCTGGGAAAAAATGCCATTGGAATTTTGATAAGGATTGCACTGAATCTGTAGGTTACTTTGGGCAGTATAGACATTTTGACAATAGTAATTCTTCCAATCATTGAGCACAGAATATTGTTTCATTTATTCATGTCTTTTTCAATTTCTTTTTTTAAAATTTAATTTTATTATGTTAAGTTAGTCCCCATACAGTACATCATTAGTTTTTGATGTAGTGTTCCATGATTCATTGTTTTCGAATAACACCCAGTGCTCCAGGCAATACATGTCCTCCTTAATACCTATCACCGGGCTAACCCATCCCCCCACACTCCTCCCCTCTAAAACCCTCAGTTTGTTTCTCAGAGTCCATAGTCTGTCATGGATCATCTCCCCGTCCAATTTCCCCCCCTTCATTTTTCCCTTCCTTCTCCTAATGTCCTCCATGCTATTCCTTATGTTCCACATATAAATGAAACCATATGATAATTGACTTTCTCTGCTTGACTTATTTCACTTAGCATAAGCTCCTCCAGTCCCATCCATGTTGATGTAAAAGTTGGGTATTCATTCTTTCTGATGGCTGAGTAATATTCCATTGTATATATGGACCACATCTTCTTTACCCATTCGTCTGTTGAAGGGTATCTTGGCTCTTTCCACAGTTTGGCTATTGTGGACATTGCTGCTATGAACATTGGGGTGCATATGGCCCTTCTTTTCACTACATCTGTGTCTTTGGGGTAAATACCCAGTAGTGCAATTGCTGGGTCATAGGGTAGTTCTATTTTTAATTTTTTGAGGGACCTCCATACTGTTTTCCAGAGTGGCTGTACCAACTTACATTCCCACCAACAGTTTAAGAGGGTTCCCCTTTCTCCACAACCTCTCCAAAATTTGTTGTTTCTTGTCTTGTCAATTTTTGCCATTCTAACTGGTGTAAGGTGGTACCTCAGTGTGGTTTTGATTTGAATTTCCCTGATGGCTAATGATGATGACCATTTTTTCATGTGTCTGTCATTAATGTCTTATAGTTTTCACTCTACTGGCTTTTAACTTTTTGGTTAAATTCATTCTTAGGTATTTTATTTTTGATGAAATTGTAAATAGGATTGCTTTCTTATTTCCTCTTTCTGATAGTTTGTTATAGTCTGATATAGTTTTGATAATTCTCTGATAGTTCTGGATGTATGTTTACTGATTGATTATGACCTTCTTAGAACTTGCATTCTGTCACTGTGATGGAGAAAAAAAGTTAAGAAAATGTTTCAAAGTCAGGGGACACGAACATTTTAGTTTTTAATATATATTTGATTGGTTCCTAAAATGTCAATGCCAGTTTGAAAATCTCTGTTGAGTATATGTGTGTCACAACATATTATATTTATGTCTTCTGATTAGAGAAGGTCAAAGTCTATGGTAACTGCATGCTAATAACTCTAGGACCTCACTTCACTCAGAATGGATGTTCTCCTAAGCAGCAAGCCATCTCACAGACCTGACTAGTGAGACTGATCTGGATGCAAAAATTTCTCAACACATTTCCTTCTAGGGTTGATTTAACTGATTGCCATATGTGGGTGATTAATTCATGAATTTTTAAATAAATATATGCTCACTTTCTCCCAGGCTCTGTGCCAACGATTTGGATAAAAGCCTTTCTCATGGAACTTGTGATTTATTGTTGTTGTTGTTATTGTAGCTTCTCACATGGTGCTCCTTCTACTGGGAATATACTCCCTCTAACTTTCTCCTAACTTATCCTCAAGTGTCCCTTTATCACTGGAGTGTTTCTGATACTTTGGTCTGAATTATATGTTGTCTCTTTTATCCTCTTTTCTGTCCCTCCTGTGATTATGTTAACATGTATTTGTCATATTAATTTGTCTGTTTTCCTTCACAAGACAGAGAACTAAATTACATATCACCTGATACAGAAGGATAATTAGCAAATTGAATTTTTCCTCTGAATTAATTGAAAGATATTTATATGGAAGTGAGAGTATGAAATACAAGAGCCAGAGAAAATATTTTAACAGAATTCTTGGCACCATTTTTGTCCATGATTGAGAGTTTCTATGGCTTATATGGCCAAGAAGCATGAGCAATTTAGATAATTTTTTCTGGGAATGTGAAAATAAGGTCCATATTTTTATTTAGTATATCTAGTCTACAGGACTTTTTACTGAATCAACCAATCATTACATAATTAAGAGAAATCAAGGTGACTGCAAAATATTATTTTATTTATAATAAATTATAAGCCAGATGATTTATGATGATCATTTGTATAAATATGCTAACCAACCTATATGAAAATTATTGTTCTGATGACAAAGATCACTTTTACTTTCTGTACTTTCAAAAAATAGAGTATAATAAAACTTTCATGAGTTTTTATGTAGAACTGAAAAAGTAAAATCACCCTGCTGACAACCAACTACAGTATTCCCCCAAGTAAGACAAGGCAACTCTAAGACCACAAAAATGACTAAATCCCCTTTCTCCTCACTAACATCTTTTCTAAGAGATTTACCCTTATTTGCCACTGCCAACTCTTAAGACTGCTTAAAACTCCCATCTCCTACTTAAAAATATTAAAATATCCAACTACTAAATTGTCCCAATTTTTTGAAGACATCCAATCCAGAATAGCTGCTCACTTTCCTAATCCCTTCTCAAAATCACTCATCAATGCTAAAACCTAGTAAGTTTTCTTTCCCAACTGTCCTTTACTGAGATGTCCTTGCACTTCCCCTAGGTTTCATTTTCTCTCCGTGTGCAGCAAACTAAATGCACGTCAGTTTTATTTTAACTGCAAGTGATTTTTTTTTTTTTTTTTGGTGGTCTTTAGGGTATGGGCCTCAAAAGAATTAGGCATAAAATACACATTTCACAAATGATGTTTCAGTTTAGAGAGTTGCCCACGGGTTTGACAACGATGTCAAGTGTGCTTGGACCTAGTGTGCTATCTAGTTACTTAGGTTCCAGATTCGTTTCTTCCTCTTCACAGTTCTGGAAACTCAGTTTCCTCATTCTGCACTGAGAACTGGGTGTTGATGTCCCTAACAGGACTGAAGTTTTACAGTTCTATCCATCACTTGGGTGAAAGAAACAGGTTAAGCTTCTGTGTATTGCTCCTTGGCTCAATTTCACCCACTTGCTATGCAGCCAGTATGAATTAATGAGGAAAAATAAAATAAATAAGTGGCCTTTTTTCCAGGCAATATATTAAAAGCTGTTCTTTGTTGTATGGTGCAACTATGACCTTCATGTTGGTGCTCCCACTACCCCTTATTGGGATTCTTGTCACTTTGTGAGGTTCAATATGCACATAAACATCACAGAAATGACATCTCCTGAGATATCTTGGGAATTAGATTCTCTTCATTTTCTAGCCTCCATAGGTTAGCAGGGAAATATTCAAGAATACATAAATCTCATCTATTAATTGGGAATGAGAGGAGCATCTAGGAGGCTTTTTAATAGATGGGGAAATGCAGGCCGACAAGCTGGGGCCCTAATCCAGAGCAGCTCTATCTCCATATCCCATTGCTTAATTGGAGAGCCCTCTACCCTCCCCAAATTCACTAGAGGCATTCTAACAGTGTAAACAAACAAGAGAGACCTATTCCTGCAGGAGTAGTGATTATGTTAATAGGAACCATCATGTCTAATTACCTCATTACAGTGTCCCACCCTCCTTTCAAGTACTGGCTTCGGTAATGGGAGATAAAGTCCAGAAAAAGCGATTGAAGTTGATTCCACCACGTGATATGAAAACATTTCTTTCACTGAAATGGATCTGCCTCTGCCTTGTGATATCCGAGTTGATATATGGCAATACACTTCTGTTCTTATTTATTATTGCCAAACAACAGAAACTTTTAACTTGCCATTTTTGCCCAAAGTGGAAATAAAATACAAACATGAAACTGAGGATAAAACCTTAGGGACTGATAGGAATTTTTACATTAAGACAGATGCAGTCATCTGGTATATATTCATGTTTGGGGATTGTTATGGAAAACAAATATTTAAACAAATATTTCCAAACAGGAAGGCACTCCTCAGTTTACTCCTTTGGACTTTGTCCTTCTTTTGGGTTTACAAATGTGTTTGTTTATTGTCTTTTACACTGACTTTGAAAGTTCTACTTGTCCTGTGCCAAGTGCCACTGGGGGAATTATTAGCTGCTCAATGAAGCCTTGCAGCTCAGTTTTTTGTGTCATCCTGAGAATGTTCAATTGCAACTTAAAAATAAAAGTGATATAACCTTTCTGGAGAACAGTGTGTAAAAAATCGGCAAAATACTTTCTTTAAAAATTGCAGCAGTCAATATCTGCTTATTGTTGCAATCACAATCAGAATTTTCCCTGAAAACCCATTGCAGGCAATAAATACACCTGGTGGTGTCATGAATGAGAACTCACAGCTTTACATGAAGCACTGATTGTTTCTCATGCTATGTCACCAAGGAGACACAAAGGGCAAATGATTGTATGTGCGTGTGTTGTGTGTGTGTGTGTGTGTGTGTGTGTGTGTGTGTGTGTGTGTATCAGAGGATTATTTTAGGAAATTTGATGAACTTCCACAAGCTAGCATTTCCCCATATGGGAAAACTACATAGAACTAACTGGTAAAAGCTGTGGAGTTAATTAACTATCAGCTGCTGGTGTAAAAGCCTTTCTTTGCCTTCCTACTTTCTCCATTTAAATTCCATTTCACTAGGTTTCAGCGGCTACCTGAGTAATCGCAGGAAAATTTGATGATTTGGCCATGTATCTTATTCATCTTTCAGTCACATCTAGTTCTGTAGATAATCAATAACACAACTATGAGTATAATAAACCAATAAGATTATTATAAAGACGTAAGTATGGTCTAGAGCTAGCAATAATTCCTTTGCATTGTTCACTGTGGAATATTTGATTTAACTCAATCAACCACGCACTGATGAGAAGAAAAAATCATTTTTTTCATAGAACACTTGTACTCATGTATGAATCCTCAGAAGCCTTAGAGTAAAGAAAACTCTATACAGAAATTCGGTCAAACTCCTTCCTTCTCCACCAGATGCCACACAGCATGGGGGACTGTTGGATGGTTATGATTCCACAGGATGTAGTACCTTACCCAACATGCCATTATGAATAAAGATATGAACCCTTCAGATTTTCATACTTAACAAATCTGTTGATAAAGTTGTATATTTAACCAATTAATAGGCTTAGCAATATTTCATAGAAAACAGAACTTAGTGTAGTTGGTCACCTAATATAGTGTTATTTTTTTCATTAATAATTAGGCTGTGAGCAGAGGTATCCACCCAAAGTTTTTCTAGCTTTTCAAAAATTGTTTCTAATTTCAACTAACTTCTCCGATGATGTGTATAGCTATATAATTCTATCTTTTAATAACTGAGTTAATGTGTTGAAATTGATCTTTATTAAGAGCACTTCAACTCTGTAACTGGTGTCCCTCAAAATTAGGACCCTAAGTTTTCTTTGAGGATTCTTTAATGTCCTGATTGGCCAAAGGTGGTCATTCTGTCCAATCCATATGAGAAGGCTGCACATCTTGTCTTATTTTTAGACTAAGAACCAGGAAGACTTACAGTAGATATTGACAGAATCCCAGTAGTGCTAGTGTTATGTTTTAATAATGTCACTAACAGGGTGTCTGGGTGGCTCAGTTAAGCATCCGACTCTTGATCTCAGCTCAGGTCTTGATCTCAGGGTCGTAAGTTCAAGCCCCACATTGGGCTCCAGAGTGGGCATGAAGCCTAGTTAAAAAAAAAAATAATAATAATGTCACAAACAGTTCCACAAGCCAGGGCTTGAGTGTAACACGTGTAAAATGCAGCCCTTGCAATGTACTTCCCTTTCACTCCCATTCCTATACATTCATTTGCCAGTAGTCTTCTCAGTAAAGACACCTCTATCATTGATAAAGCCATAAAATTAAAAATCGTACCTGTTTCCTCCGTTTTCGTTACTTCTCAGAGCCAATCAATAAGGCCACAATTTTACCTTCAAAATATTTTCAAATAAGTCCATCCTTCCTATCTGACATTCTAAAACACTCTTGTCCCAGCCACTATCTTCATGTATTCTTACTACAGAAATCACTTCCTTATCTGGTCCCTCTGCTGTGAATATTAAATCCTTCTAGCTCATTTTGTAGACAGCAGCTGAAATGATATACTTTTCAATAGAAATCATTATCATATTGAAACCGCACTAGAAACCCTTTAATAGTTTTCTGCTTTACTTAAAAGACAGATATTTTAATGTCGTCTGGGAGCCATTTACACTATGATGCTTGGTCTACAGAAAATTCTCAAATATTTGTTCAATGAATGAAAATATTTTGTTGAATAACTTTATGAAAGAAAAAAAAGTGAAATTATTTGGCAAAAGAAACTAAATCCATGCCAAGTAAAACACAGCTTGGTGTTAATTTAAACCTAATGCATATTGCAAATTTAGAAACAAACCCAAGTAAGGCCTGACAGTTAAATCATTTGGATTGAATATATGAATTTATTTTCTTCATTAAATGATACTGAATATAAAGAGAACCCATAAATAAGAAAGAAAAAAAAAACAGACATAAGAAACAATTCAGGAAAAGGATATAACAATAGAAATTTGGAAGCCAAAAAACAATGGATGAGTAGTTACTGACTTGGATGTCTTAGAACACTGATATGTAAGTCTGCAAAGGGAGAAGCCACAAGAAGCAAGTTATTTTTGTCACAAATTCTCAGAAATTAGAAACATTTGGTGTGTAAAAGTAGGGTTCAGGGTGAGGCTAAAATCAGAAGGGCTAATGAACATTGCATGTAAAAGGCAGTTCTATAATACAAGATTCTTCCCCCCATGCTACAGGACTTGGGAATGGCTCAGATACAAAGATGGAAAAAGACTGATGTTTAACTCCTGGACAGGAGAACCTGAAAAGTTTCAGGAAAACAAGGCAGAGCTGAGCAAATTCTTTTTCTATTAGCAAATGAGTAATAGTGAGTAAGTGAAAATCTGTACACTTAATAGCAAGGCTTCCAAATCCCTATTTCCATTCTGCTTCCAGAAAACCAGGACTCAGTGTATACCTTTCCTATTCCCAATTTGCCAATCCCAGAATATCACTGTAAAATGATTTTCTGGTAAACCAGAAGGAAGGAACAAATAGATGCTGTTTTTATTATATTACTCTTATAATTATTATTATTACTGTTGGTTTCTTTATTTCCTCATCTTTATTACACAAGAGGTAGTGTACTAGATTCACTCTATTGCACTGTGTTTTTTTTCACTCTGTTATTTCATAGAGGTCTTCATTCAGTCTCATAAATTTATAGTATTCTATGATATGTACTATGCACTTATTCAACAACTGTCTTAGGCATGGGCATTTAGTTCTTTTCCCCCCAGTAATTTAAATGATACTTCAGTGAAAATCTTTGTGGAAATGAATTTTTTCATTATTGGTGATAAGTCCCACAGTGAATTCCTAGGAGTAGAGGAGTTAAGGGATCAAAAGGTAAAAACCTATCTAGTTTGGTTAAGTGTTGCCAGATGTTACTCCACAGGGGACATATGGGCTGGTGCCCATTTCACCACAGCTTCTTAAATAGAGTAAGTTGTCAAACATTTTACTTATTCTATATGTAACCATCTATGTCTATATTAGGCTAAACATGAGTTCATACGATTTTCTCTAAATCTAACCCATTTACCACATGGATCATTCTAGCCTTCACACTTTTCTTATCTGAAACCTCCTACTCATCCCTGAGAAACCTGGCTCCCACCATCCACCACGAATTTATTTAATATTACATTCTTTTATACGTATATACATTTCTGGTTTCAGAATTGTTACCCGTATTCCTTTAAAAATAACTGTATCAGCTAACATACAGAGCTTATGTTCAGTTCCTTTTGCCTTTAGTCTGAGAGATTCCGCTAATTTCCAAAGATACTTAGGTCTGCACATTTTCCCTTAGCTCCTTCAGTGAATTGTTTCATACACGTATAATCCAAAGAGGTTCTATTGTCTCATTCTGCATTGTATACTGAAGTATCTCAGGATAAGTTTCCAAATAATTTTTTAATTTGAGTACATTAAAGTTCACTCCTTGTGTAAATTCCATAGGTTTTGACAAAATGCATAATGTCATGTATCTACCATCACAGTATCATAAAAAAGGAATTAGTTTCACTGTCCTAAAAATCTCATGTGCTTCACCTATTCAAGTCCTCCCCACTCTGACCCCTGGTTTTTAATACCATTGTCTAGAAAGACAAATTGGTCTCTGCTACTTTTTGTTAATCACGAAGAGAGCTGCTTTAAGCATTCATGTATATGCTTTTGTGCACATTAGTTTTATACTTAGTTGGGTAAAAATCTAAAAGCATGATTGTTGGATAATGTGGTAAAATTATGTCAAGCTGTGTAAGAAACTGCCAACTATCTCCAAAATGACTGTACCCTTTTATGTTTACACCAGCAATGAACGTGTTCCTGTTGCTCCATATCCTTGCCAGCAAATGGTATTGTCCGTTGTTGTTGGATGTTAGCCATTCTAGAGAAATGGCTACAAAACATAAAACAGAGAAATGTGGAAGAACAGAAATAGATCAAAAGAGCATTTTATTTTACTTTTTTGATTTTTTAATATTTTTTAAAGATTTTATTTATTTTATTAGACAGAGAGAGACACAGCAGAAGGAATGGGAGAGGGAGAAGCAGGCTTCCGCTGAGCAAGGAGCCCAATGCAGAGCTCCATCTCAAGACCCTGGGACTACGACCTGAGCTGAAGGCAGATGCTTAATGACTGAGCCACCCAGGCGCCCTTAAAAGAACATTTTACAACTTAAATTAATATCCTCAGAGAATATGAGAGATGTTGGGACCATGAAATAGAAACAGAATGCCATCCAAAGAAGTAAAACTCTCACTTTTTGCAGATGATATGATACTTTATGTGGAAAACCCAAAAGACTCCACCCCAAAACTGATAGAACTCATACAGGTATTCAGTAAAGTGACAGGATATAAAATCAATGCACAGTAATCAGTTGCATTTCTATACACCAACAACAAGACAGAAGAAAGAAATTAAGGAGTCGATCCCATTTACAATTGCACCCAAAACCATAAGATACCTAGGAATAAATCTAACCAAAGAGGCAAAGAATCTGTACTCAGAACACTATAAAATACTCATGAAAGAAATTGAGGAAGGCACAAAGAAATGGAAAAATGTTCCATGCTCATGGATTGGAAGAACAAATATTGTGAAGATGTCAATGATACCTAGAGCAATCTACACATTCAGTGCAATCCCTATCAAAATACCATCCACTTTTTTCAAAGAAATGGAACAAATAATCCTAAAATTTGTATGGTACCAGAAAAGACCCTGAATAGCCAGAGGACTGTTGAAAAAGAAAAGCAAAGCTGGTGGCATCATAATTCTGGACTCCAAGCTCTATTACAAAGCTGTAATCATCAAGACAGTATGGTACTGGCACAAGAACAGACACATAGATCAATGGAACAGAATAGAGAGCCCAGAAATAGACCCTCAACTCTATGGTCAACCAATCGTAGACAAAGCAGGAAGGGTTTTCCAAAGGAAAAAAGACAGTCTCTTCAACAAATGGTATTGGGAAAATTGGACCGTCAGATGCAGAAGAATGAAACTGGACCATTTCCTTACACCACACACAAAAATAGACTCAAAATGGATGAAGGACCTCAATGTGAAACAGGAATCCATCAAAATCCTAAAGGAGAACACAGGCAGCAATGTCTTCGACCTCAGCCGCAGCATCTTCTTCCTAGAAACATCACCAAAGGCAAGGGAAGCAAGGGCAAAAATGAACTATTGGGACTTCATCAAGATAAAAAGCTTTTGCAAAGCAAAGGAAACAGTCTACAAAACCAAAAGACAACCAACAGAATGGGAGGAGGTATTTGCAAATTACATATCAGATAAATGGCTAGTATCTAAAATCTATAAAGAACTTATCAAACTCAACACCCAGAGAACAAATGATCCAATCAAGAAATGGGCAGAAGACATGAATAGACATTTTTCCAAAGAAGACATCCAAATGGCCAACAGACACATGAAAAAGTGCTCAACATCGCTTGGCATCAGGGAAATCCAAATCAAAACCTCAATGAGATACCACCTCACACCAGTCAGAATGGCTAAAATTAACAAGTCAGGAAATGACAGATGTTGGCAAGGATTCGGAGAAAGGGGAACCCTCCTACACTGTTGGTAGGAACACAAGCTGGTGCAGCCACTCTAGAAAACAGTATGGAAGGTCCTCAAAAAGTTGAAAATAGAACTACCCTATGACCTAGCAATTGCACAAGTGGGTATTTACCCCAAAGATACAAATGTAGTGATCCAAAGGGGCACATGCACCCCAATGTTTATAGCAGCAGTGTCCACAATAGCCAAACTACGGAAAGAGCCTAGATGTCCATCAACAGAAGAATGGATAAAGAAGATGTGTTATATATATACACAATGGAATATTATGCAGCCATCAAAAAATATGAAATCTTGCCATTTGCAATGACGTGGATGGAACTAGAGGGTATTATGCTAAGCGAAATAAGTCAATCAGAGAAAGACAAGTATCATATGATCTCACTGATATGAGGAATTTGAGAAACAAGACAGAGGATCATAGGGGAAGGGAAGGGAGCATCCACACGGGGTTGGGTGCTAGAGATAGATTATTTTATTTAAAAATAAAAAAATGTATATATTTTTTGTATATATATAATTTATTCTCTCTTTAAAATGAAACAAGACAAAACCAGAGAGGGAGACAAACCATAAGAGACTCTTAATCTCAGGAAACAAACTGAGGGTTGCTGGAGTGGAAGGGGGTGGCAGGGATGGGGGTGGCTGGGTGATGGACATTAGGGAGGGTATGTACTATGGCGAGTGCTGTGAATTGTGTAAGACTGATGAATCACAGACCTGTATCCCTGAAACAAATAATACATGTTAATAAAAAAAAAAGAAACAATGCCATAAAAAGGACATTCTAAACCAAGGACAAGGAGGGAGGAGCAAGATGGCATAGGAGTAGGAGACCTATATTTCATCTGGTCCCAGGAATTCAGCTAGATAGGTATCAAACCATTCTGAACACCTACGAACTCAACAGGAGATCAAAGAAAAGAATAGCAGCAACTCTCTGAAAAGAAAAGCGACCACTTACTGGAAGGTAGGATATGTGGAGAAGTGAATCCGAGGCGATATTCGGGAGGATCACAGCGGGGGAGGGGGCCTCTATCGGCCGCTACCGACAAGTGATAGAGCAGCAGAGCACAAAATTGGAAATTTTAGAAGTCGGCTCCGCTGAGGGACGTAGCACCAGTGGCTAAGTGGGGGGTGGAACCCTCGCTGGGACAGTGTGGTCTCAGGACCCTCGGGGTCACAGAAAGACCGGGGATGCCTGAGTGCGGCAGAGCTCCCAGGTACCAGAGCGGGGAAGCCGGCTGCAGAGACGGAGCCGAGGCATGGGCTCTCAGCTCAGGGTTGCCATAAACCGTGATCCACGGCACAGTCGGGCCACTGCTCTTCCAGCAGGGACCTAACAAGTGGCAGATCTGGGGAGACTCCCCTTCCTCCCCCGGGAGGAGTGGTGGGGGAGCGCACTGCAGGGATCTGCTGGGTTTGGAGACTCCACACGGGGTTGGGTGCTAGAAATAGAAACACTTGGTCACAGGACAGCTGAGCACAGAGTGAGGCCAGAGACTGGGGAGAGAGGAGTGATTGACTGCTTTTCTCTGGGGGCACACTGAGGAGCGGGGCCCCGAGTTCTCGGCTCCTCCGAGGAGGAGATTGGGAGGCTGCCATTTCACTCTCCTTCTCCAAAGCTGTACAGAAAGCTTGCAGGGAACAAAAACTCCCGAGAGCAAACCCGAGCAGATTATTTAGCTTGATCTGGCAAGGGCAGGGCAATTCCGCCTCCGGCAAAGACATTTGGGAACCACAACAACAGACCCCTCCCCCAGAAGATCAGCAAGAACAACCAGCCAAGACCAAGTTTACCGATCAATGAGAATGGCAGAACGCCAGCACTAGGGGAATACTTCATGTAGAATTCATGGCTTTTTTCCTATGATTCTTTAGTCTTTCAAAGTTAGTTTTTTTAATTTAATTTTCTTTTTTTCTTTTTCTATTTTTTTTTTATTTTTCTTTTTCCCTTTTTCAACCAACATCTTATCAATCCCTTTTTTTAAAACCTTTTTTATTTTTCATTTTTAGTCTTATTCATCCCTTCATTGTAGTTAACCTTATTTTTTGTATATATATAATTTGTTCTCTCTTTAAAATTTTAGGATACAGTTTCTTCTAAGAGACCAAAATATACCCTAAATCTCTAGTGTATGGCTTTGTTCCAGTCTCCTGCCTGATCACATTTTCTCCTTTTTTTTTTAATTTTCTCTTCCTTTTTTCAACCAACCTCTTATCAATTCCTTTTATAAAATCTTTTATATTTTTCATCTTTACAGTCATATTCCATCCCTTCATTGTATTTACCCTTACTTTTGTACATATACAAGTTTTTCTTTCTTTAAAATTTTGGGAGGCACTGTCTTCTAACAGACCAAAATATGCCCAAAATCTAGTGGGTGGCACTGATCTATTCACCAGTCTGATCATATTTGATCATATTCTTTTTTTTCTTTTTCTTTTTTGTTTCTTTCCCTTTCTTTTCCCCCAGTTTCAGGTCTTTTCTGATTTGTTTAGTGTATATTTTTCTGGGGTCATTGTTACCCTGTTAGCGTTTTGTTTTCTCATTCATCTATTCTCCTCTAGACAAAATAGCGAGATGGAGAAACTCACCTCAAAAAAAGAACAAGAGGCAATACTGACTGCCAGGGACCTAATCAATATGGACATTAGTAAGATGTTGGAACTAGAGCTCAGAATGACAATTATAAAGATACTAGCTGTGCTTGAAAAAAGCATTGAAGATACTAGAGAAACCCTTGCTAGAGAAATAAAAGAACTAAAATCTAACCAAGTCGAAATCAAAAATGGATGTTCTAACTGCTAGGATAAATGAGGCAGAACAGAGAATAGTGATCTAGAAGACCAAATGATGGAGAATAGAGAAGCTGAGAAAAAGAAAGATAAACAACTACTGGATCACGAGGGCAGAATTCGAGAGATAAGTGATACCATAAGATGAAACAACATTAGAATAATTGGGATCCCAGAAGAAGAAGAAAGAGAGAGAGGGGCAGAAGGTATATTGGAGCAAATTATAGAAGTTAACTTCCCTAATTTCGGGAAGGAAACAGGCATCAAAATCCAGGAGGCACAGAGAACCCCCTCAAAATCAATAAAAATAGGTCAACACCTTGACATCTAATAGTAAAACTTACAAGTCTCAGAGACAAAGAGAAAATCCTGAAAGCAGCTCGGGACAAGAGGTCTGTAATCTATAATGGTAGAAATGTTACATTGGCAACAGACTTATCCACAGAGACCTGGCAGGCCAGAAAGGAGTGGCATGATATATTCAGAGCACTAAATGAGAAAAATATGCAGCCAAGAATACTATAACCAGCTAGGCTGTCATTGAAAATAGAAGGAAAAATAAAAAGCTTCCAGGACAAACTAAAACTAAAAGAATTTGCAAACATCAAACCAACCCTACAAGAAATATTGAAAGAGGTGCTCTAAGCAAAGAGAGAGCCTAAAAGTAACATAGACCAGAAAGGAACACAGACAATATACAGTAACAGTCATCTTACAGGCAATACAATAGCACTAAATTCCTATCTTTCAATAGTTACCCTGAATGTAAATGGGCTAAATGCCCCAATCAAAAGACACAGGCTATCAGATTGGATAAAAAAACAAGACCCATCGATATGCTGCCTGCAAGAGACTCATTTTAGACCCAAAGACACCTCTGGATTGAAAGTGAGGGCATGGAAAACCATTTACCATGCTAATGGACATCAAAAGAAAGCTGGGGTGGCAATCCTTATATCAGACAAAGTAGATTTTAAACCAAAGACTATAATAAGAGATGAAGAAGGACACTATATCCTACTTAAAGGGTCTATTCAAGAAGAAGTTCTAACAGTTGTAAATATCTATGCCCCTAACATAGGAGCAGCCAATATTATAAGCCAATTAATAACAAAAGCAAAGAAACACATTGACAACAATACAAAAATAGTAGGGGACTTTAACACCCCCCTCACTGAAATGGACAGATCATCTAAGCAAAAGATCAACAAGGAAATAAAGACTTTAAATGACACACTGGACCAAATGGACTTCACAGATATATTCAGAACATTTCATCCCAAGGCAACAGAATACACATTCTTCTCTAGTGCCCATGGAACATTCTCCAGAATAGATCACATCCTGGGTCACAAATCTGGTCTCAACCGGTACCAAAAGACTGGGATCATTCCCTGCATATTTTTCGACCACAATGCTTTGAAACTAGAACTCAATCACAAGAGGAAAGTCGGAAAGAACTCAAATGCATGGAGGCTAAAGAGCATCCTACTAAAGAATGAATGGGTCAACCAGGAAATTCAAGAACAATTAAAAAAACTTCATGGAGACAAATGAAAATGAAAATGCAACTGTTCAAAATCTTTGGGATGCAGCAAAGGTGGTCCTAAGAGGAAAGTATATAGCAATACAAGCCTTTCTCAAGAAACAAGAAAGGTCTCAAATACACAACCCAACCCTACACCTAAAGGAGCTGGAGAAAGAACAGCAAATGAAGCCTAAACCCAGCAGGAGAAGAGAAATAATAAAGATCAGAGCAGAAATCAATGAAATAGAAACCAAAAGAAGAGTAGAACAGATCAAAGAAACTAGGAGCTGGTTCTTTGAAAGAATTAATAAGATTGATAAACCCCTGGCCAGACTTACCAAAAAGAAAAGAGAAACGACCCAAAAAAATAAAATCATGAATGAAAGAGGAGAGATCACAACCAACACCAGTGAAATACAAACAATTATAAGAACATATGAGCTACTATATGCCAGCAAATTAGATAATCTGGAAGAAATGGATGCATTCCTAGAGATGTATCAACTACCAAAACTGAACCAGGAAGAAATAGAAAACCTGAATAGACCCATAACCACTACGGAAATTGAAGCAGTAATCAAAAATCTCCCAACAAACAAGAGCCCAGGGCCAGATGGCTTCCCAGGAGAATTCTACCAAACATTTAAAGATTAATAACTATTCTTCTGAAACTGTTCCAAAAAATAGAAATGGAAGGAAAACTTCCAAACTCGTTTATGAGGCCACCATTACCTTGATCCCCAAACCAGACAAAGACCCCATCAAAAAGGAGAATTACAGACCAATATCCCTGATGAATATGGATGCCAAAATTCTCACCAAAATACTAGCCAATAGGATCCAACAGGATCCAACAGTACATTAAAAGGATTATTCACCACGACCAAGTGGGATTTATTCCTGGGCTGCAAGTTTGGTTCAACATCCACAAATCAATCAATGTGATACAATACATTAATAAAAGAAAAGAATAAGAACCATATGATCCTCTCAATAGATGCAGAAAAAGCATTAACAAAGTACAGCATCCTTTCTTCATTAAAACTCTTCAGAGTATAGGGATAGAGGGTACATACCTCAATATCATAAAAGCCATCTATGAAAAACCGACAGCAAATATCATACTCAATGGGGAAAAACTGAGAGCTTTTCCCCTAAGGTCAGGAACACAACAAGGATGTCCACTATCACCACTGCTATTCAACATGGTACTAGAAGTCCTAGCCACAGCAATCAGACAACAAAAAGAAATAAAAGGTATCAGACTCGGCAAAGAAGTCAAACTCTCACTCTTTGCAGATGATATGATACTTTATGTGGAAAACCCAAAAGACTCCACCCCAAAACTGATAGAACTTATACAGGAATTAAGTAAGTGGCAGGATAGAAAATCAATGCACAGAAATCAGTTGCATTTCTATACACCAACAACAAGACAGAAGAAAGAGAAATTAAGGAGTCAATGCCATTTACAATTGCACCCCAAACCATAAGATACCTAGGAATAAATCTAACCAAAGAGGCAAAGAATCTGTACTCAGAAAACTATAGAGTACTCATGAAAGAATTTGAGGAAGACACAAAGAAATGGAAAAATGTTCCATGCTCATGGATTGGAAGAACAAATATTGTGAAAATGTCAGTGCTACCCAGAGCAATCTACACATTTAATGCAATCCCCATCAAAATACCATCCACTTTTTTCAAAGAAATGGAACAAATCATCCTAAAATTTGTATGGAACCAGAAAAGACCCCGAATAGCCAGAGGAATGTTGAAAAGAAAAGCAAAGCTGGTGGCATCACAATTCCGTACTTCCAGCTCTACTACAAAGCTGTCGTCATAAAGACAGTATGGTACTGGCACAAACACAGACACATAGATCAATGGAACAGAATAGTGAGCCCAGAAATAGACCCTCAACTCTATGGTCAATTAATCTTCGACAAAGCAGGAAAGAATGTCCAATGGAAAAAAGACAGTCTTTTCAAAAAATGGTTTTTTGGAAAATTGGACCGCCACATGCAGAAGAATGAAACTGGACCATTTCCTTACACCACACACAAAAATAGACTCAAAATGGATGAAAGACCTCAATGTGAGACAGGAATCCATCAAAATCCTAAGGAGAACACAGGCAGCAACGTCTTCGACCTCAACCGCAGCATCTTCTTCCTAGAAACATCACCAAAGGCAAAGGAAGGAAGGGCAAAAATGAACTATTGGGACTTCAAGATAAAAAGCTTTTGCACAGCAAAGGAAACAGTCTACAAAACCAAAAGACAACCGACAGAATGGGAGAAGGTATTTGTAAATGACATATCAGATAAAGGGCTAGTATCCAAAATCTATAAAGAACTTATCAAACTCAACACCCAGAGAACAAATGATCCAATCAAGAAATGGGCAGAAGAGATGAACAGACATTTTTCCAAAGAAGACATCCAAATGGCCAACAGACACATGAAAAAGTGCTCAACTTCACAGGGATATCCAAATCAAAACCTCAATGAGATACTACCTCACTCCAGTCAGAATGGCTAAAATTAACAAGTCAGGAAATGACAGATGTTGGCGAGGATGCAGAGAAAGGGAAACCCTCCTACACTGTTGGTGAGAAAACAAGCTGGTGTAGCCACTCTGGAAAATAGTATGGAGGTTCGTCAAAAAGTTGAAAATAGAACTACCCTAAGACCTAGCAATTGCACAACTGGGTATTTACCCCAAAGATACAAATGTAGTGATCCAAAGGGGTACTTGCACCCCAATGTTTATAGCAGCAATGTCCACAATAGCTAAACTATGGAAAGAGCCAAGATGTCCATCGACAGATGAATGGATAAAGAAGAGGTGGTATATATATACAATGGAATATTATGCAGCCATCAAAAAACACGAAATCTTGCCATTTGCAACAACGTGGATGAAGTAGAAGGTATTATGCTAAGTGAAATAAGTCAATGAGATGATCTCACTGATATGAAGAATTCTTAATCTCAGGAAACAAATTGAGGGTTGCTGGAGTGGTGGGGGGTGGGAGGGATGGGGTGGCTGGGTGATAGACATTGGGGAGGGTATGTGTTATGGTGAGCACTGTGAATTGTGTAAGATTCATGGATCACAGCCCTGTGCCTCTGAAACAAATAATACATTAAATGCTAAAAAAAAAAAAAAAAAAGAGAAGATAGTAGGAAGGGAAAAATGAAGGGGGGGAAATCGGAGGGGTAGACGAACCATGAGAGACTATGGACTCTGAGAAATGAACTGAGGGTTTTAGAGGGGAGAGGGTGGGGGGATGGGTTAGCTTGGTGATGGGTATTAAGGAGGGCATGTATTGAATGGAGCACTGGGTGTTATACGTAAACAATGAATTATGGAACACTACATCAAAAACTAATGATGTAATATATGGTGACTAACATAATAAAATTTTAAAAAAATAAGGACAAATTTTTGAAAGTTAAAATGTGATAGAAAAAACATAAAATTTACACAGAACAGTTAGAAATGAGTATACTTATGAAAAAATAAGGAGGGGGAGTCAAGATATAACCAAGAAATAAAAGATAAGGAAATTAATTAATCAAGTCAAGATGTCCACCATCTTGGACAGAGTGATCAAGGAATGAACAAAGTAAGGGGAAGGAAATATTTTTCAACGAAATTATAAATTAAAAAGCCTAAATTTGAAAAACATTAGTTTTCCAGAGAGAATACGGCAAATATAATAAATGAAAGAGACTCACATTTTTGTGAAATTTCAGAGTACCAAGGATAAAGAGGAAGTGGAAAATATTAAATTCTTAAAGAGAGGAGGAAAATGAGGCTATAAAAATATAAGAATCAAAACAAATGGCATTGCTATCCCCCAAGGCAGTACCAGAATATACCACAGTTTTGAGGGTAATACTATTTTAAAGCTACAATACAATGCCCAGTTAAACTATGTTTATTCTGCACCACTGAACCACATTATCACTTCAGACTTGTTGGTTACCTCAGGTCTAGTACTGTCAATTTCCCTTTCTACAGTTACACGATCGATCCAAGTTGTTTTTGTTTTTGTTTTTCACTATAGACTGTGCCTTATGTGCATGGAGTTCTTCATTTCTGTGTCTGTTTTTATGTCCAATGATTTCTATTTTTATGTGTCCAAAATTCCGTTGCACAAATTTGCTGATTTCTATACCTCTGGTGCCTAGAACAGTGCCCCACTTAACATTTATTTGGTGGATTAATAAATATCCTAATGGATAAAGAGCCATAGCTCTCCTGTGCATTTCCCTTCCAGTGGGATCAGATGTTTCAATCTCTTTTTCGGAAACCAGAAGGAAAGGGAAGGAAAAATATCTTCTAGCCTCAGCATTCCATCACTGCTATTTTAAAGATGTTGCCTTTATGTGTACTTCCTGATGATTACTACAAATAGCCACACTACCAAGGGTCTGTTTGATCACAGGGCTGAGCTTTATGTACCTGGAGAAGGCTTTGTTCTCTAACTGCTTCACACCCATCATAGGTAGCTTACTCATTTCTCCTGACTTCTTCGCATTCCCTGTTCTGTGCTTGGATCACAGGCTCCAGACACCTAAGTCAATAAACAAAACACTTATTCTCAGAAATATTATGAATATTGCTATCTTATTTTTAAAGAACACATCTGAGCATGCACTAATGCAGCAAAGCATTCTTACGAATGGCTAAAGCAGTGGTTCTATGAGGAGAGGTATAGAGGGAATTTCTGTAATAAGTCATCCCAGAGCAAGAGTGTCCTTTTCTGTTTGCTTTCATGCAAAATGAGATAAAATGTAGGCATCAATATATCATTTCCCGACTGAAAGCAAAGTTATGAAGAGTTGAGAGGTTAGGAGGTGGATGGTAATGCAGGTAGAAATGGATTTCCTTCACTTTCTTTTACTTGGAACATGTACATTGTTTCCCTTTATAGCAGCGTAATACCTAAGGAGATGATCATGTCACCCTCTTTCCAATCTTACTTTAGTGCTCTGAGTAAACAACCAGTACACACTTCTCCATGTGTGTCTGGGAATTTGTCTGGGCTTTGGAGCCATTTCTCCCCTACCAGTCAGGGGTGGCTCCTTCACACAAAACTCTCACCTTAAATTCTTTCATTTTAGTTTCTCTCTTGGATCATAACCCTTCTAGGTACCAGGAAGGTTAGAGATTGTTAACTCTTACTTTTGATTTCTTTTTTCAGTTGGGAGCAAAAAATAATAGCAATGTTTTTTGTCAAGGCTTTCATTGAAAAGTTTTCTAAAGCAAAAATATACTTCTTTGAAAATATAGAAGGTTGTCACCATTTAGAAAAACCAGCAGTAATTTCTTTAAGATATAAACTTTAGTGCCTAAAGAGATAAACTGAAAATGGCACCAAGAATTTATTCTACCCCCAGAGGAAAAAAAACAATGTTTTGTATTAAAACAGAAATATCTTTGGCATAATCCCACCAACATCTCTAAATCTAGAGAGGTAAAGAAAACATGGGAAATCCACAGATCTATTATGGACTGAATTGTGTCCTCTCAAATGCATATGTTGAAGCCCTAACCCCCAACGGTATTGTATTTGGAGATGAGCCCTTTAAAGAGGTCACTAAGGTTAAATGAAGTCCTCTCCCCCTCAATACACTTGACTCTGTAGCATCCCAGTTTTTATAAATTCTATGAATTTTAATTCTATGAAATACAAATTTCATTATCTTGTCTTAGAATCTCTTGGAGGCAATATCACAACCTTTATAAGTTATGGTGTCCCAAACTCCTCTTAGCCACTTATTCATTTGATCAATGCTTATTGAGCACCTACTATCTGAAAGATCTAGGCATTAGGATACATTTGTGATGAGAAGTAAACAGACTCAAATTCCTGTCTATGGAGTTATATTCTAGCAAAATGTGCCTCAACATAAACTCATCTTCTTCTCTCTAATTCACAATAGAACTGAATCTATTGGGAGCACCTGGGTGGCTCAGTCAGTTAATAGTCCAACTCTTGATTTGGGCTCAGGTCATGATCTCAGGGTCATGGGATTAGCCCATGTTGGACTCCACACTGAGCATGGAGCCTGCTTAAGATTCTATCTCTCCCTCTCCCTCTGTCCCTTCCCCACCCCACCCCGGCTCACACACTCTCTCTCTTTCAAAAAAAAAAAAAAGAAAGAAAAAAGAAACTAAATCTAATGGTAATAGGACTAATTTAAAAAAAAATCTCCAATTAAAGTCATGTGCAACAAATTTCGTAACTATACGATTCTTAGGAAATAGTGCAGAATAACTGAAAATGTTTTATATTGCTATTTGAAAATATCTTCAAAATGAAGATTATGTAAAAGGGTTAAAGTTTGTACTTATATATTAAGAATTTAATATGGTTTATGTGCAGATTTATGACAGTTTCTTTTATTCTTTTCTTTCAAATTCACAGCCCAGTAAAACGGCAATTCAAAAAATGTGTAATTTTAAGATATGCCAATCATTGTAAAATAAGATTCTAGTTCAGAAAAAGGGGCTTTTTCTGATGAAGTCTGGGTCAACATACTGCCAGAATTTCTAGTTGAAAAATTAAAATGTCAGTCAATCATCGTATGTTTCCAAATATCTGGATACTTGACACTACATAGACAAAGCTTATGGGTGAGGAACTGAACTTTTATATTTATATTTTTTTAACAAGGATATATATCAAAGTAATGCCATCACAGAACTCTCTCAGCTCAGATTAGTTCCATCAAGTTAAAAAAAAAAAAAAAAGAAAGAAAGAAAGAAAAGGAAAAAAAAAAACAAAAAAAACTCTGTAGTGAGAAATTCCTGGCTACAGCCTGTTCTGATGAAACTCCATGGATAGTCACAGCACAATTATTCTTTTAACCCTCCATCATTTCCTCTTCAACCTCCAAGTTAAAAAAAAAAAATTAGATGAACTCATCATATCTATCATGTCATCTTAGACTAAAGTAATTTTACTCTCCTCAGAACACTGTACCACAGTGAGTTGATTGCCTTTAAAGTGATCTTCACATGCAAATCAATTTAAATTGAATTCTGAAAAAATTCCAAGGAATTCACCATCTAACCTAAAAATAAATTATGTATTATATATACCACATATAGCTATAGCTGGTATATATAATTCTGTATGCAATATATTTTATATATTTAATCATACATACATGAGAAATTTGAGGGAGGAAGAGGAATATGGATAGGTAAGCATGAGGTATATTGCAAATGGGCACTGTTCTTGACATACTTCTATTTTGGGGATTTTACTGAAAATAATTCACCTTTCAATAGCTTTGTATGATAACATGCATGATTTTACCTAAATTCTTCCATGAGCCTCAAATTGAAGATACAAAAGTTCTTCTGAATAGAACTTAACAGTTCTGCTACAAATATGCTCTCTCTCTTAGAGTACTTATATTATTTCACTTAATATTACATTTATTTATACAGAATTGTCACCCAATATAATATTTGAGTCTCTGAGAGATATTTATACTCCCACACCCTTTAAATGAAGTCATCTGAGACAAGAGATGAATTGGCCACAAAGCAGCTAGAAGAAGCCCTCTTGTAAGGCAACTCTGTCAGGCTTCAAAACATACAAAAGTAGAGGTCACCCCCTAGGTCACTAAAAATGTCATCATTTATTCCCTGAGGAAATTGAAAGTTGACCAAAGACATCTTATAATTTTGAAAATGCCTGTCTGTGATCTATATCCTTTCGGCCCCTACTCCTTACCATTGCCACGCTGATTAATATGGGCTTGGAAAAGTTCAATGCAACCCATTAACACTTTGATGAAAAGGTTTTTCCTTTCCTCTCCTTCTTCTATTCTCTTGACACTATAGTAATAAATTACTGTGTCTTGGAAGAGCTCCCGAATTTAATCTTCTATGAAAAAGTTTTAATTAATTTTCTTTACCTTGAAATTTCTTCTGTTTGTACGCCCTTGGGAGAGCTTAATAAATATTTCTGTATTATTCCTTGATTTAAATTGATATTAGAGTAATATTTAGGGGACTACATTTATCCTTAACTTTTTTTTTCACTTTGAGTCCCTAATATAAAGAGAAAGTGGACCTTTTAATTGACTATTTAATTGATTCATTATTTTTGGAAATTTCCTTGTCATCACATCCATGATCATTTTTATTAATTTATTTTCCTAACCCATCTATTGTTATTTTGCTTACCTAGTTGGAAAAAAATAATAAAGGGTATTGCTTTTCTTTTATTTTCATATGGACCTTCCAAAATCAGTGACTCAATCAAGTCAAAATATGTATTTAAAAAGAATTAGGCTAATAAGGTTGTGCTCACTTTTATACCCTTAGCTAGTCATGTGACATAAATAAAACTTCTAGACTTCCTCTTTCTTTAATCTTTTGCCTGATAAGTACAGAGAATCAGATATGATAATTTTGAGGACTTCTTTCACATTTATAATGACCTGTTATTCTAAACCATAGTCAGTATAGCTAAGCAGATGCTCATATTTTATTCTATATTTTGGCTGTATGTTCTTTAAAAATATTCATAATGACAAAGTACACCTTTTAAAATTTATATGTGAAATTGAGTTTTGCTATCTTGGAGATAAGACCAAAACCTATATAACCTAGAGTTGCAAGAATGGAAATAACAAATTCTCCAATTAGGTTATAGTCAGCAAGTGTTGACAGTGTCCCATCTTTGTAGGATATCAGTTTGAAACTCATGCCTCAGCTGCACATTGAATTCCAATATTGTATCAGGCCATCATCAGCTTCCTGGTGTGCTGTAGATGATAGAACATCTTTGCTGTAGAATGGGTCCATTGATTATGCAGAATCCAGTGCCAATGGATCAAATATTCTGTGAGCTCCTGAATAGTGAGTAGTCCTAGCTTAGGTCTTGTGAACAGGTAAAGTGAACTCATACCAAGAATATATTTTTAGGGGCGCCTGGGTGGCTCAGTCGTTAAGTGTCTGCCTTCGGCTCAGGTCATGATCCCAGGGTCCTGGGATCGAGCCCTGCATTGGGCTCCTTGCTTCACAGGAAGCCTGCTTCTCCCTCTCCCACTCCCCCTGCTTGTGTTCCCTCTCTCGCTGAGTCTGTCTCTGTCAAATGAATAAATAAAAAATCTTTAAAAAAAAAAAGAATATATTTTTATTTCACTCTAGATAAATTGCTATGTCTTCTACGGTGGAAGGGTTTCAATGCAGTCAACTTGACACAAGATGGCTGGTTGGTCTGTTTGAGGAATGGTGCTCTGTGATGGTGCCATCAGGGTTAATTTCTGTTTCTTATAGTTAGAGCAACAGAATGAGTTAATTCGGCTTTGGGAAGAGGGATGCCTTGCTTTGAAGTTTGTGCCTAATCTCCAGCTCAACCAACATAGCTACTTGTTAATGACTCAATTATTCCAGCACTGGTATGGCCAGCTGTCTGCTCTGGACTAGCTCAGTTATTTTGTTATTTGATTTTTTAAAATGTTCTCTGGTACATCTCTCTGGTGAGCATTAACATGTGATACAACACTCTTTATACCTTATGCCCATTCTCACAGGTCCATCCATGTGTCTCTTCTATAGTTGTTCTTCTTCCCATCTTCCAATATATCTCCTCCTTGAACAACCAGTCCATGAATCCATATAAATTTTAACCTCAAGACCTATCTGTTTCCAGAAAATGTAGATGGCCAGATGAGCCACCGGGAATTCTGCACTTTTTCCCCTTTGTTGCTGTCTTCCCAGGGTACGTCTATAGTACAACTGCCATCCATTTTCAGCTTGCATGAATTACTGGCTTCTTCACCCGTATGCTATCTTGAAATTTTGCCTTTTTTGTCAGTGAATCCAGAGGGATCTCCTGTACAGCTCTTTGTGAGATCCAAGGGAAAGGATCTGGTGCAAAATTGGTAGATATCATGGGGATCTAGGCCACTTCCTGTGAAGACTTTTTGAGTCCAATGGTCCAATTCAGGAATGGGTATATTACTTACATCTTATGACTGGTTGGTGCTGGGCCTGCCCAGTCTATGATGTGGTGGGTCTGACAAAAACCAACTCCTGGCAGTTCTGTTTACACAGTAAGTTTGTGTCCCATTATCAGGCAATCTGTCTCTACCAGTGCCAATCAGCATACCAAGAACAGTTTTCTAAAAAGGTTATAATTCTCTGCTTCAGATGGAATAGACTTGCTCCAGAACAACAGAGGTCTGTATTGTGATTCTCCTTTGGTCCTTGCCATAAACTCTCCATGGATTTTTTTCCCAACACACATGTCTCTAATACCATGGAGTCCACTGCCCAAATGGCAACACTTCTTGCAGCTCAACCTGGACTTGCTTCAAAGCTCTTACTTGCTCTGGGCCCTACTCAAAGTTAGAGCCTTATATGGCACCAAATATTCCCAGGTGTGGAATATGCTGTCTCCAAAGCCCAGAAAGACCTACAGTATGCTATGCTTTTGTCTTAGCAGTGAGAGATACAAGATGGAATCATTTGTCTTTAGCTTGGAAAGGAAAACTATGTACTGTTAACTGTCTCCTTAACTCTATGTCAGATTCCTGGCTTCCTCTCTGACTTTCTGCTTTTTACAACAATAAGCAACAGTGCCCAACTTTATTTTAGCCTCTATCCTTTCAGGAGCCTATCATTCCCATTGCTAAACTGTAGTCTAGTTATGTAAAGCCATCTCCTACCGTCAGCTATGGACTTTAGAAGACATCTAACATAAGGCTTCTCAGTGCTGGGGTCTCTCCTACCAACACATACTTTCTTGTTTTGGTGAATGCACTGTCCACCAGGAGCGTTCTTCTAGGTATCCCAGTCTTGCATAATATATCCACTCTAGCATAACAAATTCTCTTAGCCTTCTGATCCGTTCTTCCACTATCTGTCACAGTGGTTCAGGTATTTCTATTTCACCTACTGTGTTCTACTGGTTTCCACTTATTAGTGCTATCTCCAAGGGTCCTTGGCAGAGTGTAAAATCCCATAAACCAGAAAAGGGATCTTCATGAACAAACTCCCTGTTACCCAACTTCATGTTTTACCCCTCAATCTAGAAGTTTCAGAATCCATTCTCATAAATACACTCCCAATTTTGCCTGTACATGTTGGCTAGTTCTGCAAGTCACTCAGGATACAGTCTTTTCTCTCCTTATAAGGCAATTATCTGGCTCCATTATGTTCCTTTAATGGTGTAGTGGCCAAAAGGTAGTTGGAGCAGACTGAGAAAGACCTATAGTTACCTTCAAGTCTGGGGATAGTACATGGTTCATCACTGATGGCCATAGGAACTCAAAATTCTTAAGTGCATCATCCCAGTGTGAATGTCCCTAAGTTCACATTTTAGGTTTCCTTTTCTTTCCAACAAGGGTCTTTACTTTGGAGGAGCAGACCTACTGGGACTAAAAATTCAACCTTCTCTGGAGTTTCACTGCAATTCTGTTTATGGCCT
This sequence comes from Halichoerus grypus, assembly GCF_964656455.1. Taxonomy (NCBI): domain Eukaryota; kingdom Metazoa; phylum Chordata; class Mammalia; order Carnivora; family Phocidae; genus Halichoerus; species Halichoerus grypus. The sequence goes on from NC_135715.1 coordinate 96,487,052, forward strand.
GGGAATTGCTCTGAGGTTTTCCTGCTTTCCCACTGCAGGAGGTGATAGTCTCCTTACATACTGCCAAGAAACATTTCTGGTTTTCACATGTAACATTTAATTATTCATTTATCACCCTTAGCTCCTTATTAATTTTATCTATAGCATTAATTGCTCCCATCAACATCCATCTACTTACATTGCATTATAATTCCTTTTTTTTTTCTGTTAATCATAAATGTCGAAAGCATCAAACCCCAGTGAATTTCCCTTTCACTGGTAACACCTGGGACTGGAGAAGAATAAGACATGCTTTTATATTTGAGAATTGGGGGGATTGGTGCAGCTATGCTGGTCTTGAGTCTGCTGAACCGTTGACACTATGTCTCTCTGGAGAAAGAAACTTGGAACAGTTCTTTGTTCTTACCTCAAATGCCCGCAGTCTTCAATTATCCTCAGTAGCCTGATAGTAATAGGACTATGTGAATGCATTTACCTTATATCACTGCTAGGTTTTACTTCGGTGAAAACCTTCTGAAAATCTTTGGATATGAAAACTTTAATATACAGATATCTATGCTGAGGCTAGTTATACAATTAGCTTAATGATTCCTACTCTCACTTAATTAAATGGGATTTAAAATAAAAGGGGGGCACAAGAAACAAGAGACTAAGTAAACCAGTTTATTGCTTGTACTACCCTAGGAAGTACTGTAAAACATTTTCCAATGATTAAACTAAAGTAAAATTGTGATGTGGGGGATATTTGTCATTAGCTATTTCCTATCTTGCTTTAAAAATCATCCCTACTCCTGGGTGATTAGACATTCTTGGGTCCCATATTTTAGTGCATGGAATAATGCTATTAATTTATTCTTTGTGTAAAAATAATGGTAACTTTTTGGATAATTTATTTTTATTATTATTTTTTAAAACAAAAACTTAACAAATTAAAAACAAGCCAATAAAAATAACCAAAAACAAACAAAGTAAAATACATCTTTTTATTGGTCACCTATTGCTGCATAATAAAGCACCCCCAAACTCAGTGACATACAGCAGTACAGAGTTATCATGCTGACAAGCTTCAGGTCAACTGGGGTATATCTGCCTCAGAATGTCTGTGAACTGAGGAAAATGGCTTGGCCTCATGTGTCTTACTCGAAGACTAGTAGATTTCCAGGGAAGAAGGCAGGAATGGGAAATAAGATACACAGAATAAAACCTAATTGATAATTTGGGATATAGATTGGACACATAATTACCTTATCTTTTAAAGCATTTGAGAAAGTCAAAATTGTAAATGCTATTTTTATGAATTTATTCAGTCAATAATATTTAAGAATATTTATTTAGTACATATTTATATGTCACATGCCAGGCATGGTGCTAAATCCCAGGGATTCAAAGTTGAATAAAGTAGACACTTTCTTTTCCATTAGGGAGCTTACATTTTGATGAGTTTAAGAATGTGTGTTCCAGCTAAAAACCTAGATTCTCATGGGGCTAACTTTTTTACATGTGGTTAAATTTAAATTTGGGTAAATTTATATAAGTAAAACTGTAGTTTTTACTATGAAAAAGAGAGTTTAAGATTTTTCATTCTTAAATTATAAGATTACATAATACACAATTAATTTTAATATATCACTCACTTGCTGTGTAATTTTGAGCCATTCACTTATTTTACCCTCGCCAGTTTCCTTGTATGTAACATAAAATAATGTGATGGGAAATCTTGATTCTCCTAGCTGAAAGTATTCTCTCATTCCTCACGGGTACCATTCAAAGATTAACCTCTTAAATTTCCATCCTTACCATTTTCTCTAGTTCTTTCATCAGCATCAGGATACAAGAAAGGCAGAGAGTCATATGATTTCCTATTTGCCTTTTTCAGTGATTTTTAAACTTCAGTACTACACCAGCTTACTTGTCTATTCAGGTTTACCAGTGTTGAAAGTCTATAGTGCTCTATTAATCTCTTCGGTAGGATTCTACCTGCTTTGCAGAGGTGGATTGGAGATAGCTTCAAATTCTGTCATGCTCCTCACATTGGGAGGTGGAATTGATTTCCCTTTTCCTTAAATCTAGACTGGCCCGGTGACTGCTTACCCAGTAGAATGCAGTAGAAGCAATGCTGTGCAACTTCTGGCAACCCTTTAAAAAGACAGGCAAAATCTTCTCCATCCTTATTGGAAGGCTGTGTCTTGTGATACTACATCTCAGGCTCCAGCTGCCATGCTATGAGAAGCACAAGCCACATGCACAGGTCACAATAACAGCCCCAGATAAGATCATGGCCAACAGCCCTAGCTAAGCACTGAGTGGACTGCCAGCATGAACTGCCAGTCATGTGAATGAATCATCTTGGTTGCTCAGCTCAGCAAGTGCTCAGCTGTCTCCAGCCTCAGCTGGCACCTAATTCCAACTACATGAAGAATGCTAAGTGAGTACTTCCCCAGAAATATGAAAGATAATAGTAACTTATTGATTTAGGCTATTAAATATTTGAGGTGTTTTATCATGCAGCAAATACATAATTCAAACAGGCATCTTCAGAGCAACTTATTTTCATGGGTGCTTTCTCAAGGCCTCACATGTAATTTACTATTCATAATTTTGTATTGTTTTCCATAAAAAGTCCCCTCCAGGTGCATAAGCTTTCTGTAACCTCTCTTCTAATCTACTTCCTAGTGTGCTTCTTTCATTCTTCCCTTACTGACCCCCCATCCCTCCAATGCCACTACCCCTTGAGTAGACCTTGGTAACTTAGAAAATGCTAGTATTCTGTAGTTGTAAAAATGTGCATTCTAAGTTACATACTTTGAGTTCAAGTTAGCCATCTGTAGGGAAAATGTGTCCCTATAGCATTGAGTAGCAGCTTATCAAAGTCATGTATTTCCTCTAGCACCTGGCCTTGCTTGTAGTTTACAGTACGTACTCAGTAAACATTTACTTCTCTTTCCCAAGCTCTGTCTTCAATGTTATGTCTATTGACGACTGCCTTGCAGAGTGGCACTGACAACTACAATTGACCTCCACCTCATCTCTGCCCCACAGTGGGTCCTGGTCACCGAAAACATAAAATCTTCACTTGATGACAGTGCCTAGAGCTCATTAGGCTTAACTCTTCCAAGCACTGGAATCTGATTACTGTATGGAAACAAAATCTCTGATGGTTGTTTTTAGAAGATCCTGCTTCAAACAATAGTGTGTTTAATTAACACAATTTATATCAAGTCACACAGAGACTTTTGCACATTCTCACACTGTAGCATATTTACTCAAAATAGACAACCTAATTACTTAAGAAAATTGGCTGTATTTGCAGACTTGAAGTGTTATAAGAAAAAATGAGCTGCAATTATAAAACAGAGAAGGATGGGCAAATGCCAAATTCTTATTATTTTTGTCTTTAAAATGTTAATTAAGACATAGAGTCCACAAGTTTTGTGGAGTGTAATACAAGTGAATGAATAAATCTCTTCAACATGGATCAAAGGGGAAATACATCTTTTTTTGGCTTACTTATCTAAAATTCATGAATCCCAAGAAATTATTGCTGAGTATCCAATACATGGTGACAAAGAGGGGCAGCACTGGCTGTCTCTCATCCACATGGAGAAGCTGGTGCTCAATACAGGAAGAAATTTTGCTGGAAAGTTATTTAATCAAATTAAGAAGGGATATGATAAATGTAATCATTACCAATGAAAATTTCTTAGAGTTCAATAAGAGGACGGTATTAATTTTAACTTCACTCTCTGGTGGCCTTCTGTGATTCTACTTTTCTAACGCAAATTAGTTAGGAAGAAGAACAAAGGGATAGAAGGGAAGGTAGGAATAGACTTTACAAATATTGAGGAAATTTAAATTACTTAAATAGTCATCTATTTAAATTATTATTATTATTTAGAGAGAAGGAGAGAGAAAGACAGGAGATAGGGAGAAAGAATGGGGGGGAGGGGCAGAAGGAGAGGGAGAGAGAGAATCCCAAGCAGGCTCCATGTTCAGCACGGAGCCTGACATGGGCCTCCATCTCAGGACCCTGAAGTCATGAACCTGAACCAAAATCAGAAGTCTGACTCTTAACCTACTGAGCCACCCAGATGCCCGTATTTAATTATTTTTACTAGTTTTTAATTTTTATTAAATTAACTAAATAGTAACCAACAGGGCTGGTCAGAGAAACAAAGAGAAGTATCTTTTATTCTTCCAAAAATATTTATTGAGTAGCTATTATGTTCAGTGCACTGTGCCTGGTATTAGGAAAGATAAAATGAATAAATGAGACCTACTCCCTCTTCTTAGAGTTTTGTTTGGGGGCTGGGAAAATATACATTAATAAATCATATGATGCAATAAAGTATTGCACTAAAAGATGTAAGTTGAAAATGCTATGAGAACATAGGAGGGACCATCATTTCTAACCTGGCAAGGAGGAGGTAATAAAAGAAGTGATATTTGACTGAACTTGGCCATTATAACTCTGGTGATCAGCCCCATTCTTTTTTTTTTTTTTTTAAGATTTATTTATTCATTTGAAGTGGGGGAGGGGCAGAAGGAGAGAATCTCAAGCAGACTCCATGCTGAGTGCGGAGCCTGTCATGGGGCTCAATCTCATGAGCCTGAGATCATGACCTGATCCAAAATCAAGAGTCGGATGCTTAACCAACTGAGCCACCCAGGCGCCCCAGCCCCATTCTTGACATTACAGTGAGTGATCAGTAAATATATATTGAATCATTAAATGCAATGATTAAAAAGGAGTTTTCCAAGGAGGGAACACTGTGAAAGGATGATAACACAAAAGGTTGACTTGTAATTTCAAACTCAACAAGAATCAGAAATCTTACTCAGCATCAAGTTTTACTAATAATTTCAAGGTTGCAGCTTAAATCACATGTTATATACAAGGCATGGAGCAGCCAGATTGCTCCCCAAATCCTTTATCACCATGTTAGAATGTGCTGTGGCCAACTGATGTGGAACATCATCACAAAAGGGGCTATTTAGGTTATAAAACATCCTAATTTTTACTTGAATACTTATAAAGCTTATACCAGATTCTTATGCTCTATTAAGCCTTACATTTTCCTTTAAGGTATTTAATTTACCAATAAGGATGGACCTGGTACATCATGCTAAAAGCATTTCATAGATAAGGACTCTCATGCTCCTAAGGACTATCACTACATTTCTATGGAGCTCTGCTCCTAGCATGTTAACAAGGGGATTTGGTCAGGTCATCTTATTCTTTATTTCCTAGGTGGGTTAGGGACAACATAGATTACAAGTTGCTGTAACATAATCATTTTAAAAATGGGAAAGCAGAACGACAGATTATTCAGATGGTTAGATAGATCAGTAAGATAAATAGGATGATTTATTAAGGTCTTTGGTACTTTGTTTCCTATATTTTATTTTAAGAATTGGCTTTGTAATCAGAGTGACATGAATGCCAATCCTGATTTCACCATCTTAGGTAAGTTATTTAAGCTTTATTAGCAATAATTTCCTCATCTCTAAATTGTAAAAAACATGGGTGCCTGGGTGATTTGGTTGGTTGAGCGTCTAACTCTTGATTTTGGCTCTGATCCTGATCTCAGGGTCGTGAGATCAAGCCCAGAATGGGCTCGGCCCTTAGCAGGGAGTCTCCTCTCCTTCTCCCTCTCCTTCTGCCCCTCCCCCTGCTCTCTCTCTCTCTCAAATAAATAAATCTTAAAAAAATAAATTGTAAAAAACAAAAATATTGACCTTACCACATTGTTATGAAAATTAAATAAGGTAGAAAACACTGAACATAATGCTAAATATATGCTAGGTGTTCAAGAAATACTTTTCCATCCTTCATTCCACCCAGATTCCTAGTGCTTTCATCCAAATTATTGCATGAACCACAAGGCTGCTTATTCCAATTATTCATTGCCACATGACTTGGTTTTGAATGGCAGGTTTTCCTTTCCCATGCCTTAACATCTCATTACTCCACATACCCATCAACTAGATACTCATTTTTTATATTTGATAGTTTGGTTCCCCAACCAAATTATAGGCTTCAGGAATTCTGGAGGTATGTCTAAGGTAATTTTTATTTATTGATTTTAAAATATATATTATTTATATTTGAAATATTTGTTAATATTAGATATATTTTGACATTTATAACAATTATTTTATTCATTTATAGGTCTTCATTATATCATTGAAGATACTAAGACTCAAAAAATTTAAGCTATTATGTTAATTTTGCCTGTTAGCTCAGAGAAGAATAGGGTCTAGATCCAGATTTTATTGGTTTTTATATTGCAGCCAATATTCCACTGGTCAATACCCTACTCTGGTCAGTTACCTAAGCAGGCAGAGGTTTCAGGTTGAGGGGAGTTATGAGATTGTTGAAAAACATGATACTCGTCACAGCTCTAGTTACAAGTATACCCTCTTTGATTAATTATTATCACTGACATTAAAGAAAGAATTACATAATCTCACATTTACTCCTTATATAAACATAATACCTTATTAATAATATAGGGACAAAAATACCAAAAGTTTATAAACCTATATTTTCTTTTATAATCAGCTCTGTAGCATCAGAGAAGCATATCTGAACAAAGTTCTTTCCTTTTTCAGCATTTTTAGAGATATCTCAGGGTATAGAAAGATTATCAGATTACCAGTAGTGCCATGATAATTTTTAAATGATAGTTTTCTATTTAATTCAGGAGATGGTTGAGATACAAAATTCAATTATATTAGTTAGATGCAAATGGTTATCATAAAAATGCTATTCTATCTCTTTAGAGATAATTAACATTTTATCTTAGATTGCCTTTTGCTGCAGTGATGTTGTCTAATTTATTGTAAATGTTTAAACTTTACAGCATGTCTAATTGCCATTAATTCCCAATCTTCTAAAATATTTAAAATAATTGAGAGTATAGGCTTTGGAGTATGCTAATTATTTTCAATAGAAAAGGAATTTAATTTAATTTTTAATTAAATTAATTTTAATAATTGGAATTAATAATGGGTTCCAGGCTATGGGGGTAACATAAACTAAAACCTCATGAATAGTCTGGGTTTGTCACTATGAAAACAGCATTCAAAAAGTCAATGGTCTCATAAAGTATGAGTAAAAATTAAAATTAAATTGCAAAATCTAACAGAGAAAACAGGATCATAAAATACAAATGGAAATTACTATGGAAACCTACTGTATAAAAATTATATGAAATATTTGTAGAGAAAAGTAAAAAGTGAAATGGATAAAATTAGAAAGAATAATGCTTGAATAGAAATCAGTTGGTGGGAAAATAACATGTATGTAAAAAGAATCCAACCAATGGAACAGAATCTGAGCCCTGAAGCCAACCTACACAGAAGAAGGAACTCGATACATGACAGAGGTGGTGTTGCAATTACTCTAGAAATGACAGTCTTTATGACAAAAGATCCTGGAATAATTGGATATTCACATAGGAAAAAAAAAGTTATTTTTAGTTTTCTCTTCACACTATCTCAACAGTATCATACAAATCAATTTTGTGTGCATGAAAACCTCAAATATGAAAAGCAATACTTTAAAACTTTTTAGATATAATCATTATTTTTTGATATAGGATTTTTAAACCAGATGCAACAGAACACATACTATTAAAGAACTGATTGATATATTTAATTTTATTAAAACTGAAAGCAAAAAAAAATGCATAACCAAATTGACAAACAACAAAAAAAACTTCTGTTCGTCTAAAACCACCATGAAGAAATGAAAAGCCAAATCTTAGCCTGGAGGAAGGATCTACAGTATATATAATAACAATGATTGATATTATAAATATATTTTTTAAAAAGATTTCTACAATGGGGTGCTGGGTGGCTCAGTCGTTAAGCGGCTGCTTTCGGCTCAGGTCATGTTCTCAGGGTCTTGGGATCAAGCCCCGCATCCTCCGCGGGAAGCCTGCTTCTCCCTCTCCCACTGCCCCTGCTTGTGTTCCCTCTCTAGCTGTGTCTCTCTCTGTCAAATAAATAAAATTCTACAAAAAATAGTTTTAAAATCTACATTAGAACATATCAGAAATATGAATAGACAATTGAAATGAAGAGAAACATGTATGGCTCATAAACATGAAACGATGCAGGAGTCCACTGATAAACAGTGAAAGTTAAAATCCTAAGTAGGTCCTGTTTTAGACCATCCATATTGACAAAAGAATCTTTAATAATAGGTCCAGCAGGAGGTGTGGTGTATAGTGCATAGATTCTCATAGACACTGTGATGAGAAGATTCACTTAGTAGAACAAATTTTGGACCATTTTATAGATTGCACAGAGACACACACATCATGAAAGTGTATGTTAATGCATGGTGCTAGTAACCATCAAATTTGGAACAAATTTGGGACAAAGTTTCATCTGGAGGAAGGGGAAAACATGAGATCGGAGGGACATGCCCAGGACCGGTTTCCACTCTATTGCTAATACTGTGGTCTAACCTATGTGATGGATCCAAGTGTTTGGTTTATCTTTTTTGAAACAGTTATTACTTTTTTGTATATTGTAAATATTGTATGCTAATGTTTATCAGAGGAAAAACAGATATGGAAAATGAAATGGCTTTTTTTGGGAAAACATTTTCCATGTTAAGAAAATGTGAACATTTTCAGACAGGTCATCAGGAACTGGAGGGGAAACAATGATTTCCTTACATAGTACATACAGAATACATAAAATTATAATGGTATGATACTAAATTAAAAACTTGATAACAGATGTTTATGATTCTACCTTTTTTATGTTATAATTTTTATGGCTCTCAGCCTATTGACATTCCAAAACTGTAAAAAGGAAAATGATGAACATACACACACACAATCACAATCATTTGATCAACAATTACAATCATTTGATCAACAAACAAATATTCTTGAAAAGGGATCCCTGGGTGGCTCAGTCGGTTAAGTGTCTGCCTTTGGCTCAGGTCATGATCCCCGGGTCCTTGGATCGAGTCCCGCATCGGGGTCCTTGCTCAGCAGGGAGCCTGCTTCTCCCTCTGCCTGCCTCTCCCCCTGCTTGTGTTCTCTCTGTCTCTCTCTCTCTGACAAATAAATAATAAATAAAATCTTTAAACAAAAAACCCAAATATTCTTGAAAGAAATAAATGAAAGAAAGCTAAATTAGAAAGAACACTAATCAGTTTAGGTTTAAACATATTTTCTTTTAATTACTTTGAATAGGTTTTCTTTAACATCAATTTATTTCTTAAAATCAACTGCAAAATTGTCTACAAGTTATTGGCAAGTAATTTTTCTCTCTCTTTTTTAAAGATTCATTTATTTATTTGAGAGAGTATGCATGCCAGTGGAGGGAGGGGCAGAGGGAGAGAATCTTCAAGCAGACTCCCTGCTGAGCACAGAACCCCAGGTGAGGCTCCATCTCACAACCTGTGAGATCATGGCTTAAGCCAAAACCAAGAGTCAGAAGCTTAACCGACTGAGCCACCCAGATGCCCCAAATCATTTCTCATTCTAACAAAATCTTTGTTTTTCTGTTTAAGATAGCTAAAGTCAGTTTTGCTTTCCCAGATAGTAATAGTAATAGAGACACTAAACCTATGGATACTGCATTCAAATCTGTTTTCAACCTTTCCATGATAGCAAGTCATCTGATCAAAGCATTGAACTTGGCTCTGTCACTCATTATGGGGATATGATTTAACATCATGGGGGCCAGATAACTTCTTTGGAAAATGAAGAAGCTGAAGAGGGAGGCCAGGTTCAATTCACTGTCCTACCACCTACCAGCTGTGGGATGCCAAGCAAATCACTTACCTTCTTTGTATCAATTTCTGTACCTATAAATCAGAATCACTAATTTCACACTCTCAGAATTATATGTGAGAATTATACGATTTAATGTTTGTGTCAATAGGCACACTGGATGACACATGACTAATGACCAGATCTTCAAATTGTACTGTATCTCTTTAACTGGACACTACACCAGCCTTGTCCTGGAAGATACTTCCACGTACAAAGGAAGAACTACCGAATATTCATGAATTCATAACTTTTGTATGCTAAAACTTCCTGACATTGAATGTCTGAGGTTTTATCTCATCTAACAATGGACAAGCTTTTATAATACGTTACAGAAATAACACAACAAGAAGAGCTAATTAAAGATGCTATCATCTTTTTATCTTTTTTAAAAATTTGTTGCTTTACTATTTCTTTCACAACTGGTAGGAGTTCACGATAAAATAAAGAAGGACTTTAGCAATACATCAAGAAAATAGTACCCAATCCAACTTTAATTCATTTGAGTGTTTTCAGATTTCTATCACTAGCAATAAAGAAACCTTAACAATTCTAGTTAGATATGACTATTTGTTATGTTTCAGGGAGTGGAATTAAGGTTTCCACACAGCTGTTTCACTATGTCAAGTTAAACTGATTCAAAATCACCTATGATTCAGCTTTTGCTCAACCAAACACAGTGAGCTGAGAGAAAGAGGTAGTTATAGTAGATGTCATTCTTCATAAGGAGATGGTCTCTTGTTCAGTTCATGCTGCACTAGGACTTAGTCTCCCATTCACACAGTTGCTTCTGCCCTAATAGAAAATAAATACTTTCTTACTTGTGCTTCCCCTTATCATTCATTGTGTCCTTGGCAGATATGTACTCTTGGTAGAAATGCCCCGCCTTCCCCTTCAGCCTTATGAAACCCATTCATTTGTCAAGGTTCTTCTCCAGCTTAAATCCTCTCTAGATTTACTCTAAAACAAGTGGGACCATTTCTTCTTTTTTTTTTCTCCTGCCGTATTTATCACATACCTTTATTTCAGATTTTGGTAGTAACCACACTTCACACAGTACTGAAATTACTTTTGAACATCTGCTTTTCAAATTATAATTTGAAGTAATGCTGGACAAAATATGTTTTTAAAATTAACAGAAATTTTAAAAAGTTGCAAATATCGGCAAAATAGGTAAAGACATGATTAAGACTTGTAATGAACCGGAAATTATGAGTGTACATATTTGACAGATTTGAAATGCATAAATTCAGACTTCAATCTTTACATTAATGGGAACCAGGTAGAAAAGGCAATCAGAATAGATTCTGTATAAACAAGATGAAACCAAACCAAGTTTTTGAGAAGCATAAAACTTCCTGATAGAAATAATTTCTCATGTGGCCCTCTGGACGGAGATGTTAGTCAACATAATGAGTCATTCTCAAAAGCATCATTTTAAGACCCACAGCCATGTGATCTGTTGTACTATTTCTCGTCATAACTTTCAACTCAATTGATGACATCTCACCAAGATAGAATACAGTGAAAGAAGTTCTCCTGGATACCTATCTAACAGTGTTTATATATTGCATTCATGATAGTTTGGGTTAAGCAAGAGATCAGTGTTAGAGTATGGAGGGAAAAGCATGAATTGATAGTCCTTAGAAAATCTTCAGAAATTTTGTTTCTCTTAGCTGAGCTTTTGTGTAGTACCAATTGATAGACTATTCAAAAAAAATGAAATTATCTATATTACTTTTAAGTGTAGAGCTACGTTTAGCAATTGATCAAATTGAGGATATGTTTGACATTCTTTTATGAAATTAGGGAGTCAAAAATAGGGAAGAGCTGTAAAACTAAGGAGTGAAATAGAAGGTAGGGAGCCAACAGGGAAGAAATCTCTCTGTCACTGTTTGGTTGATTACAACATACATGTATACATTTGATTTTCAAATTAAAATATTAAAATATTTATCAAGATACTGTTTTCGGAACATGATTTTAAATTTTCTCTAATGCACAGAAAAATGAGTTTCTGAGTAATAAGCCTTAAAACATGGCTATTTGTATCTGATTGTAATTAATTTTAGGACCCATTGCCCATTAAGAAAACTTGCAGTTCATAATAATTAAGTAGTATCATCTCCTTGTAGAAGGAGGCATTTCTTTCCAATCTCCATATTGAGAGGTCATACACTGAGTTACTACAAACATGGTATTAAATAATTAGCAAATAGGTTAAAGTTGAATAGGAGGAGCTTCGACACGTAGAGCTTTGAAGTTGTTACTCCCATCCTTGCAAGAAAAATGCTGAATGGGTGGATAATCAATGACTTTTCTTTGACAAGTCAAAAAACTGAGATCTCATGGCAAATTGCCACTGGGAAATCTGGAGGCAGGCTAATCCAGAGTCACAGTCAGGATGTGCTTACTTGGAGCCATGAAGTGGAGGGACACTTATACCTTAATCTGGGTGAACTGCTGGAGGCCATAGGGACTAGCATGAAGCTAAAACCTCCTGGGGGCTGCAGTCATGGTCAGCCTTCACAATTTCATGGATTTTACCCCTGGGAACTCCACTAGGTTCTCATGATAAAGATTTGAAAAGATTCCCCCACGGATCTGGCATAGAGAGAGGAAAGATAATCACTGTGAAGTACATCCAGAGTGTTCTCCAGAACAAAAAGCTATTCTCCATTATAGCATTCAATTCATATACTGGAAAAGAAGAGCTATCTAATATCAATAATCTATGCTTTTGCCCCTCCCCACCAATTTAAGCCTAAAGCTAGAAGAATAAAAGAAGTAATTAAAATTAGAGGAGATATCAATGAGATTGAAAAGCAGGAAAATAGAGAAAAATCAACAGAATCAAAAGCTGATTCTTTGAAAAGATCAGTAAAATGAATAAACCTCTTGCCAGGGTAACGAAGGAAAAAAGGGAAGACACAAATTACCTATTTCAGAAATGAAAGACAGAAAATCACTACTAATGCCATGGATATTATAATGATAATAAGAGAATAAGATGAACACTTTTAGGCCCCCAAATCTGAATCTGATAACTGAGATTGAATAGGCTTATTCCTTGAAAGACACAAACTACCAAAACCCAAACAATGTCAGATATCAAAGGACACAGAAGTCCCCCCTTCCTAATTCTGAAGGAAGATTATATATGTGATTCTATGTGTGTGTATGTATATATATACACACATATACATATAAATAAACATATAAACATATACATAAAAATATATATTTTCCCAATGCCTATCACACTGTTTAATTAATGACTGGGATTAAGTAAAATTTGTTGAAAAAAATAATAATCCAATTTTAGCTGCTCCACTTAATGCCCAGGGATTTTAGCCTAACATTTCAGAAGACTTATCAGACTGATCATCTAAAGGGCCATATGCTCTCTTATTCTTCAGTCTCAAAAGTAGGAACAGATTCTCCCATAGTTTTATATATGCCATCTCATTCATGACAATGAATTCCCTCCCAGAAGGAAAGAATGAATAAAGTTAGGGTAATTATTAGGATAAGAATAATGCATTACTTTTTTCACATGTTTTAAAGGAGTGATATCTTGAGCCAAGAAATACAGTAAGATGAGATGATTAGTAGTTGGGGGGAGACTAGTAGAGGGAGGTAGGAATTATGAATAATATAATCTACTCACTATATCATTTCCCCCCAATAAATCCACTAGCAAACAGGAAATGGAAGGAAAAATCAATACAATTTTAGATCAACTATGCACCATTCAATAGGTTACAGTCTACTTACTTCAGTGAATTTCCCAGATATCTTCTGTATATTTCTTGGACCTTAATTTATTTTATGAAAAAAATGTTAGTGGTAAGATCATAAGTATGAGAATAAAACTTTAAACATTAATTATGGGATTCTGTGTATGTTATATAAGCTAAGGTATAAAACATTTGTCAAGCAAACTCTCACATAGAATGATCCATAACACTGTCTCATGTCATTTTGCTATAAGCACACAGTGTGTGAAATGAAGATACTTTTTCTGCATCTACTTCAGGTTATGATGTATAAGTGCAAACACTATTTGCAATGGGCAAATTGAACGTGCTAATTTATCATGGAATGGTTTTAATAAGCAGGTACATCCCTAATTAAAGATATAATTTACTTGTGGCGGCTGGGTGGCCCAGTTGGTTAAGTGTCCGACTCTTGGTTTCAGCTCAGGTCATGATCTCAGGGTTGTGAGACTGAGCCCCGTGCGGGGCTCTGCGCTCAGTGCAGAGTTTGCTTAAGACTCTCTCTCCATCTCCCTCTGCCCCTCCTACCCCATTCTCTCTCTCTTTTTCTTTTTAAAATAAATAAACAAATCTTCATATATATATATACACATATATATATAAAACATATATATATACATATATTATATATATAACTTACTCTATTCCTAATTTTTTACCCCATTAGTTTTTATTATTCCACTAAGATGTATTCCACTCACCAATAGACAAAGGTGAGTGACAGCTCCTTAAAGTCTATAAAGACAAATATTCTGATCAATTTTGTTGATTTTATAATTGCCCTCAGGTTTTAGAATAAACACTTCACCTTCTTTTTATTTTCCACTGCTATCCTTATCGATGAAGATAAAGTGAATTTGTGGAAAACCTATATGGAATTGCTGCATTTGTCCACTTTAGTCTTAGAATATCAGTTAGAAGCTTTGTGTGAAAACAATATTTAAAGAGGTATATATTAATACAGTAGTAGAAAAATAAAACTGAAATCCTTTATGCTATACATCTTAATTAGATGCTCAATAGATGCCACACATCTATTGAGATAGCATATAATATATGGTGGAGTAGAGATGGGAAAAATAGTTTGTGCTCACCATGAAATCTGAATGGTGGAGTAGAGATGGGAAAAATAGTTTGTGCTCACCAGGAAATCCCCAAAGATCTTTGCAGGCCAGAAACTTGCTGCAAATGTAACATATATTAGTAACTAAATCAAGATATAGGGAACATAATGTCTTCTTGAAGATTATGTATATAAATATGGTTTACAGTTTGAGAGTTCTTAGAGAGACCATCTGTGCAGATTTATATAGTGTTTCTTTATAATATATGTGCCTGTACTTCAGCCTAGAGTTCCTTTATAATTAATGTTTTTTCATTTAAAAATTCATTAAAAAGAAACTCGAGGAGCTCCTGTCTTCACTACTTTTCTCTATTTCAAAGAAGCTTTTTTCAAGTCATAATTTATGAGGTAATATAATAATGCTTATTAGCCCAACAGAATTCTTAAAATTGTAGCAAACAATAATTTGAGTCCTTTGGGTCCTCAGAAAGGAGGAATTGCAGAACTGGAGATTGTGGAATAAACATCGAATGTCTGCTTCCAGCATCATGGCTACCTATATGCTCTGAGACCCGGACAGTATACACCAATCATCATGTATATGATGTTCTTTTTGTGAGACTGATCATTTGAAATAATTTAGATAAGCACTGGAAGGGCTGTCCTCCAATAAAACTGATTAGCCGAGACCCACATATTAAGGGATGTTAGCCTGAGAATAGATGTTACTAGTAGTACTGATCCTTAAGCAACGTTGAGATGAGAAAGTTCCTACAGCAAAACTCAGACTATATAAAAGAGCTGATGTGGTCCCAGATAAGTGCCATTTCCCACCCTGCTACTTTTTAAGAGAAGTAAAAGCAAATCCAGTCTGTAGGAATGCTATCCAAATTTCCCACTTAGGCCATAAGACTCTCACAGTTATAAAGAAATAATGCTAAAACCAAAAAAAAAAAATGAAGGTACAATTAAAGATCAGGAGTACACACACAGAAAAAATCACCATAACTAAGAGTTAATATTAGCAATAATTAAAAAAAAAAACTTACTTAGATTACCAAAGACTAAAGGTATTATAACTGTCAAATAAGGAATGCAAAACAGCATTTATAAAGTATTTAAGAACACAAGGGATAAAACCACAAGGATGGACAATTTAAAAAGGGATTTTTATATATGAATCAGAAAGATAAAAGCAAATGGAACTACTAAAAATGACAAACTTATAAATTTAAAAACTTATTTAAAAAGTTAAGAAGTAGATTAAACACTGATCAAGAGAAAAATAATATACAGGAAGATAATAAGAATAAATTGCATAGAATGAAGTGACAAGGCAAAGGAGATGGAGAACAGAAAGGAGGCAGGAAGAGATGAAAAGGATAAAATTAGAAATTCTATAATTGGAGTCCCAGGAGGAGTGAATGGAAACAATGTGGAATAGTCAGTATATAAGCACATAGCATTTTTGGATTTCCAAGAACTAGAGAAAAGCACAGTTTCACATACCCTGTCTGTTTTTGCCCCCTACAAAATGTCAGGAGTTTCCCCAAGCCATCATGACATCCAAAACTCCATGATACATTTCAAAATGCATCCTAAGAGGATTATATGCCCCTTGCTGAAAAACTACTGTTCTAGACTTAAGATGAAGACATAAGCATTTGACATACTGTGATCAGAAATCCACAATTCAGAAGTGGTTATGTGAACACTCAAAATAATGGAAACTGAATATTTGATTGTGGAACTTAATTTTAAATCTTAAAAGTAGTGGTATTCAAGAAATACAGCTGCTAGAACGAATGCACACCACTTTTCCATAGACGTGATATGAAATTCCATCAGCTTCAGAAGCCTAAAAGATCCAAGTCAGTGCTGTCAGTCTATGGCTCTCTTTCTTGCCAGAGTTGCTCAGAAAATTGGCTCATTACACCATCAAAATATGCTGTGTGTACTATGAATAAGCCTTTCATGCAATAGGCTTGTTGGAATGCCAGAGTGGAGAGCAGGGCTTCCCTAAGCTTTCAAAACAAGTCTGATAGTTGTTTTTGTGCCTGTTGAGTCAATAAATATTTGTAAGTTTGGAAAAACCTAGTGTAAAACTTTCTTTCGTTATGATACATCCTTGGTGGTAAGATTGTGGGTAAGGAATCATGTGGGTTCCTCCTACCTTTAATCATCAAGGTCTACAGATGTTTACCAAAAGAATCTAATAATTGCTGATCAAACAAATTGGCACAGGTCAGTTTACACACACACACACACACGTAATTATATATATAATTGTGTGTATATAAAAAGGTAAAGTATTAATCCTATAATTTTAGGTTTTTTTTAGGACGAAGAGTCATTGGAATTATCATGGAGAGAGATTGTTAGCAAATAGTCATTTCAAAATAAAAAGTAATAAAAGACCAATGAAATTTTTCTTCTTGTCCCACATTAGCAAATATAGGTTCTTATTTTCCAGTTAGAAAAATAAATATTTAAACATATCTATATGAATGCTTGCAATGAAATGACTGAGTTTGACATGATAGAGAACGTTCAATACATAGTGACTAAACATTTTGGAAACAGTTTTGTCAATACATAGATAAAAAAAGAACATTTAAAACACAATGCAAAAATCACTTATGTCTTCCTTTGTTTAACTCCTTTTTTTAAAACACCAAAAACATAAGCCATACTGATAGCTTTTATTTTTCATTGAAATGTCATCTAAATATATTTTAGCTAATTTCCCAGATTACGTTCACTCTCCCTGGACAGAAATTACTCATGACCAAAGACAATTACTTCAGTATTGCCCATGCTCACAAAGTAAACTCATCAAACAAACAAATGAACAAACAAAAAACAACAAAAAATTCCTAATATTATAAATATCAAGACTGTTGGAATAATTGGCTGCTTTAAAAGGGCATACTCAATTGGATATATAGATAGATAATAAATAGAGTATAGCTGTATGTATAACTTCCTGAAATAGCATATTCTTTTGATTTAAGGTGATAGAACTTCTGCTTTGGATGACTTGCCTCCTTATTAACTACTCAAATATAAATCTACCCTCCCTTCTTAAAACACTTGAGATAAGATATGGTTCAGATTTCAAAATTTCCCAGAATTGGAAAGATACACATTATATAAGTAACACTGACAGGACAGGCAGGGGTATATTGATATTTCCTCAGCAGAACATGTGAATAACCATACTACAGGTAAGACACGTAAGGTTGCCTTCCTCAATTTAGGTCAGGCTTATCTGTCAAGCAGGTTATGAAACAAACAAACAAACAAAAAACAAAACAAAACGAAGAAACTCTTTATTTCTCAGACATTGAAATTCAGAATTACAGATAAGAGAATGTGCATTTATGTGCCTTTTTATAAGCTTTCCTTCATTTCACAATACTATATAAGGGTTCAAGAGAAGACTAGTTATCATCCTTAAGAGTTTCTATATTTCCTATACTTGCTATCCATTGTTATACACCTTCAGCTTTGATTATAGCCAATGCCACAGGAATACTATTGTAATTTCACTTTTTCCCTTTGATATAAGGACTAAATCTTACACTGTGTAACATCTTCTACCATGTTTTATATTCTCAGATCTATAAGCTTCTTTCTAAAAATAATTACTGCAAAGGGAGTAAAATTGAATTTCTATTTTATAATTAATTGTGAACCTCATGCCCAATAATGTTTTGGTTGACTTTGGGTGCAAAGATAACAGTAATTGAAAATGGATTTTCTTAACTCCTTTTTTAAAAATTTTATAGGAATTTTTTTAATGGGCTATTTTCTAAAGGGGAATCACACACAGTTCTATTACGGCTACTCTGGGTAATTGTTTTTCTTTTTCTTGTAACCTATTTTTAACTTCCCACATTTTTTTTTTTTTAAACTTCACTTGGAATTGATTAGTTCAACCATTAGATTTAAATTGGGATTGTGCTGGCCATTTGATAGACAGATAATAATTTTGCAAAATCAAGTATCTCTGACTGTCAGAGCTCTAAGTTCTCCTTGCATATAAATGTTTAATAATTGCAACATAAATGGGTAAATTTGGGTTCTCTTATTATCATTATGGGTCTGGTAATCTATTTGACATTTCTATCAATAAGTCATATGCTATCTAGATGAGCAGTTTTTAAAAATATAAATAAAAACAATTGCATAACAAAAATGTTTCCTTAGAGACTATAAGTGATATATTTTCTCCCAAGATAATGATTCTTTCTCACTTGCTTTGTAACCCTGTTCTTCCTGGAAAATATTGTTGCTGCCAATGCGTGACTATGAGTGAAAATTAAATCCCATTTAGACAAGTGAGACTTTGAGTTTACTGAACACTATTTCTTGTGCTGAATATTATTTGTAATCAATCTTTCCAATTCTTCCAAATTATTTGAATGATACTGGAAAACTGAGGCCTAACCAGACAAAACAGAGCTCCAGAGATTCAGGAGCTCAGGGGAGGAAAGGAAAAGAAGATATTCGTGTGCTTCTAGGACTGGGAAGGAAGGTTTATGTTCAGGAGTACAAATGGAGGACCAGAGGAAGCAAACAGAGAAAGAGCCTCCTGCTTTTGAAGTAATGAATCCTTATGGAGATCTTGTATTAATCAAGGTAATAAGAACTACGAAAGTGAGGGCGCCTAGGTGGCTCAGTTGGTTAAGCGACTGCCTTCGGCTCAGGTCATGATCCTGGAGTCCCTGGATCGAGTCCCGCATCGGGCTCCCTGCTCAGCAAGGAGCCTGCTTCTCCCTCTGACCCTCCACCCTCTCATGTGCTCTCTCTCTCTCATTCTCTCTCTCTCAAATAAATAAATAAAATCTTTAAAAAAAAAAAAATAAGAACTACGAAAGTGAAAAAAAAAAAACAAAATCATATTAGGTGTCTTTGAATGATTCATAACCTGACTGAACAAATAGGATATGTATACATGAAACAGAGATTAAAGAAATTGTATATAATCCACTTTGTGTTGTTAAGACCAAACTATGAGGTCAGACTAAAAGTACTCTGGAAATATTGATGTAGATATTGGTATGAAAGGATCCAAGTGAACACCTTTTAAGTGAAAATAGAAATATGAAAATCATAAAATAGGGCACCTGGGTGATTCAGTTGGTTAAGCATCTGCCTTCTGCTCAGGTCATGATCCCAGCTGCTCAGCGGGGAGTCTGCTTCTCCTCTCTCCCTCTGCCCTTCCCCCTGCTGGTGCGCTCTCTCTGTCTCTCAATAAATAAATAAAGTCTTAAAAAAAAAAGAAAGTCATAAAATAAAAATAAAAATTGGATAAGGGTGGAGTGGTACATGAGAAGATGAGCTAAAAAGAACCCTGATAAATAGAGTCAATTGATGAGCTGGGAGATTAGACAAGGAATCCCACAGAACACATCATGGTGTGTCTGTGTGTGTGTGTGTGTGTGTGTGTGTGTGTAAGAGAGAGAAAGAAAAAGAATAAAATTAAATTGAACACACACAGAGGATACATACATACACATTTCCATCATCCATCAGTTCTTGTTATGCATAAATGGTACAGCAGACAACAGGGAGAGTCGGTAGGAAGATATACAAAGAAATGCTTTTTATCTTTTTTTAAAGATTTCATTTATTCATTTATTTGAGAGAGAGAAAGAGAGAGATAGCACACGTAGGGGGGAGGGACAGAGGGAGAAGCAGACTCCCCACTGAGCAGAGAGCCTGATGTGGGACTCGATCCCAGGACCTGAGATCATGACCTGAGCTGAAGGCAGACCCTTAATTGACTGAGCCACCCAGGTGCCCCTAAGGAAATGCTTATTATAAATTTTGTAGAATTGAAGAGAAAACATAAGTCCTTACATTTTCATTGTCAAACCAACCCAAGAAAAGTGAATTTAAAATAACCCATACCTTTCATGTAAGAATGAAATTTTAGAATTCAAAGAAGTTTTTTCACTGAAAGTTCCATGGGATGGTATGGGATTAGAAACAACTATTAAATTAATAACCAACAGAGAGTCAACTGAATCCTCATTAGTAGCTTAGGTATAAGATTTGGAAGGATTGTTTTTATATTTCTGAAGTAAAGATTTAACTAGAACTCTATATTAAACCAAACATTGAATTATGGGAACTAAAAAAAAAAAATTAAAGCATGCCCAAATATACAATATTTCTTAATCATCCATCACCCCACCTGAATAATTTACTAGAGGATACACTTTGAAAAAAGGAACAATGACTCTGAGGGAGAGATTTTACAAAAAATAGTGAAGAATAATAAAACCAGTGTAATATATACTTAGGCTTAAATAAGAGTGGTTTAAAAAACGACAACTTTAAATTTATTGATGATCTCAGTGTAGAATAGGTTTTTCAGCCCACTGATGTAAGAGATGGCAGGAGGTGGGAGGAAGAAAAAATAAAATAAGTGCTAGGATTCTTGATTTATATGATACAAATATAAAGAGAATGATTAACATAAGGCTTTACATAGAAATATCACATCTTAAATACAAATGTTAAAATTTCAAGTGCAATCAAAAGTATTGAGATGTTAAACTTTAATTTTTTTTAAAGATTCATTCATTTATTTGAGAGAGAGAGAGGAAGAGAGAGAGAGCATGGGGGTGGGAGGGGCAGAGGGAGAGGGAGAGAGAATCTCAAGCAGACTCCATGCTGAGTGGGGAGCCCAAGGCAGGGCTCGATTCCAGACCCTGAGATCATGACCTAAGCCAAAATCAAGAGTTGGATGCTTAATTGACCGTGCCACCCAGGTGCCCCAAAATGTTAAACTTTTAACACATTAAAGAAAAAAAGCAACTAAGAAAACTACATGAGTTAATCAAAAGATAAGAATAACAATTTCTTTTTTTTAAAGCAGAGAAAGTAGAAAACATAAAATATGTTGTCAGGAAATAGTCTAAACATCTCAGTAATCACAATGAAATGGATATCTAAAAATTAACAATTTAAGTGCTTAGTCCCAGATAGAGCTTTAAAAAATGTGATCTTGTTTCCTGTTTAAAAGAGCTATACTTAGAAAAAAATGACTCATAAATGTTGGTAGTAAAGAAGGAGCAAAGTGTATCACAGATACATGTAAACACACATACACACACACACAAACACACACCCAGATGTGTTATTATCAATGTTAGAGCAGAAGGAATGTTAGTTAAATGCATTTAAGAGGATAAATAGGTATCTTTATACTTAATAAGATCTATAATCCTTTGGGTGCCTGGGTGGCTCAGTCGTTAAGTGTCTGCCTTTGGCTCAGGTCATGATCCCAGGGTCCTGGGATAGAGACCCGCATCGGGCTCCCTGTTCAGCGGGAAGCCTGCTTCTCCCTCTCCCACTCCCCCTGCTTGTGTTCCCTCTCTCGCTGTGTCTCTCTCTGTCAAATAAATAAAATCTTTTTTTAAAAAAAAAATCTATAATCCTTCAAAAGATGCAAAATTTATGTTGTATCGGGCATGTTTTGGCCTCTAGAAAGAAAGCAGGTAAAAGACCCAATTTCATAGAATTGTGAAATAAAGAATGGAGTTTCCTTAAACTGAGATGGCAAAGACTACAGGAAGAAAAGATGGTAGCAATGACAAGTTGGGAGTCTGAGAGCTCAGCTTGGGGCATGTTTCTTTTGAGTTGCCTGGTAGAAGACCAAGTATAGATATCAAGTAGAAAGTTGATTTTGTAAGTCTTTGGGTCAGGATGAAATCCACTTTAGAGGTATACATTTTAATGTCTTTGGAAACTGCACTTAACAACATGAGACTGAATGATATTTGGTAAGTGTGTATATGTAAAAAACAAAACAGAATGAAACAAACAAACAAACAAAAAAACCCACAAGAAATCCAAGGACAAGACTGAGCCCTTGGTAACTGAGCCCAGGATATGAGAAAACAGTGAGCAAAACTGAATATGAATGGTCAGAGTATACAAGGAAATCCAGGAAAGTCTGGAATACAAGTTAAAAATGTGTTCTAGGTCAGAGAGAAAATGCTGCAGATAGATTAAGCAAGATGAAGAGTAAGAAGTGACTGGTGTATTTAATAATTAGGCACTCATTGTTGACCTTGTGGAAGCAGTTTTGGTACAGTGGTAGGAGCAATAAGTCTGAGTAAAATGGGCTTAAAGAATAATAGGAAGAGAATTAGAATAAATGGGTTTGGATGAGTCTTCCAAGGGGTTTTGTTGTAAAGGGGGAAATAAAGTTTTGTATATAAAGAGGAAAGCATGATACAGGAGATTTGGTTGCTTTTTTTCTTTGTTTTACGATTGGAGGAAAAACAGCAGTTTCAAATACTAAGATCATGCACGTGTCTAAAGATAATGAAAGAAAGGTAAAAGTTGATGGAGTGATATACTTCAGGAAGCTAGTGAGAATAGGATTCATGGCACAACTGAAGGTGTTGCCTTTGGCTGGAAGTGTGGACAATCTATGTGCAGTGAACCAGAATGGCTTATATCCCCACAAACACAACTAAGTGGGTTGAAATGATGCAACCTGTGGAAGTTCTCTCTAAACTGCTACAATTTCTTCAGGAGACTAGAACGTGAGATCTTCAGCTAGGATGTAGCTGTTGGAGATTTGAGAAGAGAGGACGGTGTCTGAGATGATCATCTAGAAGAATGGCAGAGTGAATAGAGAATGGAAAAATATAACACAGTCGTTGAGCAGCAGTAGAGACACACGGAAGCTAGTAAACATGATTCTCAATACAAATAATCAACAGGATGATGTGTTTTTCAGCATTGTGTTCAAGTAGGTGGACTCAGGTATGAGACGGACACGGAGGGAACCAAGGCAGTGATATGACCAAGTGAGTATAATAAAGCTGTAGAGGAGCATGGGACCTGAAGATCCAAGCAAGGGATTGATGATAGTGGCTTACCATGGAATCAAGGCTGGGTAAAAACAGAAACAAAGGCACGAAATAAAGAAGGAACGATGAGAACCAAGTAGATCAATGCATTTTAAGTTTTAGTTATTGGTGTTGAGATTCTAGAGCATGTGCAGTGTGGAAAGAAAAGGTAGAGGGTAGCATGCTTGAAAATGAAATCACAGAAATTTGCATGTATTTAATAAGGATAAAATGTAGGTTTAAATGTGATTGTTAGGTGAATTATCTATGTCAGTATTTAAATCATCAAGAATTACAGAAGCAGCAATGTTGGACAGTGATCACACTGGGACATAACATTTTAAGGGTGTGAGAAGAAAAAAAGTGTCTACGGATATTTGCAAAAAGAAGGAATGGCATAAAATTTAAATCTGGGTGTTTCTAGGGATGAGGAAGGAACATTACCAAAACTAGATGTTTTGAAAGAAAAGAGGAAGACAATAGATTAAATGTGACGAGGAGGATACCTGACCCCACCTCCAGACTATGAGGAATAAGAAAAGTAAAAGGGCCACCGTTTGAGAAGGAGCAGTATTCCCTTGAAGGGTCAAGACAGAGGGGAAGGTACTGGGATTTAATAAGAGCCAGAAAGTAAGGAGATGTTTTAAAAAATGGTTCAGGTGATTGAATCAATTATTTACTTCTGCTGAAGAAACTAACTCTTATAGAGTTTAAAGTCACAGCCATTTGCTCCATGTGTTTCTCATACTACTCTAGCTGTCATTCCCTGGTTCTCATTCTTTTTTTTTTTTCATTCGAGACACAGAGATACAGAGAGAGAGAGAGAGCATGAGCAGGGGTAGAAGCAGAGGGAGGGGGAGAAGCAGACTCCCCACTGAGCAGGGAGCCCGATGCGGGGCTCAATCCCAGGACCCTGGGATCATGACCTGAGCCGAAGGCAGACGCTTAACCATCTGAGCCACCCAGGCGACCCCCCTGGTTCTCATTCTTAATGTCAGAAAATTTGCATTAATTCAAGAAAAAGTGTAAAAGGCCAATAAACACATTATAAGAAGTTTACTTTCATTGGTAACCAGTGGGACACAAATTCAAATAGTAAAAAGATAATGTTTCTCTTAACATTTTAAGAAACATTTGTAAAACTCAGTGACAGTCATGAGGTAGAAAAATATATACTCTCATTCACTTTTGTTGAAAGGATACATTGATGTTCCCTTTCTGGAGGGAGTTTCAATAATATATATCAATATTTAAATCCCACAATAAATCTTTTCATATATATATCTTATTATTTCTGTTTTTCTGGGTAACCCTGATTAATACAATACTTATTTAGTGCATTAAAAAATCTGGACGAGATGTTGGTGGGGATGCGGAGAAAGGGGAACCCTCCTACACTGTTGGTGGGAGTGCAAGCTGGTGCAGCCACTCTGGAAAACAGTATGGAGGTTCCTCAAAAAGTTGAAAATAGAGCTACCATATGATCCAGCAATTGCACTACTGGGTATTTACCCCAAAGATACAAATGTAGGGATCCGAAGGGGTACGTGCACCCCGATGTTTATAGCAGCAACGTCCACAATAACCAAACTGTGGAAAGAGCCAAGATGTCCATCGACAGATGAATGGATAAAGAAGAGGTGGTATATATATATAATGGAATATTATGCAGCCATCAAAAGGAATGAAATCTTGCCATTTGCAACAATGTGGATGGAACTGGAGGGTATTATGCTGAGTGAAATAAGTCAATCAGAGAAAGACATGTATCATATGACCTCACTGATATGAGGAATTCTTAATCTCAGGAAACAAACTGAGGGTTGCTGGAGTGGTGGGGGGTGGGAGGGATGGGGTGGCTGGGTGATAGACACTGGGGAGGGTATGTGCTATGGTGAGCGCTGTGAATTGTGTAGGACTGTTCAATCACAGACCTGTACCTCTGAAACAAATAATACATTATATGTTAAAAAAAAAAAAAAAAGAAGATAGCAAGAAGGGAAGAATGAAGAGGGAGAAATCGGAGGGGGAGATGAACCATGAGAGACTATGGACTCTGAGAAACAAACTGAGGGTTCTAGAGGGGAGGGGGGTGGGGGATGGGTTAGCCTGGTGATGGGTATTAAAGAGGGCATGTACTGCATGGAGCACTCGTTGTTATATGCAAACAATGAATCGTGGAACACTATATCAAAAACTAATGATGTAATGTATGGTGATTAACATAACATAATAATAAAAATAAATAAAAAAATAAAAATTCATTCTATTTAAAAAAATCTGGACGTATATTAAATTAACATTAAACATTTTAATATATTATAAATATATAAAATATATCATTATATATTTTATTAACATTAAATTGTTAACAGTGATCATTATTTCTATAGATAGCAGTTAGTACAAATGTGCAGAGACATAGGAGAGCTTTATATTCATTTGTATTTTAAATTTTAGAATAAACATGCATTTAGGTATCAAATTTATTTAATTAAAATTTAAAATTTTTAAGTAAATAAAATAATTTCTAAAATTCTGTTGAGAAATTGGTCAAGGTAGGAGAAGGAGCAAGATTTTTATTTGATATACATTAATTTATCTTCTAGTACATAAAATATACAGAATCACAATGAGAAAACCATGATGAAGGGTTACTTCCTTAGCTTAAGTGGGTCATTTATCAATTTGCAAGTACTGTTTATAATATCACCTGATGATCTGTACATTGTGGCTTTTACGTCAATGTGCATTCATATGGATTCTTCAGTTAACATTAAGAAATGACTTTTTCTGGTGGTAAGCAGAAATAACCTCCTCTGTCTTACCAATGGAAAATAAAAATTGAGGTACAGAAGCACTAACAACTTTCACCAATATTTCTCCAAATATTTACAGTGAGCTATTGCCAGAACATAAAAGAGAACACATTTTCCCCAAGTTCAGGCCTAGTAAACTAACTATATCACCTGAGAATCAAGGGTGTTTGCCCTATGGAAAAATTGCGCACAGGTATCATATTCATGGCTTTATTACTTTAGAATCTTATTCTGACCTCTAGAAAAGTGTTAAAAGAAAGGTTTTGTTTCTAAAGGAAATTCTGCAATAGATAATAAATTCTACAATAATCTAAGCTTATAGTTTACAAGATGGGTGACAAGTTTCCCCAGGACATCATGGTGAACTCACAGGGATGCTAAATGGTACCAATTTTTTTTTTTTATATTTGAATGAAATTTCAATTTATTACATGGTACTTATAAGAAATATTGGTTCAATCTATTGATGGTTTGACATTTGAAACAAGTTGGATATCATTGGTTTTATCAACCTTGTCAGGTGACTTTTTCCCAGAGGGCAGTTTTGTTTGTAAGATTTTATTTATTTATTTTTTTAGTGTGGAGGACCACAGGGGAAGGGAGGGAAAACTGAATGGGAAGGATACTAAAATTTTAAATTTTCATGGAAAGCACAGTGACACTAGACATTTGATATCACTGAGGGAACTGCTAACTCGAATGCAGTGTCTATATCATAGTGTTGCATGCACTTCAATTATGTCATAGTTTTCTTTTTTTAATTTTTTATTATGTTCAATTAGCCAACATATAATACATCATTAGTTTTTAATGTAGTGTCATAGTTTTCAAAGCCAAGTTTTGTTAGTGACTGTGATAATAAGCAAGTGCTGCATGAAAATTAACCAGAAACAGCAAATGAGAGTGACTTTAGTCAACCTGATTTTGAGGTTTGAGAAGCTGTGCAATGATAAACAGGCACACATGTGCCTTTAGTAATAGTATTTATTTAATTGTAGTTAATTTCTTCTATTTTACATGTATTAATTTTTTCAAAAGGCCTAAGTGCTCTTAGTTATTTCTTTTGGCTTAGGGTCTATGAAAAATTACTGAGATACTAAAGGTACCTCGAGCAGAGAAAGTTTGGAAAACTCTGATCTAAGTATTAACATTATACCTGAGAGAAACAAATTACTAAGGTTCCAGACATAAGATTTCTAAGTACAGGTCTTATACCTTCCTCTCCTAACTCTAAACTTATCCTTCCTCTACTCCAGATTACCAAGTAACATTTTACTCTTTTACTATATTTTGTTATGGGGGGGTAATTTACACAGTGTCCTCTTTCATGATTGTGTACTAGATAGAATGTTTCAGAACTGATTGAATGTAAATATGGAGAACTAATGCTTTGTTCCCCTCATCCACTAAGATTATCTCCCTAATGTCGATGAATCATTTGTGACTCATTTGGTAGGGAAAATATGCTTATATGCATAGTCTAGCAGAAAGCAGGTGTTAAGCATTGTACCATGAAATTATACTAGCTGATGATACCGTGGGACCAAACATGGATAGAAAACAGTGATAGAAAGAGCATGGGGAGGCCACATCGTGTTGTAACACAGAGTTCTAGACTAGGAATCAGAGCATGATCTCTACCACCATCTAGCTATGTTACCATGGGCAACCCATTTAGTCTTTGGAGTCTCAGTTTTGTTTTCACATGGAAAATGTTAATTCACATATTTATCAATCTAACAATAATTTATCAGTATGTAGAATATTTAGAGGAACTTAAGAATGAAGGAAAACAATATATACTCTTAAGTTACTGCAAAATCTCTTAGGTCAAATTAGGGCATACCATTACTTTTTATTTTAGCTTCACTTAAGATGGCAGAATAACTCCAAACTCTGGCTTAGGATGCCTATCATAGCCTTTTATTAATTGGTCATTATTTATTTTTGCAATTTTGTCTTCTACCACAAACTATGACAAAGTATCAGCAAGTTATATTAATGTTTTATGTCGTTTCACTTTTCCATGCCTTGACTTTAATAATTGATTTGTTAATATATTAATGAAGAAAACCATACACAAAACCCAATAATGTCTGGCGGAATGTATTGGAATGTATGTGAGAGAATCAAAATGTGCTTTGGAAATTCAGAAAAATAAGACTAATTTCCATTAGAAATTATTCTTACCAGAAAAAAATAGTATCTCAAGGAAACTACAAAGCATGGGGAAAAGGTAGCACAGGAGATATTATGTGAAGGGCATTATAAGTAGAGAAACAACTACAAGCATAGGAATAAATCCTGAAAATGGAAGAACTCAGGCATGTTCCTGCTTTCAAGGGGATTTTTTCCCCCCTGATTTATCTGCCTTCTCTAATCTAGTTATAATCTTTTTACTTCTTCAAAACTCTGAAAATTTGGGGCACCTGGGTGGCTCAGTTGGTTAAGCATCTGCCTTGTCTCAGGTGATGATCCAAGGGTTCTGGGATCGGGTTCTGGGATCGAGCCCTGCGTTGGGCTCTCTGCTCAGTGGGGAGTTTGCTTCTCCCTCGCCCTCTATGCGTTCTTTCTTTCTTTCTCTCTCTCTCAAGTAAATAAAATCTTAAAAAAAAAAAGCTCTGAAAATTTATTGGACATGAACAAGTGGTCTTCAACACACAGAGACTCCTCTCCTCCAAGAATTCCCCACAGTAACTAGGTTTTCCTCCTTAATATTGTTCCCATCATCATCATCCTGCTATAGATGATTGTTGCCATTATTACCAAATGGGGTTGGTAATAACAATAACAGGCTGGCTACTTTCCATTTGCTAGACCATCTTTTGCCTTTCTCCAGCTTGCTGTCTGACAATAAAGTGGATAATGGGAAACCACAGTTGATCAGTTTGAAAAAATGAATGATATTAGAGTTTTTATTTACCTAAATTTCTTAGTGTATTGTATCTCTTGGGTTTTACCCTCCACGGAAAATCATGGCTCCTATTGAGAACTTTCACTATAAAACTTTATGGGATCTTCTTCCTTTCATCCCTTCAAGAATACGGATCATAATCCCTCTGCTCTTACAAGTTTTAAATTTTCATACTTTATTTTGTAGTACCACTCAATTACTGATAGAAATGAGGAATCTTCCAATTTTAGCTCTGACATGTAAAGAGCTTAGAAGTTGTCACTGCCATTCCTATAAGAAAACAGCAGAAGGGGCGCCTGGGTGGCTCAGTCATTAAGCGTCTGCCTTCGGCTCAGGTCATGATCCCAGGGTCCTGGGATCGAGCCCCGCATCGGGCTCCCTGCTCTGCGGGAAGCCTGCTTCTCCCTCTCCCACTCCCCCTGCTTGTGTTCCCTCTCTCGCTGTGTCTCTCTGTGTCAAATAAATAAATAAAATCTTTAAAAAAAAAAAAAAAGAAAACAGCAGAAATATTCAAACAGCAAAGACTTTTCTTGGACCAGTCAGAGAACTTAATTAGCAAAGCAAACTTCCACATTGAAATCTAGAGAGAAAGGTGAATCCAGACAGTCGTAGCCAAGATCTGCTTACCTGGAACAGGAGTTTTTGGGGAGAAAACCTCCTAAGAAAAAAAATGGTAATTTTGAATGACTGCTGGAGGCCAAGTGTGGCCTAGTGAGAGTAAGAACCTCCAGAGGTGCTGTCTTATGGGCCCCCATACTTTACGGTCTTCATCCATGAACCCCACCAGGTTTTTATGATGCAGATGTTAGAAAGATACCTTTTTGGCTCTGGCTGAGGATGAAGAAGAATAATGATTTTTTTTTTTAAATGCTCAAAGCATTCTCCATAACAAAGTCTTTATCAGAGTTTTCTCCTAGATAGGAAAGAACTCCTCCCACCCCCACCCCCACCCCCGCCATTCCCCCACCTCTTCCAGGTGCTTATAGCTTTCCTTTCTTATTAAGGGAGTGAAGGAAGCTATACCACTGGTGAAGGTCACAGTCCTGAGGTACAGGCCCACTGAAAAACTAGGAGTTAATCATTAAGATTAGAGAATACTTCCCACTGACAGACACACACACAGATTGCCTCTAAACCAACAGGACTCCAGTCAAGAACACTAGTGTAAAGCTAAAGGAGCTTCAAGACACAGACTCTCTGAGGAGGAGTTCTTAGGAAGCCCCAAATCGATGGCAGAGATAAAAACAAAGGTATCAGAAGAATCTGAAGCTTCTGGCACTTATAACATAAATTATTAAATACAGCCCAGCTTTTAGCTGGATTAACACAGCCTCACCCTAAAGGCCTATTTATCTCAGTTCCTATTACTCAATGTAAGATGTCTGACTTATAACAAAAAATTACAAAGCATGCCAAATAACAATAATTTTAAAAAAGGAAAAAAACCCTATAGTACAAAAGATAAAGTAACATCAGAACTAGACTCAGATATAATACAGATTTTTATTTATTTATTTTTTTTATTTTTATTTTTTTTAAAGATTTTATTTATTTATTTGACAGAGAGAGACACAGCGAGAGAGGGAACACAAGGGGGGAGTGGGAGAGAGAGAAGCAGGCTTCCCGCAGAGCAGGGAGCCCGATGTGGGGCTCGATCCCAGGACCCTGGGATCATGACCTGAGCCGAAGGCAGACGCTTAACGACTGAGCCACCCAGGCGTCCCTATAATACAGATTTTTAAATTATCAGACAGAAAATTTTAAGTAACTATGATTAATACATTCAGAACTCTAAAGGAAAAAAAAAAGTAGACAACTTTCAAAAACATACAGATAATATAAGCAGAGAGACAGAAATTGTAAAAAGGAATCAAAATGTTAGGGGAAAAAGCCTGAAACATAATTGAAGAAGGCCTTTGAGGGCTCATTAGTATATTGGACACACGGGAAACAAGTGTTAGACATCTTGAAGATAGTTCAATAGAAACTCCCCAAGAACTGTGGGAGAATTTCAAAAGGTGTAATATGCACATAATTAAAATATGAGAGGAGAAGAAGAAAGAATTGAGTGGAAGCAATATTTGAAATAATAATGGTCAAGAGCTTTCCACAATTAATTACAGACACCAAACCACAGGTTTAGTATTCTTGGAGAACAAAAAGCAGTAAAAAAGCAAAACAAAACAAAAGAAAAACCTGGACTTCCATATTTAGCAAAATTCCTTCAAAAGTGAAAGAAACATAGTCATTATCTGGTGTATGTGTGTGGGTGCTTGTGCGTGGACACATACACACACACACACACACACACACACACACACACCTGATGGATTAATCATCACTAAAACTTCCTTGCAAGAAATGTTAAAAAGAAGTGCTTTAGGCAGAAAAAAATGATACAGAACAGGAACTAAGATCATATAAAAAAAAAAGTGTCAGAGAAAAAATAAAGGCAAAATAAAATATTTTCATTTTCTTATTTTTAAAGGACTTGAAAGATAACTGTATAAAGTAATACCAGTTTTGATGTATTACTGGGTGCTTATAGCATGTGGGTAAGTAAAATGAATGACATCCAGTGAAATTATCGCCTACAGCCCATGAATCGATATACATGTATATTTCTGGGCATTTCTTTATCTGAGCAATATGAACATCCAGCCGTACTGCTTGAGCTGTCTACTTTCAGATGGGACCTGGATGTCATATAAAGCCATCTGGAAACCAGGTCTGAGTTTTCTCACTTTCAGTCAGCTGATTGTAGATGTTAACTGCATCTAAATATACCTTCACAGAGAGACCTGCAGGAGTGTGGGATTAAATAACTGGGTGTTACAGCCTAACCTAGTTGACACATAAAATTATCACACCATCTGAGAAAACACTTAGAGGCATGTTAAGGATACTATAAAACAAAAACAAAAACAGTTGACAAGAGTAGAGGTTTGGAAAAGAAAGGGAGGTTAATGAAGCTGGAAACAATTGAGCCTATCTTCACTTTAAGAGTTAATTTCTGTCTAGGGCTAGAGGAAGGTCATTAGATCCAAAGCAACGAAAACCTCTGTCATTGATAGTGCTTTTCCATTGCTGTAAATTCATTCAGTGCTCAAAACAACCTCATAATTTGTATTATTGTTGTCTCATTTTAGGCACAGAAATGTGATTATGGCAAAGTCACATAGGTAGGTCACGGCAGAGGTAGGATGCAAACCCCGTCTGGCTCTAGAGTCAGGTTTCTTAACTATAAGTAACACTGTCTCTCAGATAAAAAGAAAATTTATGGGTTTTCAATACTTAGGCTGAGATTCTCCAATTTTAATTGCTTTGTTTTATCCACCTCCCACGTTCCAGCTCTACTAGCTCAGTTTCAACTTTCTTGGCAAGTCTACACCATCGGTGTTGAGAGCAGAGAGGTGAGTTGCAGCATCTGACCTCCATGAAGAATAGCTGTATGAGCAGTGGACAGCGTCTTTCATGAATAAGAGACAGAAAACAGAGAATTTTGAAATGCACGGAAAGTTTAATTCCTGTTCTAAATCTTTCCGTTTCATAGACCAACTGACTACTTAATAAATGGTTTCCGACCTCGGCTTCATTTTCAAGCTTATGAATACTTTCATTTATTCACTCTCTCAGCCTGGTGTTTCCACACCACAGCCTTCTGAGGAAGGTTGCTCCAAACTTTCCTTGTCCTGTGCTCAGCCTCTACTTTGAAAAAACCAACATACAAACAAACAAACAAAAAAACCCACAACAAAAACAAAAACAAAAACAAAAATACCCTTGAAGCTCTGCTCCACTATTAACACTCCTGACCTACTCTGGCCCAGTCTATAGTCCTAGCTTGTCAACTATGGGGGTGCAAATCCCATAGAGAAGCGAATTCGATGTGAGTAATGGAGGACCCTAAAGAGCAGTTTGGGAGAAATGTGCACTTTTTCCTGGAGGCAATGCAGAGTAATTAAATGTTTCTCTCCAAAGAGGTGCTATGTTTTCTTTCTATTCCTTAATGGATCAGTTTATACAACATATACCAAATATGAGAGACCTGATCATTAGGCTACTTAACTTTTTTTTTAAACTAACTTTTAATTATATTCCCATTACATTTTATTTTAGGTCATTTGAGTACAAGCAGCTCTCCTAGGTAACCCGATCCATTGCTGATGAAAGCTAAGCAGGAGTGTGCTCTGCAGTGGTTATTAGAGAGAAAGGGAATTAGAGTAAAACGCACTATGCATTACGAATGAGGCGATGGAGCTATCGAGAAATTAAATTACTCAAAAACATCTTTACAAGGAAAATCTCTAGAGAGCTTCTTCTTATTGCCTTTGTGCCTGACCCTTTAAAAACTTTTTATTTTCATATTGGCATTGTTTCCTGGCAAGAAACATAATGGCAGAGGAAGAGGAGTATAGATAGAAGATACCTCGGTGAAAAATGGAAACTTCTAAATGATTAAAAAAAAATGACTGGCCTGAAATTCAAAGACAGAACTTTAAAGCTGTGTTTATTGCATAAGCTCTGGAGTGAGAAGTTATTTTTCATTCTGAATTGACTTAAGGCCAATGAGATTGAATTCTTTAATTTCCCATTTCAGCATTAAATGTGAAATTGTGCATACATGTACTCTAATTAAAATCAGTAACATTTGTTTTACAGAACAACTTTCCAGAGAATAACTTTATAGGCTACTGTGATTAGCCTTTACTTCAAATGTAAAATTAAATTGTATAGTTTTTCTTCATTGTTTTTCTGCTGGAGGAAAACATAATGGCATTCACTATTTTTATGCAGCAACTGTTAAAATTTCAATAAGCACACTAGCTAAAAATGTGAAATAACATATATTTTTCTAAGCTATATTTAACAATTTGTTGCAGGAATATTAACACACACTACTCCATTCCATACTACTGTACATGATGGCAAAGAGAGCTGGGAAAGAAGGTCCCATAGAACATCCTTTACTGAGGGCTCAGCTTCTTTTCCGTTCCATGAAATTGAAACAGACACTTCATGTCTTTGAGCCCAAGTTCTACCTTATGTAAAACGAGGGAATAAAACCTATCACTGTAAGTATGTTACAAGAGCAAGATGACAATGTTTATGTGACATGCTTTACACAAAATCCAGAATATAATAGTGATAGATATTTTTGCTTTCTGCCTACATAGGATAAGGATTTCTCAACTTTGCTTAGCTTTCATCACTTAATGGATTAAGAAGGTGGTTTTTGTTAATATGGCTTTTAAAGCTTTGTAGTAAAATCTGTGTCTTCATTAATGAAGATACTAAAATATTCCACTGATTTTTCAATCCTCCCTGGGGCTCTTGGCTAGGTTTTCATTTTGTTAAAGCCCTGCCCCCGCCCCACCACAGATCAGTCTATTCTAACCTCCTTCCCAGGAAGTTGTAACAGTGCCAGGTTGCTTCTCACAGATGCATTCCACACTACCTCATATACCTTCAAAACCCAATGCTTCCACTTTATATGACAATATTTAAAAATAGGCAAGGGTTACCCATGTGGAAGAGCCCTGAGGTACCCTTTTGAGATAGAAACATCTGTGGCTATGCCTAATTTTTATAGCAGGCTGTGTTGGGACACAGAATAAATATTTGTGGAATTGAATTAACCAGACTAGAAGCAGTAAGTATTCATCTTTGCACAAGGCACCCACCACCTATCTCCGCCCACAGAGAGCTTGCAGTCACATGAGGGAAGTGTCTTACAAACATGAAATAATTAAGACAACAAGGTTTTACTTGGCTTCGCATGCTTTACCCAAGTACTGCTGTTTGGAGAAAAGACATGATCTTTGCTGACTGGGACAATCAGAAAGGCTTCCTAAAAGGCAGGATGGCTAGAATACTAATGCTTAGAGAGGGAAAAAAAAAAGGGTGGGGGGGGGCAATGCATATCTGAGGCATAGCACCAATGTGAATTTTTCCAATACTTTTGATCAATGTTTTCAATCTATAAATGATAACTTACATTTGTTTTGTCACTTCCAAGAAGTTCTCCTATTTCTTTTTTTCTGTCATTAATTAGTTCCCAAAGTAATGGGGACAATACTACCAAATACTCCTGGCTGCTTCATCTTAAACTTACCTTGCACTCCCACAGGAAGGAGAATCTGCAGACTATATGGGTATCTTTAGAGACTTTCCAAACACACTAAATGTGTTACTTGCATCCTACAATTATCCTGCTTTTTTCCCCCAACCAGCTGTGTTTTCAACTAAGCCATCACAGTTTGGCATATATTTTCCCAAATCTTGACATATTATATTGTTTCATGTCTTGACACAAAATCTCTGAGATGCCTTACAAGGAGAGAAAGTCTGCAATTTACAAGGCTCAACTAATTACCGGTGTGTATAAATTCCCAGGCTCAATTTGAACTGTATCTCCTTGCAAAATGAAATGGCAGGGGCTGCTAGACAACCAGCTATATTAAGACATGATTCTGATTTGGTATATGACTTTTTAAAAATAATTTAAACTAGTAATAAATAAGGAATTGTACAAACAAAAGTATAACTCTCATTAGAATTGAAATATGGTCTGGTGGCTTATTTTAAAATTTATTTTTATAGAAGTGGCAGAATGAAATAGAGTGAATGGCAACCAATGAGCAGTCTGTAGAAGGAATTTCTGTATGAAAAAGGAACTCAAAGAGAACGTTGACATCCGGTTAACCCAATCTTTGCTTTAAATATATGAAAACAGTGAGTCACAGAGAAACTAAAGGATTTGCCACACACCTAGAAAATGGCTGATAGTGATTATAATCCATTTATCTTTATATTTAGCCATTTTAAAATTAGTCTAATTATAATTAGTCTAACTGTAAATTAGTCTAATTGTAAAAACATCAAAATTGAAATTTCCCTTGTCTCCATAACTTAAGTAGTTACAAAGCTTGGCCATATGAAATTTGACTTAGGTTGAAAACACAGTGATTATATCTATGATTATTTATAATACAGAATCAATATATATGGAGAATAAAATTTTCAAATACTAAAAACTAAACTAAAAAGTATTACTCTCAAGAAAGCTTCTACATTTAAAATTTAAAAATCTAAGAGACTCAGCATACATTTCAATGTTAATTTATTCACTCATTCATTTATTAAAAAAAAAAGTTGTTGGAGTTCTATATGGATCAGGCAGAATAAAAATTCTCCACATAAGTGTCTCAAGTGACTTTATTCCGAGAGTCTATAGAGATGTGAACTTCCAATGCAGACCAGTGAGAGGCATGCAATAATAATTGAATATTTTGTTCAATACATGTTTTTTAAGCAATGACTGTATGCCAGACACTATTAGTGGTAAGTGAAGTGGACACATCCCCCACTCTCATGGGGTTTACCCTCTAGTGGGGTGGCAACAGATGTGAAACAGGAAAACAAGTCGGTTCTTATAAATTGGGAATGAGGTATAGAAGCGATGGATGAGTCAGGATAGAACGCACTGAAGGACTGTGAGCACTGAAGGCAGAACCCGAGGGCTACTTGTATAGGGCAACGGGAAGTCTGTCTGTGGAGATAAAATTTAAAGTAAAATGTAAAGAATGAGAAGAATTCAGCTCTGGGGGAGAAGAGGAGGATGGTATTCCATGCAGAGGAAATGGCAAGTACAGAGGGGCTGAGTTAAGGGAATAACAGTGTGTTGTAGGAACTAAAAGAAGGTAAAAATGGCTGGATGTGACTTAATTGGAAGAGAAGGGCTCCACATGAGAATGGCAGCTCAAGAGGAGTCAGGTTATCCAAGATGAGAAATCTGGAATTTGTCTCAAGTAAAATGGAAATTATATGAAGGGCTTCGTGGGTTCGCAAGTGCAATCTGAAACTGGTCTCCATACATGGAGGGCAAGGAGAGACTGAAGAAAGAGGCAGAGCACTCTACATCGGTAGATGTCAGGCTTCATAAGCAGCTGGAACTTACAGGGCTTGCCTTGAGCAGCTGCAGGACAAGGAGGCCTCCACACCTGCCCACCGAATCATAAAAACTCATAGAGCGGCCTTCACTGGGTTCAGTCATGTATTCAATCTCAGCACCACATCACCATCTCAAGGCTAGGTCCTTACAGCAGCCTCTGGCAGTGGGGGAGCCAAGTGGAACCTACATTCCCAGGACAGGGGAGGGGGTGAGGAACCTCTGATTGCCGGGGTCCAACTCACAGGTCAACTGACAGTCACAGCCTCTAGCTGACCTCCCCCATTTTTTTAAACGCCTTATTGGGATATAATTGACACTAAAAAAATCATGCATTTAAAGTGCATAGTTCAGTGGTTTTCAGTATATTTATGAAGTTGTTCGACCATCACTATAGTAGAATTTATTGTGAAATATATATAACATGAAATCTACCATTTGTATCTATTTTAAAGTGTGCGATTCAGTAGTTTATGTGCATTCACGATGTGGTTCAGCTATCTCCACCACCTAGTTTCAGAACTTTTTCATCACCCGGAATGCAAACCTCACACACACGAAGCAGTCACTCTATGTTCCTTGTCCTCCAAGCCCCTGGAATCTATTAATCTACTTTCCTTACCTATAGATTTACCTATTCTGGATATCTTACATAAGTGGAATCATATAATGTGTGGCCTTTTGTGTCTGTCTTCCTTTACTGAGCATGATGTATACAAATGTTCATACCCAGCTCTATTTATAATCTAAATGTCCATCTACAGAGGAATGGATAAACAAAAAGTGGTATATCTATACAGTGGAAAATTATTCAGTCATAAAATGGAATGGTGTTGTGAAGAATGAATCTTGAAAACATTATAATTATAGAACATTTTACATGAAGAGTTTTTAAACAGGGATATAAAAGAATCCAGTTTACTCATTGGCTACTCTATGAATGAATAGGAGGAAATGAGAGAAGTAGGGGAAATAGGGAGCTAGGAAGGATAGGGAGCTATTGCAGTAGACCAAGTGAAAAATGGTGTTTATTTAGACTAGGAAGTTGGCAATGAAGAGAGAGAGTAGCTGACACATTAGAATGATGTTTAGAAATAGAATTATCAGGCCTTGTGCTTCACTGGATTTAGAGAGAGAAATCAATGCAGACAAACAGGTGTGATATGCAGCCATGCCACTTACTGCAAAGTGCAAGATTGTGGAAGAAACAGATTTCAGGGAGAAAATCAGTAGCTGAGATGTGATTATGTTCAACACTGTGTGGTGGTGAGGCTGTGGACCAACAAGAACTTTACAGTAATGCAGCTGGAAGAGTAAAATTTACATATCTACTTCAGAAAACTGGTTAGCAGCATCTTCAAAAAATGTAAAATATACCCCAGTAATTGCTCTCCTAAGTAAATAGTCAGCAGAAATACTACACATATTCACCAGAAATAATATATACGGATTTTACTGCAGTGTTATTCAGAGTATTCCCAAACCAGAAGCTACCAAAATGTCCACTGACAGATAAGTGGATAAATTAATTATGGGCACAGATTATAGTTCCTGGCTGACCCAGAAACTGAAACTCTGTATAGGTAAGGAACTTCTGTTATACTATACAGCAAATGAATGATAAAGCTGACTTGAGGCCTGTCATTATGCCAAAATATTTCATTTTATTGACTATATATCATTGAATGCTCTCTCCCCTTTGTATGCTTCCTGCTGACTTTGCAGGCAGAAAACTGTAGCCAGAGGGGTAGTCAGAGTCCTGTAGCTAAAGCCTGATATGAATTGGGGCAGAGGTTTTAGGATTACTGGAAAATTATCATATTAGGAAGATCTAAATGATGCCAGTTCATCACCGTGGCTTCCCCCACATGGCACCTGTTACATAAAATAACAATGAAATTGTCATTATCAAATGAAAGAATATTTCACACAGTACAACCTTCCTGATACATCAGAGTGGCTGTCAACTGTTAAACCATGCTGAACACTGTGGAAAGAATTTAAAACACTCTATCTTACTATTTACCCCTGTCAGCCAAGCAGTTGAAATAGCACACGAATATTTAGGAAAATGGAGACCATTTTGCCTTCTCAAGGACTTTCATATTCTTCTAAAAACAAGAAACAAACAAAAAAAACCCAGAGTTCTAAAGAGATCATTATGAGTTCTGGAAGAAGCTATATTGCAAAACAGAAAGCGGCGCGGTTTGTACGATCCATCAGGTCATCTCAAACCCCTCAAATGGTCCGATGACCCCATGGATCTTAGTGGGGAACACTATATTGCTCACGCTGCATGGGGACTAAATTGATAGGCAATGGTTCAGCGGTGTTTATCCCAATCACTGCAGGAAATTTGCCAGCACCTGTCTCTTTTCCCTTCCTCTGGTCTTGCCCAGGAGTCAGCCAGGGTTTCTGTCAACAGATCCCCTCTTCTACTCAAGCGTGCCCAGCCTCCTGCTACTGTGCCTGCCTGCCTCCTCACCACATTGGTTTTCTTCAATTATATTATTTTTATAAACCAAAGCAGCATTTGTGCTTCTCATTAGATGTTGTATTTAGTAGGTACATAAAAGAGACCATCTCACCATGGGCCATTCCCATGTGAAGCTTCTCCCCCATCTTGCCAGAACCAGGCTTCCCCTTCCTCTCTCTTGGCCAGGCTTCTGAGATGTCCGCATATTTT
Source organism: Halichoerus grypus (assembly GCF_964656455.1). Lineage (NCBI taxonomy): Eukaryota > Metazoa > Chordata > Mammalia > Carnivora > Phocidae > Halichoerus > Halichoerus grypus. Next base: position 96,526,943 of record NC_135715.1, read on the forward strand.
ACACCTGCCCTTCCCAAACAGTTTTGGGTGGTTAAAGAAATGGGAATGTCCCTCTTTCCTTTTGCCCTTTGCATATTTTTATTTACCATTTCATCTGGGGGATGATATAGTGTGTTAGTTTCCTAGGGCTGCTGTAACAAATCATCATAAAATGAGAGGCGTAGAGCATCATAAATGTATTCTCTGACAATTAATAGAGGCCAGAAGTCTGAAATCAAGGTGTCAGCAGGGCTGTACTCTGACCATTCCACGCCTTTCTCCTGGTGGCTGCTGGCAATCCTTACCATTCCTTAGCTTGTTGCTGTGTCACTTCAGTCTCTGCTTCTGTATTCACATGGCCACCTTCTCTGCTTGTCTGGGCCTCCTTTTCTCTATTGTAAGGATATTTGCCATTATCTCAGGCCCATCCAGTAATGCAAGCCGACCACATCTCTAGATTCCATCTACAAAGACCCTTTTTGCAAATAAGCTAACTTTCACAGTATCTAGGGATTTGGACCTGGGCATAGCTTTCCAGAGGCCTCCATTCAACCTTCTACATATGGCAAGATCAACACGGAGCATGTGACAGAGTATACCACAAACTCTTTCCACACCAGTTCCCAGTTTTGTTAGTCCTGGTTAGTCCTAGTTAGTGTCTATCCTTCCTGAGCTCAGGCAGTATTTTTCACTCTTCTAAGCAAATGTCCCAGTTTATCTATAGCTAAGCTCAATCCTGAAACATGCTGGGTTATTTTTTCCCCCAAGACTCTGCCTTATATCAAAACATATATAATCAAACAGGTTTATTTTTAAAAGATTTTTTCAACATTTAAAGCTATTTAGAAACATACAGGTTACTAAAAATGAGATATAATCTGTTTTCATTGTTCTAGATTTCTCTTCTATCTGACACAGGAAAGAGCTCTGCTATTAATGTGATGACAAGCATCAAAAATGCGTAAACATAAAGGTTTGAGGGCAGCTCTAACCCTTGATCTTTGGGTATCTCGTTGACTGGTAAATACTTGCACAGTTCATCTAGCTATTCTTGTTTTTTTATTTTTTTCATAGAAAGTTTAGTGACCCCTAGAAATAGTTCTTTCTTTTCCTATCTGTGGTAAACCTGACACCGTAAGAACACTATGGTCTATAATTTCACCCACATTCATAATGATTCTTTAACTTATCAGAAACAGTGACTTTAATTTCCTTTTGAAAGCAGGTGACTGCTGAGCACAGCCCCATAAAGCTAATTAATTATGGTAATTGTGTCATATGATGCTTGAAAATGGGTGCTTACAGAATTCCTGAGAGAAATGCTTCTATATGTAGTTCGGCAGGCTACATGTGCACTTTCAATCTGTGTTCTTCTATATTCCACCAGATAAATAATTTTCTTCCTGGAGAAAGAAACTGATAAAGGATATGGCACTCTCTGAGATCCATGATAATCCAACCAAAGCCTGACTTACAAATAGATTAATGGTCCACAATTTTCTGTGCATTGATATAACTGTCACAAAAATAAATGTATACTTGCCTGTCCTCCATTTTATGCTCTCATTATAGTCCTTGTCAAAGGAAATTATTATCTATTATTATTATTTTTAAATGTTCTGTTTTGGTACAAAATCTGCCATTAGAGTGATAAAGAAAAATATAGCCATATATTTTTAGATATAATTCCCTGAAAAAGTGTTCT